>NC_140078.1:87890228-89090228 GCF_964194135.1 Talpa europaea | reverse complement strand
GATGCGTAAATAAAATTGACCACTTTTAGGAAACAATCAAAGGGCAGTATCTGAATGCTGATATTCAGCAGCCCATCACTTCAGAACACTGTCCCTGTTCTACTATGAAACTTGATGAAGTCAGAGCACCATCTCAATCAAGTTCCGGTAGAACTGGGTTTATTAATAATAAACCCCAGCAAATGTAAACCTTCTCTTAGCTTGACAGCACAAGACTTTAAAATAAATGATATCTTTAATAAGTAAATCTGAATCAGATTCTAGAAGTCAGTTGACAAGCTCAGTCAACACATTTTCTGATTGACCTTGCTATCACCTGGAAGCTAACAAGAATCGATGTATCAACCTCTCTATCTACATAGTTCTACTGTAAGGCTTTTGAGCAAACCATAATGTAAGTATGACTTAGAATCACAGAGGTAGAGACCCGTCTGTTAGAAAATACAAATTAGCATCTGAGGTTGACACATTCAAGGACTGGTATCTGTTAGACCTTTACCACATAATATACAATAGGTGGTACATGTGGCACTTAAGCATTTTGCTGAAGACATTTGCATCTTAAAAAAGTTGAAAAGATTTTCCAATACATGGAGCACTTAAAATATCATAAGTAACCATGTCCTGATTAACTGGAATGAAAAATGAAATATAAAGGCCTTTGTTTTTGTAACATTTACTTCTTTCTTTTAACTCGCTGGTGTCTTGATTTACAAGTTACAGAGAGAATTGCTAGCTCCTGCCACATTTCACCAGGATAAGGGAAATTGGACAGAGCTGGAGGAATTTGAGGCGAGGTGTGCTGGTGGCTTTCTCCACAATACAGTGTTCAAATTACGTAAACAACTGCTTCAAAATCCCTTCCACTTTTACACATAGATGGAACTCTGAAATTCTTAAAAATAATAGAGCAATGCTTCTCAAGTCTCTCTTCTGAAGGCTCAGCATTCCCCCATCATCAGCAAATACTCATAAAATACAACAAAAACAAATTCCTAAAATATACATATATATGAAAATATGTTGTAATTCTTTATTAGCTTCAATAGGTATAAAATTTCTCTCTGAATTTGCTAAACAAGCTTGTAAATGTCACTCACTCTCAGTTTCTGCAGTTATCTCTTTGCAGACCTCTGAAGAATTATTGGACCAATATGGGTCTAGGAACCACACTTCGAGGGGTATTGAGTCATGAAACAAAATAGTCTTGCTGGCAAAAAATTCTCATTCCTTTAGTAATGAGATAATTCTTCTCATAAGACAGTCTAGTCTGAGAAGTTTATTTTCTCATCTGTACTAATCTGTGCAAATGGATTTTCCTACCCATTTGGCCACAGAGGAGAACCCAATAATTTTCAAATTAAAATGGTAAAGAAATCTTATTAGGGACATTGTAAAAAAAAGTTCATTAGGGTCCTGACACCAAAGACTTCCTAATGTCTGCTCGTTCAATAACAGCCTGATCACTCATGAAGAAATGAGGACTCAGAGTTTTACCAGAAGAATTAAATATAGAACTCAAACACTTTAGATTTTAAGTCTAAAAGTCTGTGGTTTTTTTTTTTTTTTTGGTTGTTTGTTTTGCTTTGTTTTGTTTTATGTGTATGGATCAGTCTTGAGCCTAAATTGTTATGGGGCAGGAATAATTTTTTCATTTATTTCTACTAAAAATTACGTTCTATCTCTTATCTTCACTAATGTTCTGAATACTCTTTTTCCTAATTCCAATCACACCCAGAATATTATTCAAGAAGCTACTAGCTTTCCTGGAGTTGTCTTCTGAAGAATTACAGGTTATTTCATTAATACCTATTATGATATACCAAAGTTCTGACAGCTGATTAAGGAAACCACAACTGTTTGCCGGTAAGAGATCCGCTGTTGCAGGTGAAAATGTCCTGGACAAGGATCTCTGCACCTAAATCAGACATGATTCAGTGAGCCACTATCTGTGTATTTGGGGCAAATTATCTTATCTCCTACTTATAGGTTTCCTCACATATAGCATTCACATAAATTTAGTAACATGCAAGGATCTTATAAAATTAGATTTAAAAATTAGTAGAACTGAAATTGCCTTCCTTAATACTTTTTGATACATAGTTAATGATCAGTAACTGTTTTTCATAAAAAGGTAATAGACTGTGTATTATCTTTTTCCTTAATTTCTAGGAACTTCAGAGGTGGATCTATTTCAGACAGCTCTTCTTAATTTGTAGGTGGTCTTCTCCCTATGTGTCTCTTCACATCACCTTCCCTCAATGCCTGAATGCCCAAAGTTTCCCCTTTTATGAGGCTAGTGAATTACGGCTACCTCATCATAACTAATCACTTCTTCAATGACCTTACTTCCAAATAAGGTCACATCCTCAGATATTGTGGGATAGTATTTAAAATATATTTTTTAACGATTTATTTATTTTTTATACGAGAACTGGGGTACAGGCCAGAGGCACGGGGTGAGTAAGAGGACTCATCAGAGACAGAACAAGGAACAGAACAGGCAGATGGACCGAAGGCACTGCTGAGGGGAGCAGTGGGCACAACAGGAGAGGTCTGCCCCAACATGTGGGAATCTCCCTGGCCAGCTGGGAATCAAACCCACACTACTGAGGCTGCGGACAGCTTCACAGCATGGCGCTCAACCCACTGCACCACTGGGAAGGCCCAATATTTAACATATTCATCAGTGGGAGAGGATGAAATTCAACATACAGTTATGACTCAATGATTACCAACCTCACCAGAAGTAGAAGTCACAAGTTTCGGGGTCTGAGTTCTGCTATGTACTATTGGGTTGTTGGAAAAGTCACAACATATTTTTTCTATGTTTTCAATGAAAAAAACATCATGACTTTTCCAACAACCCAATAGCAATGAAACTGGCAATTTCTCAGTTATTCTAATACATTCATTTTGCTCCTAAAGTTTCTATATCTGAGTGTGTAGCAGGGATTGCTAAATGAACTGCTGCATCACAAAGTAAGCTATGAGCTAAGACAACCTTTCATTCAGACCTCCTTATATTTTACCCAGAATCACAGGACTAGTCAGACAAGGCAATAGGTCAAATGTATGCTTAGATGGATCAATAAAGGAAAATAAATATATAATGTACATTTTGCTTTGATCTTTAGTAAGGGGAACATACTCAGACACCAAAATATCTCTGGAAGGAAAGATACAAAAGCAATTTCCTGTAGTGATTGTCACTTAAGAGAGGAGAGCGAAATGACAGGCAAGACCAGGAAGGGAAACATTGAACTGAATCTAATTGAATCACAGGAAAATGTGTTACCTCTTTAAAGAGTAAGCCAGTATTAAAACAGAAAAATATTTGCATCTTGTACATTTGTTTAACCTTCTACTTTCAAGCCCAGATATTCCACATTCAAGTCATTTTGTGGTTGGGGACCTTATACAAAGGCTGACTTTCACACTTCTATAACTTCTTTTCACGGGAAGCTGCAAGGCTCAGCAAACATGCTTTTATATTTGTTTCAGTGTGAAAACATATAATGAAAGAAGACTTCACACACAGATGTTTCTTTAGAGGCTTTTGCTCTGCAAATATGACACACTAGAGGTACAACAAGGACTGGGAACTCAGCAATCAATGCCCTATTTCAATGATGTTTTTCTACCTGAAAAATTTCCACCTCCTCTTCAAGTTGTGACTGAGAAGCAGGCTTATATTCCCACCCATAACTTCATCCTGGCTGCCTACTGTTTACATCACAGCAGCAGTTGTAAAAACTGAGTAAGAACAGTTATTAATGTTTAAACTGAATTTAATGTGCCTTTGAACTAACAAATGCAAGTGTGTCTGATCATTCATTGTGCAACAGCTGAATAATATAGGTGAGGAAACCTATAGGTGGGAGATAAAATAATTTGCCCTAAACTCATAGATAGTGACTCACTGAATCATGTCTGATTTAGATGCAGAGATCCAAGCCCAGGACAATTTCACCTGCAAGAGCTGATCTCTTGCTTGTGAACAGTTGTAGTTTCTGTAACCTCAATCACTGGCTATGCGATGGGGAACCGCTCAATAGCAGGAATAGGTAACAAAATTAAAGCCACATAGGTGAACACTGTCAAGAATATCTTTTTGAAAGAAAAGAAGACAGTGTACTGATAAATATGGTAGGATTTCCAGTTGAAAATGGAGAAAATGAAGATCCTGGAGGGCATTTATCTGAGAATAACAAAAAGATGAATTTGAAATTTCCTATTTTGGGCTCTGTATGTTTACCATTCACCTATCATTTTATAAGTGATATTTAAACTACAGCTGTAGAATATACATTTATGTTAAACACAGTTAATGCTGCACTTTTAGAATCATAAAAGTACTTTGCCAGTATTTTTAGATATTCTGGACTTGGATGAAATAAGTTGATAAATATTATAAAGGAATGATTTTAAAATTTTTCTATAGGACTTTCTGGAGATATTTACATTCCTTATTTATTTATTTAAAGATTTATTTTATTTATACAAGAGCTGGGGCACAAGCCAGATGCGTGCAAGGGTGAGAGGATTCACCAGAGACATAGCGGGAAACAAAACAGGCAGACTGACGAAATACACTGCTGAGGGGAGCAGTGGGCAAGACAGGAGAGGTCTGCTCGCCATGTGGGTTGCTCTGAGGCCGGTGGGGATCGAACTGGCACTGCAGAGGCTGCAGACACCTTCACAGCGCTGTGCTCAACCGCCTGCACCACCAGGGAGGCCCTACATCACTTATTTAGAAAAGGTAAGTAAACTAATCAGCTAACATAAACTTATGGATGCCAATTCATAAGTTGAATAAATTCATAGGTTGAATTAATGCATATTTGCTTAAATTATTAATAACTTTGGTTAGATGGAAATAATTTAATATACAAAAACATGAGTATTCAATTTTTTTGTTACTGAGTCATTCCATCCATTACATTCTAATGGAATGTTGTAATGCTTATTTCTCTTTTATTATCTTTCATGCATTTTTCTTCTCTATTTATCTATCTTTGGGTCTGCTAGCCTAAGCAGCTGGTTAGGTCACCAATGCAGAATGCAATGGAGAATGTAGTTCTGCACTCATATACAAGGTCAGAACTGCCTGGTCATTCAGTTATAGGAGCCCAACCTTACAAGGTACCTTTCAAATCAATCAAGAGCAGAAAGCCTGATCACCCTGGGAAGGAGTATGTATCACGAGGTATGACCAGGAATGCCCAGGGGCTATCGACAGATGCATAAATGTATTCCCAACTTCACATCATGAGATATGACTGGGAATGCCCAGCCCAGGGGGTGTTTACTAATATATAACAAGAGACCCCAGAAGCTGATCAGTGGAAAGCCTTGTTGATAAGATTGGAACCATGGCCGGGGGCCTGGTGTATGGTTTGGATTACAACACTTGATCATCAAGCAGATAAGAATTATCTGGTCAGCACATTCATGTCCCCCTGAAGCCCTAGATGACATAAGCACATTTTCAGTTTTACTCATCTTTTTCTCCTTGTCCTTCTACCCCATGTAGAACTGATGCTGTATGATTAGCCTATCAGCAAAAAGGCCAGGATCTTGCTTGTTGAGCAGCATCCTGTATTGTGTAGCTTGCTCCACAATTCCCGTTTATCATTGTGGTGTTGCTGATGCAACATCTATCTATCCACCCATCCATCCCCAGCATTCTTCAGTCATTCATTTAAGAAATGTATGTTGAGTCTTTGCTGTATTTCAAGTTCTATTCTGTTTCCTTAATGAAAAAGATAAATATGGACTTGACCTCTGTCCCAAATTAAACCTTTAGTGTATAACTTCCTTTGGCCACTTCTAAGTAACTTCTCTATCCCTTGAACTAATTTTCCAAAGACTTAATTTAAGTACTTAATTAAAGAGATTTTTATAAATTGATTTAACTATTCCACCTTGTTCACTCAACAAATGAAGCAAGTTATATAAAAAGGGTTCCTGCTTGCACAGAACTTACCATCAATGTAATTTTTTAGCATCTAGATATTTTACCAGTAGCTGACAGAAAATCATTTCAAGGGGTGACTAATCACCTCTGTCAACACTATCTCTCTCTCTCTCTCTCTCTCTCTATATATATATATATATATATATATATATATATATGAATGAAACATTCTTCTTCCTATCCTTCTCTTCTTCCTCTCCCTCTCCTTCTTCATCTAAATATTGCTGTATTTGTATTTATAGTGTCAGAAATGTAATCAGTGCTCAATAAACGCCCAGTAAGTTATGAATGACCTTTTCTCCTTTCTCACACTCTCCACTGCATTTGTTGGTGCTACTTATATAACAGATACTCTTAATGGAGTTATTTTGAGGAGGCACATTTTTCAATATGTGGAATTATTCAGTGGCATTCAAAAGTTTCTAGCATAGAGAAATCACCAAATGAACAAATGAAAGAAAGATGCATTTTCCTCACCAATAATTTTGAGATGTGGCACATCTTAAAAATTTTATAGAAAAATCGTGACCATTAACAAGTCAGGAGGCTCATGATAATGTCAGATCTGACACAAAGCAGCATTCAATAAAAGACAGATATAAACAAAGTCCTGAATATTATCATCCTACAAGTGAGATTTCTAGTATTTCTGAGACATAAGCCAGCCATAAAAGGATCATTCTTGAGGTATCAATATGCCAATTTTCCTTAACATCCCACAACTCAAAAAAACAGAATAGGTTCCACAATGGTGGAGACTTAGTTTTACTGCCTCACTTCAAAAATACTAAGTCAGAATCTACATTTTAACATTTCCTCAGTGATTCATATGTACCCTAAAATAGGAGCAACACTGCTATAACTCATATGAATTCCACTTTCCTATCCCTCAACTGTACAAACTTCTAAACTTGCTAAGCAGAACTGTATCTAATCCCACACTCAACTTTCTAGATTAGTTGGTGTTTTGAGAAATTGGAAGAAATAAACCTGAGTGAGGTGCCTCCTCTGGGTCTTTTTCTCCCTCCTTGCTTCCCAGGCTACCCCCTTTGCTCCCTCTCGCATAAGGTGAAAACATGTTATGTCCAGGAGCAGCACAGTGTCAGGATTTCTATGTCAATTTCTTTTTTAATATTGAAGAACTATTAGCCAAAGAAAACTGAAAGCAGAATAGGCATTCTTTATTTTTCACCCTCTTGCCTCTTAGCCCTCGGTGTGTTTCCTTAGTCTTCTTGCTTATCTCCTAAGTACTCAGTATTTACTGAGCATCTGGCATGTCCAGGTCAGTTTGCACATGTAATCTTTATGCCAACAGGAAACACAGCATTGAAAGGAGACATGGAAGCTGGCTCAGTCGCTGCCCATAAGCACATTTGCCAAAAATTATACATTTTAATGTTTCATAATTACAGATCCAAATACGAAGAAAATATGTTAGAGGAATAAAAAATGAAAGGGAAACTTGTGAGGCCCAGGAATAACATTCTTAAGAATTATGATTTTTTTAATGATTAGCTACCATTCTAAACAACATCTGAAAGTCTTACCTCAACTAATTCCATTTTAATCACTAGCATTTGAAATCTCAGCTATCTCACTGATAACAAAACCAACAGTGGCGTAGTCATTCTCATTTTACAGAGTAGGACACTAAATCTCCAATGGATTTAGCCTCTTGCCTATGATTGCAGATGTGTTCAGACTCTTCTGCTTTCACATAGACTTTTCTATTTTACCATCACATCAAGTCTTCATCTGACAACTCACATCACTGTCCCTCTTCTATACCTTCCATCACAACGACTGGAAGTCAAAGGTTTAAATTCCTCTGGATTTCTGCCAGCAGTGTTAAAGCTTACAGTCCATTAGAGAGGCACAATTCATAGGATTTGGATGAAAGTAATTAGGATTACTGGGTGTTTTGTATTTCTGCAACTTCATGACTCCATGAAAGTCAGCAGAGAAATCAAGAGCTAGCAACAGCCTTCTGTGACCTTTATTTGTCCAGAACCTCCAAAGGTTTTGGTAAGCCCCTAAATCCTTCTATTAAGTCTCTTCCTGCTGCATGCAGGAATAGTTTCTATTTTTTTTCAACCAAAGTATCACTTACACAACCATACAGTTTTCCATCCCTGATCCGTGTGGTTATTCTATCCTATACATTTTTCTCTAAAGCACCCATATTTACTTTCTTTAACTTTTCTTTTATAAGCTGATGATTCCATACTCAGATCCTCAGAGGAGGAAGCTAATGGGCAGACAACCTCTGATTGTACCAAACTTTGTCTCAGAAGGGTCAGATGGGGGCAGGTTGTTGGGTCGCAGAGTGGCTCATCATTTTCTTGGCAAATAAGTAATGATAAATTACTTAGTACCAGATGAAAAATCAGGACACACTTATGCACTAATAACCTTGCAAAGTGTGTTTCCCAAAGTTGAGAGCAGAAGGTCTGCAGGACCATGCTAACTAGGTTTTAAGCAACTCATAAATTCTCATGGATGAAAACGTGACGACCGGAGGTCTCCCTCCCAAAGTGGGATGGGAAACCTGTTAGATTCCAGAACCTAAGCATATACTGAAATAATTAAATTGTATTTCCCAACAGCCTATTGCAGTGGACTTTTGAACAAGAAATAAAATCAACTAACAACAACAAAACATTGTGTTTCTAACATCCTGAATTTGTGAAATGAGATTCACATCTGATACAAAAATCAAGAACAGGTTGCTACATAGAGAGCTGCTCTATGCCTAATTCTGAGTCCAAAGCAACTGATTTGGGGTTTTGCAACCATTTTCCTTATTTAGAAAGAAGGAGTGGCTTGATGCTTGGCTGGCTGCAACCTGACTACCACTGGAAGAAAATAACCACTAGGTGTAAAGACCAACAGAGAGCCTATGAGTTCAAATATAATCAATTCAACACAAATCAAAATCCATCACAGAGGAAAAAGAACCAAGACAAACTTTTGCAACAGCCAATGAACTTCATATTCAAAATTAGAGTTTGTAGACATTTACGGACATGATATCCATTACTCCAAGAGTGCTTGCTGTATGTTCAGTCCTTTTCTAAATAACTTAACTTAAATAATCACAATTCATACCTGTGATGTAGATAAGTTACTAATCCTATTTTACAGATGAAAATATTGAAATACATGGGGCTTATGTGACTTTTAAGATCACACCATTAGTAAGAAGCAGCTCTGAGGTATGAAGCTAATCAGACGAGCTATAGTCTAGTTTGACCACCACATGAAAGCTCAAATGATTTGATGGCATAAAACCAAAGAAGAGATAGATTATCAGGTACACTCACTTTATTTTAAAGAGGAAGAAATAGTAGCAAAGAAAGTAAAGCGATTTGTCAGTGTCCTATAACTCACAGCGTCACTCATCTTTGTTTTACAACAAACAGTACTCATTGTCAATCAAATTAATCATTTTGCTTTTAATGTTTCCCAAAGGACAAATCAAAAGTTTTAAGTCCAGTCTTTTACAACCTTCCAGGAATTTTACCTCCCCTATTCTCAAGTTGATGAGAGACCTGAGTGACAGCATGCCAAGTGGTCTCTGAGGCCAGGTAAATACGCACCTTGATGGATCATCTCCGGGTGTTTGGAAAGCAAGATGGTGCCAAGAAGCCACTTAGCTGAAGAGCAGACAAGGAGCTCGGAGGAAGAGAGCCCAGGGGACCTTATTGTGGTCATTTAAGAATCGGGGAATTTGACGCTGAGCAATTTTTTTTTCTCTGCTGCTATTGAAACAACCTAGAATTAGAAACCTCTGCTGTGGAAATGTGATCTTTATGCTACTCTATTTATGCTTCATCAATTTCAAAATAAGATTCCTTTGAAAAATCCCTCAGCCTCCAAAAGCAAAGCAATCCTTGTGCTTCTCCATTGCCCCTAAGGTAGGGCTAACACAGAACAATATGATCTCAGTGGTATGTCCAAAGTCTTGGGACAAAATTTATTTTTTTTTTGTGGGACCCTCACCAGCAGCTGGGGAACGAACTGGTGCTGCAGAGGCTGTGGGCAGCCTCATAGCCCAGCGCTCAACCACTGCGCCACCATGGGAGGCCCTTGGGACAAAGTATTTTTAAAGAAAATAAGACCCACTTCTGCTTCATAAGGGTGGATGATTCTAACTGTGGTGTATTTTTGCTTAAATCCATCATGGGGGCAAGATGTTGCAATAAGACATCTTTATTATTTAGATCATGGGGCAGGCACTGGCCTTCAATTAAAATCCTCTTTGCTTTGATTGTGTTGACATGTCCTGTCATTGATAAGCTCAGACCTGCATTTTAACAGCTGAAAGCTGAACCAGATGATATCAGGAAAAAATGTACCTTCATGGGTTTCTGACCTTTTCAACCCCATCCTAAGCATACTTCCCCTGGTTATACAAAACAAGCCAAGGATAAGCAGAGTCTGCCAATGAGTAATGATCCCCTGAAGAGTGAAAATGGAGACAAGTAATTGAACTTGAGTTGAGAAGACTGTTGACAAAGTCCCAAAAGCCAAAGTCATTTACAAGACAACTTGAGCAACTGTGACTGAGCAGGCAAAAGAACAGGGGAAGAAAATTCTTGCTACCAGAACCCAGAGCTGTTTTAAGTTACAGAGGAAAAAAGTGTTCTATACATGGAATGTGCCACTTTTGTGATTACCAGTGTCCATTTTATTAAATCAGAAAAGAGGTAACAGATTGGAAAATTCATGTCTAGGGCCCAGATCGAAGAAATACACATTTAAGTTTTAGACATCTACTTGAATTCTAATGTTCTCTTTAACAGATTCATTAAATTTCCATTTGGATGTATTCCAACAAAATAACAAAATGACGCGTGTTACCCAGAAAGACACAAAAGGAGAGACATGAACGCAATCAGCCTCATCAAATTCAATCTCTTTTTCATTCTTCCTTGAAGGTTCTCAGGGCCTCACATACCCCGCAGACAACTAACTTGGCTGTGCCTTTTAGACAAGCCATGAATAAACAACTCAGCAAAATAGAGTGGGTGACCAACCCACCCCTGGCCTGTAAGGTTTCTAGCATCTGCTCCCCTGGCCTATGCAAATAAGGTAGTGGACTTACCGCGTTAAAATTGGGGAAGAGGTTGACCGCTGCTGCAGTGTCAAGAGGAAAGGGAAGAAAGGGCTTGATATCCAGCGATGGTTGCAAAGGAGGAGCTGGTGGCCGGACCAGGGCTGGGAGAGCAGGGCTCTGGCATGTACCACCTGCAGAGAGGAGAGCAATAGGGAGCCATCAGGGACACGGTGCATGTAAACCACCACCAAGGTCTCTTCTGAGACCCAAAGGCCACCTTCGTGGGTCACTGCAAAAAGACAAGACACGGGGTATATCGACCTCAAGTGGGAACTGACCAAAGAGCAACCTGTTATTAGGTAGCAGGAACTAGCTACACCGTTCCCTTCTCCTCGTCAGTCAACATTCAAGCATGCTGCACTCCCAAGCTATCCTTGTTCTGTCTGGAGGTCTGGACTGGGTCAGCCACACACCTATAACCAAAATCTTTTGACTCAACAGGAATCCCCCTCCCCACCCCAGTACCTCCACCCTTCTTTGAAAACTAACTTCTGCTCAGAATATGTATCCAGTCTATGATTACTTCACAGGACTGCTCTTTTCCTCCATATCCCAAACTTTGGCAGACATGATGACATGAACCTGGCATGCAAAAGAAACTTAACCACAGACACAGACAGCCAACACAGGCAGCCACCTCCTCACTGGCCGGCAACTGGAGGATTAAGGCATGAACCCCACAGAAAGTGGAGCGGTCCCTGACCTGTGTGGTACCCCTGTGGCGCTGAGGTTTCAAGGACTACCTGCCTCTTCTCAGCCATGAGTAAGTGGATTTTAGAAAGGCACTGATGAGCAGGCAGTGGAACAGGAAGCCAACAAAGACACCCCAATGCATACCAGCAGGTAACTGCTATTTGCCATGGAGCCCAGGCCTTTGCCACAATTCTAAGACTCCACTGCACGCAAAGGCTGGAAGGACAGACACCCACCTCATCACTCCTTCTCCCACATTTTGGTAACATTCCAAAACATCTATTTGCTGTTAATTAAAGGCAGTTTGAATCCTAGGAAACTGTTAAAATATGCCAGCATTCTTCTAATCTGAGAAGCAAGCAACAGACTGTAAAAAAAAAAAACCTGTTGGTGAGAATCCAAGATGCATTAGAAAAACAAAATGTAGTGGGATTTGTTTTTTCCTTCTTCACAGAAAAGAATTCTAAGAGACAGGTCATGTTTGTGCCACTTACTTGCCTGCTGTCTTGTTTTTAAAACAAAACAGAGCAAGACCCCATATGAATCACCTTCCAGATCTCTCCATCAACAGTCTGGCCAACTGGACACAGACCACCGTGCCTTCTATCACAGAATGTACACAAAGTGAACAATCTAAAAATGATTCCCCAAGAGTAAATCCACAGGATTTACTGGGCCACAGGATTTTCTAACAATGTGGTTGACTGAATACCTATAACCAAAGCCAACAGCATGGGATTTAATTAACCATACACAGGGCCATTAGCTCTCCTGCTTCCAGGTATAAAATCAGCTGGAGTCAAATTAACAAAAACGGTATTTTTTCCATTCTCTTTACTTCACTCTTGAAATGTTCCTCAACAACAGCAAAGCCAACTACAGCAAGTTTGAATCCACAAAACAATTAAAATAAAAGTTAGCACAAAGTTAGGAAATAGAGGACAGATGTTAAGATAAAGATAAAAGCAAAAGTTGTCAACTCCACATTCAGCAAAGCAAAAGAGACTCACTGTCTACCTGGAAGTGTATTGAGTGTGTATGGGTAAACTTCCTTAGACAGTGCATCCATAAATCTGGGTGACAGATCTGATAATGAGTTTAGTACTGCTAAAAACTTCTCTTTAGATGAAAATTTTAAAAATCCAAATTTTTAAGAAAACTAAGTAAGATATATTTTGTCTGCAGTCAGTGTTGTGGTTTCACATGTCCACAATTAATAATGAGCTTTAATAAATGACTAAAAATTATTTTTATCTGTGGCATATGTCATACTCTGGGAAAGATATTCTGTCTAGTCCTTACCTTGATTCAAAAATCTCAGAAATTAGGTGAAGGCTACTATATATCAAGGAGAGTAAGAAATAAGTTGGTAAACTCTTTAACTGTTTACATTGATTCCATAGAAACAGTCATACAAAAAAATTACAAGAATGGAATTTAGCAGGACCAGGTTATGTAATTACTTTATTTATAAGTCTCCCTCTTGTTCTCGGTATCCAAAAAGGTTAAGGGAAAAGTTCAAGCTCATTTTTTTTTTTTTTTTTTTTTTTTGTCAAGCTCAATGAGAGGCACAAAGAATAGATCTAAATCGATCAGATTGCTAAGTAAATTCCCACCTCCTAGCTCCAAGACATGTATTTTATTGACACACATACAGTTCAAGGTCCTTTCTCCATATTACAATTAGAATTTCCTTCCTCACAGATTTGAAAAAAATAAGAGTCAAAAAATTTCGGGAAGCTAGGGAAAATATTTTGAATTCATCTCTCCTATTTGAATAGAGAAACCTCAAAAATCGCCAGAAAGTAGAGGACACATGTTAAGTGTTCTCTGGCCACTTGCTATGAAAATACAGTAGCAGGAACCCTGTGGTGTGTTTCCTACAGCCCTGTTTAGGTTCAAGCTACTCATTCCCTCAGCTTCTGGGGTACAACCCAATATATCTTCACAATTGCCACAACACCCTCCCTTGCCCTGCAAGTTAAACTCTCTCAGGAACTAAGGGGTTGATAGCCTGAGGCAACAACTGCTATTTGCAAAAGCTTAATGGCTCCTGCTCTTGTCTCCAGGCAAGATAAATTCAAGTTCCATTTCAGTTCTAAAGGTCCTCAGGATCTAGTAAAGACTGAGGTCTCACTGTGACTACGCAGAGCATAGCTTAATTCCTCCCTCTGCCCACTACACAACTTTTGCTCCTCACAGAAGATACCCTCAGTAAAGTCTGAGTCGCTTCCAGAAAAATGACCTATGACACCAGGGTATAACAACCTGTGAATCTAAGTGAAAAGCTGAATGGTTGTATTCCAAAATAGACACCTACAACCAGATTTTTGTTGGTGATGACAAAAATGAGTTTACAGACATCTAATTATAATTCTGTAACTTTTATAATGTTATAAGCCAATGTTACCTCAAAGTTTTATAAATCCTAAAAAATAGGCACTTGCCTCCAAATCTATAGCACTGATATAGAGGCACAAAACTAGTTTCTCTCTTAAATTTTTCTGTGACTAGCATTTTGGCTTTTAAAATTTTTACTTGTATGAACCTCTAGAAAATAATGATTTTATTCTTTCATGTTTTAATAGAAACTATTGTATTTAGAACATGAATATATACTTATTATGATTTTTCTTGGTATAAAATTATCTTGACAATAATAAACACCAAATAAACAATGAATTTATAGGCATGTCTATATGTTAAAAAAAGTTGGTTCATTCACCAAGTGTGTCATTTCATTGTTTAGAATGTCATGCCTCTGGAAATACTGCTATTCTTAATTTAAGGAAATCATTTTGAATGTCCCATGTGTGGTAACTCAAAAAGATCCCCTTTGCATGTGAAATTCTGCTTATACACAGTACAATAGATTTCACAGGCCATGCAATTTTAACTTACACAGTTTTAACAAGTCCAATTTTAATAAATTATTCTGGCTTCACAGAAGTTAAATCTCTCTGCCAAATTTCTTGTATGTCATTAAAGTCAATAAATTAAACAACATTGAATATAGAGCAGTTATTAGATACTGAGTGAGGTATCTAATAATGAAAGTACAAAAGGTAAAAATATAAAGCAATCATGAACACTTAGAAAACTTCTGCTTTTTTTTGATGATTGCATCTATTGGTGTGTACTTAGAAGTTAAAATTGAACTACAGAGCAAACAGATTAAATGTTCCTTTGGTCTATTCATGAAACACTTGTGTATTCACAAAAGCATAAATCTGAATTTGGAGTAACCTACTTACTTGTTAAGAGACTATGCGCTAATAGATTTATAAAATTTAGTTATATTGAAGCACTCTCACTCATTCTATAGGACAATTTCACTAACAATAGCTTTTCATTAAGTTCAGTGTTTTGTGTCAAATCAAATTTTGCCTTTATGTTCCAAATCTATCATATCTTATCTACTTCAATTAGTAGTATCAGTAGGTTACTCTTAACTTGCCAAGTCAAAAAAATAAATGTTTGTCATATTCCCTTGTGTGGTTGCCTTTCAAATACTCAAGGTTATTGGTTTGGGATTACAATGGACAGTTTGTTGTATGGACTATTTGAGAAAGTAAGATACATTTACTTCAAACATTTCCATATTTGAAAATTGTCTTAAAATGTAAATTTGGAAATCTTTGCTTTAATAATTTACACAGATAAATAAGGATTCAAAGCAGTGGTTGCCAGTTGAAGCTCATTAAATTAGTGATAATGTATATAAAGTGCCTAGCACAGTGCCCGGCAAATCAGTGCTCACTAAGTGAGACATATTTTTTTAATGAACATAATACTTTACAAAGATGCTGTTCAGGTCCATCCAAACAAATATAAGCTCTCTGAGAATTGTCTATCAAGATAATGATAAAAGCAACTTTGTAATTCTTTGTGAGCATCTTAACTGTAAGAGGTTACTTTGTAAAATCAATATTTTGAAATATTCCTTGAGTGTCGGATAATGTACTTTCTGTAATACAGCACTTTTAACCTTGAACTTCTGTACTTGATCCATTTAGGGTTCATCAAACACTCACAGACATCCCTTGTGACAGCTTAACCTACTACTTAAGCTTTCATTTTCCCCAAATGACAAAACTGAAGTTCAAAATGATGAGGAGTCATTGCTGTTAAATATTCATGACACAGTATGCTTTACAACTGTGAATTATGAACGATATATGCATACATTCTATAGATTTACAGAAAAAAAAACAGAAATGTCTGATTTCATGATGGAAGAAATAAATTCCAGAGTATCTTTTTCCTTTACTATCAATTTAATGACATATATACATACACACACACATATTCTAGTGGTAAGCCAATGGCTAAACTGTTCAGAATATTCATACATAACAAAAAATAATCTAGGTAATTTTACCCAATATCAAGTCCTAAGTCATTACTAGCAAAACAACTAATTTGACACATAGGAAACACTACTTATATCCAATTACAATTATTTCAGTTAGAATCTGCGATGTCTAGTAGCGGAGGGAGAAGCACACCAGGATTCTGGGGTCTATGTGATAGTGGGTATGAAAAATTTAAATCTGATACTACTAATTGGAAGTTGATAAAATATGATAGATATGGAACATAAAGGCAAAATTTGATTTGACACAAAACACTGGACTTAATGAAAAGCTATAATTAGTGAAATTGTCCTATAGAGTGAGTGAGCGTGAGTGTTTAAATATAGCTAAATTTTATAAATCTATTGAATATTTGGTCTACCATTCCCTTCATTACTTTAAAATGCACAATAATTCTGCCTGGTATCTTAGGTCCATCATGTAACATCTACTTGCCAACTCAAAAAAATAAATGTTTGTTGTATTCCCTTGTGTGTTTGCCTTTCAAATACTCAAGGTTATTGGTTAGGGATTACAATGGACAGTTTGTTGCTGAGATTATTTTTTAATGTGTTCCCTTAACCTCAGTGATATAATTTCAACTCTAGTTACCATCGTCTTAAAAAATATTGTTCCCGTAGAAGGAATTATGCTCAGTGAAATAAGCCAGAAGGAAAAAGAAAAATATCAGATGGTTTCACTTATAGCAGGAATATAGGGGGGCCAAAGAAGACATCAGCATAAAAAAATAACAGTACAAAACACAACAAAGCAAAAATGGACAATTATAACTCAGAGATATACTGCAGGGGAGAAGGAGGAAGAGGGATCGGAGGGAGGGAGAGAACAGGGGACTGAGGTGATGGTGCAAGGGTGCACTGGTGAAGGAAACTCTATGGGGACTACACCTGAGGGGGTGGGGTAAGAAAATATTGTTTAAAAAAGAACAATCATGTAAAAAAATATAAAGAAATAAAAATTCACACACAAGTGAAAATGGAAAAAAAAATATTGTTTCCAACTGAACAATAAAACTAGAAGCTTATTGAGAAGGAATACAACTATAGTGTGACTTGGTCCCTGTATTTCTTTTATTGTTTTAATTTCCCCCATTTTGGATTGCTTGGTTTTAGAATATTTATCCAGTACCTTCCACCTAAGGACAAAGGTCCTCCTTGGCCTAAAGTGACTTGCCCTTGGCTGGCCAATTTAAATGTTAAAGCAAAGTCTGATCCTCAAGGGTAGTTGGCAGTACTAAGCCACACAGGATGGTGACTGCTGTCTCACACATCCTGCCTTGGACCACAGAGAGGATGAAGTGAGAATGGAATATGAGTCAGGGCAACTGGACAACTATTCTGGAAACATTGATTCAGAAACATTTGCTCAAGTCAACTGTCAGTGACTGGATGTTTATCCATGAAAGAAAACACATGTGAGTGATCCATGTTTTTCCTTATCCAAATTCATTATTGATTCTTTTAAATTGTACTATTTAAATATTCTAGTAATTCACCCAATATTCATTATGGAAGTGTGTAAAGAAAGGACTAATTAATAGTTTTCTGTCACTGTTGTTGAATACTATGACCAAAGCAGAAAAACTGCTATTATCTAGTTGTCAGTTTCCTGAGTTCCGTCTTCACTAGAAGAAAAGTAGAATCTATCACTTAATCACTTTCATGACAATTTCTTGTGCTTGAGAAATGCTAGAGAAGATAGTATTAGGAGTGCCACAGTAAGCAGTTTTAGACACTTAACCCTAAATATCCCTTTGTTCTTCAGCTGGTCTATAAAATAGTGCAGAAATCGGGGCAAGTACCTCCTCACAGAAATTCAAAAAACTTTTCCTGGAAAATTCCTTTCAAGGCAGCACCAGTAAATGTAAAATAGTAAACTTTTCTTCAAGAAGAATCTCCATAAAAATCAACTAAAACTCATGAAAAAGTGTGTTTTAATGATGAGCTGTCAGATAAGGTGGACATGTGTGGCTTTTTTAAATTAAGCAAAATAAATTAAGTTTCTCAGTTACAATAGCCACATTTTAAACTCTAGTTACACATGATGCTAAAGGTTACTGTGTTGTATATTGCAGTTAAAAAAATGTCTATGTTTCTGAAAGAGAGCAGGATAGAGTATCATAGCTATTAGTTCTTATATTTGAGGATGTTGAACACATCATTACATTCTCTCTTTGCTTGCCAAGTTTCTATTGAGAAGTGTGATGTAGCCTGATGGGAGTAACTCAAAAAGGTACCTGCTCTTCCTCCCAGTCACCTTCAATATTCTTTTTCTGCTTTGAACTCTTACTAGTTTCACAACTATGTGTCTTGGTATAGGTCTCATTGTACTTTACCAGATATTCTTTTGGTCTTATGAACTCATATATTTCATTCCTCCCCAACATGTGGGAAGTTTCCCTGTATTATTTCCTTGAAAAGTCTTCTGTTCCTACACTGGAGCAAAGAAAATTTCTTTAGTAAATGGTGCTGGGAAAACTGGGTCGCTACATGCAAAAGAATGAAACTTGACTACTACCTCACACCATGCACAAAACCAACTCAAAATGGATTAAAGACCTAGACATAAGACCTGAAACCATAAAATATATAGAAGGAAATGTAGGTGAAACATTACATGACATGCACCTCAAAGACATCTTTACAGACACATCACCCAAAGCAGTGATAGTAAAGGCAAAGATAAACAGCTGGGACTATATTAAATTAAAGAGCTTCTGCACAGGAAAAGAGACAATAACAAAAACAATGAGAAACCCCACCAACTGGGAGAAAAATTTTGCACACAACAGTAATGATAAAGGACTGATCACAAAAATCTACAGAGAGCTGATGAGACTCAACAAAACAAAGAAAATAATCCAGTCAAACAATTGGCAGAAGAGCTAAAACAAAACTTCTCTGAAGAAGAAATGCAAATGGCCAACAGGCATATGAAAAAAATGTTCAATATCACTTGTAATCAGGGAAATGCAAACCAAAACTGCAATGAGATACCATCTTACACCAGTGAGAATGGTGCATATTAAAAAAACTAGCAACAACAAATGTTGGCGAGGTTGTGGAGAAAAAGGAACTCTCCTGCACTGCTGGTGGGAGTGCAAACTGGTCCAACCACTATGAAAAGCTGAGTGGAAATTCCTCAACCTACTAAAGATAGAGCTTCCATATGATCCAGCAATTCCACTCCTAGGTATTTACCCAAAGGACACAGAAACATTAATTCCAAAGAGCACCTGCACCCCTATGTTTATAGCAGCACTGTTTACGATAGCTAAGCTTTGAAAACAACCCAAATGCCCAAAAATATATGACTGGACCAAGATTTGGTACATATACACAATGGAATATTACTCAGCAATCAAAAAAGATAAACTCATGCAATATGCAGCAACATGGATGGAGCTGGAAGGGATCATGCTCAGCGAAATAAGCCAGAAAGAAAAAAGAAAAATACCGATGGTCTCACTCATAGCAGGAATCTAGAAAACCTAAATAAGGGACCAGGAAAAAGAATAACTATAAGAAAGAAAAAATCCAAATCAACAAACAACTATGACTAGAGACACAATATGGGGTGGTGTGGGGAAAGGAGGGTTTGGGGTCAAAATAAGGGGGGGTGCAATTGTATGGGGAATATAAAAATTAAAAAAAAAATAAAAAGTCCTCTGTTCCTCCTTCTTTCTCTTCCACTTCTGTAGAAGGAACCCAATGTTCTATGATAAAGGACAATTGTTGCTTTGGTGATTGTGATGTGGTGACATTCAGCTAAGGAGATGTGAACTCATTCCCCTAAATCATGTACAGTGTTTCACACTGATGTTACTTCAATGAAAAGTAAATAAATAAAAGAAAAGCAAAGAAATCTTTACAAAATTCCAACATTAGGGAAGTTTCTACGGGACATTACAGTTCCAGTGAAAAGCAACATTCTTGAGTGAAGATTAATGCAGATGAGATTCTTGATACAGTCTGTTTTCTGCATGACTGATAGGAGAGAATGTTTCATTATCCTTTGGTCTTTCACTTTAGGGGACTGAGCAGGAGATCTTTCCAAGAGTCAAACATGATGAGTATCCGAAGCCACACACTGATGTGATGATGTCAGAAAGGATTAGTGTTCCATTCCCAGAGAAGACAATGGTCAATCTTTGTTTATGATCAATGATGATACTACCAAAAGGCAACCTAATTTTTAAAAAATGTAATGTTAAAATCACTATTAATGAACAATGAGTACTTCAGATAAAAATCACCTCAACCAGGGATACAAAAAGGAGACTGCATATTTACTAATTACTGCAAATGGGTGTTTACTAATATGTGACCAGTTTTGTGTTATCTAAAAGCTTATAGTTTACCCAACAAAATGTGTCAAGACCCAGTCTCACTATCATCAAAATATTAAGTCAAGATAAGGTATGCAGTTAAATCTACCTAGCTACACACCTGTTTCTCAGAGTAATTTTGATCATAATATTCAGATTTTACTCATTGCAATCTTTAAAGAAAGGACACATTGAAATATTGTTATGTGGTCTTGCTTTTCCATGATCTGTGCCTTTCAGGTAGAACTTGCCTGAATGAACTCCTTCATGCCAGTAGAGCTGGGCATGTAGTTCCTTCATGGTCTAATAAATATCTTCCCTTCCTCATTTTTTCATACGTTGAAACTGTGTAATATTCTCCAATTTATCTCCTATTACCTATAATTCTATAAGGAATTATGAAACATTTCCAGAACATATATGGTTTAGTTTGGTTTTCTCATCATGTATATTGGGAAATACCTTTTTTACTTCCCTAAAGTTTTGCTATGTATATATGTATCTGAGGAGATTATTAGTTGAGATGGAGAACACCAGATAAAAAGCATGTCTAAGGAGACAAACTATGCTTTTGATGTAAGATTAAGTGGAAATATCCCAGTGGATAAATGGGACTAGGGTTTAGAAGATACGTCTGGGCTGACTATTCTGAGGAAGCATTGGAGAGTCATCAGGTAGGAGATGAAATCATAAACATGAAATAAAAGATTTCTTTGGGAATATACAGAACAATGAAATCAGGTACTAAGCCTAAACCTGGAAGATCTTTAGTCCCATAAATAAGAACTTAGAAGGACTGGTGAAAGAGCAAGACAGAGAGGGGAAGAATGTGAACACCCGGGGGAAAAGGGAGAGCTTGTTTATAGAAACGAGTGGAAAATACTGTCTAAGGTTGACTGTAGATGGATCCAGTAAGATGGCAAAGTCATGGATATTTTGGGTGACCTTTATGAGTCATTTAAGTGCAATAATCCACTTTTGAGACAAGCGAAGGAGGGACAAGGGACTTGGTAAGAAGACAACTAGAAAAAATTAGTCTGAAAAATTTGGGAAGAAAAACTAGAGTAGGGTACTACAGTTAAATATATTTTAAAGATAGGGAGAGGAGCTGATTCAATCCAGAAACTCAAACATAATTCACTTTTGGAATGGCTCATTTTAACTAGCAATCAAGTCCATAAAATGTAGCCCATGACAGTATCATATATTAAATGTGGTCATTTTTTATTTATCTCAGTTACATGCTACAAATTCTCTAAACTTAAGTATGTCAAATATCCAATCATCTATTTCTGGTTCAGGATGAATGTCAAGTATGAATTCCTCTACTTAGTAGCTCCTAGATTACATTGTAGAAATTATTATCTCACCTTATGTTTTCTACTCTACCCTACACAGGTTCCCATATGCACTGCTGCACTTCCTTTTGTTTCCTCTTCACATGAAATTTTTAGGTCTGAGAGAATATCTATTTTATTCCTCTTTGATTTCTATGTACTAGGGGGTCCTGGTATCTACTTAGTAGCTTGTCTTTTTCAGGAATGTATTGTGTCCCAGTTTATAGTATCTTGTTATAATAGTCCAAATAGATTAAGACACCTGTGTTCATTTGAAGATATTCAAAGGTTCATTCAAATTTCTATTCTATTTGAATCAATCTATTGTTGGTTCAATTCTCTCTTTCACTTTGCCTACATAGCCCCAGAACAGCAAAGTAGAAACTAAATTAGCAACCATCATAAATAATTATACTGAACGTAGGGTAATATCTCCTAGATCGTTCACTTGATTGTCAATGTTTTCATTCTATGTTTCACTGTGATGATTATTTTCACATTTAAATTGAATTTTCTTTCATAATAGTCATGAAAAAAAGTTCCTAGGAAATACCACTGGAGTTAGTATTAGGTGACATTTAGAAAGAGCTTTGAAAGAAGATACGATGTCAGTATTACCATCATGAAATGAAATCAAATGAACAAGGAAGATCACATTTTTGCTTACAGATCCTACAGTACAGCTAACACATTCCATTTGTATCATAAGTTAATTTCTAGGGTTTGGGAACTCAGAGTTCTGGCTTCCAGCTTTGGCTAACATTTTTACAAACTCAATAATAGCAAAAAGAAATTCTGATTTCAATTTCCTCAAGAACATTCCCTGTGGAGTTGACATGTGCTCTGTTTAGTCTAGGCTTCAATGTGATTGTTTCTTCTGGCAGGTTTTGCCTGAAACAAACCTAACTTTATATTTTCTTTTAATTCTGAAACTTTTGGTTCTTCAAGAAATGTAAAAACAACTAGTGAAATTGTAGTAATTGTGATATCATGAAAACAACTGGCTTTAAGTGAAGAGACATAAAATGTTTCTAAGTGATATTAAGCAAGAAGATACACATCATCATAAATTATTTTTATAAGAAGTCCTGTGATTTTGATCACTTATCATATTCTTGATTCTATGTTAGCTGTTTTTACATACATTATTTATAAGAACAATGAAAATATCCTTGTTCTCATTTTACAGGTGGAAAAAAAGGCCACTTAGTGAGATCATTTTACTGAAAATAAACTTCCTTTTTAAATGGTAGAATCAAGAAGAATTAGGAACCAGAGAGGTAGGATTCCAAAACTCATATTCTTTGGTTATATTACATCCTTCTCTTTGCAGAATACCTACGAAGTTGTGATCCCCACCAATTTTAAAAAGTGATTGATAGGAGCAGAAATTACCTCTGAGAAAAGGACCTAAGAGTTCACATTCAAATATGCAGGAGACAGCCAATACAGGATTTACAAATTCTGAAAAAAGTAGAAATTGCCTGTAGCCTCAGGGAAAAGAAGGTTTCATGTCAAGGTTATGGAGTATTCCTTAAAATGCAACCCACAATGAAAATGGTCACCTATATGCTGATAAAACAAAAGACATCACAAAATAGCACGGTTGAACACAAGGCTTAAAGCTAACCTAAAATGAAAGGGAGAAAATAATCAGTGGGATCTGTTATTGCTGGGAGCCATGTTGGTAGAAATGATGAGCTTTAAAGTTAAACTGGACATGGTCTTCTGAAGAGGCTCTAGATTCATAGACTAATGAGCAGAGACCAGAAGTCCAAATCATAGACCAATGTAAATAAGAAAATACAGGTATGCCTGGTTGCCATGATCTAATTCTCCCCTTCCTGTTAATTGCAACTCAAAATATAGTTACTGACTTTCCATGAGGCATGTACACATTTTGCCTTATGGTACTGATCCAATCATTTTATTCAACTCAGACTGTACCAGAATTAACTGGCAAATGTAGGATGATATCATAGAAACTGTCTCTGATTTTCCTTTGACTAAAGATTTACTAGTAGCTCATCTTCTTGTTATTCCTAAGAATTTGGATGTTGAGAATAGTATAGGCTTAAAAATTTTCTAAGAGAAAAATTTAATTTAGCAATGACAGAAAAACATTCCTAAATTTAAATTACACTCTGCTGGCACAGGGTGAACCATTTGACTGAATTATTCAAAATGGTACAAACTTCAAATAAAAATGACAACAACTAAAGAAATAATAACCAATTTCAATTTGGGGGTATATTATGTACCAATAGGATTTTAATTTTTACAGCAATTCTGTTCTCTCTTAGTATTATAGTTTTATTTTTTTTTATTTATTTTTTTTTTAGAGGCATGTTTTTCTTTATTTGTTTGCTTGTTTGTTTTTGTTTTTTGTTTATACATGCACTGGGTACAGTCAGAGGCGCGGGAGGGTGAGAGAATTCACCAGAGCCAGAGCGGGGAGCAGAGCAGGCAGAAGGACCGAAGTACACTGCTGAGGGGAGCAGCGGGCGCAGGAGAGGTCTGCGCACCATGTGGGACCCTCCTCTGGTGGCCGGGGAGCAGCCGGGGATTGAACCGGCGCCGCAGAGGCTGCGGGCAGCTTCGCAACCCAGCGCTCTACCGCTGCGCCACCGGGGAGGCCCTATAGTTTTATTTTTTTTTAGTAGTAGAAACTAAAGTTATATGAGACAAATTCAAAGCAGGCTTATAAATATAGGTTGAATGATGTCAATAACCCTGATCTTAAAAATAAATAGATGTTCTAGTCATTGTCCTGATAAGCAAAGCCACATACTGCTTCCTTTTCAAGTACTCAGGATGCGTGTTACCAATCAACCATATTTCTAGTTACCCTCAGAATCCTCCCCCAGTATCTAATGCAGCTGATCAGAGTTTGCTATCCTATCAGCAACATTGGCATTCAAAATGATTTAAACATGACAGCATATGGCATCCTAAACTCTACTCTCATACTCATTAAGTGATTATCCATTCTTTGTAAGGACTGAAAAATGGAACATGTAATAACCCCCAAGCTATTTGGCAAAGTTTTCGGTCTTCTTTGGTCAGAATCTGGTGAGAGCACTAAAGAGACCATTTAATTTTTCTGCCAAAGCTTGCCCAGGTTATAAGGATAGCTGGAAATTTGCACATGTTCCTTAATGAGCAAGAACACTGTATTCCTTAGCTTTCCGTGACTGTGTGTTGACATAGTAAACATTTTCTGAGATCCCCTCTTGATTCAAATGTGACTGAGCATCTGGAGAATACCCAGCTTCCTCACAGCTATTCATTGTCATTGATCTGTCTGAGAAGCAGAAGTCTGTGGATTGAAATGATCAACTTAAAGCCAGAGAGTTCTGAGGAAAAGAAAACAACTTCTTGGGAAGAGATTCACCGGCACAGAGAATAGAATGATTCCTTCTGCATCTACAGGTCTGTTTGCCTTAAATTGTAAAGATTACTTGTGCTTTTGAAAGGACATTAATCCCAAAGGAAGAACAAAACAGAATGAGTCAACTGCTTTCAGCAGAAATTCCTGCTGAGAAAGAGGAGAAATTCTGTAAGAAGCAACTCTTCAGAAATTGGCCCGCATTTTCCTGAATGATTCTGATCTGCCCTGCATATTGTTTTCAAAAGTCATTATGCCTTCCAAGTGCTAACTATCTGCCTCCCAAGCTATCAATGTCATTATGACCTTTTCTTGCTATTCATACTCTATAATATCTCCTCGTATAACTAAGATAAGAAAAATACTCTTTAATTTTTTTTTAATTTATGCCATTTCTTTAACTCCTCATTGTCCTTGAAGGTTTAGCTGAAATGCTATTTCTTCCTGTCCTGGCCTCCTCCTGTCCATTTAGCACCATAATCAATTTTCTCTTTTGCAAACTTCCACAGAATATTTTAAGTGGCTGAGAGAACAGGCTTTGTCATTAGAAACCTGAGTCGAAATTCCAACACTTTTGTTTTTGAAGGAAATTGCCAGCAATTTAGTTTCTCCTTCTATAAGATAAGAAAAAGAATACCTAAACCACAGGATTTCTGTAAGGATAATATGCAATAATATTTAATAGAGGCAATACTAAATTATAGCAACTATTCCTATTGCCTTATAAAGTTGTAAGTGTATGTCTTTACTCCCTTAATTTTTTTTAAGATATCTAATGAAGTGCTTTGAAAATTATAGGCACTTAAGTGTTCTTAAGTGAATGAATGAGTAAATAAATTACTTGAATAAGACATTGTTTCTTTAAAACTAATCCAAAAGGAATAAAAGAAGACAGAAAACTATATTTAATTAATTAATACTATTTGGCTTATTCCTATTAAGAACATGGAATTATCATCCGTTCCTGTTTTCAACATATGAGCATTGTGGTAGTGGGCGGTGAAAACAATGTAAAAAAGAGAGAGGAAATAAAAATATGGGCAAAAAGGAAGCATGGGAAGGAGGAGTTTGATGGAAAAAAACAAAAACATTCTGGAGAAATCATCCTTTCCAAATCAGATATTCAGTTGGCTTACTTGACCTAGACAGAACTACAACAGTTTAGGGCATGGAAACTGCCCTAAACAAGATCCTATATGGAAATACCCATTCTTACATGGTACCATCATAACCAAGAGAAGTATTTCTGTCTTTTAATTGGAAGGCAACCAATCAAGAGCATGAGTTTCTTACAAAGTATTGTTTGGACAGAGACTATCTCACTGTCTAATATGTAATGAATACCTCAATTATGATAGATGACTCAGAATCTAGAATGGAGACACTATTATTTTTGGTCAGTGGAAAAACAGACACACACTAATTCCTATCATCCCTTTGCAGCTTAGTTCTCAATTACCTATCTGCTCAGTCACCTCTTGAATTTTATTGCCCTCACTTCTCCTTCCTCTCAGATGTACTTCTTAGCTCATTCATTCTTTCTCACAAACATTCACCAAATATTTATTAGTTGCCCACTCTCTTGAATGCACTGGGTAAGTTTCATAAGAGTAAGTATGTAAGATCCCAAGACCTTTAAATAAAAATTAAATAAAAGCAATAGTGAAGGAATAAACACAATATTTTTCCTATTCTTATTCTCTCCAGCCTCCTCTTTGGAATGATAGCTTTCTCTTATTTAATGAAATAAAATCTTTTTCTGAACCATCAGGTAAAAATAAGTATGATTTGTTAATAATCACATATATCAATACAAGCAAACCAGCTTTTAAATTGTACATTGGTTGGTCTCAATTTGGTCTTTATTACATAATCCAAGTAATCTGAAATCTACTTATTTTATGAAAGAGCCATATGTGATATTTAATTAACAGTATCAGATATGATGGACACTATTTTTTTTTTTTTACTAAAATGTGATATGTTCTGGCATTCACATGGACTAGGTTCAAAACCTTCAATTTTAGGAGTGACTTTCTTATCATTGGTATATTTTCACCAATTTATTACTCTAGGTAGACAAAGTTTTAGATGGCATAATAGCATTGAGGAAAGCTTGATAATAATGGTTTCTGGAAGTTTTGCTAGAGAATTCAATTAGTCCAGCAAAAATTTCAGTTGGTTCTTTTTTTACCAAATATTCCTAGTCAAATCAAGAGTGTTCTACAATTCTACACAGAAATATCCTTTCTTCTCTATTCTTATACACAAGCACATCAACATATCCTCTTTCCTCCACAGTCATAGTGTATGTATAGTCATTTTTCTTTCTCTCTTTTTTTAAAGATTTATTTATTTATGCATAGAAAAAATTATTTATTTATTTATGCATACAGGCCAGAGGTGTGGGGGTGAGAGGATTCACCAGAGACAGAGTGGGGAGCAGAACAGACAAATCTACTGTAATATAGTGCTGAGGGGAGCAGCGGCAGAGACAGGAGAGGTCTGCTGCACCATGTGGGTAGCTCCCTGGCTGGCCAGGAACTGAACTAATGCTGCAGTGGCTGGCAATAGCTTAATAGCACTGTCTTTAACCCCTGTGCCAATGGCTAGGCCCTGTACAGTCATTTTTCAATGGCCATTGCCACAAAGCCAGGTAAATATATTTTAGTTTTGTATAACTATTTATTATCTTCCATTTTTTTAACTGCCCTGGACTACATTTATTAGCTCATGTGGAGTAGGTTCCAACTGATTGATAAATTCCAACTATAGGTATGAGCACAATAGACCTATTTACCAAAAAAAAACCTCACACTGTCCCATCACATTTCAGAGTACTACATGTTACAAACTAACTAGAGGCCTTCACTGAGAGCATAAAAGTATGGTAAGGTAAATCTTCTTACAAAACATGCCATCTTTATTTTCAATAAGTCATATACTCAAAAAAGTCCATGCAAATATATTCTGTGAGTAAAAATCTACAGTTTGGGCACAAGGAGTGTAAATTTGATTGGCACAGAACAAATTGTGTTTTTCACTGTTTCTGGAAATGTAAGGGCTGTACAATTGGTAAATTAAAAGTGATTATTTCAGTAATGAGATATTTCAAATAAGCAGACTTTAATCTGCTAATGGAAATGGCAGGGTGTACCTCCAGGGGAAAGCTTAAGAAAACTGGCTGTCCTTAGATATCGATGCACCAAGAGCACAAATGTATATCACAGATAAAGTGGGTAGAAGGGAAACCAAGGGAAACAGAACAACGCTCTGCATATTTTTGAAACACAATCAAAATGAATGTTTGCTAGAAGAACACAAATGAAAATAAAAGAAACCCAAAATCAGTGAAACAAAACAACCAAAGAAAAAGCAAGTATGTACAATTTAGGCCCACAAATCAGAAAACATCAAGGCTAAGGATCAGGTATAATGTCATGGAAAAAAAAAAAAAAAAAGCCAAGATGTCACTGGTAGATTCACTGATTCATCATGTATTGAGACCATAACATATATGAAAAAGGGGTCATAAAATTAGAATTTGGTACTTAGAGTATATGGAACCAATTGGTTGGTCAATCAATAAATCAGAAGTTAGTGGAAACCTCCATTTTGTCAAATATTTAACATCATTGACTTTAGTCACGGAAAAGTAAGAATTCACTACATTGAATATAATTGTTAGACTGATTTTGGAAAAACAGGATGTAAACAATATGGGATGCAGGTTACATTTAGTGAACTTCAAGCAAAGGTAAAGATCAGAAGATACCCAATTGCATCAACTCGAACAAAATAAAGAGCGGAAAGCAGGACTATTGGAGGATTTGTTTGACTAAGTATTAAGTAACAGATGTAGAGAATCTAGCAAATGTCCAAAGCACAGAGACATGATTAAAGGGTAGGCAAGTAGGAAAAGGTGGGTAGTGGGGAAGCCAACAGTATTGGCAATGTTTGCCTGAAAGAAAGGGGCTCTTGTGTCTTCAACATTTGGAAACTAATATATAAGAAGGATGGTGAATAGATGCTCTTAAGACAAAATAAAAGCAAACAGAGGAGTGAAAATTCAGAGGAAAGGATGAAAATAAGTTTGTTTTTTTTTTTTTTTAAGATTTATTTATACAAGCACTGGGTACAGTCAGGAGTGCGGGAGGGTGAAAGAATTCACCAGAGACAGAGCGGGCAGCAGAAGAGGCAGACTGATGAAGTACACTGCTGAGGGGAGCAGCGGGCGCGGCAGGAGAGGTCTGTGCGCCATGTGGGACCCTTGCCGGTGGCCGGGGATCGAACTGGTGCTGGAGAGGCTGCGCGCAGCTTTGCAATCCAGCGGTCAACCGCTGTGCCACCGGGAAGGCCCTGAAAAAAGATGTTTTTTAAGTAGGAATCATGGCTCCAGGAAATGTCACACTTCCAGATCCTCCAATAGGCATGACTGTCAAGGGTTTAGGAGAAGGAACCTCTAAATCTCATGCAATTGCATGGGATTCTTTGGGAAGATGTGCAAAATCAGAATAAATTAGAAATGGATGGAACTTAACAAAGTAATCTACTTCCTGATTCCAAGTAGGCAAACTTTTTTAGGGAAATGATAAATACTTTGGCCACAGGGCTCTGTGCTGCCATTCCAATACTGGGATGTATTCCAATGCCATTCCAATACTGCCATTCCAAAACTGGGACAAATGAGTAAACAAACATGTAAACAAAGGAGCATGACTATATTGCAATAAAATTTTATTTATTGAAACAGCTATCAAGTCAGATTCAGCAATCTAGCACCAGCTAGAGTTGGTAACCCTGGCTGAAAGTTTCAAAATTCGGTGAGAAACAGAAATACCTGGCGGACTTGTGAAGACAAACTGCTGAGGTCCATCTCTGCTTCTGACTATCTTGAAAATGGCCTGCTAATTTCTACTTCTTACTAATTGTCAGATAAATGTCGTATTTTTGATCCAGAGACCAGATATTGAGAACCCCAAGACTAGAGAGGGAAGAAAAAAAAAAGATAAACCCAAGGTTCAAGGGAGGTCTGTATGCTTTTGGGTCTGTATGCCTAAGGTTTTAAGTCTCCTGGCATACACATGGTGCATAAAGCCCAGGACCATGAACTTGCTGGCTTTTCCTCCTGGGATTAAGCTCCAAAACACTGTTAACATCAAAATTGGCAGATTATCAGAACAGGTCTGAGCTGATTATCTTTAACAGCAAATAATACTTCTCATTGGTGGAAGAAGCCCCAAACAGATTGGACCTCACACCAACAGATGTGTGAATTAACAATGGAGTGTTGTTTTAAGTGTCCAACTTTCTGATGAATTTATCACACAGCAATAGTGTGTGGTATTGTTTCTGGATTGAAGATGGAGGCTAGTGGTCAGTAGCTAAGAATAATCTCACCTGATAGCAGCAAGGATATAGAAACCTCAGTCCTATAACCACGAGAACAGAATTCTGCCAACAAGGAGGAATTGGAAACCTATTTCATCTCCCAGAGATCTTCAGACTAGATCTCATTCCTGCCAACATCTGATTTCAGCCTTATGATGCCCTACAAGGTAACACATGTCAGTGCTGGACTTCAGACCCATAGAAGCACGGATTCATGCTGGAGTGTTGCTTTAAGTTTTCAAATTTCTTGTAAATTTATTACACAGCAATAGAAATCTAACAGGGGATGTGTGGTTTTCTGCCTTAGACTACCCCATTTGAACCTGTTATATATCCACTACCAAACATCATTATGAGTTCCAGCAACTTCCTGGTCTGCTCAATTGTCATCCTTGCTCCCTTTACATGAAAACTCTCCAATGCACTAAAATGTATTTAGGAAGTGTCTCTCATAATTAAAACATTCTCCAATTGTTCCCTCTCCTCTTATTGTCAGCGGCTCAAAGACACTGAGGTCACCAACAGCTTCTATGTAAAACTTAACCATACTAAACCTAAAAATAATTAACTGTTCTTTCTTTCCAAAAAGCTTTACATTCTTTAGCATCTAACTGAATTAAGCTCCAACTATTTCAACAGAATCCCCTTAAGAATCTTTAATAAACCCCAAATTCATAAAATGTTCAAAAATACCCTCAACAGTTAAATATTATAAAATCACATTAATTTAAAAGCATTACATTTTCTGACATTTAAAAAGTCTCTGACATGGCATATCCATAGTTTGATTTTTCTAATGTTCTTATAAAGGTCATGTTTATGGTATAATAAGCACACATTTGCAAGGGTTATTAATCAGAGTAAAGCTAAGTTGCAAACAGACTTCCAAAGAATTCCCCATTTTTATTCTGAACATATTAGCTACTTTAGAATGTCACATTTTTCAAGAGCCTACTTAGAAAAAAAATTAACGATTAATTTTGTTCAAAGGGATGTCTTCATTTTAAATGAAGCAGGAGTACAGCTTAGGAAAATAAATGACAGGGATGTATTTTGCTGGTTCAGCAAACTTGCATGGCAGTTTGGAAAATTCTAATTTTAAGCTAATGCTTTAGAGTAGGTACATTGCCAGTTAACAAGGAAACCAATGGGGGCTATAAGCTTTATGAAGAATCAGATGGATACTGGCATTTCTAATTTGTATGCTGCGAGGAATTCTAAGAATTGCTGCAAAATCCTGCTCTATCAAGGTGTTAAGCTTTATTTTCTCAAACAATTACATTTCCATTTTGTCTCAGAAAAAGAGATATCAGATCCCTTCATGGTGAACATTAAACAAAAAAGACTTCTTTTGTTTTAATATTCAAGAAATGCCAAGAAAAGGAGTGTTTCTGAAGATAATTTGGTTGCTAGCTATTCAGAAACTATTTGCCCTGGTGACAAGAATTCAACCTACCCTTGAAATATAAACACACTTTCAAAATACTTAACAAAACAAACAGAACATGGCACAGCCTCACAGTTCAGAAAAGACAGCACAAGTGGCAGACTTTTCAGCATCTGATTTTCAAATTTCTGTATCTCTTCAATTTTTCCATGAATCTCTCTAACCTTGTGTGTGATGAACTTTACAAACCAAACAGACGAGCTGGCACATGTGAGTTACTCCAACAAGAGGAAGCATTGGCTTCAAAGAGCTGCTTCACCTGATGGATGTTTAATCCAAACGTTCCAGCAGATTTCAAAGGCTCTGAAAGCACAGCTCATAAGAAGGCAACGCACAAATCCATTAGAAAACAGTGCAATTGGTAATTGACATCGCCCAATTAATAATGACCTGAAAATTCAAGAAAATCTTTCTTGTATGAAACAACACATCTGCCTCTCTTAATTTAGAAAATGAAATACTAGAGGCACAAATGATCAGCCAGCTTGAATTTCTGGCCAAGGGAGTGGTAAAACAATACACCAAGCAGGAGAGAAAGACAGGTAAATTTCTCAGGCAGTCATGCCTCAATTGAGACAATCAGAGCACTAAGAATGGGTCAACCAGGAAAAGAGAAAGAGACCATGGTAAAGGCTTGCAGGCAGGCATCTTTGGCTGTCACAGATGTACAGTTTGGGTCCCTGCAATGATAAGGGACGAAGGCAAATTGAAACATCTGAGCCACATAAAATGAATAAAGCTAAATAAACAGCAAAAATAGAAACACAATGAAAATTAAGAGAATTTTTTAAAATGTCAAGTGATTTGGTAGTTGTATATATGATAATGCACAGAAATGTGTATTTGATTTGTGTAATAGTTTATTTCTAAGTCTTCACTGATGGAACACCAAATTATTATTGCATTTGGATTTAAGCTTGCTATAAATATTTTTGGCAAGTGTAGATTATAAATATATACAAGGAGATTTAAATACTGCAACTTGAGACTACCTATGGTCTCTAGCCATGTATCTGAAAAAATAACCACTGGTAGGTTCTATGAGAGACTGTATGAAAAGCATCAATAAATAGAGTAACACTGGCCAACTGTAACGTAATGCAAGCCTCAGATGTGAGTCACAGATGCAATTTTAGATTTCCTAATAGCCACATGAAAAGAATAAAAAGAAACAAGTGAAATTAATTGACAGCATATTTTACTTAATGCAGTATATAAGATCATTTCAACATAAAAGTGATCTTAAAATATGAGCTATTTACACTCTTGTTTTTCTGTATTCAATCTTTAGAAACCAATGTGTATAATTCAAACAAGTCCATTTAAATCCTGCAGTTTGATCATTTCGGGTGGCAAATTCCAGATGGTCATAAAAATATAGTGGCCTTCCCATCATGAAGGGGAGGCTTCTGCTGGTCACACGCCTTACTTTACTATAGAATAGGGCAGAAGGGATGCCACATGCATTCCAGAGCCCGGGTATCCAAAGGCTTTGCACTCCTGCTTCTGCGCTCTGGTATCACTGCCAGGAGAACATTAGGTAAGGAAGCAGATATAGCCTAATGGAAAATGAGAGGCCATAGAAAAGGGAACCAGAGTCCACAGTTAGTAGCCAGCACCAACCTCTAGAAAGGTGAGTGGTCATCTTGAACTGTACAGCCTCAGAGACCTTCCAGATAAATGTTGTTCCATGAATTAGCCGAGCAAAACAAGCAGAGGGGTGCCCAAGCCCAAAATAACATGATGAATAATATAGTTATTGTGTAAGCCAGATAATTTGAGAGTTGGTTTGTTAAGCAGCAATAGATGCAAAACTATTCATTATGAAGCAACAGATAAAAATATATTATCCATAAGCCATAACATGGTTTTTAGGTAAAACCAAAGGTAATGCTACATTCACAGAATAAACACAAAAAGAAAAAAAAAACAATGGTTCATTAATGATGATTGTGTACAATTTTGATCTATTCCATTTGAGAAATAGCTTAATGGCTTAATGAAGCTTTATGTTTATTATAGAGAGTTTAGACAATATAAATAGCAAAGCATAGAAAATATTTAAAACCTCTATCATCTCAGTGCCAGAAATCACTTCTGTTATTTTTGGCATCTCGACTGCTTTGCTCCTTCTTAAAATACATGCTTGAGAGGGGCAAACACATCAGTTCACAAAAACAGATTCATTTTGAAACTGCTTTTGTTCTTTTGAGAATGATCACACATCTTAATGGATATACTTCTAAAATGTATTTTTAAATTCTGAAAAGTACTTTACTTTAGGGATATATCATAACTGATTTCACTAATGCCTGATCAATTGGCATTTATAGTTTGTCCAATTCTGCCATTATAAATAAAATTGATATACAGTAATTTCATAATCATAAATAAGTAATTTCCAATGAAAATAAGAAAGCATTCATCAAATGGAGGTGAGCAGATAAGGCATACCATGAAATATATAAAGACATTATTCATTAACATCTATGTCATAAAAATTACAGGTATTGGGCCTCCCCAGTGGCGCAGTGGTTGAGCACTGGGTTGCGAAGCTGCCTACAGCCTCCGCAGTGCCAGTTCGATCCCCGGCAGCTGGGCGAGGGTCCCACATGGCACGACAGACCTCTCCTGCCACGCCCACTGCTCCCCTCAGCAGTGTACTTCGGTCCCTCTGCCTGCTCTGCTCCCTGCTCTGGCTCTGGTGAATTCTCTCACCCTCCCGCGCTTCTGACTGTACCCAGTGCTTGTATAAATAAATAAATAAATCTTAAAAAAAAAAGTATAGGTCTTTGTCATTTGAGAAAATTCTAATATTCACTTAATATCCTGATTCAATTAACAACTCCAAAAATGCAACATGCAAACTAAATACCAAGCCATATAATTTTTAAAAACAACAAAGAAAAATTTCTCAGTTCCCACTCAACAGCTTAGTAGCCTACCATATGCTTAGTAAATAAATGAAGAACACACCAGGGTATTCAAAAAGAGTATGTGTATACTATGAAATCATTACAATGTGTCTGTGCTCCCCACAATACATTTCAATACATACAGAGAATCCTTAGCCACGGATATTGGTGTTTACTTAAATAAACTAAGACAAATAAATCTCCATGACAAAAAGAAAAAGAGATCTTGGATGGTCACAGCATACATGTTTCATGGTTAACAGGAGGCCATCCCAACATCCGGAGATTTTACTGATGTCCCAATATTAAAAATCATCATGTACCTTTGTGAATCACAAAGACACTATGACATTTAAAGATTAAGCAACTAAATCTCCAAATAGTTATGCCATGATGATAAGACTACTATAAAAGTAGAGGCTAGAGAGAGAGAATTTTGGTACATTGATCTACTACTCTCCAGAAGCAAACACCACCAAATTTAATACACCACCAGTAATCAATTACTAGCCAGGAGTTCCCTGTTTTGGGGTAGCATGAGCTCTTGAAATGTATAACCTTTAGATGAACTGTCTCTCAAAATGGCCAACTTCCTTTTTTCTCCTTCTTACTAACAAGCCGCAGATTGACTGGGCTATTTTAGCAGTTTAGAAAAGGTGGGCTTGAAAAGCAGCTAGAAATATAATAGTCACTGGAAATTTAGCTCCACATTAGTAATTGGACACTTTGGTTTAGATTTCGTGTGGATTTAGCTCAAAGGTGTCAATCTTTGAGAACCTGCTGGCTTCTTTTTGTACTTTTAGGATCAGATGATGACAAGGCAGTCAAGTAGCTGCCTGAGGAATCAATCTATAAGTTCAAAAGCAGTGATTCTCAAATTTATCAGAATCACAGAGAGGCTTTAAAAAGATATTTCTGGGCCCTAACACCTGAGAATTTGCATTTCTAAGAACTTTCCAGTTGATGCTGATGTTGCTGATTTGGTGACCTCATTTTGAGAGTCACTGCCCTAAAATACCCTCAGATTACATAGGGAACACTATGACAGCTTAAACAGGCTTCTAAATATGACTCTATACAGATGCAGTGAAATATAAGTGCCTCAGCTCTTGACAAAGTAGACAGTGCCCTTGAATGATGTCTCAGACCTGATTCCTTAGGAAGCAGAGCCCAAGACAAGAATTGAGACTAATGCCTTATATGGGAAGCGCTGGACACAGCTTCCCAACAAGCTGTGAAGACATAGCCAACTCCACTGGGGCACTTGTGATGCCTCCAGGCAGGCTAAAAAGAAAAGGTACCTTGGAGTCTTCTACAGGAGAGAGTGGGCGAGGGAATTGGCTGCCTGCATTCTCCTTTCCTCCAGCTTCTTCCAGCTCCTTTTCTAAGTGGGTCACCCAGGAAGTTAATTCTACTGCTCTTCCAGGTTGTATCACGTGACCTCCTGGGAGGAAAACCGCATTTTGCTTTTCAGGAGATGTAGCATTTTACCCTCCAACTCTGGGCCTGCAGAAGCCAGAAAGCCAGACCTTCACATTGAATCAACTAACCATTTAATCAGAGCCAAGAAGGCGGCCTTGACCCTCAAAGACTAACTACTGGGTTGCACCAGGGGGTGGAACTTTGAGGGCCTCACCAATTAGTTCCCTGACTATGAGGTTGACACTGAGCAAGAGGCTGAGTGTATAGAAAGTGGAGGTGCTGAGAATTTCAAATGAAGCCACTAACATCTGTGTAATGCCAGCAGAAACTGAGTATACCTCATTTTCACTAACTTATTGACTATGAAAGGGGCTATGGTAAGCTCCATCCAACTCTTAAATAAAAATATATCTTGTTACCAAAAATAGATCTTGTTACCAAATCTGAGATCAGTGAGCTCATAATTGCAGAAAAATAATAAACATCATTAGATGAAATTCTAAGGTTAACCGATGCTTGTAGCTTCCAAAGAGTTCACTGGGTTAAATTTTTGCAAAAAAAAAAAAAAAAAAAAAGATGCTTTCCTTTTAAATGGAAAAACTTTGCCAGTAAAAAATAATAGAAATGAGGACTTTTAAACAACTATCTTTATGAGTGTCACCCAATAAATATTTTTGAGTGCTGATGAAAAGATTACAAATTAAATATATCAACTATGGCAAGTACATGTACTTGTAATAATTGTGTGTGACTTTCAACCTATAAGTTTTTTACTTTTAGTAGAGATCCATTTTTCATTTTCTCATAAAATATAGTTGTAATATGAAATAAATGTATATGGATAAACATATAGATCCATGTAACAAGAATCCAAAGACAATATGTTTGAAGGGGCACTAAATCACTGAACCATTAGGGATGAATATACAATCAATAGAGCCTTCCTAGGGGTCCCCGGGGCATGTGAGCCTGCAGACTCAGTGCCACACCAAGATGTGAAGACTATGTAAGTGTCCACCTTGCATAGTTGAACCTAGAAGATGCTAGGCTTACCCTCATCCTGATCAAATCCTGAATTTTACAATCTCCTGATCATCTTCAGACCCCCAGATCATATCTTCAGGTTACTTGAAAACTCTAGCAACTCCTTCTTCAACTCCTGCCATGTAAGCACCTACACTGAAAAGATCCACCCTACCCCTACTCACAGATTTTGTGCTACATTGTACTCCAGTGGTTCTCAAAGTGAGGCCTTAGGCCAGCAGCATGAATATCCAATGGCAGCTTATTAGAAATGCAAATTCACTGGTCCCAGCCCAGATCTCTGCAAAGTATGATTTAAAGAACTTAGGTAATGCTGATGCATCTAAAGATTGGGAACCACCGCTTTACTCCATTCATACCCGCCTGCCTGCCTACAGCCTGCAAGCTTACCTGACCTATATCTAGAACTACTTCTCAAAGTCGTGAATTGTGACAATCCATGTTTTACTATTCTTTCCCTTTCTTCAAATCACAGGTCCCTTGAATGCATCCTTCCTATCTGTTCTAATCTCTCCCACTCTGCTTTCTTTCCTCTCCAGCCTAGACCACATGGCCAGTCAATTAAGTTCTAATCTCATGAGTACTTTCAATTCCCTTAACTCTTTAACTTTTGACCGCAACTGTCTTGCCAATGCCATTCCCTAACTCAATCCAACGGCCTGTTTCTCCAGGTCACGTCTGAGTTGCCAAGTACTGCTGGAGAAAATGACAAAGCCATACTCACTGGCTCCAGTGCAAGTTTATTGTATCCAACCACCTCTGGTTCCTCTCGGTTCCTCGGCAATTCCTTTCTTCTTCCCCAGTCTGCTCCTTTCCCACCCACAGCAGCTGATGCAGTTTTGAAACTGTCCCCATGTCTCCAAACTCACCTTCAACCTGCACACTCCTTCACCAACAGAGGACAATCAGCTGGCAGGAACTGCGTCACCTCCTTCCCCTCTACCTCCATGGATTCATCCTTTTCTCCTTTCTTTCCTCTGAGAAACAGCGTCTTGATCTCCTTCTCCAGGCCATTCCTGCCATCATGATTTTTTCTTATTCCACATCAATCAAGCCTTTTATGCCTTACTATTGATAATTCCAATCCTCACAGCTATTCACTGTCCACTTTAATTCTCACATCACTTTCTTTTCTGATTGTGTTTAAATATACATAAGATAGAATTGCCATCTGAAGTAGTTTAAATGTACAGTTCCACGGAATTAAGTACACACACACTGTTGTGCAACTACCCCCACTATTCATCACCAGCGCTTTTTCATCATCCCAAGGACCCATTAAACAATCACTCCCGTCCCATCCCATGGTAATCACTATTCTATTTTCTATCTCTATGAACTTGATTGATTGTTCTAGGTTATCGCATACAAGTGGAATCATACAATATTTCCATTTGACCAGCTTATTTTATTTAGCATGTTTTCAAGATCCCTCCATGTTGTATCAGGCATCAGAATTTCATGCCTAATTAAAGTTGACTAATGCTCCATTGTAGCATATCCCACATTTTGCTTATCATTCATCTACAAACAGACGTTTATGTTGATTCCTCTAACAAAGCTTTTGTGTGGTGTCTATTTTTAATTTCACTTTTAGATGAAGATCCTGAGGTTTTCAGAGGTTAACTAAAAATTGTTCGCATTTACAAAGCTGTTAAGAGGATGAACAAACAGATCTTAAGACATGCAACTTTACATCTCTGTTTTTTTCCCACTTTATCCCACAGATTCTAGCTCATGCACTACCACTTCTCTGGAGAATGTTCTACATCCTCCTTCATCAAGCTGACTTTGTTCCTCACTACCCACTCCCTTTCTAAAATCATTCTCCATTCTGTTCAACCCCCTCCCAACTTGTTTGATTTCTCACTTTATAAACACTTCCAAAACTCTCCTAAATTTGGCATCAAAGACCACCAATGATGTCCTAGGTGTCTTTCCTCCCTCATCTTCCTACTTGATGTCAGTCATTTTGTGCCTTCATAATACAGCACCAACACCTTTTCCAGCCTAATCTGGCAATGGCATCCTTGCTGCACATTACACACAGCATCATAAATACAGAGTAGGTGTACCCACCCTGGGACTGAATGTCTCCCTCTTTTCCCCAAAATCTCCTTGGCCATTCCCCCTTCTGACAAACTCTCCTCTAGTCCTCGGTCATAAGTTACCTATGTGGAGTCTCCTAGTCCATCCCTGTCTCAGGTAGAGGAACCAAGTCTGTCTCTGAGTCATCATCTCAACCAGTCATCTGCCTATACCCAGAATTGTGGGGGTCCTACAGTGCTCCAAATTATTGATCCTATTGTCAAGCAAATTATTTCTATTTCCTGAACATCTGTCATCTTCCTTCAGTATGCTGTGACTTTGAAGGTGATCACTATTTTTAAATAGAGTAGAAACTTACATATTGGATATGTCTTGTGAACGTTTCATAATTTCTTCATCATTTTTTAAAAGATTTATTTATTTATGTATACAAGAACTGGGGTGTAGGCAAGAGGTGCGGGGGTGAGAGGATTCACCAGAGACAGAGTGGGGAGCAGAACAGGCAGACTGACTGAAATACACTGCTGAGGGGAGCAGTGGGCAAGTCAGGAGAGGTCTGCCTTGCCATGTGGGTTACTCCCTGGCTGGGAATCAAACTTGTGCTGCAGTGGTTGTGGATAGCTCCATAGTGCTGAGACAACCCCTTGTGCCATCAGGGTGACCATTCTTCATCATTTTTTCTCCAGCTGTAATTGTGGAAACTAGCTTCACTGAACTGACAAACAGTTCCTTCCCTCAGTGGCAAATGGTATCTCTTGCTTTCTTCCCCAGAGTTTTTCTGACTCCTCAGTGAGGGAGGCTGATTGCACATATTTACAGGTTTAGATTTATAGTGGCATTAACATTCTGTGTTACCACCCATACACAAATGGAAAAGGGAGCTGGTGAATTGTCTTTCTTCAGTCTCTTAAATGGAAATTTCTGAGGCTACTCTATGGAGCAACCCAGAGAGGTCAAGTGGATTGAGACAGTTGCCCTTAGCAGTGATGTGTTCAAAAACATATTTTTGTTTCACTCACCCAGAACTTCATGCCTGTTCCCTGTGGTCCCTTCTCAAAATAAACTATGGCAGCACAGTCCCTCATCTCAAGGTCTGCTTTTTGGGGTGGGAGGGGGATCTCAAACAAAGACAATGTCCTTTAATCAATATAACTTTAAGATATAACTGACATAACATCATTAGTTTGAGGTATACAACAAAATGATTTGATATTTACGTATCTGATCACTGATACACATTTTGACAAGTTTTGTTAATTAAATATTGAGTTTAGTTGAATTTAGTTAATAAACTATATGAATTTAGTTATTAAACTAGTTCTTTACATAATAAAGCACAAAGAGTTTAGTTAATATTAAGGCTTCAGCATGGCTTTGCCATTTATAAGTTACGTTACTTTGGGCAAGTCACTGGATATCCCTATGTTTTCATCCATAAAAAGGAGTTACTAGGAGGAACTATGCTAAAGCTTACAAGGTAAAAAAGCACATGTTCTTTTTAGAGGTAATACATTTTAGAAATATTAATATTAATTTTCTCTGTATTGGTTAGTTTTTATAAACATTTCCTACAGATTTATACAAGACAACAAAAGCTAATAGTTTCTGAATTTAAAAAAAAATAATGCATCATCTGGTCAGAGGAAGTTAGAAACCATAGTCAAAAGTATTGAGACTGTAAAAGTTTAGGAAATCTTGCTGTTGAGTCTTTTAAGGAGTTCCTTCTGATGTAATGAAGGTTCCCTCATAAGGAAAGCCCTGCAATATGGTTATATCCTCAAGAGTATTGTAACAACATAGAAGGAGCTCAGATTAGAGTGTCACTTCTTGATGTGGCCTGAATCTGTTTTTTCTCAGCCCTTCTGGAACACTGTTTTCATAGCCAAATCTGGGGCCTAGGGAAAGACTCTTGGGCCTTGAAATATTCCACAATTGACAGAGGGAGACAATTTGGGAAGAGTAAAAGAGAAAGAAATCAGAACTATGGTGAACTAACTCTCCAGAAGGTAACTTGAGTGTTCATTTGCACACATCCCCACAAAAGATGGAATCTTAGGTACTTGTCCATATGACTAAGTTTAATTTTGTCATATGCTTCTTGGGACGGATTTCAATTAAACAGTCTTGCAATTTCAACTGAGATCCACCTTGTATTAATTGTGCAGGGTCAAGTAGGTAAAACTTAACCAAGTCTAATTAAAAATGAATAAGCAAAACAGAGGAAGAATTTTTTAAAAGAGATAAAAGGGGAGTGGAGGTCAGTGAAAGACAGTAGGGGAATGGGAAAAAGACAAAAGAGAAAAAGGATAAACTTGGCTTTTGAAGTAAGGCAAACCTAGTTTGGGCCCTAGCTCCACCACAGAATTGCTTCTGTGATTTAATAAATCACTTAACTTTTCTGGAAAATAAAAGCATTATATTGACGATTAGATATGAGGCTGTAAAGTGTCTGCAGCATAGCAGCTGTGCATAAACAGACACCAAATCAGTGGTGGTCGTTGTCACTAACAGGCAACGTGGAAAGCTGAGAGTCAGGCATCCAAAATGACATCAAAGAAGAGCAGTGTAATGGAGTAATTTTTCACTTCTAAAGTAGCTTTCAGGAATTACTTTTCTTTTTCCTTTTAAATTAATCCTCGAATGCCTTTGGAGACAGGTGATTTTCAAGATCCAAGCCAAAGTGAAGCAGACCCACAGTGGATGGTAATACCCCAGGGACACAGTCTGGTTCGCAAAATTCGAGTCATCAGCCAGATCCCACCCCATGCAGGACTTTTTAGTTTAAAGGTTGCAGCCACATGTGATTTTCAGCAGGGATTGCTGCAGGACACAGTATGTGTTCCAGCATAAGTGCAACTGACCAGCAGCCCATCCAACCACACTAGTCCTCTTCTTCAAATAATGCTAGATGCTTCGCTGGGAGCTATAAAACACATCAAATATTCCTCACTGTGCTCTGTAACGCCATAGAGAGTATTTATTCTTGACCTCAACCAGTCATCTGGCTATGCCCAGAATCATGAGCTCTTACAGTCCTCCAAATAATTTCATCTTTATACTCAAAATGCTGACGTAAAGATACGCTATACACATAGTCCTTTAAAATACCCTCGCTTTTAATTCTAATTGCTGCTACCTCTGGTTATGGCAAGAAAAAAGATGTACTGTAAATAAAAAGGGCACTTTATTCTCCTGAAGCGCTTTGTAATTACAGAGATGATTGCCATTACTCTATCTACTTAGTACCAGACCCTGCGCAAGCAACTTCAAGATGCGACTACTCCTCACAGCAGTGCTCATAGCCCCATCTGGAAAAATCAGGAAGTGTGGTGCTCAGTGGTAAATCATTTCACCCAATTTTCTATAGGTAATACATGTTGGATGGGGCTCCAGTGCTGTGTGGCTCCAAAGCCATTAGAGTGCACTTCCTCTGAAGTGCCTTTACAGAGTAGAGAGTGGTAGAGGCCTAGTGCGTTAGGATCTTAAAATAAAGGGAAGAAGGGAAGGTTGATCAAGGGTTTGGGAATCCTTCATTCAATGCAGAGAAGGACACTTAGCAGGTATGTGAACTTGGGGAATTTACTTCATCTTTCCAAGCCTCAGTTACTTTATGGATCAAAGAGCGTAAACTCTGTAAGTGTGCTTGAGATAATCCCTGGCCCCTTATATACCTGCCACTAGGAAAAGACACAACAAACATTGGTTGCTAATACGATACACATTGTGTTGTGACAGCGCTTGATTATAATATACCGTCATGTTCTAGAAGCTAGCCCATATGAGTGAAACCATAAATTCAGCCACCGTCCGGAGCATTTACACATTTCTCTCTTAAGCCACTTAATCAATGAATAATAGGCTTTCTGATCTAATCAGCATAACTGTGTGTCCACATAACATAGCCACATCCATCAAATTGCAGCTCTTTAAACAATTGATCATTGTCCATCAAGCCTGCACAATGTATTTCCAGCAAATTATCCAGCAAAATAATGAGAACCTAGCTTCTACAAAACAATGCATTATTGTGTGGAAAAATCTAGTCTGGAGTCAACCTCCCTATAAATCAGTAGAGCATGCAATTACTGGGACTGCGAGAGAACAAGGGCATCACTGCCACACCAGTCCTCTCTGGCTCGCTATAAAGGACGTGGAGTTATTTTATTTATCAGTTTGTGTCTGATTACTAGGTCTTTGTTTTAATATTATTTGAAACAAAGCAAAATTATGAGAAAAGCATTGGAAAATGACAGTTTATTTATCATTCTCATTAACGTGCGTGTGTGTTTTCAGTTCATCAGAACAGCGTAGATTAAGTATAGGTTCTCAAAGAGCAAATTGCCTGGGTGGAAATACTAACTAGCTGTGTGGCTAGTGGGGAAAAGTGTTTCTCCATGTGTCCCTGCCTCCTCCTCTTGCAAATGGAGGTCGTCAAAGCTGACTCTACTTCATAAGCTTGTTATTCAGCCAACAAAGATTTGAGTACTTGTCTGGAGATACTATGCCACATATTGTTGACACAGCGATGTCTGCAGTGTGATTTTTCTACCCTGAAAAAGTTTATCATCACATGAAGAAAGCTAATAAATCAAAGCATAATATATCAAAAGCGGTAAGTTGAGCTCTGTCGTTAGCTCTGTTAGTCATGATTTTGTTGATCTGCTCTGAATATCTCATTTCGCCTTGTTAAGTCTCATATAAAAATAAAAAAAGGGAGGTAATGAGCATAGTGCTGCACTGTCCAACATGGCAGCCAAGCACTCCATGTGCTATTGAGCACCGAGGATCTGTTTGGTCCAAACAGAAATGAGCTCCAAGTGTAAATACAGTGTATTTACCAGATGTGCCCTAGATATGAGTAGCAAATTTTGAAGGCTTAAATGTGAAAAAGAGAAAACAAAACATTTCATGAATGTTTTATATTGATTGCTGCTGAAATGATAATATTTTGGATAGACTGAGTTGAAGGATGTATAATATTTAAATTAATTTTTCTTGTTTCTTTTTGCTTTTATAAAATGTGACTACCTGGAAATTTAAAATTGCCTATAAATCTTGCATGTTAGCTTGTGTTATATTTCTATTTTTACTGAGCTAGAGACTGATGGACATGGGGCACTGAATGGTCACAAAAGGCTCCTCTTCATAGCATGACATTGAGGTCAAAGCCAGGAGGAAATGTAGAGTGAATCATGTTGGTTTCTGGGGAAGAAGCATTCCAGAATAAGCAGTCAGGAAAAATAAAATAACTTATGTTATTCCACTATAAATGGCCCAGACATATAGTAAAGGTGGAAACTTTAAAGATTATTCAGGCCCAAAAGCATGGACTAATATTTACAAGTCTGCATTTGTACCATATGACTAATTTTAAAAATTAGTTTTGAGGTTTAATTTTCGGAAAAGGAACTGCCCAGATTAATCACCTTTAGGGATGATGGAAAAGCAGCTGAACAGGACAGGAGACTTGAGGATACTCTGGTTTTGACCAGCTGTGTGACCTGGCAACATTTAGCAATGTGCATGGCCTTCCTGAGCCTCATTCACTGGTCTGTAAAGTGGGAGGACAAAAGAAGTAAGACTATCTTCTCTACCTTCTGTAGAAAATTGTAGTGAAGCTTCAGTGAGTAATTTAAATTGCATAATGCAAGGAAAGATCACATGAGAATTCTCAAGGGATACGCATGTGTAATTTCATCACAGAAGTGTGCAGGGGAGATATTCCAAAACAGTCCTAGCTCATCTCTGTTGTGACAGCCATGAATGTGCGATGCTAAAAAGGATTTCCTTCAGCTAAGAAGAGTATCTATCTTCACTAGCTGTCTGGACATCTTCCCTTAGCTGCCCCGCATGTACTCTAGCTGTCTCCACTCTCTGTTGGGCCCTGGGAGGCTGATCTCCCAGGACTGCAGCCAGGGGCTTCTTTAACTTCTAACTTTTGGTGAGTCTGGTCATCGTAACATAACGGATGACCTGAATGCATAATGACTGCAAGTTTGGGGGGTCTTATTCCCTGACAGGTCTCTGCTGATTGTCCATGTCTTTTTAAGCCACCTTTATAAATAACCCCTTTATTAAATCCTTAATAATTAGTTACACAGGTTTCATGTGCCATCTGTTTCCTTCTGGGTCTCTGACTAGCTCTAGCTAAGGGTGTGCAAAGTACACTGGTTAAATGAGAAAGTAGTTAGTAGTATAAAAATAGCTTATGCTGTGTGTCCTCTTACAAAAAAAGTCTACCCATCTCCTGTGTGAAGACCACTATAGATAATTCTTTTTCATCTAGGTCGATGGGGCTGACCACCAAGCTGCTGAATTGGCCAAATTTGTTATCTCTGGCTCCTCCTGACCTTTGGATTTACGCTGAGCCCAGACACTCACCTAACAATTAGCCACCAGTCCTGCCTGGACAGCTCTCACCACTTCCTTCCTTAAACCACTCTCCAGTGCTGTGAAGCTCCACCTTTAAGATCTTGAGCATGCCACCTCCCTCCAGGCTCTGCCAGAGCCATGTCTGCTTCTCCTTATGGCGCTGCCTTTTCAGGTCCTTTCCAACCACAAACACCAAAAAGAAACGGGCATGCCTCTTTTCCATGGGCAGTTCAAAGCAAAGATAATATTCAACCAGAAGAGACAGATGCAGGCATTTGGAAATTAGAATATGCTTTTCTAGGTTTCTGATCCCACCTAGGTTTCATGAAAGCATTTTTTTTTTATAATTTTTAGATGTCATTACAAGCCCATTTAGTTTGCAGTTGGTTTTGCTTATCAAGTTACCCACCAATGATCTCTGTTCTTCAAGACTCTAAAGAGTCCTATTTAATGTATATATGAGTTCCGTGTGTATATCCATCAGTGTCCTGAGTACGCAGTGTCATTGCTGGGTTACCTGTCACCTTGTAAGTGCCTCTCCTCAATCTGTGTTCTTCCCCTATGCTATTTTATTTCACAGTCTTTACCAATATCGAATATTATTTTTTGCTCTTATATTCATTATCCTTTTCTTTTCCAAACATGTAAGCTCCATGAAATCATTCTTTGGTGATCACAGTATCAACAGTACCTCACATATAGTAGGCCCTCAATACAAATAATTTAATGTTTTTCACACTGGACAGAGTAGTGCTAGTTACAAGCCTGTCTGAATGTTAAGGAGCTTTAGTCAGTCACTACAGTGGTGTGCTGCCATTGCCATTAGTTCCAAGAAGAGGCCTCTGTGGCATGGAGGTAAGCAGGGAAAACTGGAGAAACTCAGCATTCCAGAAGGGGAGGCTGGCACTCAATATCATACATTTATTTAACATTTGAGAATGTAGGTTTGGTGCTCTCAGATCTTTCCCATGTTTCTATATTTTTCTACCTTAAAATTTCTCCATTTTAAAAAGTAGAAATGAATGAAAAACATTATAATATATTGTATTGTCCAAATGAAATGTCTGTAAGTACAATGACGCCAGTGGGCTATCCTACATCTTTTACGCCCTATAAAATACATCAATAAAGCAGGGTAAACCTTCAGAAATATTAGCACCCTTGGCCAGTGAGCTCCCTTAAAAATATCAAAAGCAATTTCTTAATATAGATTAAGAAGCAGTGATGAATGTTTCATGTTTATATTAAAAATGTTCTCTTGTAGAAGTCACAAAGGGTATGAGACAAAACTATTAATTAAAACTTAATTTGAAAATTAATCAAAAGTGACTTCTACTGTATAATAACTTGATAACCTCAAAAATTCCATGACCTTCAAGTCATTTGTCCTGTGATTCTTTCTCCTGAGTGGGCACGGGAGGCACAATGTGAGAGTAAGAAGTGTTCTTCAAAAGTCATTTTGTCAATTTCTTTATTTGATAGCTGAGTAAATTAAGGGTGGGAGAATCCGAGATTTGCCTGAGGTCATGTGATGGTAGATTCAGAAAAAGAAACTCTATATGACCCACTGTCTCCTCCACCAGCCCCTGAAGATCTGCAATACACACTCTGCATTAGATGTGGACCTTGTTCTTTCACTCGCATGTTGGGGTTTGACTCTCTGGAGTGCCTCTGCTTCCTGACCCAGCACTACTCAATGGCTCAATTTCTCTACCTCCAAACTAAGCCCTAGTAACAAAAGGTTCAGTCTGGGACATGTGCCCAGATGAGCTGGACATCAGAGAGAAAACATAACTGGACCAATGATGGTGGAGGTGGGTGGAAAGTGAAAATTCACCACTCCTCTATCTTTAGACCATCTGAAGCACCACTGTGCCTCTGCCCAGGGTTCTAACTCACTGTCACATGATGTCCTGTCCTTAAAAAAGTTCATTTATTGGTTACAGAACAAAGAGGAAAAAAAAATCACCTTACATTCCCTATAGAACAAAAACAGAACAGGCTTCAATAAGGTCATACACAATTGACTTAATGCAGAATTCTTGTTAAGGAAGTTTAACCTTATGCAATCATGTTTTTTCGTTATTTTCCTAAATGTTTGATGAAGATATAGTTCATATACCATAAAATTCATCCCTTTAAAATAATTAACTTTGGTAGCTCACCTGTGACTATTTATACTGAGGTGAATGGAAGACCACACACATCTATAAAATGATATGTCTTTTGGTAGAAACTACAGTGAGGCAGGGGACTAAGTTTGCATAAATCACAGCATATTTTTGACTTAAAGATAAAAAAGAGGTTTTATAAATTTTTCTGAACTATAGTTGGTCTTTTGACTAGAGGCAGAAATTTGGAACTCCAAATCTGCAAATTCATGTCTATAATGGTTTTTAACCTTATCACAAGTGATCATGAACAGGAGGTTTTATTTTAGTTTCTAAGCTTTTAAGGTACAAAGTAGACTATTAAAACTAAGATTAATGCCCAGAAACCTATAGCTTTGCATGCACCACACATCATGAAGGCAGCACCATACCCCCTACATGTCTAGAGGAGGGGGATTTAGATATATAGATAGGTGTTAGATACATAAAGGAATGGATGGATGGATGGATGGATGGATGGGTGGATGGATACAGATTACAATGCCAGAGTTAAATGTGGGTGTAGAAAACCGATGATTTATTTTGCTCCTCCTTCAAGCAACCACCTCAGTCTGCATTTATCTGTATGTGTCCACAGAGACAAAATGAACAGTTCGATGAGGCGTAAGTTCAAAGGCTGTCAGTAGCATACCTTTAATAAAACACAGATGTGGTTCAAACTTGAGGGGGTTTTGCTTGCCAAGAGTATTTGTTATTTTTTAAAGAAAAATTGACCGAGCTGATGATCTGAATCATATTGCTGGAGGAGAGAGTTAAATAGTTATTATTCTTTTTTAATACTTCTTATTTAGATCAGTTTCATTATGTGACTTACAAATCACATCATCTTTATTAAAGTCACTTAAAATATTCAATATGGAATGAAATTCCAAGTGCTTGATTTACTATAAATTGTGCACAGGTGTGGGATTGTTTACAGTCTTTGGTACAGTAGGAAGTCAAGCTTTCATTTATATTTCACAGTGCAGTAAGTATCATTTAACTCTAAAATGTTAGGATCATTACAAGAAGGCTTAAAACATGAAGCGGTACTCAATGTAGAATACTTTAAGACTCAACCCACCATCATGGTGCCTCCTTAAACGCACTGCAAGTATTGCTTTGTTAGAACCTTGAAAGAGAAAGCTTTTGGCGTAGAAAAAATAAAGTCTTGAGCCCCTAACTGCTTTAGAAAGAAACAATACTGCAGATTAGAGAAGTCTCAGCTAATATGGCCCATGCCTGAAATGGGCTCCCCAGGGTTGGCAGCCTGTAGAAAGCGCACGGTTGACATGTGCACAGGTGTAAATTTCTTCTGAAGGTTAGATCATTTGAGAATGTAATGGCCTCTTTAACTGGGTCTTGGTTAATGTTTCCAATTAGTAATATCTAGTCCCTAATCAGTCCTCAGAAATTGGAAAAATGCAAATTGTAGATGGTAGATCAACTTGTTTAAAATTTCAAAAGATGAGAAGTGACTGAGCAAGATGCAATGTTTGTGTCAGTGCTTAGTGGCCTGAAGCCATTTGTTTTGTGATGTGGAGGAGCTCCGGACTGGAAGTGGTGGGTTTCAGTACTGGCTTTGCTACTAAAGGCATGTGGGAGCTTGGAGAAGAGCAAGCTCCAAGTGACTCAGTTTCCACATCTGTCAGCATAGCCACTGGAAATCATAGCTGGGCTTTCTCTGAGCTCCCAAACAAGGTGAGTTCTAATATTAGGCCAAAGCCTCCTTGGATCAGTTGGGGATTTTTTTTTAATTTCACATTTTATTTATTTATTTTTTTTATTGAGGCAATATTGTTTCACAATGCTGTATATGATTTGGAGGTATAGGGTCACACCACACCCACCACCAAGATACCCACAGACCTCCACCATAGTACATTGGTCCTCTCCCCACTCAGCAATGCACCTTCCCCCCTCCCACTGTGGTGACCTCAATTCTACAGTCAGATTTATAAGGTTGTTACTCAATAGGTTTCATCTGATCCTCCGTTTTTCTATTTTCCACATAAAAGTGATACCACAATGAAAAAATAAGAAAAACAAAGCCACTTTGGGTGAAATTGCTTCTATTACTAACATGGGAAGCAAGAAAAACTACTGAGCACTTACACGTCAGCGGCACCAGGCTAGGAATGTTGCAAGCTCATGTAATGCTCCCAACAGTCCATGAGAGAGCTGTTACTTCCTCTGGGCTAAGGAAAAGTAACATCCAAGACGACACAGCTCATAAGTGGCAGAAATAAACTCAGATTACTCTGGCTTAATGCCTCAGTCTTAACCACGAGCACCGCCTCAATTAACAAGGGATTCCTGAATTTTCCAGTCAATCTCACAGCTTCCTCTCATCCATGAGCATGTAAGCTACCTTCACATTTTACCAATTTTCTTTTAAAACATTTTTCATTCCAAGTCACAAATTAACAGAAATAAATTTGATGTAACTGTTTTCATAGAATTTAAAAAGCTGCTTTAACTCCTTCCTTTTTATTTCATTTTTATGTTTTCAGTGTTTATTTTTTTGGTATTGAGCCCCTCACCCCTAGTATTTATATTTTGTCACCAATTGTTGAAAAGCAACACATTTAGAAGCCCTCCCTAATGGCCTAGGGGTTAAGTCTCAGTGCTATCACCACTGTGGCCTGAATTCCATCCTTGCCCAGGGAGCTACCCACACAGCACAGCAGACCTCTTCTGTCTCGCCCGCTGCCCCGCCCCCCCTTAGCAGTGTATTTGAGTAGAACCACTTGCTCTGCTCCCCACTTTGTCTCTGGTGAATCCTGTCATTCTCGCACCTCTGAACTATACCCCATAACTTATATGCATAAATAAATAAAAATAAATCTTAAAAAAGAAAAGCAGTGCATTTAATTGCTAAGAATTTCAACTGATTTGTGTCAGTAGCTTTCAGTGCTCATTTTTTAAAAATATAATCACCCTGTTTAATTCAACCAAAGATTCAAACATCTGGAGTGTGTTACACACACACACAAACACACATACAGCAATAAATTGATTGTAATGTCCTACTGAGACTTAAATATCACAAACCATTTTTCCCTTGAAGCTAAAAGAAAAGGCTTGTTTCCAAACCTTATATGTTAGAGGAATCCAGTCAGAGATGATTCCTCATGGGTAGATTAGGATTAAAGTTGTGATTAAATCACTTGTAGGCCCAATACTTCCTTTTATAGTTCCTAAAATAAAATGTGCATAGACTACAAACATAATGTATTTCAGCAACACATTGCACATTTTACATTACTGGGAATGCATGCCAAAGTATTTATTTCCATTTTCCAACTCCTTCAGGGTCTATGTCCCTTCAGTGATGATGATGTATATACATTCATTTTGCTTTTATGAAGCAAGTAAATACACTAAAAAGCAGACATATTATTCATTTCCTATGTCATATTTTCCTTCCATGAATTCAGTATTTTTCTGACTTTCTCACCCACAGTCACTGGCACTTACTAAAACCTTGGTCCTCATGAATTTCTAGAAAGCCCCTGACACTCGATTTACTTACCATCCTCTTAATAGAAGCAGAGGGGCCTTCCCTCCCTCTCTCTCTGAAACAATGATACCTTTCCTAAGGCTTTTAAGCTGTTTTTTTTTTTTTCTATTTTAGCCTCTTTTTCCATTCCCAAAGCATCCATTTCCTTATTTCCTAATTCTATTCAATGGGAGTGACACTTTCACAAGATTGGAGCTTACAAACCTCCACAGTTTTGTAGACTGTAAGAAAGTGAAAATCAAAATCAACAAAAAACTATGAACCAGAGACACTTTTAGGGGGGCGGGGGTGGGAGGGGAGGGATTGGGGTCAGAATGGGGGGGCTGCAATTGTATGGGGAATATAAAAATAAAATTTATTATTAAAAAAAAAAGAAAAAAGAAAAAACCTTCATGTGCTATACTTAACAAACAAAAACTCATGGATGGGAAGAATACTGCGTTGCTTTTTCAATAACGATCTTAGAAGTTAACTTAAGTATAGACTTACCGAAAGACTCAGCTCTCCTAATCAGATATTATCTCATTGTTTCTGAATTTATGCAGTGGATTTGTTTGTAATCACCGAAAACTGGAAGCGAGAAAACTAACCTTCAACCAGTGAATGGATTAACAAAAAATAAAAAACTATAGCACACTAAGATATGAAATAAAATACATCAAATTTTAAATAATAAAAAAGAATGACTGGTACACAAAACAACACAGGTAAATCTCAAAGCCTTTAAGTCAAGTAAAAGGAGCCAGTCTCAGCTGACTAGGGACACCATGATTTAATTTACATGATATTCCGGGAAAAAAAAAAAAACTAAGAATACAGAAGCTCTTACTACTTCAGAAGCTTGGATGGAAGTGTTTATAATAGGAAGGAATGAAGAAATTCTGGAAGAAAATTGAACAGTTCAATATTTTGATGGCGGCGGTAGTTACACAACTATATGCATTTGTCAAAATGTTGTTGCAGAAGTATAGCTTAAAGGAGCAAATCATACCTTCAATAAAATAAATATATAATAATACCTTTTAAACAGTAAATTGGATTTTCCAGACCCAATGATCTGGTGAAATGGGGGGGAGGTAATAAAATTTCAGGGACAGACTACAACGAGAAAATTGTGCTTTCAGAACGATGTCATCCTTCTAAGGGAAAAGTGTAAGGAAGGAGTGGATTACAGATTTGGCCTTGTCTGTCCAAGCCCAGTGTGAAGTGAGCATCAAGGCTAGGGCAGCTTTTGAAACATGTTCTGATGCAGACTGTATGAAGAAAAAATCTGCCCTAGGTTTTAGGTTGGGCTTTCAGACCTGCTTTGGAGAATTTGAACTCACAAAAGAGAGAATTGGGTGGTGGAGAGTGAAGACACTGTGGGAGAACTGCAGTAGCTGAGTCCAGTTATTGGGGAAGAAAGGGCCACAAGGACACTGTCAGGAGACATGAAGATTACCTCTTGTCCCTGAAGCCATCTTGTTCTTCACAAGAAGAGCTGTGAACGCTGCCTGGCTTTTGCTACTTTTCTGGGAGAAGCTTTGGCCTCTATCTATCTTCTGAATATTTATCCTAAGGCTTCATTACCTGAATATTGTTCAACTCCAGGATGCATACTGCCGGGCGATGTATCATCTGCTAGGTATTGCTTAATTAGTGTTCACAGTCTTCATATATTTCCAGTTTTGATTCCTCAGTCATTTTAACCTAAACTCGGGTATGTTTGTGATGGGATATGTTAAATTATAGCTACAGTAAAGAAAAGATATGTAAGGGCATCAGAAAAGAAAACTGCAGACCAATAGCCCTGAAAAACCTAGATGCAAAAATCCTAAACAGAATCACAGCAAACTGAATTCAACACTACAGTGAAAGGATCATGCATCTTGACCAAGCAAGATTCATTCCAAGGATTCAAGGATGGTTCAACATATATAAATCAATTAATGGAACACATCACAGCAACAAAAGGAAGGATAAGAATCATACAATCATATCCATGATGCAGAAAAGTATTTGACAATACTTTCGACATCCATTTATAAAAAAGTTCAATAGTCAGAATAGAAGGAACACACCTCAACATAACAAAGGTTATATGTGACGAACACACAGCTAACATCATACTCAATGGTGAAAAAATAAAAGCTTTTCGCCAAAGAACAGATATGACAAGAATCCATTTTCACCATTATTAATCAATGCTGTGTTGGAACGCCTTGTCAGCATGACTAGATGAGAAAAGAAATAGAAACCAGATGGGAAAGTGTAAAACTATCACTATTCACTGATGACATAATAAACACATAAAACCCTAAAGAGTACACGAAAAAGCTATTAGAAACAATAAATCAGTATAGTCCAGTGGCAAGCTACAAAATAATCATACATAAATCTGTTTCAATTCTATGAGCAAAGGACTAGAAAAGAAAGAAATCAACAATCCCATTTAAAGTTGCATCAAAAGGATTAAGTATCTGGAAATAACAAAGGATGTGAGTGAACTGTATATAAGATATTGTTAAAAGAAATAGAAGAGAGAGAAATGGAAAGACATTCCCTGCTCATGGATTGGAAGAAAGAACATAGTTAAATGGTCAAATAAATTCCTAAAGCAATATACAGATTTAATGAAATCCTTATCAAAATTCCAATGGTATTCTTGAAGTAAATAGAACAACGATTACTAAAATTTACATGGGGGCCTCCCTGGTGGCGCAGAGGTTAAGATGCAACCTATGAAGCTGTCTGAAGCCTCTGCAGCATGAGTTTCATCCCCCGGTAGGCCAGGGAGCTACTCACCTGGCTCAGCAGACCTCTCCTGACTTGCCCGCTGCGCCCCTCAGCAGTGTACTTTGGTCAATCTGCCTGTTCTGCTCCCCACTCTGTCTCTGGTGAATTCTCTCATCCCCCACCTCTGGCCTGTACCTCAGCTTTTGTATGCATAAATAAATCAGTCTTAAAAAAATAAAATTTACATGGGATGATAAAAGAGCTCAAATAAATTAAGCAATCCTGGCAGAAATGAATGGAGGAATCATGCTTCCCAACTTCAAATTACATGACAAAATTATAGTTATAATAAGTCTTCCACAGCTTTAATAATAAGCAGGTCTTTGCAAAATTGAGCCAGTCCTCATAGGACCAAAATAGTTAAATCAGTTTGTTAGTCTAAAATCTCTCTGATTTTACCTTATTCCCCTCTGCCATAGCTATGTGATCTTTGTCCTTGGGCAACTTTAACCTATCTAGCCTATTTTCCCCATGCCTCCAGATAGTTTCTATCAATAAAATACATAATCCTTTCCCTCTGTGATGACTTCAGAATTTCTTTATTAATAAGCTTATGAAGAATGGAGAAGTGGTTGGGATATTTGGAAAGGATTCACCTCTAACTCACTTCAACATTTTTTTTTTTGCAACAGTAATTATAGGATGATTCTATTGTTAGTAATCCAGTTCTGACAATTCCAGAGTCCATACATCATTGGCATGGACTCTGTAGTATCACACAGAGAAAAAGAACAGAAAGTTTCCTAAAGAAAAACACTGATTTATTCTGCCTTTTCCAATTCTGAAATACATCTCATTAATTTGGATGTTTATATTTAGCGTTTCTGGTATAAGAGTTTTCAAAAAATCAATAGAAAAATGAACAGCAACATTTGAAGTCAATCCCTACATTCTTCACAAGTTGGGAAGGAGAATTCTGACACTCAGAGAGATGGACAACAGCATTTAGACTTGAAATCCACTTGGAAAACCCATTTTTGACATTCCCTTATCTCTGGATATGACAATAAATGTATGGCATTATAGGCTAAATAACTACCATTTTAAACACACATTGACATGCATGTCATTTTGCTAATTAAAACCTTTCTACAATTCCCTATCATCCACTGCAATAATCTTATCTAAATTTTATTTGATGGAGCATTAGATGTCTTTTGGAAAGGTCCCTCTACCATTTCTGGTCTCTTCTGCCACCGCCTACCACTATGTCCCTTACCCTATTTGGCAGTGGAGAAGTAATGACTCCCCAAACTTGCTGTGTGTGTTATATCTTTGCACCTCTGTTTTCTAGTTTCTTTGCCCTATATTGCCCTTCCCTCTCAAAACCACTGTGGATTTCTATAACCTTTCTCTCTCTCCTTTGGCATGTGGGCTTTTAAGGCATCACTGCAGGGACAGGATGCACACATGAAGGTGCAGGGTCTGTGTCCATCCTGACACTAATTTTCCAATGAGTATTCTCCAGCCTGCCCTAACCGCTGGCCCTTTGGGCTCATGGTCCCATCTTTCCTTATTCATATGAACTGTCATTCTCATCCCTATATTTCAACCTAGAGTGTCTCTACAACCTGTAACACCTTCACAACAATATAATTTTAAATCATAGAAAAGTACATATATAAGAAAAAGAATTTCTTCATTAATTGTACACCTTGGAGAAAAGCTACTTAAGTAAAACTTTTATTTAAAAAAAATTACTCTGTTTTTGGACATTTGGGTTGTTTCCATAGCTTAGCTATTGTAAACAGTGCTGCCATAAACATAGGGGTGCAGGTGCTCTTTTGAATTAATGTTTCTGTGTCCTTTGGGTAAATACCTAGGAGTGGAATTGCTGGATCATATGGAAGCTCTATCTTTAGTAGGTTGAGGAATCTACACACAACTTTCCATAGTGGTTGGACCAGTTGCACTCCCACCAACAGTGCAGGAGAGTTCCTTTTTCTCCACATCCTCACCAACATTTGTTGTAGCTAGTTTTTTAAATCTGTGCCATTCTCACTGGTGTAAGATCAAAAAAGATAAACTCATGCAATTTGCAGCAACATGGATGAAGCTGGAAGGGATCATGCTCAGTGAAATAAGCCAGAAAGAAAAAGAAAATACCAGATGGCCTCACTCATAACAGGAATCTAGAAAACCCAAATAAGGGACCATGAAAAAGACTAATTATAATAAAGAAAAAATCAAAATCTACAAGCAACTATAAACCAGAGACATACTTTGGGTGGGGAGGTGAGAGGAGGGTTTAGGGTCAAAATAAGGGTGTTAGGATCAAAATAAGGGGGGTGCAATTGTATGGGGAATATAACCAAAATGAAAATATATACATTGTGCAAAAATGAAAAATGATGTAAGAATTATATAAAATAAAATATTTTAAACTTTAAAAAAATTACTCTGTACACGTTGGTACCCACTATGAACATTTCATGCAGGAAGAAATGAGAATAGAGATTATTCGGGTTTGCAAACATATAAGCTCTTGAAAACATGGATTTTACTGTTGTCTAAATACATAAGACCTTTTGGCTGCCTTTATGTACTCTGAGCAAATATAGTTTTCTCTACTCAATCAAGAGTAATTTATTTCTTGAATCCATCATATCCTTTCAGCCTTTACTGACTGTGAATTAATTCATTCTCTATTTATCTCCTGAAATATTGCAATGGACTCCTAAATGGCTTTGATGCTTTCAGTTTCAACCCGCTGCACACACAAATATATATATATATATATATATATATATATACACACACACACACACACACTCACATACACACACTATTTTCAATTTACCAGTGATGCCAGATTTTTTTTAAGAATCACTTTTCAGTGTGAAAATAATTTTCATTTATTTTCCCATCATTCCAAATGGACAAAAATAAGGACCTCCAATGGAGGGAACCAACAGAGTGGCCACATGTTTAAATTAAGATGGCAGCTCTACTTCCATTGCCAGAAGCCAAGAGCAATTCTACATACAAAAAGTAAGCACCCCTTCTCAGCAGCCCCAAAGGCTCCACAGCAGAACACAGGGGAGATCTCATTCAAGCGAAAAGATGGCTCCTCTGTAGGCCCTACTTCTCCATGCTAAAGTCAACTGGCAGCCCTCACCTCAGCGCATCCCTGCAAATCTCTTCCACAACATTCCCTTTCACTGTCTTGGAACTTAAAGCAGTGCTTCCCTGTGGTATCCTCCTGAGGTGGCCATTTTCCCTTCTACCTCCCTAGTTCCACTGGGTAGGGAGGTAGAATATGTGTTCTCCCTGCCTCTCTTCACCATCCCTACTTCTTGCTTCAAATATCACATGTTCAGAGCAATCACTATCACTGTTGCTACCGCTAGTGACCTTACGTTATGCCTCTTCTTTTCTGGATGGTTTCAACACTTGTTTCTTGACCTTTGGAAGATATCAGTATACCCATAGTCACCACTTCCATTTCCCTGGAGTTTTTACTCCTAACTTCCTCTACTCTAACAATCTTGCCCTCCCTTTGCCAGTCTTTCCCACAGTCATAGGCTGGAACTTATCATAACCAATAGCTGAAATTTCACGATGACCTCAGTTTCAAAAATCCTGTTCACCAACCACCAACTTCCTTATTTACAGGGTTACTTCTGTTATACCATTTCAGACCCTCTTTAATTCCATGTGTACCTATAATCTTCTGACCTGTCAGTTCTTCACTCTATTCATGATTTTCCATCTTTACTCACCTTAAATCTCTAGTTAATCTTGCATGCATCCTCAACTATATAGCCCTTTCTTGCCACTTTATACCATTGACACCATCTTTAAATTTAAATCTTTGCCTACTGATACCTGCCCTTATGCAACTATATTGGGACGAGAAGACATTAAACCTGCTGTAGTTACTGTTTTCAGTTTAAATCCATGATAGTTAACACAGAGCCTTAACATTGGTTCATATTGGCCCTGCATGTTGCCCAGTTAACAAATTACCTTTTCCAAGTTCATTTACTCACTTTCCTGCTTCCCTAGCCAAGCAACTTAATTTTTTCGGCCTTTTTCTGAAACCTCCAAAGCTTCTTCCCCAATCCATCTCTAAGCCAAGGGTCATACTTCACATTTCATTGAAGAAATGAAAGCAAAAATATATATAAAACCATAAATTCCCATAATCTCACCTGAATTTACACACTCTGGCACTCTTGCCTTCTGGGGATGAATTGCCTATATTCCAAGCTGAAGGCACTACCTCTTTATCTCCTCCCCAAAGTCTGCACACAGATATCATCCTTAACTCTCTCCTCTCTTTTGCATCATCAAATATCCCTTCTTACTGTCCTGTTAATTTCCAAACATTATTCCCCTCATCTTCAAAAATAAACATAAGAAAATGTAAATGTCTTGATCTCACATCCTTTTTCAGCAAATACTTTATTTTCTTCTTCATTTTACAGAAGATCTCCCTGAGAGGGCGGTCAATACCTGTTGTCTCCAAAATCCCTGGTTCCTACTCTCATTTAATTCTACTCAATCAAGCCTTCATCACACCGAGGCCATGGAAACTTCCATTACTAAGATCACTAAAGATAATAGCCAGTTCTCTAGTTACTTAATCTATTGAACACTGCTCCATGGATTATAGTGTTGAAGTTTTCCTCCTACCCCTCCATTTATTCGCTGTTCTTATTCTCTTTTGTTGGTGCTGTTTCATCCCCATGAACCCCAGGTGCTGAAAAACCTCAGAATTTCATTCTTATAATCCTTTAAATTTCTATCTATGTGGTATTTATACTCATTTCTTTGGCAATAATGTCTAGTATTGTTTTTTAATATATCACTGATACTTTTTTCATATTTGTCATTTACATCCCTAGTCCACACCTTAAAAAAATCTAACTGCCAATGCAATATTTCCACTTGAATATAAAACAGGCATTTCAAGCCCTAATTAGATGTTCAAAACCAAACTCCTGCTATTCACCTTTCAAGTCTGGTGCTCTCTCAATATCATCTCCACCTCAGGATATGGGAGCTCCATCTTCCAGGTATTCAAGCCCCTAAACTTTGAATGGTCCTTACGATCCCACACCCAACTCCTTAGCAAACCCTGTCAGTTATATCTTTAAAACAGACATTTCTCACCAACTCTGTTGTGGCTACTCATGTCCAGTAAATGACAATGCTTCCACTGACATATTCTGATGGATTCTCAATGGATTTCCTTGCTTCCACCGTCTCCCACTTTCAAGCAATTTCCAACACAGTAGCCAGAATAATACTATATAAACATATGTCAGATCACTTTTGTTGTCTCCTCAGAAACTTCAATATCTTCCCAAATTAGAGTCAAATCAAAGGTCTTACAATAACCGAAGATTCCTATCAGTCTAGTATCTCCTTATGATTCTTGCCACTACAACCCTCAACCAACAAAGTTCACTTCCTGTAACTCAATATTCCTCTCCCACCACTCTGACCACCCTGGACTGCATATCATTCCTCTAATTTGTCAGGCACTATCCTCCCTTGGGCTTTTACATTATTGTGCCTGTGCCCAGAATGACTTTTGCCCTTATATATCTGCCTGGTTTGATTTCTCAGCTTCCTAAATGTGTTACTCAATTTGTATCTTTTCACTGAAACTTTCCCTGACCCTCAATATTTCTCTTCACCTGTCCTTTCTTTATTACTCTACTTAAAAATGTATTCCTATATAGCATAGGAAACTGTTTACTTATTTATCTTGGGATGTCTCTATATCCCCATTAGAATGTAAGTTTCATCAGGGTAGGGAACTTTCTTTTTGTTAGCTGTAGCTAGAAAAAATTTGACACACATATTAAATCCATGCTATATATTACATGAATAAATATTTTGCCTTCAGCTATTGATTGAGAAAATGCGTGGTAAAAAGACTTTACAAACACAATTATCCATTTAAAGATTCACCTTTTTAGTCATAAAACCAGTTAGTACAGTAAAAGAAGGGTAGAAGGGATATGGTCAAGAGAATACTCTGAGCCCCTCTAGGATTTTCAAACATGCAGATATTTGGAAACATAGGAGACTGTCAAATCCCTTGTATGATTTCCTCATTCCTTTTGTCAGTCCAAGATTCAGAGGTTTGAAGCAATATTCTGCCAAGATATTTTCCCAAAATACAAAGCCCCTTCATATCACTCTTCTGCTTCAAATCCTTTAGGATTGTCTAAATCTATATCAGTGATTCACACATTTTCACCTATATCACAATCATCAAGAAAACCGACAGACTGTTAAACCCCAGCCCAGAGTTTCAACTTCAGTTAGTGAGAGGTAGGACCAGATAATATGCATTTCTAGGCAGACAACTCAGTTGCTACTCTGCAAACCACTGTACTAATGTGTAAACACATGAGCCTGCCCTAAAATGGCCCGCTAGGTGTACCTAGATGAATGGATCAGAAATAGGCTGTCGGTGTTCTGCAGGTCAGCTAGCTGGGAGCTCTCTTGGAGTGCTTGTCCAAGTTTGCTCCTGACAAATGCTTCCAAGGCTCCTACTCAAACAATTCCATTCTGCAGTTTGATCCCCTGGGACTGATATGAAAAATGGTTCTTATTTGGTCTCCTGAGAAATCCCTCCAGGAACATTCCTAACAGCTGCGTCAGAAGACAGGGTCCTGGGAACCTTTGGTGTCTATACCAATGAGGCAGCTGCGGCCACCAGCCAATGAGGTACAATCACAATGGAAGTCAATATTTATCGAAGTGCCTAGATACCTGACCTTAGAGCCTAGATATTTGCTAATACATGCATTGTCTTATTAAATCCTCTCAAAAATTATCCAAACCATGTACGATTAGTATCTCCATTTTATAGATGAGAAAACTGAACCACATCAAGATTAAGTATTATGCTCATAATCGAATAGCTTGTTAGTGGCAAAGTTTGGACTTAAGCCCAGACATTCTAATTCCAGAGGCAAAAACATAACCACAGTGGTTTACTACCTTCTCCTAAATGTGAAATCAGGAAAGAGAAAAATTAAACAATTGGTGTTTACTTCCCAACATGATTGGGAATGCTTAGGCAGAACCAAAAAAACATAATTGGATCAATTTTTTTTTAATTAGCATCATGGGGGTTAGTCATCTCCCAAGTCATTCAGGTTTTTTTTTTCTTACCTTTAAACTATTTTCAGCAGAAAGTTATATTTTTTTGTTATTGAAATTCTAACTTAAAAAATTAAGGAAGGAAACTTATTCAAAAGTCTCTAATGTTTAAATGGCTATAAATCGGCTTAATATAGTTGCCTCTGATAAGTTACTTTTCCTTGCAGTAGTTATTATCCAGCATTTGGGACCATGTTTTCTATTGTTTTTGAATTTTTAAATACTCATCAAGTCCATATAAAGGTAAATTTAACCTCACTACCCCAAGTGAACTTGGGAGCTTTTCAGGATGCAGACTCTGAGACTCCACCCAGACCTGCTGAGTCAGAATCCACATTTTAACAAGATCTCAAGAGACTCATAGGCAGAGGTCACATTATGCACTCATTATGTACTCCTTGCTAAATTTTAAATCCAGGCATACTGGTAAAGAATGTCATGTAGTAAAGTGCCCTAGTCCAGACATCAGGAAAACTGCCTCCATCATTAGCTGCATGACCCTGAACTATCTCATGTCTCTTCTTTGTTTGAAAAATAAGGAGAAAGAACAATGGACCCAGAACAGTGGTTTTCCAATTCATCTGCACATTGAGATCATCTAGAGATCTTGAAAAAATACAGATGCCAAGTTCTCACCTCTAGAGAACCTAATTTAAATGGTTTCAGCAAGTGGCCTGGGCATTGGGATTGTATAAACTTTCCCAAATGACTCAAGTGTGCAGCTAGGGTTGAAAATCAGGGACCTCGAAAAAGGTGGTTGCTAGACCAGCAGCAGCAGCTCACAACTTGTTACAAATGCAAATTCTGGGGTCACACCTCAGAGCTCTTGAATTGGAAGTCTGGAGTGGTGGTGCCACACACTCCAGTTCTGGAAAACTGACCTGGAGGAAGCATCAAGGTCCTTTCTATTCTGAACAGCTATCATTTTAGCTTGTTTCTGACTGGGTATACTAACAATATATTTGCCCCAGGAGTCCTATTATATGCCATTTGAAGACCTATTTTGAGGTAGTGGTGAGGGTGGGAAAGAAGAGTTATGTGACCTGAAAGAATGATGCCAATGATAGCGATGATTAGACAAAGAATTTATTAGATCATTAAAATGAGGCTTTGAAACTGGCAATCGTTTGACAGATTTTCCTCAGAGAGAATTGCTCAACCAGTTACAAGTTTCAGTAAGACTATATATCTTAGGATAAAGGGAGGAATCACATTTTTACATCAAACAGTACAGTGATTAATATATTAATTTTTGAGGAGGCATTTAGGCTTTCAATTGCAGATTTTTATCCAACTTTTGCAGTTGTGTTGACTAAGAAACTGTGTTTGTCTATACAACGAGGGAAGCCAGGCATCAGGGTGGTCAAACTTCACCCAAACTCTGTTGATGAGACTATTGCTTGGGTACTGGTTGTTTTGATGGTCCTGAGCTGCCTTTTGGTCAGCAATAGAGAAGTTGCTGGTTCACTTTATGCAGGCATATACATCTGTTTGTATGACTTCTTTCAGTATGGAGCCAGCTAGTTCTGACTCCAGTTTTTGCAGGGGCTTTGAACATCCTTTTGGTCTATCAAGAAAGGGAGAAGGATCTCAAATGCAATTTCAGTTCACAGGAGAGTCTCAAGAAATTTTCTAAATGGTGACAAAAATCCTGCTAATGACCATGCATTTATACCTTTTTCTTGCAAAATAAACTCCACAATTAAGTGGGCATAAAGAGCACATACTTATTTGCTGAATGATGCTTTGCTTAGAATTCTTTTTGAAAATGTATCTGATTATCAAGAGCCAGTTGTAATAGGATTCTTTTTCTCATAAGCAGAGTTTAATTGTCAATATAATCTTGGGGGCTATATTCCTGGTACGGGGCATAGCCAGCTCCATAATTCCGCCATTGCCAGAATCATCACACAGAAGGACCTTACAAGATCTCAGTCTGTTGGAACCTCTGCCTGTTTCAAGACACAGGAACAAAGGAATTTGAGATTCCAACCTTCAGGCAGAACTGAAGCAGGGGGTAAGATCTTCATTGGACCGGACATTCCTTTGTGTAGGAAGAAAGGGCAACTGAAATTGTTTGGACTGGCTCTGTCTCGTGGTGTCTGAAACATCCTTCCCATGGTTATAAAAAGAAATAGTCCAAAGACAAGTGGACCAAGAGTTGGCACATCTTAAAAAAGGAAAACCCCCCAAAAAGGGGGGAAAATTCTTCATCTTTAAATATAAAGAACTAAATTCATGGTACCTTGAGTTTCTTTGAGGGTTTATAATCAAGATGAGAACAAGAAAATTCTATTTTGGAAGGTATCTAATTTTCAAATACTTTTGATCCTTCAATCCTTCAGCAATGGTAGTAATATTAATTCAGACTATTTTAAGTTATGCAAGTGAAATAGTACACTTTATGGAAAGATGGGTTTATAAATACACAATGCTTCTCAATGCTATTTTATAGAAATCAGCATGGAATCTGGAGCCAAGCCTGGCATTTAATGTCTGAACTGTAATAGTGTCCTATCTTCCAGAGATATTTGCAAACAAATAGCAGGGTAGCAGGGTGGCATGCCTGGTCCCTGGAGGGAACAAGTAATGTTAGTCAATGGCCACCCCCAGGAAAGTCACTGCTTCTAACAGACACACTGCACAATAGCATTTGCCTCTCCTGTGGTTGAAAACCTGGCAAAGCAGCTCTGGATAAAATCTTTTCCTTAGACACCATAGTGTGAGAACAATAGATATTTTATATGATATATACACGCAGCCTTCTTCCTCTCACCCTCTCTGCCCTTTACCCTTGCAAAACAATGTTTTCAGCTCGCTGGTGCTCAGGCCCTATTGCTTTGCCTTGTTTTTTCATTCTCTGTCGCTACAGCAGGAAATGCAATGGCCTCCACAAGGCCCAGGCCTGCCTAACAGACAGAAGTCTAGATTCTCAGGAGCCCAGGCCCCTACTGCTGGAGGAATTTAGAATTCTGAATTGTTTCCAGTTAAACCAGTGGCAAGGCCAGGAAGCCCCTCCGTGTCAGTTACTGTTCCATAGTTCATAATTCCAGCTCCCTCTGCTCTGCTGCTAATATAACCTAGACTGTCTTGCCAATTTCCATACCAAGGAGGCTAGACCCTTTCCTGCAGGTGCCAAACCAATTTTGAAACCTGCTGGCACTGAACAAAATCCTAAAACCTGTCTATTACCCCAACTGCCCCCAAATCCACAGTATAGGTCTCCTGGTAGACCAGATTTTTCCATCTTGCTTTCTCTCCACCATTCCACATACCTCCATGAGCTTTCTGCACCTTTCGGATGGTTAGATGATGAGTCTCAGACTTGCCTGTCATCTCCGCTAGCTTCCTGGGTTCCTTCTGCCTGCCCCGCTAAGTGTGACCTTCTATTCTTGATGTCCGCTCAGGTTAGGACACAGGTGGTTTCCCCATATTACATAAAGTGAGAGGAAGAGAAGATCAGATGCCCACCCAACCAGTATGGTGGCATTTTCTTTCACAGGTTCAGTTTACAGGGAAAAAAAAAACCAAACAAAAAAAAACAATTCAAGGTCTTAACAGAAGCTCACTGCTTACGTGACACAAGACACATATACACTTAAAAGAAATACTTTCAATTCAAAAGTGTTTTGTTTGTCATTTTTAAACAAAAGCGTAGACCACCTAAATAGATAATAATAAAACAAGCAATACCAAACCTACAGTTTCTCAAGATTTGCTATAGATCATTTAGTCATTTTAATTCCCACCACAGCAGTTCACATTAGTCCTACTTTACAGGTAAGGAACTCAGCAGTGGGGTGGTCAGGGACCAGCCCTGCCCAAGTCACTCAGCTAGTTCATGACAGCGCAGGAATTCAGCTCGGTTCAGACAGTGGTTCATATGATACCTGCATCACGAGGCTATCCCAGCTACCCAGTCCCCCTCTGGAGCCCTGAACTGGGTTTCTCACCAATTGTGTTTATTATATTTTAATATACTGGAAGACTTATTAGTTACGTTTGTTGCTTAGTGTCTATCTTTTCCCCCCAAATCATAAATTCTTGAAGGGCAAGGATCTTTGTTTTATTTACTGATTTGCCTCCAGTATCTAGAGCGTAACCAGGACAGGGCAGAACTCAGCATCTATGTGGCGAGCCTACTAATAAAAAGACCTGTTTGTCACTGCCGCTCCCTGCCACTGCTGCTCTCTGCTGCCCCTATCCTGAGTGCTGGAAGAGAAATGCTGCTTCATTCCATGCCAAGTCACTCATCAGGTGAGCTGGAGGTCATCTCCCAGCCACCAAGCTGGTGTCACTGATGGTAAGCATCAGTTTTAAATGTTCAAAGATGCCTTACACTTTCAGGCATAAAGATTTATAAACAATGAGAATGTAAAACCATAATGCCTTTTTATTCCATATTTATTTAAAAACTGGTTTGCTACTCATTGGCTTAAAGGCTATTTTAAGATTAAAAAGAGGCAACACTTATTTTATAACCCGCAGTGCAAATGGATTATCTTCCTACTCCACTCTCTTTGAAGATAAAACTGTCATTTCACAAGCAGCGGAAGGCAGTGTGACTCAAGGACTCTGCCAGTCTTGTCAACTCTGAGGAACTCCAGTGGGATGGAAGCTTCTCTCTGCCCACAATGTATTTTTAAGATAACTATGGCTGTGTGTGTCCTCCCTGTGCCCCAATCGGGCTGGGTTTCTGTTATCTCAGAATACAGTCCTCAACTGGGTTGTCAATGGACTAGATGGGAAATCCATTCCAAGAGGAAAATAAAGGAGTTTTGGAAGGTCAATAATTGCCCAGAAAGCCAAGGTGATGAACAGGAAGGGCTTTCATAATCCTAAGGGCTGATGTCACTTGGGATCGCTGGTAAGAACTAGACCTGCAAGACGAGGAGACCTGGCTAGGCAACAAGAAATGGAGACTAGCTTGAAGGGGAATAATTGTATATTCAGTCTGGAACAAATCACCAGATGATTTTTCATTAAAATCCCTCCAGATAGACTGAGCCACAGAGTAGCTGCCTTGGGCCTCCCATCATAATGCATGAGTTTCATCCTCTCATTTATTTGTCTTCATTCATTAAGTGGTCATTTATGGACGGTATCACTCCATGCTGGATAACAAGATGAGGAACGTGGCTTATGCATCCTACAGGCATACTCTCACTGTGAGAGCAGCCCTATCAGGACACAAACACCCGGGCAATTGGCCAGGGTCTCCAAGCTAACAGGCACAGGAGGGGAAACTAAAGCCAGTGACCCCACGACACAACAGGGGATAGAAAGCATATGTCTGCACTGTGCAGGAGCTGTCCCTACCTGCACCTAAAAGAGAGACAATCCCTCACTGCAAACCTCTCTGCTGGCACCTGAAAGAGGGAAGAGGATGCCCCAGCAGGGGCTCTGGCTCTGGCTGAGCATCAGGACCCGTTGGGAAGATTTTACATATATTTTTTACAATCATATTTAACAATTATTGTTTTTGGCAACCCAGAGAAATATAGACCAGAGAATGACAAAAATAACTTATTCCTTTTCCAATTAGGATAATGTTTGCTGAGGAAAATAGAAAGAAGTAAACCAGTTGCTCCACGTACAGCTATTGAGCATCTGTGAAGTGCCAGGCACTGTTCTCATGCCGGGCTAAGGCAGAGAAGAAAACGCATGAAGCCCCAGCCCAGGGAAGCAGAAAGGCTTTCAAAGCCCAAGTCCAGTCCGAGTCAGCAAATGCTACAGAGTCCTTATGTTTCCTTTTGGAAATACACATGGCTAGATCAGCACAGTTATCAAAGAACTTTCTTAAGTTCTCAATCCCAAAGGGATTTCTTTTGACCCTGAGTCATGCTTTCTTATATGCTGATTTTTTTTTTTATATTGCAACATAAAGGCTTACTTTTTCCCTATGAAGGCACAGTATTTCAACATTTTGGATGTACCATAATTTAATTTAATGCATCTCCTACTTATGTTTACTTTTGTTATTTCCAGTTAATGCTTTAGAAACTAACCTTGCATTTAATATCCTTAATCATTTGTGAGAGTGACTTTTTGGGAATTTGCGGTGTATTCATAGTAACAAGCTTGCTAGGATAAGGATAAGGGTAATTGCTATTTTTAAAAAAATGCACATAAATGTTATTATGAATCATACTGTGTAAAATTTGCAGAAAGTTATTATCTTACAGACAATGGTGTATAAAAGTGACAAATTAAAAAAATAAATACATTTTCAAATAGTTACCAATCTGCCCAGTTGAAAGACTATCTACACATAAATATATATATACACATATATTCATATATATTCCATTATTTTAATTTATATTTTGTTAATTATGAAATTGAGTGCAATTTTGTTTTTCCCTGGCAAAACATATTTCTTGATTAGTAATATGTTTATTCATATTCTTCAATTTTCATGTGAGGGGTTTGTCTTATTGTTTCTTATAAGTTTTCTGTTAAAGAAAAGTAGCCACATATCTGACATTGGTATATAAGTAACTTCTTCCCGTTTTGTCATTTGGTTTCATTTTTTTACTTTTGGGGATTATTTTTCCTCAAAACAGTTACTGATTTTATATAGTTAGATTTATCATTTCTCTCCTTTAACATCTGAATTTTTGGACTGATGGCAAAGGCCTTTTCCAGTGCAAGAATATAAATGTATTCACCAGGGTTCCTTGTACAAATTTATGGCTTCAGTTTTTATATTTGAATCTTTATCCAATCTATAATTTACTCTGGCATAAGAAGTGGAATGGGAATCACTTGATTTGTTTATTTGTCGCAATGTCTATCCAGTTGTACCCAAACCATTTATTTAATAGTTTCTGTTTTCAACAATGAATTAAAATGTCATTTTTTATCGTAGCCTAAATCCCCATGTACATAAATATTGGGGTTTACTTCCAGATATCCTAATCTGTTTTTATTCCCTAGCAATAGACACTATCCAGGACCAAATTATTTAATTAGTACAGCTTTATAATATTATCTAAGATAAGTCTCCTCTGTCAAAAGATGCCTTTTTCATAATTTCCTAGTGCATTTGTTTTTGTTTCTTCTTTCAGATAAACTGTAGAACCATTTTGTTTAGTTCGCAATTAAATCCTCACAGTATTTTGTGGACAAGTGCATTACATGTATAGATTTATTTATGTAGAGACACACAAAGTTGTGATAATATATACTGATTCCTCAGCTCTACCCTCAAGATTCTGAGTCAGTAAATCTAGAATGGAAAATAGTAACAGAGAACTTTTAAAGCACTTCAAGATTTTTGCTCAGACATGTTTTGGAAAAGTAACACATGAAAATTCAAAGAAAGGGTGTTTACTCTTATTTTTAAAAAATAATTAAATGTTTTTCTCAGAGGAGGCACATTTGCAGTGGGTCTTCTTGGAGAATTCATAGACCTGTGTTTTTTATGTAAAAATGTTTAAAGGACAGAACATAATGAGAAAGAAATAATGACTGCTTAGATTTTTATAGACAAAGAGGACAAAAATACATTGTGAATTAAAGATAGCATGAGACAACATCTCAGAAGAGTTAAGAAAGAGGCAGTGGCTCTGCAGAGTCAGGCTTTAGGATGAGATGAGGGGGGTCTTGTAAAAGTGAAACTGCAAGATAAGTTGGGACGAGAACCTTGGCAAGAAGACTGGAAGTTCTGCAACTTTGTCCTTTGGGGATAAGAACTTCCAGAGGCCAGGGAGGGACGGAGACATGAAGGTTATTTGTGTGCAGGTTGGAGGTGGTGGGGAGCATCACATCTGCAGCAAAGCCTTGGGAAAGCAAAGTATTGGCTGAGTTTGAAGCATAAGAAAATCAACTCAGGAAACTCATTAGGGACGATGACGGTGGTTACACAAGAGATAAATGGTGCACACTGCTGACAGTGAGGAATAGAATGAAGGAGACTTGATCGTGCTTTTGGGACTCATGTGGGCTGCAGTGATTCATTGCTCCAGTGAGTTCCACCCTTTTATCCCCACAGCTATTGTAGAATCAAGGAATTTTAGGGCTGGGAGGGATCTCTGAATTCGTTTGAAGCACAGGGATACACCCACATTCAAACCTAATGCACATAATGGCAGACTGAAGCCTCGAATGCAAGAAGCAGAGAGGAGGAGTAGAAAACATGTGAGGCTGGATTCAACTTGGGCTCCCACACTTTCTGAATAACATTGGGGAAGTTACTTAATGCCAGTTTCGTCCTCTGTAAAGTGAGAAGAATAATACTCATTTCCTAGATTCTCTATGAAGAAAATATAAGACAATGAACATTCCCTTTGCAGCCCAGGGAGACTAGGGGATAATGGGGGAAAAAACAATAGAACTGGATTCTAGACAGCTTAGTTGATACCACTCACTAGTGACCCTTTATTTGAATAAAATAATTGAACTCATTATCTTCCTTTTTTCACTGATCTATCTATAGATAGATAGACAGAGAGATGGATGTCATATAGATGTTAGATAGGTAGATAGATCGACCAATCGATCAATCGATAGACAAATAGATGTGAGATGAGATTCCAAATTACCATCCAGAAATAAGACACTTCTATTGCTTATCAGGAGGTCAAAAAACATTGACCATATCACTTCGTGGGGTTTTGTTTCTTTATTAATTGTGGTATTTTTACTATAATGACATGTTGTAGACATGACAGACTACTTCTAAATCTCATGTGTTCCAAATAGAGACAGTGAAAAAGTAAGAAATGTGAAGTTAGGAATAAAAGAACCACTGACATGTGAAATTAAGCAAATAGAATTTTACCTTTTAATGCCCACTGGCTCCAAAGAAAATAAAACTTTCAACCATACTTGGGACTCTGATTTCAGAAGTAACTAATTGAGCATCCTAATTTTGAAGTGGTATGGTGTAACTTCACAAACAAGATGCATTCTTTCTGTCAAGTTTATCCCCATTCTTAACATAGGACATTGTTCAATATAATGAACCATAGATTTTTGTTGTATATTAAAACTAATATCCAAACAGAATTAGCAGAATGGAAATAAACTGGAGAAACAGCAAGGATAAAAAAGCAGGCAGTCCCAATCTTCTGATCCACTCTGAGAATTCGTATTTTGAGAAGCTGCAAAATAGCTTAACAGTTTGAAAGTGGTTATTCTACTTTTTCATGATAGACCTGTACATAGAAATGGGTCAAAAAAAATTTCCATGGGGCACTTTGGCAATACCCACAAAAATTAAATATGATTTGTCACAGCAAAGCCACATCCAATAATTTACCCTATAAATATAGACCAGTGTGTCCAGAAGCACACAGAATTAATAATGCATAATGATAGTCACTCTTATTAGTAGTAAAATAATGTAGAAATCTTATTTCTCTTTTAAAAGTGCACTTGAATCACAATAAGTTCTTGCATTACAATACTATATAACCATAAAATTTAAAAAATAAGCAGCATCAATAGGTGCTAAATAAAGCAATATGCAAAGCAGGTACACAGTATGCTTCCATCCATGTCAAAACAAGAGGGGGCGAGGGCTTATACCTACACCCTTCCACAGAGTTCAGTCTCTCGGTTGCAACAAAGTACACTAGGATGGAGGTGGGAGATTTAACTTTCATTATTTACCCTTTTATAATATACAGTTTTTAAAAATTGTCCCTGTATTACCTTTCTGAAAAATTGCTACTCTTCTATCAAGGGTATAGAAAGAGTTCATGGTTTATCTCAGTTCCTGGTGCTCCATGGACACGAGGAAAGTTCATGCTATTTTCTTATAAGAAAGGTTCACACCACTCATGGCACATTGGATGATGTGCCCAGGAACAACTGAGTGCAAAGGGCAATCTGCTGGGCCATTTGGAAGAGTGTGGCCCCTGTGTCAGGTGCAGGCAGGGAAACAGGCTGTAGCTTCTCTCCTGCCAGCTCTCACTGCTGAGCATCACTGCTGAGCCATGACCTTGGAGCCCTGCTGTGACTGGTGCTGCATCTTCCATGGATGGAATGTTCTCCCTCCTGCCATGTGCAGAATTTCTGGAACACAACTGGGGATTTTTCCCTGATTGCAGCCTCAGATTCCACCACCAGACAACTGCTTGTCCTCAAGCTGGGAGGTGATGCCCCTGGTGCTGATTCTTGTTGGTTTGTTGCCCATGTGAAGAAACCACTGCTCTACCTGGAGAGGGCGAATATGGGCTTGCTGTTCAAGGTCATGTGATAAATGTCAGCAAGGGAGTCAGACATCTTGGGTATGACCCAACCAACCGGGTCATATACTCCATTACCTCACCTCTCTGCACCTCTGTCTCCTCATCTGTGAAATAGGCGTGCTGGTCATTCTTCCTTGCAGGGCTGCTCAGGGGATGAGTTCAGCTGATAAACTTAGCACAGTGACTGGCAGGAACTTAATAAAATCTTAGCTATTTTTAGTGGTTACAATGCTGCCTTGTAAAGAAGCGTGAGTTACCATCATCTCCATTTATTCTGAAGCTGAGGCGTGGGCAGTGCACTCAAATTCACACACTACATCATGAGACTTGCATTTGAGTGAATTTTCTTGTTTGAGTGTTGGTACCGGCCAGGCAGGTATGCACATTTACTGATCACATGGTCTCTATTTTCCTACCGATGAAATAAGAGAATTTGCCTCCATAAGTTTAATGCCCTTTCAGGATAACAGAGGGCACAGCTGTAGGGGGCAGAGACAGGGTCAGAGGCATTCAAATATGTCCTAGTTTCACCTCTATATGGACCTCCGAGAAAGTGTAGTCGTGCTGGGCTCTTGCTTCAATTGTGTTTTAGGCTCAAGGAAAACAAGAGTAGCTTCTGCTTTAGCTGCTCATTTGTCTTCTGTCTAAAATAGACTCGGCAGCAGTTCAGGTCCGGTAACCCCTACTGTGGAATCATTTGCTGCTTGTAGCAGCCCTACTTACTAGTCAGAACAGATTAACAAAAGCTCACTTCGCTACGCACATAATGCTCACGTATTTGGCCAACTGAGGGCTCTGCTAAGCGGATGGCATTTGACAGGAGGTGAGTGAGTTGGCTTTCCTAAGTCAGGTCTGGCAAAGTCAACTTCATTCACCCGACACCGGCCAACTGAGCATGAGGAAGTGGAACTCAGGTCTCGCATCAGAGGGAGGACCAGGGCTTGGCACTGCACTCAATAAACATTTACGAATCCAGAGTTCTTCTGGCAGACTCTGTGCTGGTGTGAGCTTTCTTTTTCCCTTTCCCTGGGCATTTTTAGGAGAAGCAGTGGTGTCAGCGCAGCTTGTCTGTTTGTGTGTATATTGTTTTAAGGATATTGATTGTTAACACAATGACGGGTTGGAAGATGGAAGGCGCAGTCATTAGTTGCCCTCTTGAGTTGTTACAGAGCTTAGAGAAACACTAATGGATAAACAAGGTCAACAGGAACAAGGGAAGCCAGGTCATAACGTCCTAAGGTGGCAACACCTTAGCCAGACTTTTCTTTCCTTAAAGAACAAACTAAACAAACATTAGTACTGACATTCAGGGCAGGCAAACGGTGCATTGAACCCAGGATGACTTTACCCCACCTTGATCATCTTATCACAGGCAGGCGATTGCCCTCTCTGTGCTGAGAGGTTGCAACAAAGATGATCCATGATCACTTACACCTGCTCTTTGGGGTATTTCTTCTTTTCAGTAATGCAGGGGATTGCTGACCGGGTCTATAAATTCACAGCAATGGCCATCACCAACACTGAGCGCAAATGAACATTCCAACAGCATGCCGTTGCTTTTATATACACTTTATAATTTAACCTTTACAATCCTTCCATGAAATATCATCTATTGTTGCTATTTCATAGATAGGGAAATTGAGGCTCAAAGAGATCAGCTTATTTGCCCAGGTTCTCCAGGGGGAACTTAGTCTCAAGCGATGACACTAGGATTCAGACCTGAAATGTTGGAACAAAGTGGCCAAGTCATGTTAGTCCAAAATAAGGATTTTTTTGTTTCAGCACTAAAAGTTCCACATCCTTGGAACCCCCTCAGTCCCAGGTAAAGTGGGCTGCTTGGTCACCCTAACTGAAACTCACAGCATGGACCATTCAGTATCTTGTAAAACAGACATATGATTTTAGGTTAGATACTTGATTTCCCACATCTGCAGAGAGCCATAGTTCAGCTGAATGACCTCTAAAGCCTTAACTACTCAAAATGTGGTCAGTGACACCACCTCAGAGCTCAGCAGAAATATAGAATCCCAGCTACCTAAGACCTGCTCAATCAAGGTCTGCATTTTAATAGAACCTTCAGTGATTTGTACCACTGTGATCCCAAACCAGCTGTGATCCCAAACCACTGTGATCCCAAACCACTGTGATCCCAACAGCTGTGATCCCAAACCACTGTGATCCCAAACCAGCTTAGTCTCTTTGGATGTCACCACCATAAAACTCTGTAGAAGGGAGGGCCCATCCTTTAGAGACCCAAGAGGAGACCAGGGGGACAGCACAAGACAGTTCATGCCACCCACTGATTTCCCTAACGGGAGGCAGTTGTTACAGGGGAAAGAACATCCTGGGCTCTGACTGTCCTGGGTTAAAATCCTGAGCCTGCTCCGGGGTTACCTGAGGTGATCCGGAAACACGCAGAGTACACAATGAGCTCTGGAAGTGGTTTAAATCACCCACCAGAGGTTGTTAATTCTTCTGTCCTTCTGAGTCAATGGAGGGGTTTTATACAGAAAAGGCAGATGCCAGTGAAATAATTAGTGGTAGCTCCTGGCAAGGAGCAGCCTTCAGTCTATTCCATTCCCCAGGTCTGCCATTGGGGCCCGCCACCTGCCAATGGGAATAGGGTAGTAGGGGAATTGACCAAGGAAACCAAGAATTCCATAAGGCCCTTGGTGTGGGCTGCTCATGATATTCTCAATTACCCAGCAACTAAAAGTTAGGGGAAATGAGGCAACAGTGCCCCCACAGCAGTCATTTACCAAAAGGTTTGTATTTAGGATCCCATACAACTTTTTTCTTTTAAAGGGGAAAAATGTACTTTAAAGCCTTCTAATGCATATTTTAACTGATAAAACTTTCTCAGGATAGGAATCCTAAGAATCCCCCCCCAGTCCACTAAGTTACAACCCATCCTTCCCCAGGGAAGCTCATTAAAACACTCGCTAATAATCATGGGCATTTTCCCATTGCGCACGGCAAGGATTTTCCAGCAATTACTGCAGCATAGTCTCCAAACAAGAGCACCCTAACTTATGAACTGTCACAGGGCTTTTCAAGCAGGCTCTGAGAGAGCTGCTAATAATTCCATACAGGAAGGGTGGATGCTTTGCCTTAATTTTTTTTTTTTAATAGCAGAGCCAGTCAGCCAAAGAAATCAGTCTTTAAAAGTCCAGCAACACATAGAAGGATAGATAAAAATCGATACCAAATCCCTCTTCCCTTCCTGAACAACTATTAATAAACTCCCTCAGCTTTCAATATGTCTATCCCCATTAGAGTCTTGGAAAGGAAAGAATACGGGGCAGGCAATCTTTATGGAGGGTTTCCTATCCTGCTCGCTTTTTCTCCCCTGCCTCTGCTTCCACAGTTTTCCATTGTCACAGAATAATGACAAAGAACAGATTAGATGTGGCCTGGAAGGTACCTGTCACCCCACGATATTAGGGGCTAATTGAGGAAGGAACCAAATGCTCTCTTTCACAAGGCACTAGAAATCTCTGCTGGAATGCTGGACTGCATAGCTGCACATATATTTCCAAGCTGATGTTTTTCAATAAACTTCACTCTAATTCAATTGGCTTTTCATATCCTCATAACAAGACTTATTAATTTGGTGCTTTGCAGATTATGAAGCTTGCACTAACAGCTCATTAATCCTACCAGACTGACTCTTTAACCCAGGTATAAAAAGAAAACTGGACACCAAGAGAGGTTCAATAATTTGTCCACATTACCAGAAAGTGCCAAAGTAGGTACTTGAGTTGGGAGGATAGTTGGGATGTTGCCTAAAACTTTTCAGTTCTATTCCTTTCCCTCTTACTTGTATCTTTCCCAAGCAAACCTCTCACTGATAATTGAGATCTTTTTGCAGACATGCAAAAGAACCTTCTCATTTCAAGTTCTCATTTCAAGTTCTACTTATTATATTACATGGAAGATCTCTCTGCAGGCCCTTGGTCAATTTGACCTGAGCTCTGTTTCTTGAACTTGCCCTGGAATGCACAGGTGCTGATATCTGCAGGATGCTTGGCCCAGCCTGGTTTGTCCTGACCTCCACCCAGGAGCAAGAGGCACTGAGTGTGGGGGAAAGAGAGAATCCAAGGTATTTCTTTGTCTTTTTCTGTACAGAAGGCTGAACCCTTTCCTTCAATGTCTTAGGACTGGCATGATTCAGCTCCTACCAGGAAGCCCTTAGTCCTGACCTCCAAGATGCTACTTCATGTCACTGCATCTTACAATGACCAGTTTCTTGCAATTGCTAATCTCTAAGTACTAACTGCCATCCCTTGGCCTGAGCTCTCCTCTCATCATCCATCTAACAAGGTGTCTGCACTTAAGACCTGTTTTGTGAATTAGTTAGCATGGTTCCTATTTCCTGGCTTGATACATTTTTTTTCAAGTTTTATACATTTATATATTGAGTTGGATATTAAGCGAAAAAGTAAGAATCAATTGTGATGGTTTACCATGTACTTTCTGATGTTACACATTGTTATATGCCTTGGATAGCTTAATTCTCAAAAGAGAACTGTGGGAAACATTATTATTATTATTCTCCGTTTACAGAAAAATTGGGTATCCAAAATGTCAAGTGACTTGCCATAGATACAAAAGCAGTAAGTGTCCATTTCTTTCTCTGTAACAGTCATGAATAAAGACCAGTTCTATCTTGAACAAACTCTGGAGATGGTATTGTTCTGAAAATCAAAGAATATGTACCAAAATGACTCAGTTTTATTTTACAAGCATTGAGGATTAATCTATCTCACCCTTGTGAAACTGAGGTAGTACAGACATTCTGGGTGCTGCCTGTAGCCAACACATATCTTCTAATTAGTATTTTTCTGATTATTAATTATCTGATATAAAAAGACAAGGCAGAATTTAAAAAGTATTAATTTATGTTCAGATCTCTATTATTAACTGTGATTCCATAAAGTGAAAACACAGACATATCTTAAATCCCAATCATTTTCATTCATTTTTTTATCTATTAGCCAGACTATTTTTCTAGCAGTGTTATTCCAAATAATCTTTCACTCATTAAAATTTCCCCTATGCTGTGCTGTAAGAAGCAAAAAAGTACTGAAGAAAGTCTCAGAAATACTGAATTAGAGGCTTGAACTTCATATTGACTCGCTGTGTGACCTTGAGAAAGTTGTTTTAGTCAGCTGAGACTCAGATTCCTCATTTAAAAATAGAAATAATTATATTTTGTCTACCTCCTGCAATGGGTCATTTTGAGGATAAAAAAAGCATAATGTTGATGTATTTTGAAAAATACACACATTGTTATACAAGTCTAAGGGATCATGTTTATTGAAGCACGTTTATATTCATTATTGCATTTTTATCCTCAGAGCAATCTGCCACAAGTACTTTCTCTCATCAGCAAAATGCATGAATATGAAAAAGGTAAAGAATCATTTTACAAAAGCCTTGCAAATAGTTGTCAAAATTATCTCCATTTTCTTCAACCTTCAGAAATGTCAGTCTTTGGAACTCATAGCCCTTCTGAGCATATTTGATTACTTGCACATAGGGGGTTTACCCTCCTGCCTATCCCAACCTCACAACAACAAAATCCCAACATCAGGGACAAATTCACTGAAGACCAGGAAGGCTGAGAACTGCGGTTGGGATCAGGTGAGTTGAAACAAAGAGACAATCTACCATCTTATAGGATGATTTTAGGTATTTCTCAGAAATCTTTATGTGTTGGTCTCAATATTCTATAGATTACATCCCTCTTAGTCTCACACAGCAGAGTCCTATAAAGAAAGAAGTAAATTGAACAGAAAAGACTGTGGAATTCCTTACATTTATTTTAAGATCTACTTTTAAGGACTAATTTTACATATTTTTTAAAAATGCAGTTAATGTTCAGGAGCAAAGAGGGCTGTTTATCTCCTCAAAATGCATACGCCCGTTTTCATAGAGAAGGTCAGCCATGAAGGATCTGCTAGGGAAGTGGATAAAGGATCTGCTAAGGAAGATACTCTGCCTCACAGATCTCCAGTACTCATTCTTTCTTGCACATTCAACATGTATTTGCAAGTACCTTGGTGCCTGGCCCTGAGCTGAGTGAGGTGCTGAGGAGCCATATTCAACAACATTCATCCATTAAAAGAACTCTCATGCAGCCAACCTAGCACCAACTCCCAGCCTGCATCTCCTACCAGGCAGTGATGCTTTGGGACAGAGCTTTGCTCAGAACATTGAGCCTGACAATACTGCCAGTTTCAGTTCTGACCTTGGCCAGGTTACTTGACTCTTTCCTCCCTTCTTACAGAAATGTGATATTGCATGTGGGCAAAAAAGGGAAAACTGAAAAGCTGATGGGGCTCCATGCCACGCAGGGCTCCAACAGAGTATCTATGCATTTCAGGTTTGGCAAAAGAGAGGGTTTCCTGGGCATACCTTCCATTTTAAAGGCTGTGCAAACCTGGAGTTCATATTCAAGGAAGGCGGACTCCCAGCTGCTTCATAACGATTTTAATGCTGCGACAGAGCAAAGCTTCTTCCTATTTTCAACCCTAGCAATTTGGTTCAAGCATGATCTCAACCATTTTAAGCTTTGATATTTCTAGCCACCTTTTATGCTGTATTTTCTCTTAATGCCACCAATCATGTGTGAAATTCTGTTGCAAAACTAATCTTTGTGGGAAATGATATGTAATGGCTTCTTTAAAGAGAGACAGAGTGAGAGAGAGGAGGCAGAGGGCAGCGACTATGACCTTTGTCATTTTTTTGACATGTTGTTCATAGTGTAATACAAATGGAAACATCTCTTTCTCAAGGTCAAAGTAGAAATAGGTTTCTGCTTATACAAGTATCACTCTTTTTTAAGCAGCAAAAGCCTTGAAAATTATCCTTGCGACTTGCTTTTTTAAAACACACACATGTGTAATGGCTATTAAACATGAAAATCAGCTCTCCTCAAAAAATAGTTTAATGCCTATCTATTAAAATAAATATTTAATATTATAACTATCAAATGGCGTGAAAGGAGACAGGAGCACTATTTGGTGATCCATGTTAAATATACACACACAAGCCAACACATTTTTCTTATCAAAGAATGTTTCAGTCGAAAGCAGCTGTGACCAAATCTAGAATGAAGTCAGAAAGCACTAATTTAAATTTTTCATTTGTTTTTTTGGAACAATTATACCACCCACAAGTGGTAACTTTGAAAGTCATTATTATCTCATGAATTTTGGAACTTAACCCTTAAATAAAGCCATCTAATTTCCATATAATTATAGGGACTAAGAAGGCCCTTTAAAAAAAAAAAGATTTTTTTTTTAGCTCAAATATCAGGGTATATAATAAGAAATCCATGTTACTGGCATGTTGATCAAATTTGGTTCTTTAAAATAAGAACGTCATATGATTGAAAAGAGAACTGTCTTCTTGGGAAAAGTCTTTATGGTATTTGAAGTTCTCTTAGATTTCAGCTTTCAGCATATGATACCTTCCAACAATTCTCACCTTTCTCACCTGGCACATTGTCCATGCCTGTTACGTAGTAATTTATTGCATGTCACTTAGATTCATTTGCAATAAAACATAGCGGTAATGCCTTCAAACTTTAAAAAGGGTAATCTAGACTCCCAAGTTCCATCCTGAATTATCCTCTCCCCTGTCAGCCTCAGGAAGAGAGAAACACTTCCAGTGTTTAGAACGACTCTAGTGGACCTAATTCCCCATAACAGATCACTCAGTACAAACTAATTAGGACGAGTTAAATGTTTCCACTGAAAACACACACAAAAAGAGAAATGTCTTTCTCTGCTGCCTTCCGTTACCTGCACATTTCCTTCCTCATAACCTTGCCACGTAACTGTTTTTCTAACGTACTGCTTTAGAGGTGAAACTTGATGGTCCTGTCACAACCCAAAGTGTAAATGCTGACTTAAGAATGTTCTCAATATCCCAGGAGAAAAACAAAAGTCCTTTTCGAGGACAGTATACAAACTTGTGTATTTCTAGGCAGGGGGATAGGTTTCTGGCTTAGAATTTTCTTACTAATTTTTCCCCTAACTGCTATATTTAAAAGCGACCTCAATTACCTATTTTGTGCCATGATCGTCACACATGTTATTTTCTCATTTTTCTTATGCCTTTTAAGGAAGACAGTTGACTCCTAACACCAGCTGAAACTGTGTGGATATCATACTTCCTAAATTTTGCCCGCCCTCTTCTTCAGGTTTAATTAATACACCATCAACAGCAACATTTAGCGTGAGCTCTAGTATCTCTCACTTCTTTCCACTCATTTATTTATGGCGTATTATTTCTTTTCTTTTCCAGGAGCACTCTGATGGAGCCAGTCCCGGCCATTCCCTGGCTGTAAGCTCACCTGAGTCTCCATGGGTCTGACAATGTTCTGATTTTCAGTCACACAGAATTTCCTCAGGGCAATCAGCCTCCCATTATCTCTCTTGATGGCAAAGGGTTTCGACATGGCACCTCTCTGGTCAACCATGGACAATTTGTGAGGTTGACATGACCACAGACAACGACTCATCAGTCCAGCAGTGGAGAAATGGGTTGGGCCAGATGGGAAGGGGGAGATGACTCAGACACAGAGACAGTCCACAGTTATAACCTTCTGCCAGACTCTGAGAAATGGCCTGGATGCATTCAAGCAAAGAGCCTGCCCTTCACACCAGCTCACTCCTCTTAACCAAACTGTAACTGGCCGTGCAGGTCTGTTGTATTAACAATCACCCATGGTCTCTCTTCTTGAATCTGGGGAGAAGTCTCTCTGCTGCCTTGCTTTTATCTCTGCATACATTATTAATGGCTATTCATCCTTAACACATGTAATTTTTCACTATGTAAAATATTGATGGGGGTGGGGAGGGTAACTTCATAAGTATTTATCATTTTCCCTTGCTTTTACAGTAAATCCCGATCAGGTTGCTGACTGGGATTTTCCTCCTTTCTTTCTCCCATGTGAACCTTATTTTTAACTCCAAGTAATGAATGCAAGATCGATAGAATAAGTAACAAAAGTATCCACGGTGACTGAACAGCAAACTCTTAAATCACTGTGCAGTAAGTGCAAATGAACAATTATTGAAAACACTGCACTAAAATTTCAATAGGAGATAAGAGTGAGGCTTAAGTCATTAAAAGGGTCCATTAGTCTTCTAAGTCTGAGACAGCACACTCAAAACATGAGCTATTCTCGAGAACTGGAAATAGTACCTATTCCGCCAACTTGCACACTCACAACTGACTCCAGCTGAGCAAGGACAGGGCCAATGGCCCAGCCCCGAGGGGAAGGAGGTGGAAGGCTCAGCCAGCCTGTGTAAGCAACCATTCTTCAGTTATATTTGCAGGAGGGGTGTGCAACCCTGACAAATTAGATTATTTATAAGGGAAGTAAATCTCCTGCTTGCATATCAATTCACTGGCTGTTACAGCATCACCAAGCTCTTCATCACTCCCTGCTGGGGACGCAAATAATAGACTTCTGACACCTCTACCCCATTCCCACAAATCAGAAAAGCCCAAGAATGCAGCTCCTTTCCCTTTGTCCCTACTCTCCCTGACTTGATCAACCCTCTGCAGTTCAAAAATGAAGAAGAAAGTATTGGGGACCCAAACTGCAAAGTGAAAGCATTGTTTTCAAAAATTACCTGAAATAGTTAAAATTTTGGACACACACACGGACCCAAGTGCAAAGTCTTAAGAGGTTTGCAAAGAGAATGTTACAGATCTTCACCTGCCTGGAGTGCAATGCTTAATTGTTCTTACCCTAGCTTGTGCACTGCACATTTTATTCAAGACAGGTGGGGTCCCTGACTTCTGGATGTTTAACAGCTGGAGCCAGGGACTGCACAACAGAACCTGAAAGAAACAGCATTCCTAAATACACACGATTTCCTCCCGGAATAGAAAAACATATCTCATGCTGGAATTATGGTAGGACTGAACCGTGCTCGTGACACAGGGCAACTTTGGCCCTGCCTTTAACCCAGTATAGTTCAGTCTGAAGTAGGACATCACATTTCAATTTGTGCTATTAAAACTTGTCTTACACGGTGAATCACTGGGCTTTACAAGATGACTGGACTAGCCCACAGTTCATATGAGCTAGCTAGCCCAGGAACATTTCTCCAGTGGCCCCATGGGAATCCAGTACAGCCTGGCTGACCTCTGCACGGTACTTTTATACTGTACCGCCTCTCTGGTTAACTCCTTGCCACAGAGATAAAGGACTATTGCAAGAAGCTGAAACTTAGAAGGAAAATTATAATCTACTTCCTGTTCCTCAAATATCATTACAGAGGCCAAAATTTTATTTCATCCCAATGATGTATTATCTTTATGAGCTTTTCCATTTACCAAAATAAAAAAAATGCATGGTAAACACTTGCTATTATATTCATTGCCAACAAATAAATGTACCACCTCTGATATCCTCCAAAAAGAGGTTTAACTCTGAATTCTGCTTCAATTTGAATAGGAAATGAGAATTGTTGCTTCCAAGTCAATTTTAGTTATTTTAAGACTTCTTTTTCTAATATGACACAAATTATAGGGAAATCAAAACTGCTGTCAAGACAACTAAAAGCTTTTGCAACTTGGGTTCCTTCCATACTTTCACAAATGTTTCAAAGGTTCAAAAAAACAAAACAAAGAGTACACACAGAAATAAATACCCAAGAAACAAATACTGCCCCAACCCAAGTTTACCTAAATGCCCTTTTATCTGAAAAAAGACTCTAGATTTTATATTGATAGCAAACCAAGAAATCCCACAGAGCATTTGCATCCTGGAATCTCCCCTAGTCCCTCTCAGATGGCTCACAAACCTTTTAATATCAGAGAGATGCCCTGAGGTGATGACACGAGATGGAACTTACAAAAGGAAAGCATAACTTCAGGGAGAACGACAGGATATTCAGTCCTAATCCCTGGCTGCTTCTTATTTAGTGCAGGGGCTCTGCCTTCTCTGCTAACATTTAGTTGCAGCGTTCCAGTGCAAATGTACAGCTCCCAGCACGCTTGCAGGCTCCACGATCGGATCGCCCAGACCTAAGCCTCAACATGTTTTCTGAAAATGCAGGCAGCTCAGCTGAAAACCTGAGGGAGGAATCCACCGTGGCACACAACTAAACTGCACAAATATTTAACAGCTCCGAGATCTCCGAAGGTTTAAAATAATACACATTTTGTGCTAGGCTGTTCTAACTAGTCAGAGAACTGGCATGGTGTGTGTGGAAGAGTGTTCTCGGCTGTTCCACCAGGACACACGGAAGAATATTTTCCCTTTCTCCCTCAGAATTAGGGAAAAACACAAATGCTGCGTGAAGCATTAGTATTGACCAAGCTTCCCCAGCATCAATAGTATAGGAACTTAGTTTTACATTCCATTAAGTTAGCTCATGACTTCCCACGCCACACCATGTCCCCTTCACCTAGCTCAAAAAGCCAACTTCATGCAGACAAATCAAGGCAAAGTTTATCCACCCCCACCCCTCTCTCTTATCTTTCCCAACTTAAACTCATCCACGACCGAGGATCAGCCCCGAATGCAACACAAAGGAAGATTTTGCACCAGCTTTTGCAAAACCGACAGGTTGGTTTAATGCAATCAATGCTCGCGGCTTAAAGATTGTTGCCAGGGCTCGTCGGGCTCTGACTGATGAAGAGCTGGGTACCCCCAGAATTGCATCATCAGAGTTCACACTCACCAAAATACATTATGTTTCTCATGAATCCTACAGCTGGAACCCCACCGCGGCGTCTTCAGCATCAGCTCGCACCCAAGGCTGGCACGCAGAGCAGAGCCCTTTCATGCTACACAATTCGGTGGAAATGTCTCCGGCGTGGAGGGCAGCGAGCGCCCAGCGTGCCTCCTCCGCGGGATGAGCGCCTTGCAGGCTGCCTTTGCCGGGCTACGATCCCCGGCGGCTGGAGCGTGCGCTCGGGCTGCCTGCTGCACTGCCCATCCTTACTGTAATCCGACTCCTCCTTGCGATGTCCTTGCTGCGCCTGTGACATCAGGACTGAGAGTACTACAAACAGACCCCCCCACCCCACCCCACCCCACCCCCGGTGAGCGGCGGCTCCATGAGGTGCTCCGATTGCCTGCCCGGACCAACCATGGCTCTGGGAAGCTTTCACGGGCCCAGAGACCCAGGAGGGGGCGGGGTGAGGGGCGCGGGAGGCTCTCTTAAAGCGAGCAGGGTCTGCGGATCCACAGCGGAGCTCACAGGGGAAATTCACCGCTGTGCGGGAGGGGACAAGGTTAAGGCGAGTTCTGCCATTAACATGCAATTAGACACACTTTCAACCCGCCCCGCCCGTAAATGTCAGCATTCTGCACGAAATTGAGCTCCCCTCCCAAGTTAAGGAGGCAGTGGGGAGAGAAGTCAGCCCTGTGCGTGCCTGCAGTAGGTTTGCTGCGGGGTTGAGGGATGGTTGGGGTGTGTGATGTGTAGACCTAGAGGAATAAGAGGGACTCAAGGGGCCAGGCCTAGGGTAATTGAGGTTTGCACTTGGAAATGGTCAGATCCACAGAAGCCAGTAGTTGGTGAAGAGTTGTCTTTATTTTTGAGTATTTTCTGAGCTAGGTTGGGAGAAAAATGTAAAGGAAAACAGTGGGTGATAAGTCACCTCCTGGTGGTTCACAAGATCACATTTGCTCCCCCTTCAGTAGGGAGTAAGGCTGAAATGATCTTTGACCCCTAAAGAGGGGAGACATTAAACCTGAAAGGCAAGCAAGACAGGGTCATAATTCAACTCCGGCCACCAGTATAACACACACACACACACACACACACACACAATTCACATTAAATTTGAGATGAACAGTCCAGAGAAGCAAGGCTTAGCAAAGCCTCTGGCTCCTCCAATGGTCTAATGAATTGCAGTCCTTATCTTACATAGAAAGGCTGTTAGAAAGAAATCCCTGAAAGCTGTGCTGATTAATACTTAAATGCTCAGCATGGGAAATAAACCCATAGAGCAAGTTCAGTTTCCTAAGAACTCATCACTTTGGAACCCAACTTACCCTACTGGACTATTTAAATTTAAAAATGTCTATAAAATCTGTGAAATTCAGAACTGATATTAAAGAACTAGCCTATTGAGGAAAGCAATTGATATATTTTTAACTTTACAAGCCATGTTAGCAAATATGTCTATATTTTTGATGTGAAAATATTCAATGATCTTTCCTTGAACAATTTTGTATCTGTTAGAGGTTTAATGCATGTTGGAACGAAGGGGCTGGAGCTCATAATAGCTGCTTGCCGCACTATCTTGGGAAAAAAAGTTTATCCTCTTATTTCCTCCCTGTGAAAGAGCAGAGGGTACAATAGTCCCTCTCATTATTTATTCTAAAGAATTTGATGACTCTAAATAGGTACACAAATATATAACAGAATACCACAGTGAATCTTGGGATAAAAATGATCAAGTTCTTTTAGAAATACTATTCATTTGAAGCAATTTGGAGAAAGAAAATAGTAAAGTATATTTACTTTACCCCTTTTACATTACAAATATGAAGAACATTACAAGAAAAGACATAAGTGTTTTTCCTTCTGAACAGATGGAAACCATCCAAAAGTACAATTAATGGCCCTTCCCTCAGGCAAAAGAACCATCTGTGGCAGAGCTTATTCTGGAAGCTCATCAGTAGCCCTGACCTCCTGTGTGGGATAGGGGGCAGTGTAGTTTAATGTTAGGAGTTTTTGGTCCTTTTGAGTTCCTGTAGTTCAAAGAGCAAGGGGGGAGGGTAGAATGTAAACAAGGAGATTTGAGACAGTTAAACACTATCTTAATAAATTGATCACACCCTTGTATTTGCATAACATTTTGCTGTTACAAGGTACTCTCATGGATGTCATCTTTCTTACTAACAAATTGAGGTACAGGCAGGTGGATTTTATCAATGTCACAAATGAAGAACCCAGCTCTCAGAGAGGTCAAGCAACTTTCTCAATGATGCAGTTGTTTTACTATTTGTAAATGAATTAATGTCAGGGTCCCCAGCAGGTTTCTTTACTCAAGGAAATTATGTATTTCCCACTCACCAGGACTCAGATAAAGGTCTTTCCCAATCAAATTATGTCGCTGCATGTTTGAGAAAAAAATATATGGATATGTTCATGAATATACAGGCTGAGAGTATTTCATTATAGATCATTCCAATCTCTGCCTTGTCTATAGATGATTGTATCTGAAAGTGCAATGTGTAGCTTCTGAAAGAATATGGCATCCAAGAGGCCACTGGGTGTTAATTCCACACAATGGAAATCTGTTCAACCAAGAAAGGAGGTGTCCTCTTTATTGAAAGCTGTTCACTCCACCCCTTCCAGCTAAGGTTATCTGGAATGTCCAGGCCTCACATACAAATGATGCTTATCTCTAGATATTTTTTAATTTTCTACTGTCTTACATAAAAATATTTGTATATATTATATTCATAAGGGAAAATAAAGCTCTTATTTAAAAACAAAATGACATACAAATGAAGAAACAGTTAATGTTGATGGAACATGGGGTTGTGGGGATTCCCGCTGTGCCTGAGTAATGCCACCTCATGTCACCTCAAGGACGGGACTCAGAAGCTTCTAGGACTGGGTCTCACCTCTGACTCTTTTCTCTCTCTCAGAAGTTCTGAGAAGCTGGGAGATTCTGGGGTGAATCAGGTCAGATAGAAATATGCATTTCACTATTAAAATAAAGGATTCCTTTAACCAGTTATGAATGTGGAGTTAAAACATGTTAAGATGAGAATTTTCCCTCTGCAAGTATCTAGATAGCTGCCTGCTTGGATCCCTCATCCTCAGGTCAAAGGTTTGTCAGCACAGCTGTTCCTATTCTCCCTTCTCAGAGTTTTAGATGATGGCCTGTGTCCCTCCCCAGCACATCCTAGCCTTGCTCTCTCCCCGAGCAGGTCTCACTATCTACGCACTATGACAGATAGCTGCTCATTTTGACTCTCCTGGCTGGAATATAATCTCCACGAGGCAGGGTTTTTTTCTGTTGTTTAGTCTGTATCTGATGTCTTTGGAAGTCCTTGTTTTTGCTCAATACGTTTTGTGAATGAATGAATGAATGAATGAGCATACTGAATATAATGATAGCATGTGTAAAAATCACACTTTTCTATGTGCCTGCCGTCAGTTCTTTGAGGTTGATAGTGTCTGATGTGAAGTGTTTACACAAATTGAATTTGTCCATGCTTAGCAGCAGCTGTTCTTAAATCCATGCAACACAAAATGCCAGGTGGGAGTGCTGGCCTTGCCGTTCATGAGCTGGTCCTTTCAAATCCTTATAGCTGGATGCAGGATAAAGCAGCATCGCTGAGCCCAACTCACTTGTATCTTCCATTGCTTCCCTCTGAGCCTTAGTTCAGTCCTCTGTCATGATACCTACATTGTAGCAATAAATTTTATCTAAAGGTCTTGAATCCAAGATTTGCCTGAGTCCAGTGCATTCTCCATATGAGATCCACTGTTATATTTTTAAAACAGATACGATCAAGTTAGTCCCTAGCTCAGTACTCTTCACTGATTCTCTATTTCACCTACTAGGGTGTGAGTTCTTTCAAACAAGCTCCTGATTGTTTCCCTATCTGTGAATATATTAGCCATCACACTCCATTCCAACCCTCAAGTATGACTATAGTTCCCCTAAAGACTATACTCCCTCTTAACCTGCTCCCTTGGATCCCGAAAATTCTTATTCAAACTCTGGGTTTCTGATCAAGTTTAATGTCTCCTGAGAACACTCTCCTTACCACATGACTGAATGAGAAGCTGTTCCTGATGTGTTGTTTTGTTTTTTTTTTTAACAGAACACTAATTCCTACAGTGTGGGACTCTCCCTTCACTTGACTGTCCTTCAAATGAAAGAGGGTGCTCTATCTTTTTTAATTTCCATAACCTGAGTATTTAACAAATAAATTCATTATCTATTAATTCATTTAATATCTATTGAATAAATTCAATATCTTTTGAATGCCACTTTGTACCATACAATGTTCTGGATAAAGAACACTGTGCAAAGTGCAAAGGGAAAGGGAGGGCATGCCTGAAGGGTAGCAGGAAGAGAAATTCTGCAGCATAAGTACTAAGAGCATATTAAGAGTTGAAGTAAAATAGGTCACATGCAACTTAATTCAGTGGAACATGGTAGGAGGGCATATTATAAGGATTTTGGCTTTTATTCTGATTTATATAGGATGCTTGGAATAACATGAATTGACATATTTGAACAGATTCACTACAATTGATGTGTGGAGAATGGACTAAAGGGAGCAAGATCAAATTCAATGTGACCATTCGGAAACATTGGAAATAATCTAGAAAAGACACGGTGGCTTAGACCGGGCAGGATCAGTGAGTGGGGTAAAATGTGGTTGGAGTTTGTATGTATGTCAAAATAGGTCAAGAAGATTTCCTGATGGGTTGCATAGGTGATGGAAGAGGGGAAACAAAAGAGTAATGGGTTATTGAAGACTTGGGGATTGAATAACTGAAAGGATAGAATTTCCACTAAGTGCTCCAGAGAAGATTGTAGAAGAACATGCTAGGAGGTGGTTAAGAGGTGATCAACATGGATCATAATGAGCTTGAGATTCCTATTATATGATCAAGTAGAAATGTTCCATAGCTATTTGTCTATAAGGGCCTGGTATTCAGGGAAGAAGTTTGGACTTATTCAAATAAGGAATTCACCAGTTTATAGATAATTAAAACCATGAGACCAGATGGTACAGTCATGGAGTATAGGCAGAAAAGAGAATAGTGAACACTGAACCCTGGGGCATTACAAGAGCAAGAAGTCAAATATGTGGGTAATTTGGTGACTGAATATGTCTTTAAAGAAAAATTGTTGAATAAATATTCATTGATGAATGAATGACATTTCATGGAAGGCTATTTATTTTAAATCTGAGTTTGCCTGTTTGATATATTACCACTCTCTGTCAAAGCAGTTTGGTAAGTGGAGAAATAAGTCAACTGCTTAGTTCAACCTATCTATGTAATATTGTAATCAGAATTGTTTAGATTGTGTAGACACCACTACAAACTCATACGTCATTTTTACTCCTTATTCTTACTTGGTGCTTCCACTGAAATATACTTAGAGATGCTGGTCTGGAAAATTAATTGCCTATAGGAAAAAGAGTGACAATATTATGACAATACATTTTTAAAACCCTAAAAGTACTATAATATTCTAAAATTCTAACCCTCTGAAATTCCTTGACTTTAAAGAGAGGCAATAAATCCCTTATTTGTTTGGGCCTATCTATTCTGACTTAATAGGGCCTCACTTACCATATTTATAACTGTCATTGAGCACCCTCTTAGAATTCTGACCTAGGAGTTGGCTGTTTATACACTTACAAAATTGCTATTGGGTGATCCTGTGAAAATACTACTGTAAGTGTTGAGGTCATAGCAATAAAATTATAGAAATTTCTGTCTCCATGGAGCTTATATTCTAGGGGATTCCATATTTCCACTTATGCAGTAGGATTTAGAACATCTTCCCTTCCTCTTTGCTCTCATGCAGACACAAGGACCTAAAACATTCTTCTTTTCATTCATTCATTACAGATTATTGCTTCTTTCTAATAGGATATCATGAATGCATAGCCAAGTCTACCATGTTCAGTTATGTTATCCAGTTCCCCAAATAGTGCCTAACAATAGGAGCCATGGAATAAATTATTATTGCATGAATTTGTCAAATGTCTCCTACCTCTAGATAATGTTCTATCCTGATCTTACTGAGAATAGATATATTTTACTAGGAAAGCCCTTTTCCATCCCATTTTATTTGTCGAGATAGTTATTTTCCCCACTCCAAACTGCTCAGATATTTTATGTGTTCCTCTAGTGAGCACCCAAATATTCTTTGCATAACTCTATTACAATATTTATCTAGATTGTGTGACTGTCCAGTTACCGATATTTCCCAAATAAAACGAAGGTTCTTGGAAGTCACAGAAAAAGTTGCACAAATTATAATTCCTTGAATGTTTTAACAGCCCCAGAACATAGCAGAAAGGCATGCCAAGGACATGGCATATAGATTAGCAACTGGGGCACACATTAACATAGACATCGTCCATGATTTAGGAGGAAGTAACCTTTGCTGTCATTGGAGACAAGGCCCAGGATTACATAGACATGAAGGATACATCAGGAATAACATTATGTAAGAAAGAGAAATCCCAAATCTCTGGGGAATGGTCAGTCAGGAACCAGAGGGTGGATCAACCATTAAGCAAGTGACAGATAAGAAAATGTGTGGGTGGAGCAGGTCAGGAGGTCAACATGGAAGCCAAATATCAGAGTAAGAACAGAGAGTCTGACAGAGTATGATTCAGGGAAAGCTAATCAAAGCCCCTAAACTATTGTTGCAGGTGGCTTTTATTAGTGCAATTGCCTTGATTGATTGATAATCCTTCTACTCTTATAAAAGAAAACATAAACTTCCTTTCTAAAGCTTTCAGATAATCTCTCTGCTGTGCTTCCCCTTTCTTCTCCAAAATCTTTCAAGAAGTTCTTTAAATTTGTATCTAATATTTATAGGGACAACCCTGGCCTCATGTTTTATGTCTAGGTAGACAATGTCCCTGAAAATCAATGGGTACCATGTCACAGGGTTGATAGTTCCAGAACGCCTAGTTTGGTTCTCATTCATAGAAATTGAAATCTTTATAATTACCATCATCACAGGCAAAGAGAAGAAAGGAGGTGAAGAGGAGAAGGAGAATGTGGAGGAGGAGGAAAAAGTCGAGATCCTATATATCAAGGTGCCAAACTCTACTGTTTAAGCCATTACCCTGTTCCTCAAAGTACTTGGTATCTCATTTAAGGAGCTAAACATATATCCAAAAATATAAGTGTAAACAAAGGTAATATAAAGTAAAGGTCAATCAGATAATCAAGGGCATGTATGTAAGGGGAAAAGTAATTTCATCTTTACCAACATTTTAAATGCAACTTATTAAAGGTAAAGTTATAATGGCTTCAGGCAAATCCATAAAGTTTCAGGGAAGAGGTAGAACTTAAGCTCCATCTTCAATGATCCAGAGTGTTAAAATGTAGACAAAGTTAACAAATGTCATAAAACAAAGGTGGAATTGTGAATTCTAGGTCTAGTAGACCAAGAATGAATTAGAGTACCAAAAAGAAAGTTTCATAAAAGATTTTCATGCAAAGTAGTTTGGAGAGGAAAACACAGAAGCCATATTGGATGTGGCATATTCCAGGTTAAAGAGTTTGAATCTTGTTTGACAGATAATGTGAGAATTGTTTGCTGAATGAATACATGAATGAGCCACAAAGTAGTTCCAAGGACAGAAATGCAATAATATGCTTCCAAAGATATTTGGTGACACAATAACATGAGTTAATACATCTTGTATAGCAGGTTGAAAGATCTTATACACTCCAGAGGTTTCCAATTTTTCTTAAAATAAAATTCATTTATGGTTCCTGGGCAGCAATTTGAGAATCAGCCCTCTCCACACCCAGACTCACAACGAATGTGCTTGCAAACAAAATGGAAGAAGAAAACAGCATCATATTGAATTTCTTCTTTTGCTTCAAAAAATAAAAAAGATCCTTCAAGATAAATTGAGTACAGCTCTAGTAAATTTGGAGCTTTAGGTCATGGACATTCCATTTTTATATATACTGTGATAATAACTATATAGCGTGAGCTGAGAGACAGTATAACCGTGCCCCAACGTTGCAAGAATTCACCAAGTAATTGAAAGTGTTTCCAAGTGTGCATAATTCTGTGCCTCCAGTCAAATACAGAAGATGGAGATTTGTTTGGCTTTCTCTGTCAAAAATGTCTAAAATACATAAAGGAAATGTGTAAAGGAAAACAAAATATTACAGTTTCAACATTCTTTTAATTATATCTCAATTTCAATCTTGGCTTTGCTCAAACAAACTAATAACCCTAAAGGCTCATCTCTGATCATTTTGGTGAGTAAAATGACGAAATGTGATTTTTACCCTTGACTCCAAAATGTCAGCTCTGGAAATCTACAGTATTTGTCACCATGAATACCATTTAACTGCAGCAGTACCCAAAGGAACTCTGCACAGCCACACGTGAATAAGACTGGAGGAACTTAATTAATCTTGCTGTCACTTCCATGATGCTTTTCATTAGTTTTGCTGCTATCTGATCAAAAGGCCTTCCCTGTATTGGAAATGGCTACCCACAGCTTCTTGTAAAAGCATTTTTAAAAGGTAAACAAAACTCACCTTTGTGGTATGGAGCTTTTAAGCAGATGGACATTATCACTGCTACTCTAATATGAAGGTAACCCTCACATTTCATATTTAAGGTTATAAAATTGCAGGAAATATAAATATAAAATCTGTCAACTGAGATACTGCTTAAAATTATGTATTTGAATATGAATAAAAGATCATAGTTTTCTTTATATTCTTTCCATGAATACTGATGCTTAGTGCTCTACCAGGGATGTATAGACTACACAGAGGATATAACTCACTAGAAATCTACATTTTTTTTCACTGACCACTATAGGTATATTAGATGAAAGTTGGGTTTAACCACTAGAGCAAAGCCCTCTGTAAGTCATATTTTTGAATGACTGAGTTAATGTTTATATTAAGTATGATTTTACTTACATGCCTTCTTTTTGGTGTTCTTTCCTTAACGTTAGCCATAGTTTAATTTACTGAAAAAATGGAATAATTTTATGAAATGTTATCATACGTGAACTATAGGAAAATCAATTCAAACCTCTGGGAGATCCATGAGGAATTAGAAAAGGAACTCATCAGTAGCTCGATATATATGGTGGCTTCTGATGAAAACATTGAAGGAAGAAATGTGGCTCTTCCCTCACATATGGAAACTGGCCTTCAAAATAGCCCCCAGTGATTCTTATTTTCTAGTATTCACACACTGAATAGGGCTGGCCTGTGTATCCAACAGAATATTGTTGAAAGAATCAAGTATGCTTTTCAAATTAGGTCATAAAAGGCACAGTGGCTTCTGTTTCTCACTCTTGGATCACACACTTTACAAGACAGCTGTCATGCTGTGAGGACACTCAAGACACCCTCTGAAGTGGTTAAGAGGGATACATGGCAATGAATTGAGACTTCCAGCCAACATGCAACATCAACTTGCCAGACATATGAGTAGGCCACCTTGAAAGCGGATCCTTCTATTTGGGTCAAACCTTCACATACCAACTGTCATGACCAATGCTCTGAATGCAACTGATGAGAGTCCCCAAGTCAGAATCATCCAACTGGGCAATTTCCAAATTCCTGACCTCTAGCAACTGTATGGAATGATAACATATATTTTTGTTTTAAATATCACAGTGTGGGACAGCCATGGCTAGCTAATGCCTCATGGAACTTTATAGCCTAGTTATAACAGTGAGACTCCTGTACAACATTATTAACATTAGCACAATGTGATCAAGAGCTAAACTGAGATATATAGAGAAAGCTGGGCAGAGAATATGTATTCCTTTGTGTCTTAGTTTATTAATCCATGACAAAATTCCAAGGTAATGAGTGAAGGTCACCAATGTCAGCATCTAGAAAGAGGTGAGGGAAGAAAACAGCTGCATGGGGGGGGGCAAACTGCATGTTTTTAGAGATTGTTAGAGACTTCTGGAGGTCTGACAGGTGTGCATCAACCATGATGGGCTACTACTTAACTACAACTGATAAAATGACAAGAGGGAGTAAAAATCCAGTGTTGGCAGGCTCTCTGAGTTTTTATTTTCTATGACTGAAACATTACCCACTTGAAAAAACTTTCATGTAACTTAAATTTGAAGCCATGGTGATTTAAAATTATTATTGAAAGAACATTTACATTTTTTTTTACATTTTCTGATAGCTTCAGGATTTTATACAAGAATCTTCTACTGTATCAGCTATTCCATCCTTTCTTCCTTTCCATCCCTATCTCTGCCCTTCTCTTCCTATCTCACCATCAAACTTGCACCATTCATCTACCAGTGCATATTTCTCTCTGCCTGGTATCACACAGTCCCCTCAGATTACTAGTTCCTTCCACTCTCCTTCTTGCCCTATTGAAATGTGCCCTTGATTTTTTTTAAAGATTTATTTATTCATGTATACAAGAACTGGGGTATAGGCCAGAGGTGTGGGGGGGTGAGAGGATTCACCAGAGAGAGAATGGGGAACAGAACGGGCAGACTGACTGAAACACACTGCTGATGGGAGCAGTGGGCGCAACAGGATAGGTCTGCTGAGCCATGTGGTTTGCTCCCTGGCCGGTCTGGGATTGAACTCATGCTGCTGAGGCTGCCGATAGCTTCACGGTCCTGTGCTTAACCCCTTGTGCTACCAAGGAGGCCCTTGATTGTTTTAAGTGGTCTTCGTTTGTCTGTTTTTGATTTTGTTTTGGTTTGGTTTGATCTGTAGAAGAGATTCATTTAACAAAACATTACAACATACAAATATTACAGTCTTAATTATTACTCATGCAGTGGTAGATTTGATAGCATGCATAATAAACAAAACTTTTAAAAGCAAGAATGCATGAAGTGTTACACAGTTTGATGACGAAGTCATTACTTGGTGACCATCAAGGATCAGACTCGTCTATAAGGCTTTTCTTGATTGCCTCAGCCATAACCACATTGCTTATGCCTCAAGGGCAATGCTCTTTATCCTTTGAAACTTACTAGGTATTTCCCTGTTTATAATGTGAAATCTCATTTGGCAACATTAATATGTCTCATTTATTTTATTGTCACTAAGCATTTTTATGATGCCCGTCTATGCTGCATCACCCAGAGCTCCTTAAAGTGACAGACTTGTTGCTCAGCTTCTAGGAGTGCTGAAGATATCTGGCTTTCAACTGCTGGACTCTTTAGGTGTTATCTCAAATGTTGGGGGCTGCAAGGTTTCCCCCTTCATGATGGGCTATATCCAGTTAACTGTGTGGGAGAAAGCCATACTCCATGCTAATCTTCATCTGAGTCCATTTCCTCAAGAATGAATCCATCCAATCACACTGTCATTTAGTAGTTGTTAAATAAATGTTTGGTGGTATAAACTTAAGACCCAAGTACCGACAGGCAGCAGAACTAATTTCCTCCAAACGAGAGCATGTCTGCTCCTGAGGAAGCCCATGAAATTTCTGGATAATTTCCAATGAAATCCCCCACCATTTCTCTAGAGGCTTGATTTTGGGATTAAGGTGAGGAAAGGAAGACCCAGAATTTAAATGAAAGCCCTGGTCGGTATATCTGTGTGAGTAACAGTGATGGCACCGAGCTGTCAGGTCTGACAGCAGACAGTTAATCATGATGCTCTCCTCATTCTTCTCAACAAAGGTAATCACTCAGCATTTTATCTTTTCTCTAAAGTGTCATTTCTTAGAAAAAACAACAAAAGTCTCTCAAGGGGTTGTTGCTATGTAGGGAGAGTTTTCCCTTTACCTTCAAGAAGAAAAGACCCAAATTAATTTGAGCTGCAAAAATTACATTAGTCTTGAGGAACTTCCATAATTTTGAAGTATAAAGATTCTTGGGAACTACTTTCACACTAAGTAATTTACCGTATTCTTTAGTGCCTATAAGATATAACACATGTCCTTTTAAATCATTTTATTTTAGTTGAGTATGCAGATCATTCTTTCAGGAGCAAAAAAATAAAAACAACAAAACACTTCACCTTGGAAAAAATCTGTAAAGCAAGTTAAGTGTGGAAAGGTTTCCCTAAAGATACCATTGGTGGTAAGTCCTTTTTAACCTCTGACTACAAGTCATCAAGAACAGAGTATAGATTAAAATCAAGTGGCTTGTCACTTATTTTTAATTCCAATATATAAACTAGAGGTGAATGATGTTTTTTTCATTCATTCACTAATTTAACAACTACACATTTAGCTCCCATTTGTCAAGAACTGTACTTGGGACCAGGAATAAGGAAGTGATTAAGATAAATATTGTTCTTGGATTCATAAAGCTTACATTCTCTGGAAAGAGAATAGAGAATTGTAATGAAAGATAGAACAATACAATAATCTGTTGGGATGGGTAGAAAAGGGAGCAAAAGTTGGGCAGTCAAAGCAGCTAGAGAAGGACTTTTGAAAATGTGACATTTAAGTTAAATAGTGGGAATAATTTAGAACTGGTCAGATAAGAATAAGGGAAGAGTATTCCTGGCGTACTTAATACCATGCAGTATGGGGACAAGATCTAAGAGATGTTCAAGATGGTGAGACAGAGGAAAATGATAAGAACGAGGTAAGACAGATAGCTTGGAGCCAATAATGAACCTGCGACAGGATTTAGAAAACCACAAAGGGTTTAATCAGTAAGGTGATTGTTACGTGATTATAGACTCAAAATGTACTAGAATAGTTAATTGTGAAGTATTCTGTGGATATAAAGTTCTCATATCACCATGTGACTTTGAGCTAAACATCCACAAAATGCTAGAAACTCTACCATACTCGAGTATAGTTTTCCTTGGCAGATTTCCATGCCATCCAAAAAAACAGCAGGCAAGGAAAAAAAAAAAAAATTGGGCCTCCCTGGTGGCACAGGTGGTTGAGCGCAGCGCTGTGAAGCTGTCCACAGCCTCTGCAGTGCCATTTCAATCCCCGCTGGCCTCAGAGCAATCCACATGGTGAGCAGACCTCTCCTGTCTTGCCCGCTGCTCCCCTCAGCAGTGTGTTTCGTCAGTCTGCCTGTTCTCTTCCCTGCTCTGTCTCTGGTGAATTCTCTCACCCTCCCACACATCTGGCCTGTACCCCAGCTCTTGTATAAATAAAGTAAATCTTTTTAAATAAATAAATAAATAAATAAGATGTTTTTCATAGTTGGGCTTGTTTAGTTGGGAATCACCAATTCAACTAGTTTCAAGGTAATTTTTTTTTTTTTTTTTTTTTAGTGTTCAGGAGAGTTGAACATTGACCAGTAAGAATGAAAACAGAACAGCTGATTGACAATATACCCAGATTAGCCTTCAAAGGATAGAGTCAATGAACTGCTTAGCCTGGATTTTATATCTCTGTACCACACACATGTAATAGCACTGAAATATAAACTGAGAATATACTATACACACACATACATACATACATATATATATACATATATATATATACACACATTTAATGAAAAAGTGAGGGAAATGATACTTTGAAGCAAATACAGTAAGTTTTCTATAATTTTACATTTCTGACTTACCAAATCAATTTTTTCAATTATCCACTTTTCTCCTGCCTATACATTTCCTAAATAACTCTGTGACAGTATGGTGGCCATTTTTTGAAGATTCTCAAGCAATGAAGTGGATTTTAAACCGCCACTACCTATAGCTACTTTAAGGAAATAAAGTCCCATATTAATAGTGGCCAGAAATGTCTTGATTTTTCTCTAAAGTCTCAAAAATCAGTGTCTATTTAATCTCAGTAATAATATCATAAAATAAACTGGTTATTTATTTCAGAAAAATAAAAACAGCTATTTTAAAAAGGTAACATACGTAAAGCCCTCACTCACTATATATACATTATGTCAGTAAGTGAGATTTCACTATCTTGTTTTCCTAGAAATCTAAGTAAGGCATCGATCTTGAAGGGATATAAAGAGAACCCTGCTATATTTCAGGGTGACTGCCAAGCCATCCTCTTCTGGGGAAATTCCTTTTCCAAATGAAATATGCAGGACTTACTTACCCTTGACATGACTGATTTGGTTAGGGTAGTCTCTGAATAGAATTTTCTAAGACCTATGCCTTGTATGGCCTAACTTGAAAAGATGAACTGAGACAACCATGTTTGTTCCGGCAAATATCAAGTATGAAAAAGAAGAACCTGTCAATTGGTGATGCCCCTGGAACTAGGAGGTCATATGAACTTAGGTCATGGATTCAGGTGTAAGAATGATAAGCATAGGATGGTAAAGAGGTGAAGAGGTGCAGATACAGAAAGAGAGACGGTTCATACTGGAAGATTAACGCAGAGAGAGAGACATATTCTTACAGGTGGGCTGTGGTTATTCAAAACACCTTTCCAATAATTTCATGTTCCCCCTGAGGCAACATGGTAAGTCTCTGCTTTTCCACAGTATTATCTTTTATTACACATTAGATAATAGGAAGAGATTCAATAGAGAGACACTAGGAGGAGTCATGGTCAAGTATTACCTACTGGTCTTTTGAATATTTCTAAACAAGAGAACACAAGATGGCAGCATTGTGAAGAAGGGGAATATGGTAGCTTAGGAAATAAAAAGAGGTCATGTTGGAGGGAATCCAGGACATTCAGGAAAAGAACAAAGAATAGTTACAGGGTTATAATGATGACTTCTACAAGCAACAAATAGAGGTTTCTAACTCTGCAGATCAAAGACATAGTGTCCGACTTTAATTTTCCACTAACATTTTGTGAAGACACACTAAACAATGAGAGTTAAGGTTTACACTTATTGTGTTGACATGGATTCTGTATTTTTTATGTATTTATTATTGTTGGTTCTGATAATCAAACCTCTTTTATTATAAGGGTAAAGAAAAGCATCGCCTTTTTACTTACCAGATTATTTCCCATATGTTATGGGAAAGAGGTGTTTGAACCCATGAATTTGCTCCATGTATTGCACCATTGTCAGCACATTTTCAAGAGATAATTTTGTGTTTTAGCTAAGAATGATAATTTAGCATGATAATTTAGCATTGGTGATAAGTCCCAGGGACTCATTGATTCTCTTCTTTATCTAATTTTCTGGTAATTCAACTATTTTGAAATACTATGCTACTACTATAAAAGGCAAATTTCAGGGTAGCTCTTACAGGAGAACCAAGAAAATTCTATTAAACCTCTAAAGAAAATCTGTATAGGATAGAGGATAACAGAAAAAAATAAATACTAATGGAAAAAAGAATAAGCTAAAAAAGACAAAATTTAAAAGAAATTTTATTAAATGGAGTAAAAGAAGAGTGAAAAGATATAATGAGTTAAGGCAGGATAAAGTGGTGGAGATCCTTGAAGTCAAGAACACATAGTTAAAATTGTATTTACTAGAAAAATCGTTTGTAGTTGAACCAATGTACTTGAAAGGATTTGTGGCTCTGGGTAAAGAGGACAGCCAGATGAAGTTCTATTAGTATAAATCTTACCTAATCCAATACTTGATTCAAGTTGTGGACTCAATGACTATATTTAATGTAGCTATCAAATATAAAATCTTTTCAAATTCAATCTTTTCTTTTTGTCCATAAAAAGTGGTTGAAGAATGTGTGTACAAACAGTCTCTCCCAACCACATACACATGCACCCTCCAGCTACTTCTGTCTAAGTCCAAACTGAAACAGATTTTGGTAGCAAATATCAGTAGGGAGTCCTACAGAAATCACAGTTCTGAGAGGAATACTGGGATAGTGTGAGACAGCCACCTTTAAACAAGACTAAAGCTACACATGTTTCTTAGGTTTGTATAATTATCCTACAAAATACATTTCTCTTTTTAGCTCAACTCCCTTTTGTGTCTGACAAATTTCACACATTCTTTACCTCCAAGCTTAGATACCATTTCTCCCAGAGCATTTCAAGACTGTGCTGATAAACCTCCCACATGCTTCCTTAGCACAATCTCCTTAGCAATAATACATTTGTTATAGTTGCCTCAACACTTGCCTGTTGGTTTACAAGACTATATGATGCTTAAAATCAGATGCCATGGTGAATTCACCTCTGCATCTTCAGGGTCTAGTGTGTGATTCACTCCAAATACCCAACACATACTTGCCTGATGGATGGATGGGTGGATGGTAAATAAAGAAAGTGTTGGAGTGGAGTGAAGAAAGGGGAGAGAGACAGGGAAGAGGCATGAAAAGGATTACATATCATGACATGAGCATATGATGAGATAGTTGTAAATACTAGGATAATAGATAAGTATGATCTTTCTTTTAGAACAGCTTAATGATTTAAGTAGAATCTCCTTAGAATACTAGGCTAAAGCACAAATATGCAGAAAATAGTTTTATATTACTATGAACATATATCACATACCCAATGGACTAGTACCTTAAAAATTCTAGAAAACAACTAAAATAATGCTTGCATTTTACATTATTGCAGTCTATTGCAATTATCTCTATAAGCATTTTCTAAGAATGGGGAGATTACCAATAGCTGGGTCAATCTCTCATGTCTAGCCTTGTTGCATGTAATAATGAATATTAGAAGGAGATACCTTAGACAGTTGAAAGCAATGAATAAGAGTGTATACACATTCACACCATGAGACCTATTCACACCATGAGACCTATTCTTGCATTCTGGTTATGGACAAAGTGAGAGATGGAGTAATGACTCATTCTATAACCAGAATGGGGCAATGAAAAAAGAATGCTATATTATGATTAAATAAACAAAATAGAAAATTGATAATCAATCAGGACTTATTTTTAAACTGCAATAGAATTTTCTTGCTAATTTCTTGTGTGTGTGTTTTGTAGGACCCCCGCCAGAGGCCGGGGAACGAACCAGCACTGCAGAGGCAGCAGGCAGCCTCGTGCTCAACTGCTGCACCATCAGGGGAGGCCCTTCAATATCTATTTCCTCTTTATCACTGTAAGATCCAGAATCAAGGTGCAATTAATAGGTTTTCCCATGCCATGCCAGGAATGTTTACTTAAAGAAAGCCTTCCTTTGCTGCTACTCTTTTTCCAAGAAAGAGGAAAGGCCTTGAATCTTTGTCCATCATTTTCAAACTCAACCTAATTCTTTTTTTTTTAAGATTTATTTATTTATGATTACAAGAACTGGGGTACAGGCCAGAGGTGTGGGAGGTGAGAGGATTCACCAGGGACAGAGCGGGGAACAGAACAGGCAGATAGACTGAAGTACACTTCTGAGGGGAGCAGCAGGCGAGTCAGGAGAGGTCTGCTATGCCATGTGGGTCCCTGGGCAGGGATTTAACTCACACCACAGAGGCTTTGGACAGCTTCACAGCACTGTACTCAACCCTTTGTGCCACCAAGGAGGTCCTCAACCTAATTCTTTTGAAGTTTAAAAACAGTGTGTGGCTCATCTTCATTGTGTGTCTTTGTCCATCAATAGTCTGTGCATCCCATGAGGACAGAGTTTTTGTCTTTGCATTTATCTTACTCATATGTGTACTCCTGGCATCCATAATAGTGTATGCTAGATACTGAGCTTTCAACAGATGTTTGTTAGATGAGTGAATGAATGTTTGTTTGTAGGGGTATATAAATGAATGCAAGAATTGTCACTATTGACCAAGTATCTAGAAGTTTGTATATTTTCTGATGGATCTCTGAAAAATATGGCAAAGAAATATTTCAGGATGGAAATTTTCCATGAAAATTTATTTTGTTGTTGTTTTGCTTTCTTTATGCCAAAAATAAGAATGTATTATATTAAGATAGGAAAGTCATTTTTCCAATGACTATTAGGTCACTTTTCCTAACATAAAAATTCTTCTTTTAAAATATCATTTAATCTGAATAACAAACATCAGAGCAAAGAGAGATAGACTTTTGGGTTTATCCAGGCCATAGAATGGTTCTCAGGAAAAAGGGACGTAGAATATATCATATTTAGTGTCCCGCTAACCTGGACAATTTTGACTGATATTGCCAAGCTTCAGCCACCTACTTATAGCTATTTAATAACAAAAGATTCATAAAACTTGATTTTACAGGAGTCAGTTTTAGAAAAAAAAATATATATATATATAAATTAAGCTGTAGTTAGATGGGTACATTTGTCAAACTAAAAAAATCTTTAAACCTAAGACCTTTATTTTTTATTAAATGTAAATCATATTCAAAAAAGAGGGAACTAAAACAATGTTAAACACACACATGCACACAAGAATGGGGTCAATACAATGTTGAAAGTTGGATCGCTATGGTCAGAAAACTTAAAAAATCCAAATAAATCTTCAAAGTTCTGACAGATTTGAACCAAGATGGTTACAACACCAGGAACAATGGGCCCCTTGGGAATTATGACAAGACAGAATACTTTAGTAAGAAGAGCATGGGTTTAGAATAGCGCTGACCTAGGATGGAATCCAAGTATTGCCACTCAGCAGCTGTGTGACCCCATAAAATTTCTTAACCTTTTTGGAGATTCCATTTCCTCATCTATAAAACTGGGATAATGATCCCTTCTGAGTTTGTGGTTTTGAACAGCTGACTCACATAGGTGCTTAATAAATGGCAGCTATCATCATTATTACATTCATCTTAATGACATAAAACTAATTTATGTAATTTTAAATAGTTATATTAATATTAAAAATAAATGCACTATTTTGTTCCTTCATGACTGGCAATATCAGATTTTTCTAGTTTTCTCATCCCTGAAGTGAGTTCCTCTGTTAAAAATAGAACTCAAGGCCTCCCTGGTGGTGCAAGAGGTTAAGAGGCAACCTATGAAGCTATACACTGCCACTATAGCAGGAGTTCCATCCCTTGGCCAGGGAGCAACCCATGTAGCACAGCAGACCTCTCCTGTCTCACCTGCTGCTCCCCTCAGCAGTGTATTTCACTCATTCTACCTGTTCTGCTCTCCACTCTGTCTCTAGTGAATCCTCTCATGCCCCACACCACACCTCATGCCCCACACCACCCAGTTCTTATACGTATAAATAATCTTTAAAAATTAAAAATAAATAAAAATAGAGCTCAAATATAAGTACTACCTTGTTTAAAAAAGAGGCCAATGGCACACTCTGAGAGAAGCAGCAAGTAGGGAGTAGAATCTCAATCCCATGGTATCAAAAAGTCCATGAGCAGTTAAAAAGAAATAACTAAAAAACTATAAATACCATGATAACTTTTTATCATGGTATGTATAGAGATGGAGAGGAGAGGATTGATTTGAGAGATACTGAAGAGGTTGTGTTGTCTGACCAGAGAGATGATTATGGATGGTGGTGGTGAGGCTGACAAAAGGGCAGATGCAATGAAGAATAGACTGTTTCAGACCAGTGCCTGCCATTGATGTGGGCATTGGAGTACTTGGAAGATGTCCAGTTGAAGAGGAAAATTAGCAGATTTGGATAAGATCTATGCTCTACCTCTGAAACAAAGAAATTGAAATGACATGCAGTTGAACTAAAGATCTGAAGCTGAAAGGACAAGTCTAGGCCAGTGGTACAGAGGTAAATTTTAACAACTGGCTCCCCAGGGAAACAAAGGCTTGTTTTGTACCATTTGCCATGGTTTAAATACCCTTACCAGCACACCAATTTTCTGGTATAAATACAACCAACATTGCTGTGAAGGGATATGCACAAATGGCTCTTGCAAGCACGTGCAGCACTATCACATAAGGGATGATTCAAGAAGCAGGAAATTGTCAAAAGTAGACAGTATTTATAGAAAGTTGAGTAAATTCCTCTGGTTGAGGGGTGGATTTTGCATACCTTTTCCTTGTTTCCCTTGGGCTTTTTTTTTTTAATTAACTCTTTCATGCCGAGTTGCACAGTGATTACAAAAAAAAAATGAGACTTTTTCCTTAAATAAGATTAGAGCTTTCATTGTTGGCACCTGCAACATGTGCAGCTGCACAAGGACATCTGAATGTCAGAGTTGTGAAAAAAATAGCTCCTTACTAATGAAAGGGAGGTGTGGTGACATAGGGAAATGGAAATTGATCTCATGACTCTATTATCTCAAAATATTCTACTTTCAATGAAACTATTTGTAGTTATTTGACATTAAATTTGCTCTGGCCATGGACCCTGTGTGTTATCTAATTTCTAAATTTAAATCTTAAAATATTATTTCCTTTTAGGTAGATGAACTATATATTTTGCATTAATGGTGACTTATTTCATTACATTGTAAATGTTTTTTTCCTTATATTCTTTTCCTTATATTCTAAAATTTTATTTACTATTATAATATCAACATCCTCCACCTTTCATTAAAATTCTGCAAAATATAATCTTAATCATTGAACAACATTCTCTGTTATGAGTGTACCATATGTATTTATACACAGGTCTATTTTTGGACATTTAGATAGGTTCAAGATTTTATTTCTTATAAATGGAATGGCAAGGACATCTTCTTCCATTAGTTTTTGTGCTTATTGTTCATTGCTTCCTTAGATAAAGTCCTAGAAAAGTAATTACTAGGTTCAACTATGTTTATTGCAGCACTATTTACAATAGGTAAAACCTGGAAACAACCCAAATGCCCAAAAATAGATGACTGGATCAAGAAGATGTGGCATATATACACAATGGAATATTATTCAGCAATCACAAAAGATAAACTCATGCCATTCACAGCAACGTGGATGGAGTTGGAAGGAATTATGCTCAGTGAAATAAACCAGAAGGAAAAAGAAAAAAATATCGGATGGTTTCACTTATAACAGGAACATAGGGGGACCAAATAGGACATCAGTGTAAAAAAATAATAATTACAATACAAACCACAACAAAGCAAAATCAGACAATTATAAACCAGAGACATAACGCAGGGGAGGAGGAGGGAGAGGGATCAGAGGGAGGGATGGAGGAGCACAAGGGACTGAGGTGATGGTGCACAGGTGCCTTGGGGAAGGAAATTCTATGGGGACTCAACCTGAGGGGTTGGGGGGAAGCAAATATTATCTAAAAAATGTAAAAAAAAATGATAAATGATAAGATAAAAAAGAAAAGTAATTACTAAGTTCAAGTGTAAAAGTGCTGCAAAGAATTTTGAGACAGAGTATTCAACTGTGCTTCAAACCCATCCTACCAATTTACAATTATATCTGTACAGTATGAGAGTGTTTATTTACACTCCACCATCACCAACAAGGAAAATTGTCATCATAAATAGAAATATGTGTGTGTCTGTTTATGTGTGTGCATACCATTTGATAAGCCATAACTGGCCTTTCATTGTTATTTGCATTTATTTTGCTTTCATTAAGATAGGCTAATGTTTTTTTATGAAAGAAATTGTGTGTGCATGCATGTGAATTTCTCTTCATAGCCCGTGATCATTTTTCTAATTGATATTTAGAGCTTTACCTTACCTAAGGAGTTTGATGTAATTTAGAGGTAACTGAAATAATAAACTTTATTTGAGCTTCTGGAAATATAATTTCTAAATGGAGCATCAGCAATAACCATAAAGGGGAAAATAGTGCTAAACTATGAAAGTGATGTTTACAAATCATGATTATACAAAGCAAAGAGAAACATTATCCTTCAAAGTTCCCATCACCCCACATAAAGGGCGCTTTTGCTACCCCTTTGGGCAAAGACTGTCCATTTCGTTGGATTTCAGAGTGAAGACTGGATTCGGAAATGCTCAGCTCCACTTTGCGTCGCTGCTGAATGGTGCCACAGAGGACTCCTCGCAAACAAATGCTGTGAGCTTTAGATACGATTTTCTAATTCTCCCTTGGCCCCCAAACATGCTACTTCCTCAGCCTTTTCACCACATGGGATCATGTTGCCAATAATGTCTTTGGGATAAATTTGGATTCATCAGGCTTGAATTTAATTACATTATGTAAACTAGAAAATGTCCCCAATAGGCTTTGAGCGAACAGCTTCTGTATGCAATTTCAATGTCCTGTTTTGTTTAAAATATTTGCATTTTGATAAATCCACTCTGACTCCAAACCCTTTTTAGATCTTTGTCAGGAACTCATTTTCATCACATCGGCTTGAATTTACATTTTAAAAAAATAAACATAGACAAACTTTTACCTATGTTTCTTCCCCTTAGCGCTCATTCTCCCCAAATTCCTCTCTCCTTACTCTGGCTGGGGCAGGATGGGAAGGGGAGATGGACAATCCCTGTGGCTATCCAGCAACACAGAAGTAGGCAAATTTTAATCAGGTTCTGAATAGAGAGTAATGTTGGTGAATAGGGAAGAAGAGTTTTAAAAACAATCAGGTAAGTAAGAGGAATCATTTACAACACTGTGTGGCACCACACTAAAGCAGGTACGACATTTATGAAATTGCTCAGAGCTCCCATCATAGATTATATCATGGGTTCCAAATTTTTCACTGGTTCCTATACCCATGCCCTTTGTCATGAAACCAAGCAGTTCCTCCCTTTAATAGGTTTATTAGATTGCAATCTGACTTATTTGGGGCTTGACTTTGTGACCAATTTTGAGTAAGAGAATGGATGAAGCGCGCCATAATTGAGCACAGCTCTCTTATGTCTGTGGTATCACTATGACAAGAACCTTCTCTGGCCAGCCTGCTGGTTCAATAAGAATGAGAGACATGTGGCGCACAGACAACTCAGCCCAGCCGGCTTCAGTCCTGCAGGGAAAAGCAGAAGGGCCCGGCAATCACTGCCTCAAGCAGCCTGTGTCTTAGAATAAAAATATGTCATTGCTGTTTTAAGTCAATAAGTTCTGGGATGGTTTGTTAACAGCAGTAACAAGCTAACCTAATACCTTTAGAAGTTTTAGCCACTTACAACTTACTCAATGCCAAACTATTTTAAATTTAAAAACCCCATAGTTAGGAAGAGAGTCAATCAGTGCCCCTCATTTCTGAATGGTGATGTCCAATTTTCTCAGGGCCTTGTTTATAGCTCCTGAGATGTGCCTCCCACTGGAGGTATTTCTATTCCATGGCTTTTAGAGGACATTTCTCATTACAAATAGACTTTTCCCTCTTCAAGATACAGAGCTATCTTTCTTCAAAGCTCCTCCCAACTACTGCATTCTTTTTGTACCCACAGAGACACAAAGAGGCGGAGTGAAAGGTGAAGATGGTTGTGTTCAGAAATAAAGCCAGCCTTTCCATTTCCCATGCATCTCACAGGGGTAATCCAAACATTGAAGCACTCCATAGTCAATCAGGCAAACTCTCACTGCCGGCTCTTGAAAGATGCAGGGAAACAATTCTGATTCAGGGCATGGCTTATAAAAAACAAAATCTACAATCATAGAAAAAGATCTGTGTATACCTGTCTCAAATGAGGCAGAAATACCACAGCCCCTATATTTAGATCATTTCTGATATCTCACAACAGACAAGAGGATTATATTTATTTTATAAGTTAATTAAAATAAATTTTAAAATTCCAAATCTACATTCTCCCCAGATCGTGTTGTGGTTCAGTTTTACCAAAATCAATAAGCCTCTTGTGGTGGTGTGTTTTATAAACAGTCAGCACAGTCAAGGAAAAATATTGTCATGAAAAGACTATTTTAATAAAACAAAATCACCATCTGGCACGTAGTCTGGAACATTACTATATGTGGATCAGATCCTATTAATATCCCTGCTTTTCAAGGACAACAAACCTAGCCTATTTCGTGAGGCAGAACTAAATCTTCCCCATGAAAATCCAGGTTGAAAAAGGAGGCATTCATTTAGCGACACTCAGGAAGTGGTGATGTGGTGGCCGGCATGCACAGATGCACGCCACTTATAGCCAGGAACAGGAAAATGTCAACCGTGGTCAAGACTGGAGCATGGACATGCTTAGAGCTTAGCCACCTTCACATAGCACTTCTCAGCACTGATGACAAGGCCAGGAACATCAGCACCTCTAAGCACACTAGGCATTGCAGGGCAAAAATATTCCAAATGCTCTACGCTCTGGAAACACAACTGAGCAGATTAAGTCAAATAGATTTCTATCTCAACGATAGAAAGTCCCAAATGGTTCAAAGGTTTGTATATGGAAACATGACATGCCTATGAAACAAATCTAAATAGCCTCAATGGAGAAATGTATTTATCTTTAGTGCTTTTTAAAATTGTGAGAACAAAACAAGGTTTGACTGTTGCCTTTATAAACTGTATGGCCTAAAACATACTCAGTTTATTATAGTGTGAATAATAAAAAAGCCATTTAGATGTCTATTTTCATTAGTGGATTTAGCACATTGAGTTTATGCACAGTTTTTCCTGAATACATGAAACAAAAAATATTTTTCTGACTATTTCTACCCTGGAAAAAAAGGAGGCGGGCAGTTAACATTCAGTACCTTCTGGATAATATGCATTTTACAAATGTAATTTCTAGGCATTGTCTTATAAGGCTACCACACTCATAAGCAAGAATAAAGATGATGCTATCATTTATACAAAAGAGACTTTAAGGATTTAACTAGTGCATTAGTGGACAGTATGAACGGAAATAGAAAAATACACAAGTATTAGTGGGAAATCAAGGCTTTTGCAAGATTCAGCAACAACAGTAGTGCCTTACCATGTGTCAGGAACTATTCTAAGAACTTTACTTATATTAATTATTTTAGTATTCATAACAGTCCTATGAGAAAAGTTTCATACTTTTCAAAGAGAAGTATCAGCTTAACAGTGTTTAGGGCTGAAATAATAGGAAGCAGAAGGAATGCAGTAGTCACAACATCTGCTAGAACATCCAGGCCTCAGTTTACTCAGTCTTCCTCTGACATTTCCCTCTCTTCCTCACCTATATGTGCTTATACTGTTCAGCCTGTGCCCTGTTTTGTCTCACTATCTCTTAAACATGGATGTAAAATACATTTGTGCTACCTATTGGTATTATTTATTTACTGAAAATATGAGCATGTTCCCTTAATATTAAGAGCAACTTTATTGAAAATTTACTTTTTCTTTCTCTGAAAAAGCTAAAATATTTAGGGATCATTAATAGTTCACATGTGAAAGTGACTAAGACACACAATATATTCCATGTGGACTAAATCTACAGGAACAGCTTTAGTGTCCCCCCAAAAAAATTTTTCTAGAGTAACTCAAAGGAGTTCTAGGCAGCTATTGCACTGTCTTCAAATAAAACCCCTTTACTCCAACTTTCATCTAAGGAAAGATTTTCTGGAATCTTCTCCAGATATTAACAGCAATAATAAAACCAATGCCTTTCTGTCCGGTCTATCTAGAATGGCTGCTGGTTGTTCATTTCCAAACCTGTCATAGCAACCTCTTAAGACATGAGTATTTGAAGCAACCAGATTTACATACACTGAAATTTTGAAGCAATTATTTTAATGAATACCCTAACTTGGGTAGATTAAGAACGTGGGAGATTGTAACCAAGAGGTCACCCAAAAGAGATAGGTGAGCTCATTTATACTGATCTTTCAGAAAATGAAAAAAAAAAAAGGATCCACAATAAATATGAAGTATAGGATTAAAGCAGCTATTGCTTTCTTTGAAGGAGAGAAAAGAATGGACTTCACCAACAGAGAAAACAACGTAACTGGACATTTTCAGAGAAATATTGTCAGAGGAATGGGAGCTAGAACTCTAAAGTTCTCCTGATTATACAGTATGGGTAGCCTATATTCATCTAAAATGGAAAAAAGATATGAAATGTGCCAAATGTTTTTCATTAATTTCAACAGTCTCTAAACTTCAACTGGAAGCAAATCATGTAAAGCAAATAGTAAATGTATTGAAGGCTGTGCCAAGGAGTGTCAAGATCCGGAGTATCCATGTGATATGTGATATTTTGAGAAAACAAATAATTCTTTACAGAAAAACATTTTGAATAATAATTTGCAAGTCATTTGGCACATGAATTTCATAAGTCTCTACTCCACTCTAACACAATCTCATATAAATTCAGGAGGGAAAATGAATAAGGATTCCTTGCTGTTTTTGATGACATAGCCAGACAATACTTATGTCATTATTATGACTCTTAAACTCATAATATAAAGGTTATAAATATCTAAGCAGTTAAGTTTTAGAGGCTCATCTCTTTATTAGATTGACAGAGAAAAGTTCTTACAAGTAGACCTCTACCCCACAGGTCAAGATGAATCAAATAATTGATGTCCCCAGCAATGGCATTTGACTCAGAAAAAAGCTTTAGCAATAAAGTGAAAGCTAAAAGGGCTAAATGGGGATGAAACATCTAGCAACTTTCATCATTCCTCAAATTGATGAAAATTGCCTCTGTCAATAACATAGGCACTTTACTCTCAGTTTTCTCCAGCAGGGGGAAGACTCATCTGTACTATTTACCCTATACTTTCTGCTCCTCTTTGACGTGAAGGCAGTCATTTCATGCCTTAGATCAAAGCTGAAGCTCTCTCATCATCTAATGAACCATTAGCATAATTCATTCAGAGAAGTCACTGCCCTGCTTTTTGGGGGAGGTCTGTAATTACTCCTGTGAAAGCGCCTAGGTGCTATTTGGTCTTATGGGCAGGGATGAAGCCATTATGTAGTGCTGACTGCCAAGTGGAGGGCACAATGTGAGCCTTTGTCTTCCTGAGACATTAACATAGAATCTCCCAATGTTGTAACTTCAAGAAATGATTTTTCATCTGGAGGAAACTTGGGGATCAGAGAAATTTAAATACATTCTTCTTAAGTGTGATATCTGAGATTTGGGGAGTTTAAGAGTTTTGTTGAATCAAGACAAATGAACCTCTAATCCCAGGCCTTTTCATCTGGACTCTGATAATTTTAATTTTCATATTATGGGCAGATCATCAATTACACTTGTCTCTCCTTTTCTGACCCATCTTTACCTTAAATCTCTTCAGAATTTTCTGTATGACTGAGCAGGTTACTGTTATTCAATCTCCCTGAACTTATTTCCTTAAAATAATTTTAAAAGTAAAAAAACAAACAAACATTTAGATATTTCTGTACATGACCATTTGGAAAATAAAGCTGTAAGGCCTAATTGTGCATCAACTACCCATATAGAGTATGAATCAAAAAAAAAAATCGTTTGCAAACACCTAGCACAGTTTAATGTATAAATACTGAGCTCTTAGAAAGTACACTTGTCTGGGCCTCCCCAGTGGCGCAGCAGTTGAGTGCTGGGCTGCGAAGCTGCCTGTAGCCTCTGCAGCGCAGGTTTGATCCCCAGCCAGAGAGGGTCCCACATGGTGCGCAGACCACTCCTGCCGCGCCCGCTGCTCCCCTCAGCAGTGTATTTCATCAGTCTGCCTGTTCTGCTCCCTGCTCTGGCTGTGGTGAATTCTCTCATCCTCCCGTGCTTCTGACTGTACCCAGTGCTTGTATAAATAAATAAATAAATCTTTAAAAAAAAAAAAAAGAAAGTACACCTCTCTTATTTTATTTCAAATCAGCAGATTCTCCATTTTCATTCCTTCACTCACGCTCCTTAGCTGGCTTTCCAATGTAAGAGGGACACCTCACCAATAAAAATATATTCTTCACAAAAACAGAAAATATAAAATCAAATAATAGCCAGGAACAAGTCAAATCATCTTTTCCCTTGTGCACATGTGGATATTTATTTGAGTAACAAAATATTGAAGAGCTTACAATATAGCTGGGAAAAATTTAGTCTTTCCTAAAATATCTTGATGGATACCCACTTCCTATGATACAATAAAAATACAGCATGTAAGCAAGTCTTTCAGAAAGAAAATTATGGCAGTATTTTTTTCTTTCCCTACTTTTCCATCAGACCTCCTAGACCACAGTGCAGCTTTATCAGTGCCACCAGACTAATTCAGAGGCAGCCAGGTTTTCTCATGTATTTGCTTATCGGTCTCCTCTAAGAAGTTTGTCATTTACTGTACTGGGTGTATTGGGACCAAGTTACTGAGAGCAAATTCTGCCAAGAATAAAACTTTAAAAATTAGATTGTAGAGGAGAAGAATGCTATTATGACTTCAAATCCACATATTATTAAAAAAAAAAAAAACCAATCAGCCGTGGATAGGGGTTCTTAAAAATAGAAATGTCTCCTCTCCCTAGCCAGGTCTCAGTGTGGGCTGCTTATTTACTCGCCTAAAGAATATCCTTTCAGTGTAATGTTTCGGGATACCAGTATAATCACATTAGCTATTTTGTTAGCCTCTGAGTTTCTTAATCTGGAGTTAAACATTGTTTAAATATGGTTCATATATAGATCTCAGATAAAATGGGAGCTATTAAACATTTCAAACTGTCTACTTTTAAGTACTATGTTAAGGTGCACACATAGATGATAAATGGATAGATAGAAAGATAGGTAAGTAGGTAGGGAGGTAGGTAGATGTATGGATGCCTGGATGAAAGGATGGATGGGTGGATGGATGGATGGAGAGATACAGAGAGTCAGGGAATGAACTACGTGAGGGGCATGAGTACTTACCTTGGGCCCAAAGTTCATGAGGCATGAAATATCTCAGCAACCAAGGTTAAAAGGTATTGTTATACATGTTTTAAAAATCTAAATAAATATGTAAAAAAAAAAACAATGAAAAGGTAAAAACTTTAAAGATAGAATCAGTCTTACTAATTTCTCCTCTTGCCTTAGGCTCCAATATGGCTCCCAATGCCATTGTTACTGGTCATAATTTTCATTTAAAATATTCATACTATATTTGCTATGGATTTCCATGTGTTTTTTTAAAAAAAATATTGTACCATATGTTATTTATCCTGATTACTGAGATTTTGGGAAATCCTTACATTTTGGGACCAGGCTTAGGGCTTTGCTCACCTCACCCTAGTCTGCACCTGAGAGAGAAGCACATGGAAAAACAGACTCTGTACTCTGGAATTCACTCGTGGCCGCACATCGGTACATACCACACACAGAGAGCAAAGTTGTGGGAACTGGGGGTGAGCGTGCTTCAAAACTTGCCCACATGACTTAACCAGGGTAGCTGGAGTATGAACCCTGGTCTGTGCACACCCGGGCTCCACACTGAACTACTCTCACACTCTCTCTCCCTTTCTAGCCAGGGTTATCACAATGTAAGAAGTTCAGTACAACAAACTAGTAAGTACACTGTGATGCCACTTTCCTAGAAATTTGGAGATAAATATCCCGTGTTTGGCTTCAGCAGACTGATGACTTCCTGAAGTACATGTAAATCTACTATTTGACTCACTGTGCTAGAGGTGACAATTGTTTTCTTAACTCTTTAAGGCCTCTAGTCACATAAATGCAAACCGAATAGAATAATGCCTTCATTTCCATAATGGCTTACTCTTTTTTTTAAAGATTTATTTATTTATACATACAAGAACTGGGGTGCAGGCAAGAGGTGTGTGTGTGGGGAAAAGGATTCGCCAGAGTCAGAGTGGGGAACAGAACAGGCAGATTGACTGAAATACACTGCTGAGGGGAGCAGCGGGCGAGGCAGGAGAGGTCTGCTGTGCCATGCCAGACAGGAAAAGCAAGAAGCATGAACATGAGGTTTATCCTAAATGCTGGCACTGCAGGATACTTTTACATGTGACTTCATTTCCCCTTTATAAAATACGTTTTTGACTTTGGTGTCATTATTATTCAAACTAAGAGGTACTCAGAGTTCCAAAATCTGCCTAACATCACAAAAATAAATGGAAGAACTGAGACTCAAACTCAGCTTCCTCTGACTTGTCTTTTCCAGGATTCCTTACAAAGAATGTCACAGCTGATCTGGAGGCTCCACGGCCCTGCTGCTGTCCTGGGAAAGGACAGGGCACTGTGTCCTGACCACGTTTAGTTTTGACAGTTTCAGTCCAAGAAAGTCAAGAAAATCTTGAGAGTCCAGTACTTTTCTAGGGAAGTTTGTCTTTCTTTTTAACTTCACTGTTTGCTTTGGCACATTTCAGATTTTAAACATATAAACTCACAGCAAATGGGATAGATAGCCTCCAGCACAAATTATTCAAAAGACTTTAATCAGAAATTTTGTTCACATCCCCAGTGCCCTGACACCACATCTCTAGTCTTCCTCAGTACATATCTCTGAATCAATCTATGCTGGGATATCAGTGAGAAAAACAACTTTCAGATACCTTCCATTGTGCAAGAACTGTGATCTGGAACAGTACAGCAAGAGTGGTGACAGCATAATAAGTCCATTTGTACTTCTCTGTTTGCTAATTCACAAAACCAAGTTGCATCTAAGTAATTTTTTTAGCATTGAGCTTTACCACGTCTGTGGACATATGTTAATGAAGGAAATGAACAGATTTCTTTTTGTATAAATAAACCTTATCTTTTAAACCAGAGACAAATTTCCAAGCTAAATCTCCAAATATATTTTCCTAAGCCCATATGAAGTAGTCCATTATGTTATTTTAAGAATTACGCTACCAAAATAAAAGAAGAAAAGGAAAAGAAATTTATGTTATTTAAATGTAATAACAAAACATAGTTGATTGTACATATGTTTATCTTCATCCTTGCCTGAAACCACACTTGAATGACAGCAAGGAATAAGAAAAGTATTAATCCATAGGGCAAACAAGTAAGAGAGGAAACAATAGATAAGGGATGGAGAAAAAGTACATAAGTGAGCAAAGAAGTAGACACTGACACAGAGTGTGCAGTGATGATACTGATGACAGATGAGCTTGTTGACCTCCCAGGAGCCGCAAAAGGCTTAGGACATGGAGGTGTGAGGTGCTTTGGGATTGTGGGAGGTCAGGCCATTAACTAACAGGTCGTACTCAGGGCACGGTGCCCTGTCCCTACACAGTACAGTACAGAGAGGATTCTTCCTCCATTTGTTACAGAAGAAAGGAAAGCTCAAAGATGCAGTAAGTCAGAACATGAGACACAGAGACAAGGAGTGATATGATGAAATAAAAAACAAAATTACCTAGTGAAAGCCTGAAAACTAAGTGGGGATATACACTCGGCCCCAATCTCTGCTCCTGCTCACCACTCAGATACTCTCCCCCAGAGCACCACAGAGCACCACCCTGCCCCGTGGGACATGGAATGCTCCGGCTCAGAGAAACAGAGAAATCATAGAAACATACCACTCAGATGCTGACATTTTAGAAAAAGCCAGCTTTCCAAACAATTCCTCCACAGTGAAGGTCACCAGCCCATAAGCTCTGCCATCAAGATTTTTTTTTTTTAACACCTCATCAGCAGCAGAAAGATTACCACATATTTTAGGAACGCCTCCATCATGAAAAACAGACACCAAGATAATGATGGATAAAATTCAAAAAAAAAAAAAAAAAGACAATGCTAGCAGCAAAAGAAATCTCTGTCTTTAAAGAACTTTAGTTAATAACCTCAGAAAAATAGGGGTTACTATTGCCCCCCTTTCAAAAAAAAGTCATGAGAAGGAAATATCAGATAAGAACAGCTCTAGGAAATTAAAATTATGATAGGAGTAATCAAATATTCATTACAAGGTAAACTTAAGGATTTTTTCAAAGAATGGAAATATAAAGACAATTAGATGGTAAGTGAGAAAGAACAAAATTAGAGAATCCTGTTACACAATTTGTAACTCTCTGATAGAAAACCTAGATATAAAATCAAGGATATTCCAAAAATAAACAAATAAAACAACCCCAACAGTGGGCATGTGTCCAGATAAATAGGGCCCAAATAAAATTAATAAAAAGGGAAAAGCACACCCTGTAAGTGCGAGGCCCTAATAAAAACATTTTTGAGACACTAATATGTTTTACAAGGCATAACCTCTTCTCTGTTCTTTCTCATCAAGGCAGAAGATGCTTCCTTCCAAGGAGTTATAATCACACCCGAGGGAACATGGGATCCAGGAAAGAGGAATCCTGAGATTCAACACCTGCTAGAGGATTGGAAATGTCCAAAATGATGGCCAATGAGAGTTTGTGATAAAACAGCTGTAGCCGAGACCTAACGGACTGCAGCTTAGGGCAGGAAGTCAGAGGAAGGAGGAAAGAAACAGCAGGGCTCAGATGGAGTATCTGGCTGGTTAGACCCCGAGCTAGTGTAAGGGGTGGGAAAAGTCTCACTAAAGTCCTAAGTAAGTGAAAAAAATTAAAACAATATTTAACTCCTAGAAAAACAAAAAGAAATTATACCATAAAGTAAAAATAATTATAGCCCATTACAAGGCTTTACCATGAACAGTATGTCCACAGGCATACTAAAGAAAATACAAAATGCTGTTTAATTAAATCCATAATATAATTATCTTTGGAAGATGAGAGAGGGTGTGTGTGGCATTCCAATGTGAAATTCAAGACATACTGCCTAAAATTCTAAATAAGCCAAGAGCAATAATCTCTTGTTATTACTAAAATAAAATGATAATTAAAATATAAAACTCACAAAAATACACAGGAGAGTTAAAAGTGGGGGTCTCCTGTGAGCAGGTCATGGAAGTGGGGAGTCATGACAGAGTAATGATCTAGGGGTTTGCTCTTTCTTAAAGCTCTATTTGATTTTAAGACAATGGGCTCATGTTTATTTGTTAAATATATAAAAAATAGAAAAGCAAAACTGTCAATACTCTCAATATAATCTTCCTGAATAATAGAAGACATCAATGATTTACAAGATCAGAAAGCAGCCTTATTTGCCAGTTTTTAGAAAATTCAGGATTTGCATGTTTATGTTTGAGAAAGAATAAAAGCAAAAATGAATTAAACAGAATATTAAGGAAAGATAAAAATGTTGACCATATTTAGTGGAATTTCTGTATTTTTATTGCATTTATCCCATGTATTGTAACAGGCTTTTGGACACAATTAATTAAAATCCTATGATGTTTATGTTTATGATTTCTTGGCTTCTTTTAATTTGTGAATGTTGTCTGAGTATACTGCAAGAGACTGGGGTAAAGAGAGTCAGCTCTTCAACAGAAAATTAGTTAGGTCACTTAGAGCTCAAAAGGAAATATTCTGAAAATGTTAGGAGGCTGAGATAAACCTATATGAAAATAATAAGCAGTAAATACAATAAATCATAAGATAAAATGCAAGATTTAGAGAGCAGTATGCATTCTGTGATTTCCTTCTTTGCACATACTAAAACACATACATACAAGTATTATGTGAAATTTGGGGAATACATTTACGAAATTTCTTACAGGGTTGGCCTCTAAGGAAAGGATCTCAGGGGAAAGATTCATGTCATGCAAAAACTCTTTATAATCTGAATTTTTAAAATTATGCATTATATGTTTTTTTTTAAAGATTTATTTATTATTTATACAAGCACTGGGTACAATCAGAAGCGCGGGAGGGTGAGAGGATTCACCAGAGCCAGAGCGGGGAACAGAACAGGCAGACTGACGAAATACACTGCTGAGGGGAGCAGCGGGCATGGCAGGAGAGGTCTGCGTGCCATGTGGGACCCTCGCCAGCGGCCAGGGATCGAACCGGCACTGCAGAGGCTGTGGGCAGCTTCCCTGCCCAGCGTTTAACCACTGCGCCACAAGGGGAGGCTCTCTATGGTTTGTTTTCGACCAAAAAGTGGTTTATAAAGATAAATAAAATGCTAATTCTTTACATCATGCCATTAAAGTAGATGGTTTTGAAGAAGAATGGAAAGGTAGGTTGTCATACAAAAAGGAAAATGAATTATGTTCTTATTTATGTAAAACTAACACATATTTTGCTAAGAGATAGCAGAGTCATCTAATGATTATAAGATTTGGAGTGATTGGTGTTTATGGTTTTTTGAAGTTTATGCATTTTCAACCACTATAATTCTATGACTGTTAAAATGAAAAAAATATTAAAAAGAAAACAGAGGAAAGAGAAGGGAATGCTATTCTTTTATCAATTCTCTAGGGCATAGGACATGTGCAGTCAGAAAGCGGATTTTTCTGGAAGGCGAGGGTGAGCATCTGGGTATTACATTTGCAGATGGACTTCATGCAAAGCATATGGTAGATTTTCTCAAGAAAAATTGTTGCTGTGGAGGCACAAGTTGCTATTTAAACCTTGGCAGACTAGGTCTCTTTATGCTTGACTTTTCTCTCTCCAATATGTGAATTAGACATCTGTTCAGATTTTCTTAAGGAGTTCCCCCATTATCAAAATTATTTTTTTCTTTGTAAAGATTGTAAATTATAGAATGTGAAGTTGTGATAGTTTAGATGGGAGGGGAGCATCATTTTTCACTTGTCCATGCATCTATTTATTTTTTCTTTCTGCTTCCTAAGTTGTCAGATATGGACTAAAACAAAACAAAACACTGTAAGCCAATAGAAAGATTCACAAACCCAGTGGCACTTGCGCCAAGCAGGCAGAGCAGCTTCAGAATAACAAACAACCTGATTCTCAATTTACCAGAGGTTACAGTTTGAAAATCACAAATTCTTTTCATGGGAGGTAAATTCTTTTATAAAGGTCAACCCCGAATTTATCAGCTCTATTGCACATTGTCTGTCTCTTTCTTAGGTATGTAAAAGGAACACAATAGCAAAGAAGTTAATGTCTTTTCTGCAACATAACTAGGGTAGAGCAATTGCTTTGCTTCCGACTTGATAAGTTGTTTTGATCTCATGTAGGTCCATTTTTAACAATAAGCAAACATCACTTCAGTGGCTCAAACTAAGAAATAGACAAAAGCTGTGCAGTGGCATATGGGAATCAAGAGAGAATGGCAAACATTTACCCAGGAAAAACTGTGACAAATGTGAGTGGTATCACAGAAATGTCTTCACTACAGATAAGTGGCCTTACGTTTACGGTGTTTAACGGAAAATTTCAAGAGAAATTCCCTTCCCCAGAGAAAAAAATCTGACTCCTTGACCTTCCCATCCTGCTTTGGGGACAAAAATCTGAAACTCTGTCAGTGCTTTCAGTGCCCCAGGGGATATTTTACAAAACATTAGCAACTCTAATGGTTTTCATTATTTAATGATTTCAAACGTTATGCATCTGAAGAAAAACTAAAGCAAAATTTAGAAAGTTTAAGTATTAATGTTAGAGGAATATCAGCAAACTCCGAGTTCATGAATGACATCCTGAATGAACTCCAGTGGTTTTGATGGACTCTATTCCCACCTTCATGCTATGCGATCCCAGGCATCAAGGACTAAAATTCCCAACATGCCGTGAACCTGACTTCCTGAGTCGGGCGGCTGTTGGGAAGAAGAGATGGACTTCAGTGCCATAATTGCCTTGCAGCTGAACAATGTGTGTTCTCTTTTGCTTTTCCGGCTTTGACTTTCAACATATTACTGCTGGGAGAGACACATAGAAGGAGATATGCGGAGGAAAGAAATGCAGACACACTTGGAAAAGACTCTTGAAAGAGACACATTGGTCAGAGCGATGTAATGAAGCTGCTTCTGGTCCTTGGCAGAGACTGTGAGAGCATTTAGCTTGACTTCATGTTGGAATATGTGGTACATTTTGAATTTGGGGTCTCTTCTTTTGTCCCATCTTCCTAGGAACTGCTAAATTCCCTTTTCTGTGGTTCCCTGCTAGAAGTTACCTTCGTCATGGAGCAAGGTTTCGGGACTCAGTGGCCCTACTTTGAGCCAAACCTGTTTGGCTGGGCATTTGCCTATGAGCAGATGGGTAATTTTTGGAGTCTACTGTTATTTGAAATCCTTCCATCTCTCCTCCTCCACCCACCCCCCAACCAATGCACAGCAATTCTTTTCTCTTTTCTTTTTAAAAAAATATTTATTTATTTATGCATACAAGAGGAAATACACTGCTGAGGGGAGCAGCTGGCAAGACAGGAGAGGTCTTACGTTCCATGTGGGTCAGCTCTCTGGCCGGGGATTGAACTCCTGCTGCAGTGGCTGTAGATACCTTCATAGTGCTGAGACTTAACCCCTGTGCCACCAGAGAGTCCCTCAATGCACAGCAATTCTATCAAAAATCCTTCGCACTAGCAGTTGGCTTCTTTTGACTTTGTGCACACAGATGACCATGCAGTTTGGGGCCACTGGGGCCCTCTTGGTCATCACTAATATCAACAACTCACAGTATACTTATTGGGCCTGATTTTAATAATTTTTATATTACTAGGCCTTTTTTTTGAAAAATATATTTGATAATCAAAAGAAGGGAGCTCCAAATGTTAAGCTTCTTTTACCTGTAAGTTTTATTATTTTGAAAGCTTAGCTTATTTCAATCTTACATTTTCATGTAACAATGGGGCAGATAAACTCTGATGTCCCTCCTGGGTTTAATATGCAATGATAAAGACATGCTTGTCTCCATCATAGAACATTTATGCACCTCTATTCAAAGAAGAACTTTGGAATTTATAAAGTCATAGCAACCACCCGCTGCCTCTACAGAAGTAAAATTTTGCCCTCTGACCACATCTGGCCAGCCAACTATTTATGTAAGTAACATGTTATTGCAACACAACCACATCTATCTGTTTGTTTATTGTTTGTGGCCACCTTTCCTTCTACAGTGGAACAGCTGAGCATTTGTTCCAAAGACTATCTGGAATGCAAAGCCTAAAATATTCACCACTGGGTTCCTTTGCAGAGAGTCTGCTTATCCTAGTCCAGAACCACTGAACTGTTAAGGGTGTTCTTGGCCCCTTGCGGAAGAAGGGGCACCTGAAGAAGGTAACCAGAGACCAGGTTGGGAATATATACAGCCAAAAGCAGGTCTCACATTCCTGCTTAGTCACTTCTCATCCATTTCAGTCCTCAAAGGTGGACACTCTTGCTACGTCCCACTGAGTAAAACTGATACCCAGATTCATTAGATAAAAAGAAAATTTTTTTAATCTGAATCATCCAGCTTTTTGATGCCAAATGATTGTTTTCATAAGCTTAATAAATGTTCTCAATTCTCCTTGTTTTCCACATTTTAGCTAATCTCTGATGACAACACAAACTTTTAGGTTAGTCACTGATACTTTGAAATCTGATTTGAACTCTTCTAAGGAAAAAATGTGCTTACATAATTCAGACATGTTAAATTCAATTTTAGAGGTAGGGGCTGGTCTAAGACTAAGATTTCAGAACACATTGCCACCATGGTTTCTAGATGAGATCATTTATATAATATTCTTACCATAAAGGTCAATATTACTATGCAGGATTGATTACTTGTGTGACACAGCAGAGAGTATATCAGATGAATAGATAAAAAACAAGCTTATGCATTATCTCAGCTAATAAGTAGACATGACAAACCACTGAAATAACCCATGTTTTGGGTTCCTTATTGATTAAGTAGTAAAAAAACAAATGTCCTGTCTATTCCACAGGTTGTGGTAAAAATCAAATGAGGTAATGTATAAGAGAAAATTTTATAAGCTACACAGCTCGTTCCCTTTGAGTAATGTGAGGTTTTGAGCAACCATTTCACAGGAGGGAACGAAAATCAACAGATCCTTTATATTCAAAGGGTGATCCTTGAGCCAACAGCTGTAGCAGCATCTGGAAACTTGCAAGAAATGCAGGTTCTCAGGTCCCCCTCCAAACTGAGTGAAAATGAGTCTGTATTTTAACAAGATTCCCAGGGACTTGTGGGTGTGTTAAAGCTTGATGAACACTACCACAGAATGACCTCTGTGCAAACTAGCAGCCGCTTCACAAGGTTGATCTGCAAATAAGAAAAATAGGGTCTGCAGGAATTACAGGACATGCTAAGATTTGCACATATCAAGTGGCAAAGAGATCAGAGCACAATGGATGTGGGTTTTAGAAATTTTTTCAAAATAATTGTATGCTCATGGTACTCCCTGCCTAGTGAAAGATAGACACATCACTAAATAAACACAACATGCTTTGGGCAGCTTATAAACAGCTTGACCAGGTTGCAGAAATCCACAAAGACTTGCCATCTATTATTATGAGGTCATGGAACCATTGTCAGGGCAAGTTGCAGATTTCTAGATCTTTTATCTCCAAAATCATCATAGGAAAGTAGCATGTTTACTTCTCTTGTATCTCATTGAGGTGGAGTAAAATCAGTAATGAAGTTTAGAAAATTATATATGTATTATTGACTATACTCCCTCACATTCATCACCTCTGCCTCTAAAGGTAGAACTCCTAGAAAATAACAAGATTGAGGACCTGACAAGGAGGATGTAGAAAGAGGAATAAAGACTGTCTGGGGAATATTAAGAGAAAAGAAACAAAACTTCTGCTGACAGCATACCCAAGAAAAATAACTGAGGGAGTTATGTAGGGGGTAACATATCTTTGGGTGACAGAGGAATGTACTGTGTCTCCACCTTCCTGAGTTACCACCAGATAAAACTTACCTGGCTAAGAAAGTGGGAATGTGAGGATAAGAAATGAGGGAGAAGAAATGAGAAGTTTTAAACCAAAAGGAAATTAAACTGAGAGGAAAAATTGGTGGAGTTTAGATCATGGGGAACTTCTGCTTTTGTAAGACTTCTGGATATTCCAGAGGGTTTCTGGGGCTTGAAGAATCTCTCATTTTGAGAGTTAGAGGTGTCAGAGTGTCTCTCAGAAGACAAAAAAAAAAAAAAAAAAACAAAGGTAGATTGAGAGGATTCACCTCAAGCTGAAAGGAAAGACAACATTTAGGTTGCCTAGGTCACACCACCAAGTTGAGGGAAGGAATATTAACCTAAGAGGAGATAACTCATAAAAAGTGATAACCCTTAAAGCTGAAGCTGTTGCTCCCTCCTGGGGGTACATAGAAAAAACAGAGAATTTAGAATAAAAGAATCTTGAAGTCAATCCGCAGATCTGATTTATCGCATGATCTTAAGTTCTATAGCCAATCTCTGAGGTTCACCCAAAGCCTGAGAATTATGTCCACAGATTGCATAATGCTTGTATGACAATTCAGTGACATAGTGATTATAAAATGTTGACATTTGTGATTGGCCATGACATATTCATTCCATCCTCTTCCTTTTTTACTAACCCTCAACTCGTTAGCCTATGCATGCATAGTCAGTATATATTGTCTCTTGAGTGTTGTATCAAATGGTTTAATTAACACAAGAAAGTTCAATGACACAGAAACAGTAATTCCAAAGGGCACCTGCACCCATATGTTTATAGCAGCACTATTTACAATAGCTAAGCTATGGAAGCAACCCAAATGCCCCAAAATAGATGACTGGATCAAGAAGATGTGGTACATATGCACAATGGAATATTACTCAGCAATCAAAAAAGATAAACACATTCAGTTTGCAGCAACATGGATGGAGCTAGAAGGGATCATGCTCAGCGAAATAAGTCAGAAAGAAAAAGAAAAATACCGGATGGTCTCACTCATAGCAGGAACTTAGAAAACCTAAATTGGAGACCAAGAAAAAGACTAATCAATACAAAGTAAAAATCAAAATCAACAAGCAACTATAAATCAGAGACACACTACAGGGGGGGTGGGAGGGAGAGGCAGGAAAAGGAAGGAGTAGAGTCAAAATAAGGGGGGAGGTGCAATTGTATGGGGAATATAACCAAAATGAAAATGCATACATTGTACAAAGATGAAAAAAGATGTAAGAATTATATAAAATAAAATATTTAAATAAAAAAAATAAAAGTTAAAAAAAAAAAAACCAAGAAAGTTCAAAAAAAGAATCTCATGCTAAGTTTGATTGTCCCAGGCCTCACTGTCCTTAGCTCACCCTTCAGGTTAAGTTATCTAACAACAGTATCACCCTGCACAAAGATCACCCAGTGTGAATGGAAAACCCATTGAAGTCTTTCATGTAATTATGTACACAGTTGCTATAGGCCTCAGGGGCCTCATCATTGGCCCTCCAATAACAGAGGAACCTGGAAAGTATGTGCTTCCCCAAATTACAGCAGTCACTGGCTATGGACTCATGCCGGTGACAGATGGTTTTATTAGTGGCCACTGCCAGACACTTGGCTGAGGGTGGAGCACATGATCATTAGCGTCTGTTCCACTTTGGTGAAATGGTAGCTGTGTGTACAAGGAAAACTGGGCTGAAAATAATTGACAGTGAGGGAGATACTGTGCTCCTGATGTTATCCTAGGAGAAAACAAGCTGAAAAAATAAAAAAAAAATCTTCCTTGGACTGCTGAAACAGGAAAGATAAAGCTAAATAACTGTCATTTCCATAGAAGAGGAAGGTCAGGATATTTTATAATGGGGGGGTGGGGGGAAAAAAGCAAGAAGAAAGATAGTCACATGTTCCTAATACCTGTGAATTTGTGGGAAGAGATTGTGGATACCTGGACAATGAATTAAAAGTAAAACTCAGGCCTCCCCTGGTGGCACAGGTGGTTGAGCACTGCACCGTGAAGGTGTCCGCAGTCTCTGCAGCACCGGTTCTATCCCAGTCAGCAGGCGAGGGTCCCACATGGCGCTGCAGACCGCTCCATTCACACCCACAGCTCCCCTCAGCAGTGTATTTCGTCAGTCTGCCTGTTCTGTTCCCCGCTCTGTCTCTGGTGAATCCTCTCACCCTCCCACACATCTGGCCTGTACCCCAGTTCTTGTATAAATAATTAAATAAATCTTATTAAAAAAATTAAAACTCTTCTCTAGCTACCATTTCCTCAAATTATAGGTACTCAGATAGGGTGAAGGCATGATTATCAGAGAGCCTGCATGAGGAGAGCCCTGTTTTACCCTCATGGAAAACAAAAATATTCTTTTTAACAAAATAATATTAACATTCAAGACCTAGAATGCAAAGTCTGTGGTCAAAGACAAATAGAAAAAAATTAACACATACAGTTGAAAGACCCAGGAGTCTCTGGTTATCCACACAAATGGAAGTAGATGTACTGTAATACTATTATGGCCAAGTTTGATTCAATTTCTACTCCCATTTGGCTTCTGGATAGAAATACTATGACCAGCTGTTTTTATAATAAGAACAAGAGAAAATCTAGTTTTCACAGATTCCCCCAATCCTTTGCTATTTTCAAGGAGTCCAAGTTTATTCAGTAAGTTCACCATCCACCTGTTTTCTTTTGCTGTATGATAAATTACCACACATTTAGCAGCTTAGCACAACACACACTTAGTATCTCACAGTTGCACAGTAGAACTCCAGGCTCTAGTTAGCTGGTTCCTATGGTCTTGGATTCACTTGGATAAAATCAAGACATTGCGTAGACCTGCTATCTCCTCTAAAGTTCAGGATCCCTTTCCAAGCCCTGTGGGGATTGGCAGAATTCATAGCCTCATGTCTGTACAAACACAGTGCCCATTTTCCTGCTAGCTCTTGATCAGGGACCATTGTCAGCTCTTAGAGGATACCCTAGGATCTTACCCATGCACCCCTGCCCTCACAATGTGACAACCTACTTCTTCATGACCAGTAGATCACCTGTTTCAGCACTTATCTTTCATGATGGATGACCTAATTAGGTCAGTTCCACCCAAGATCATCTTTTTTTAATCTCAAAATCAAGTGATGAGGTACCTTACTACATCTGAAAAATACCTTCATCTTGGACACATCAACTAATCTAATCGTGTGTGTGATATTCCATCTCAAACATGGGTTCTGCCACAACTTAAAAGGTGGGGATCATATGAGGCATACATACTGGGTAGGGGGGTGATCTTTGAATTCCTTGGGACACACCATTGTTTTTACATAACATAAAATTTACCGTTTTAAAGAATGCTATTCAGTGGCGTTTAGTACTTTCACAGTATTGTGTAACAATCACCTCTATTTAATTACAAAATATTTTTTTCATCCCAAAGGGAAGACCATTCCCATTAAGCAGACACTCCCCATTACCCTCTCTCCTCAACCCTGGCAATCACTAGCCTTCTTTCTCTCCCTATGTAGTTAATTATTCTGGATATTTTGTATACATGGAATCATAAAATGTGTGATCATTTGTGACTGCCTTCTAACAGCTGATGGACACTTGGGTCGTTTGTACCTTTTGGAAATAGAGTTGTTATAAGCATTTCTGTACAAGTTTTTTGAACATGTTATCAATTATTTTAAATTTATACCTAGTAACTATCAAACTACTTTCCACAGCAGTAGCACCATTTTACTTTCTTACCAGTAATGTGTAAGTGTGTCAATTTCTCTACAATTTCACCAAAACTTGCTATTTCAGGTATATTTTTAAAGATAGCTATCCCGCTGGGTATAAAGTGACATCATATTGTGGTTTTGATTCTCATTTCCCCAATGACTGAAGATGTTGACATCTTTTTAAATGTTTTTTGGTCATGTTTTTATCTTTAGAGAAATGTCTAAAGAACAAGTACAAGTATTTTTTTTTTCTTCATTTGGGTTGTTAGTGTTTTTGTTATTGAGTTGTAAGTTATTGATATTTTAGGAATAGTATAGACTCTTAGCAGATATGATTTGCAGATATTTTCTTCCATTCTGTTGGTGTCTTTCTACAATCTTGATAGTAGCTATTTTTTAATTTAGATTAAGTTCATTTTATAAAATGTATATATTTTTCTTTTGTTCCTTGTTCTTTGGCAGTCTTACCTAAGAATTTACTGCCAAATCCAGGGCTGAAGATTTACCCCTATGTTTTCTACTAATAGTTTAGCATTTACATTTATATTTTTAGAGCCCAATTAATTCCTTTGCAAGAGAATATTCAGTTGTTCTAGAATTATTTGTTAAAGAGGCCATTGTTTCCCTATAGAGTACCATGGTACATTTGTTGAAAATCAATTCGTCTAAGATGACATCACTTATCTAGATGTCTACCTTTTGTCAGTATCATGTTGCTTTGGATATTGTACTTTTGTAGTAAGTTTTGAAATTGGGATGTATCAAGTGTCCAGACTTGTTGTCCTCTTTGAAAATTGTTCTGATTATTTGAGGTGCCCTGCAAAACCAGAATTTTAGGAACAGCTTGTTCATTTATGCAAAAATTTCCACTAAGGCTTTGATAAAGAATGTATTGAATGTGTGGATTGATGTGATTAGTATTGACATCTTAACAATAACAAGTCTTCCAATCCTAGAACATGGTCTGTCTTTCTATTTATTTAGAAATAGCTTCTCTAACTTTTTCCAGCAATTTTTGTAATTTTCACTCTACAAGGCAAGCATCTCCTCGATTCTAATTGCTAAGTATTTTTAGTGCTTTATAATTGAAATTGTTTTTGACTTTTTTGAGATTGTTCATTCATTAATAATATATAGAAATATATACATATATGTGTATTAATTCAATTAGCATGCTGTTAAGACATTATGTAAGTTTCAGGTGTACATCATGAAATCAACGCATGTATATACTATATTAATTTTGTCAATGAAGTCCAATTCTATTCTTCCACAATTTGATATTTGCATGTTCACGTAGTATCCTACAATTTTGCTAAATTTTTGTATCAGCTCTCACTTGCATTTTCAAAAGATTCTTCAGGATTTTCTATTTGTAAAATAATGTTATCTTTAAATAGAGATAATTTTACATCTTCTTTTCTAAATTGAATGCTTTTACTTTATTTTTCTTGCCCAATTGCTATTTCATACTTCCAATATTAGTGTCCTTGTTTTGTAACAGCTCATACAAGGAAGCATTTTATTTTACTATGGAGTATATTTTTTAGCTGTGGGCTTTTCATAAATGTACTTTATCATATTGAGGAAATTCAAGTCTATACCTCGTTTGAGTTTTTGTTTTTAATCATGAATTGGATTTTGTTAAATGACTTTTATGTATCATTTGAGATAATCATGTGTTGTTTTTTCTTTTAGTTCTATTAATATGGTGTATCACACTGATTGATTTTATATATTACTCTGAGTAACTTTGCATTCCTGGAATAAATCCACTTTAATCCTGGTGCATAATCCTCTTGATAGGCTGCTGGACTTGATTTGCTAGAATTTTCTTGAAGATTTTTGTTTGGATTTTTTAAAAAGATTTATTTATTTATTTATACAAGCACTGGGTACAGTCAGAGCATGGGAGGGTGAGAGAATTCACCAGAGCCAGAGCGGGGAGCAGAACAGGCAGACTGACGAAGTACACTGCTGAGGGGAGCAGCGGGCACAGCAGGAGAGGTCTGCGCACCATGTGGGACCCTCACTGGCGGCCAGGGATTGAACTGGTGCTGCACAGGCTGTGGGCATCTTTGCAGCCCAGCGCTCAACTGCTGCACCACTGGGGAGGCCCTGTTTGGATATTTAAAACAGTATTATTGGTCTATAGTTTTCTTCTGATGTCTACCAAACACATGGCTTTGATATCAGCATAATGTTACCCTCATAGAATGAATAAGGAAGTGCTCCCTCCTCTTTAATTTTTGAAGAGTTTTAGAAGAATTGGTGTTAATATTTTTTAAATGTTTGGTAAAATTCACCAGGAAAACCACCTGATTCAGTTCTTTTTTGTTGGTATTGTTGAGACTTTTTTTCCTTATCAACTCTCTTTAACTTTATAATCTATCAATTTTTAATTATAAACTTTAACCTAATGTAGTCAGAATATAACTATAGTACTGTTTCCTGTCTCTTTCCAGTCAAAAAAAACTTGCATTGTGAAACTACCATGGCAAGGCCAGTACTTTATTCAGAAAAAAATCACGCTGCAATAAATGGGAGTTAACAGATCATGCAGCTGCGATGGCTTGGGAGGGAGAATAGATCAGTTGCCATGTGGAAACTGAGTTATAGAAAATTGTTGTTATTATCATTTTAGAAATATTGAAACTTTAATGCTTTAGGAGATGAACCAACTATAAAGAATTAGTCTTTTATAAACACTAAAGGGAAAGGTAAAAAAATAAATAAGAGAGTGAATGTCTTCACAAAGGGAAAATACAATTTTCAATTTTTTTAAGAGACTATCCAGTCTCTTTCCTAAACTAGTTCACATACTGGGCAATCATAGGCTACAGAATTGTCTAATCTATACATTTGTTTAAAGATGAGGAAATTGTGCATAAAAATCTAATTATGGCCCATAAAAATGTTACATATTTGCTAATATAGGTTGCAATTTCAATATTGTCCAGAAAGTTCTTTTTATGAAAGTGTTAGTATATAATAAATATTGTTTCCAACAAGAGAGGACAATAATAAAAACTTTGAGCTTTATTTATGGAGTGGAGTCATTTCTTTGATAAATCCAATTATAGTGCCTATAAAGAAATGGTATCCTTTAGAATTCTCCATTAGTGTTTCTAAAGCAACTTGTTTTTTCTTTACTTATGACCCTTGAAACAGAAGGTTCTTGGTCCCTTCAAAATTAGAGTAAAAGCAATGTTTAGATAATGGACATTTTTAAGGAACGCATAAAACACTTGAACCAGCACTTATTTTGCATAAAGGGAACTGTATTTTCAGAGTGAATCCATTTTGGTTTGTAGGTATATCAGTATAATCTGGACCATATGAGCCCAGGAGACAGGGAGAGCAGTTCCCATAGGCCAACTGGACCTCATGCCCATTTTCCTACTCTGGAGTAGGAACATACCCAATAGAACACTATCCTGGGGGTCCCTTCTCACCATTGTGTGAATCCCACTTCTAATATAATGATGAAAATGCTCACCTGCCCATTTGTGAAATGCTATAACATTTATCAAACTTAAGCAAGAGCAAGCATTCAAGAATTTGTGTGCAAGTACTTGATTGGCAAGTACTCCTAGGGGGATCAAGGAAGTCAGTGAATCAGGACTGGGAAAGGCAATCTTGATGTTGCAGGGAGATTTGGAGTCCAGTCAGAGATTTTCTTGCCTTGAGGCAAGATGGCTTGCTAACAACTCCCACTGTGGAATATAAACTCCTTAAACCTTACAACTCTCTATCTGTGAGCAAATCAGCTCCAAAGACCTAAGGGTAAGTATAGATGGCACTTAGAAGCAAAGCACCAAATATGCATGAAGGTGGTATGCACCAAAATGGTGAACTGATCTGCCAGGATATGGGTAGACCAAGAGTGCCTACTATAACCATTCTCTAACATTTCATTTTCTTCAAGATCTTCATTCTTTTAACAGTTTTCAGGAAATTGTCTGGAAATTGTCTACTCTGTGTAAGAGTAGGTATGGTCACTGCTACTTTAAATCAAGATGTTTTAATAACTATTCATGCCAATTAAGGTTGCAGAACTCATTTCCAGAAGAGATGATTCAAAGTTGAGGTAGTAATATTTCCATTTTTAGGCAAATATCCTAAATATTTCATTAAAAGGTAGTTTTTCAAATTGTTTCAATTTTCAGTGTAATTTTACAATAAAGAAAAAACATTTTTCTTTAACACTGTATAGAATAGATATAAAAACAATCCACAGAAAAGTCCATGTTTTTCCTGATACATAGAAGGTACATGCACCAGCCAGGTCATAATTTGAATGAAATGTAACTTCCCCAGACAGCACTTCAAGAAACAAAAGCATTTTTCTCAGGCTTGACTATTTTTCAGGCTTCCAGAAATTGGACAAATTCAAGTCACTCTTTGAATAACTCCACATGAGGTATAGTTTGCAAAGAACCATTTATTCCAAGAGTCTAGGAAAGCAAACTGTTGGATGGGGAAAATGATTTAACATGTCCCCATGGGATAATTAATCACTGCTCATTTTGGAACTGCATTCAGTGTCTTTGACATTGTCATTTGAGAATGAGAGATTCAGTATGCTTCAATCTCCACAAGAATATTATCAAGCTTTGTGAAATTTTATTTTATGTTCAGACAATGAAGCAATCTCTGCTGGAAGTATCTCAACTCATCGAAAACCAAAGTTAAGGGAATTTATAAAGGTACAAATTATTCCAGTTAAGAAGTAAGCACTGTAGTGGGGCAAACTGAAAGTGTGACACTTGTTTATCCCCAGTGAAACTGTTTGGATACAATTTTGAGTAAATTAAAATGTGTTTGAGGTGGTTGGTTTAGTAAACAGAATAGAATTTTTTTCCACTATATGCCTATAATTTATAATTATTGTCCTCAGTGAATTTTCAATTTGTTTTCTTGCATGATGAAATTCACATGACTATCTTAAGTTGAAAATGCTAAATAGGTCTCTATTTTTAAGTTGTAATTAAAATGAACACACGTGGTGATGGCAGCTAACAGTGGAGAGTAAAGTTTTCAAGAAATCAGATGAAAAATTAAGAAAACATCATGAGAAAGGACCTCAATTTCTCCAGGGAATGCAAAATGACTGTGAATATGAAATGACTCAAAAGCAGAGGGAGTGATATTTAGTTTTCATTTGTCAAGTCTTACCCAGAAGGAGCTCTCCCAGTGTGTGAAAAGTGCAGATACATGTTCAAAAGACAAGACTCTGAATCTCTTCATCCATTTTAGGTTTGTTCATCCCCATATTATTCACTCATCTTCTCTTGTCTTCAGATTCTTCATGATTTATTTAGTTTAAACTGTCTTCATTTTTGTTTTTGCTTTTTAAAATTTATTTATTTATTTATTTATCTATCTATCTATCTATCTATCTATCTATCTATTTATTTATTTATTTATTTATTTATTTATTTATGCAAGAACAGGGGTACAGGCCAGATACACGGAAGCATGAGAGGATTCACCAGAGACAGAGTGGGGAACAGAACAGGCAGACTGAAGAAATACACTGCTGAGGGGAGGAGCAGGCACAACAGGAGAGGTCTGCTATGCCATGTGGGACCCTCGCTGGCTTACTTAATTACAGAAAAAAGAAAAAATCTTGTTCCAGATCATAAATGATGAAGGTGGGTCTGTCTTAATTCAATACTATGCTATTTCTATTGCTTTCATTTTCTTAACCTATTTACTTTGCTCATTCTTTTTATTAGAAGGTATGGTGCTTGGAAAAACACTCTTAAGAAAGAAAATTTAATCATTATTTTTTCTTTGAAAATTAAAGTTCAAATAATAACTAAACTCTCTTGAAAAGTCTGGACTAGAGCTCTGCCATCCACTATGTCAAATCTGACTATTCAAATTTAAATAAATTCACCCTTATTAAAAAAAAAAACAAATGCAGTTTCAAAAGTCACATTTCATGTTCACAGGAGACACACATGGATAGTAGCTATATATTAGAGAGCACAGATAAAGAATATTTTTGTTATCATTGATATATTCCTCTCTCTCTCTCTCTCTCTGTGTGTGTGTGTGTGTGTGTGTGTATAAATATGTAGCACTGGTCTATAACACTATATGTGATTCAGAGATTCAGAAATCTAGGGTCACACCTCCCCAGAGGTATCTTACCGCATCACACCCCCCACCAAGACACCCATAGTCATCCACCACTGTCCCTGTGCCCCCTCCTCATGGCATTCCCCCAATTGTAGTCTCAATTCTACAGTCAGATCTAGTGTCTGGTCTAGGATTTATTGTTGGTTTGGTATTGTACTGGATATTGCTGGCTAGGAACTAGACCAGAGACTTCCAGTATTGTATTTTGTAAGTCATTAATATTTTATCTGTGTTTTTTTTGTTCTTATTCCTAGACATGATGTTTCAGTCTACTTCTGTAACAATATACGTCAGGGTTCATCTTTTAAGTATGTTTTAAGTACGTGGTAATACAGAAATCACATTGCATGATAACAAGCCAAGACATTTGGAAAAACAGGCATCTTCTCTCATTATTTGAGAAGTTGGTAGGACAGTGCTAAATCTCAAACTCCACCCACAAGATGTAGCTTAGGGTCTTCTACAATAGCCAAGAAGCTGGGTAAATAAGATCCCAGACATTAAAATACTTCATAATTACTAGATCTCCCTCATATTTATTTATTTTTATATAAAGGTAGCCAAAGCTAGCTCCACCTTTGACACAAACAACAATTTGAATCCTATTGACCCCTGGAGACAGACTGGGAAATGACTAATCTGATAATAGTGAGGGTGGCTCATATCTCTAAGTGGATTTCTATTTTCAAGCTGTGAAGAGATGAGACTCTAATCACCAGTCTTTTGCTCTTTGGACCATCTCCCATTTATATGAATTATGTGGGAAAGCAGTACCAGATGCAGATAATGTAAAAGCAGACTGTCTTCTGTGTGGCATTGAAAAACTGAGTCATCCATCTAAATTACATTCATTCAGATTAGGGGTGTGTTTGTGTGTGTGTGTGTGAGTGTGTGTGTGCATGTGTGTGTGAGAGAGAGAGAAAGGGAGAGAAGAGAATGTGTGCCTGTAAAATAAATGTGCATAAATTTATTGTTAATTTGGGTGTACATGTGGGTGCTTCAATATGCAAACAGATCATCCCTGGCAGTTTTCACTCTGTGACTAAATAAATCAGGTTCTGAAAATTAATACGTTGACTTTCAATGATGCATGGTCATTGGTATCAAATGCATTCATGAATAGCATCCATTCAATCCAATTCAAGCCAGTCTATGTGTGATTAGGAGAAATAAAAAGACCACTCGGTGATTCAGAGATTCATTTCGGATCAGATGACCTTAACCTGTGCCTTCCCGGGAGACCAGTTCCGTCATTTATAAACATAAGTTGAGCAGTTTTAGACTATTCCACCTTTGACATTTGGCTTCCCTTCTCTATTACAATGTTCTTTGGAGCTACCAGGAGTATAGTAATACTGACAAGACTGTATTCCACATTTTGCTCTCCCATTTACCAAGCAGAGATGTTACGGTGCAGTGATGTAGGCACTCTGAAGACCTGGGGAGGAATGCGCAGCCGCTTGGAGCAAGGGATCTCAAAGAAAATGAATAATTTTCCCTGGATGGTTAGCATTAGGTTGAAATGCCTGCTGCATAAACCTCTTCTATTTATTTCTCATACACCATGAGATGGTTGCCTGGGAGAGGTCACTTTTAAAACACTATGGAAACCATAAAAAAAAATGTCCATAAGCAGATAGTATTTGAATCAACAGTCTTGCATACATATACCCTTGTTATCATTTGCCTGGGGCAATCGACATGCAAGTTAGCTGGGTAAAAAAGCATGCATATGTGCCTTAAGTTTTCTCCCCTCCACCCACTCCTTTCTCCTTTTCTCCCTTCCTCCTTCCTTTCCTCCTTACTTTTTTCTATATTTCCCCATTTAAGGTCCATTTGCGTTTAGTACCTTAAAAGACTATATTATGACATATGTATAAAGTAATAATCATGACAGTCTGAGCAATACAAGTTTATTAGGAATCCTGTTCACTCCCTTTCTAAAATATTATCACAACCAACAGCACATTTCCCCCCAAAATTTCCATTTATTTCTTTATTTTTTAAGATTTATTTATTTATGCATACAAGAACTGGGGTATAAGACAGAGGTGTGGGGGGTGAGAGGATTCACCAGAGACAGAGTGGGGAGCAGAACAGGCAGATCTGCTGAAATACACTGCTGAGGGGAGCAGTGGGTGACGCAGGAGAGGTCTGCTGCACTAGGTGGGTTAGTTCCCTGGCCTGCCAGTATAGAACTACTACTACTGCTGCAGAGGCTGGAGGCTTGATAGCGCTGTCTTTAACCCCTGCACCACCAGGGATGCCCAAGAATTTCTATTTAGCAAGCATTCTATACTACTCACTTTAACTTTAAAATCGACTTCCTTTTTTAAATATAATAATCCTAGTCAGCTAGACCAGATGAATCTCTATAGACTAGAGAGAGCTTATTTAATGATTAACTGAGGTTACAGTAAAAGTACACATAAAGTTAGAGCTATTTCATAGGCAAACAGGGCAGAATATCATCTAGCATTTCTTCCTCTAAATTGGGTATGCTTATTTATTACAGATTTTGTTGTCAGTCCAAGGAAATATATGCAATATAGCAATGCAATTAAATTTTCAAATCAACACATAAAAAGCTTATATGGAAAAGAAAAGTAAAAGAAATGTTTGCTTTTCCCACTGCTAATGGTTTCTCAACTTTCCTAGTCAGAAAATTTACCTAAGGGTATTGTTTAGGTGCAAACTTTTCTTCTGACATGGGATAGGAATCTGAAGGAGAGAACTTTGAAATCTGTTTTTACTGCATTATCAGTGATTCTTATGAGAGCCAAGCTTGGAAACCATTAATTTATCCATAGAATGAGAATTCCATTGCCCCTTGTGATTTTTCTAAGATCCATAACAGTCTCCCTCTTATTTATTTTTTTTTAATTTTTATTTTTTTTATTTTTTTTATAATAAATTTTATTGTTATATTCCCCATACAATTGCAGCCCCCCCATTCTGACCCCAATCCCTCCCCTCCCGCCCCCGCCCCCCTAAAAGTGTCTCTGGTTCATACTTTTTTTGTTGATTTTGATTTTCACTTTCTTATAGTTATTCATTTTCCTGGTCCCTTATTTAAGTTTTCTAGATTCCTGCTATGAGTGAGACCATCCGGTATTTTTCTTTTTCTTTTTGGCTTATTTTGCTGAGCATGATCCCTTCCAGCGCCATCCATGTTGCTGCAAATTGCATGTGTTTATCTTTTTTGAATGCTGAGTAATATTCCATGGTGTATATGTACCACATCTTCTTGATCCAGTCATCTATTTTTGGGCATTTGGGTTGTTTCCAAAGCTTAGCTATTGTAAACAGTGCTGCTATAAACATAGGAGTGCAGGTGTTCTTTGGAATTGATGTTTCTGTGTCCTTTGGGTAAATACCTAGGAGTGGAATTGCTGGATCATATGGAAGCTCTATGTTTAGTAGGTCCAGAAATCTCCACACAGCTTTCCACAGTGGTTGGACCAGTTTGCACTCCCACCAACAGTGCAGAAGAGTTCCTTTTTCTCCACACCCTCGCCAGCATTTGTTGTTGCTAGTTTTTTTAATATGTGCCATTCTCACTGGTGTGAGATGGTATCTCATGGTAGTTTTGATTTGCATTTCCCTGATGGCAAGTGATGTTGAACATTTTTTCATATGCCTGTTGGCCATTTGCATTTCCTCTTCAGAGAAGTTTCTTTTTAGCTCTTCTGCCCATTTTTTGACTGGATTCTTTTCTTTGTTGTTGTTGAGTCTCATCAGCTCTTCGCAGATTTTTGTGATCAGTCCTTTATCATTAGTGTTGGGTGCAAAAATGTTCTCCCAGTTGGTGGGGTTTCTCTTTGTTTTTGTTATTGTCTCTTTTGCTGTGCAGAAGCTCTTTAATTTGATGTAGTCCCAGCTGTTTATCTTTGCCTTCACTATCACTGCTTTGGGTGATGTGTCTGTAAAGATGTCTTTGATGTGCAGATCACGTAGTGTTTCGCCTATATTTCCTTCTATATATTTTATGGTTTCAGGTCTTATGTCTAGTTCTTTAATCCATTTTGAGTTGATTTTTGTGTATGGTGTGAGGTAGTGGTCAAGCTTCATTCTTTTGCATGTAGCGACCCAGTTTTCCCAGCACCATTTATTGAACAAACTTTCTTTGCTCCAATGCATAGTCTGTGCTCCTTTGTCAAAGATTAGTTGACCATAAATCTGTGGGTTTATTTCTGGATTTTCTATTCTATTCCATTGGTCTGTATGTCTGTTCTTGTTCCAATACCATGCAGTTTTGATGATTATGGCTTTGTAGTATAGTTTGAAGTCTGGGAGTGTAATGCCTCCATTCCCTTCTTTTTTTTTCAGGAGAGCTTTGGCTATTTGGGGTTTTTTGTGATTCCATATGAATTTCATCAATAATTGTTCTATTTCTTTGAAGAATGACATTGAAATTTTGATTGGAATAGCATTGAATCTGTATATTGCTTTTGGAAGGATGGCCATTTTAATAATGTTTATTCTTCCAATCCACGAGCAGGGGATGTCTCTCCATTTCTTTGTGTCTTCTTCTATTTCTTTTAACAGTGTTTTATAGTTTTCTTTGTATAGGACCTTTACCTCTTTTGTTAGATTTATTCCCAAATATTTGATTTTTTTTGTTTCAATAACAAAAGGGATGGTTTTTTTGATTTCTTCTTCTTCAGATTTATTGTTTGTGTATAGGAAGGCTTCTGACTTTTGCGTGTTGATTTTGTATCCTGCCACTTTACTGAACTGATTGATGAGTTGAATTAGTTTTTCTGTGGAGTTTTTGGGGTTCTCTATGTATAATATCATATCGTCTGCAAATAGTGATAGTTTGACTTCTTCTTTTCCTATTTGGATTCCTTGGATGTCTTTCTCTTGTCTTATTGCCCTGGCTAGGACTTCCAGTATTATATTGAAAAGCAGTGGTGAGAGTGGACATCCTTGTCTTGTTCCAGATCTTAATGGAATTGCTTTCAGCTTTTCACTATTGAGAATGATACTGGCTGTTGGCTTGTCATAGATGGCCTTTATGCTGTTGAGGTATGTTCCTTGTATCCCAAGAATTTCAAGGGCTTTTATCATGAATGGGTGTTGCACTTTGTCGAAAGCTTTCTCAGCATCTATTGATATTATCATATGGTTTTTATATTTCTTTTTGTTGATGTGTTGGATAACGTTGATTGATTTTCGGATGTTAAACCATCCTTGTGCCCCTGGAATGAATCCTACTTGGTCGTGGTGAATTATCTTATGGATACATTGTTGGATTCTGATGGCTAAAATTTTATTGAGGATTTTTGCATCAGTGTTCATTAGGGAGATTGGCCTGTAGTTTTCCTTTTTTGTGTTGTCCTTGTTCGGTTTTGGTATTAGTGTAATGTTGGCTTCATAGAACGTGTTTGGTATTGTCCCTTCCTTCTCAATTTTTTGGAAGAGTTTGTGAAGGATAGGCACTAATTCGTCTCTGAATGTTTGGTAGAATTCATTTGTAAATCCATCAGGTCCTGGGCTTTTGTTTTTGGGGAGGTTTTTGATTACCATTTCAATTTCGCTAATTGTAATTGGTCTGTTTAGGTGTTCTATTTCTTCTTTATCTAGCTTTGGGTGATTGTAGAGTTGTAGGAATTTGTCCATCTCCTCTAGATTGTTGAACTTGTTTCCATATAACTGTTCATAGTAGTTACTGATTATTCTTTTGATTTCTGCTGTGTCCGTTGTGATTTCTCCTCTTTCATTGATGATCCTGTTTATTTGTGCTTTCTCCCTTTTTTCCTTTGTGAGCCTGGCTAGGGGTTTGTCTATTTTATTGATTTTTTCAAAGAACCAGCTCTTGGTTTCATTGATCTTTTGGATTGTTTTTTTAGTTTCAATTTCATTTATTTCTGCTTTGGTTTTTATTATTTCCTTTCTTCTACTGGTTTTGGGGTTTTTTTGTTGTTCTTTTTCTAGATCTTTGAGCTTCGAGATTAGGTTGTTTCTTTGAGTTCTTTCTTGTTTCTTGATGTGAGCTTCTATTGCTATATATTTTCCTCTTATTACTGCTTTTGCTGCATCCCATACATTTAGGATATTGGTGTCTTCCTTGTCGTTCAATTCAAAAAATTTTTTAATTTCTTCTTTGATCTCCTCCTTAGTCCAGTGGTCTTCCAGTAGTGTGGTTTTTAATCTCCATGAGGTAGGAAAGTTCCTTGCCTTCTTTTTATGGTTTATTTCTAGTTTGATGCCTTCATGGTCAGAAAAGATGGTTGATATGATTTCAATCTTGGTGTATCTGTTGATGTTTGTCTTGTGCCCCAGTATGTGATCGATCCTGGAGAATGATCCGTGTGCGCTTGAGAAAAATGTGTACTCCGTTTTTTTGGGGTTTAGTGTTCTATAGATGTCTGTTAAGCCCAATTGCTCTAGGTCCTTATTTAGAGCTTTGGTTTCTTTACGCATTTTTTTGTCTTGTTGATCTATCCATTGTTGATAGTGGTGTGTTGAAGTCTCCCACTACATATGTGTTTTCTCTGATGTCTGTTTTCAGAGAGGACAACAGTTGTCTGATATATTTTGGTGCTCCTTCGTTTGGTGAGTATATGTTAATGAGTGTTATTTCTTCTTGAAGTATGGTCCCCTTGATCATAATGTAGTGACCATTGGGGTCTCTTTTTATCTTTTTGAGTTTGAAATCTGTTTTATCTGATATAAGTATAGCTGTTCCTGCTTTCTTTTTTGGTCCATTTGCTTGTAGGATTGTTTTCCATCCTTTAACTTTGAGCCTATTTTTATCTTTTGTAGCTAAATGTGTTTCCTGGAGACAGCAAAAGGTTGGGTTTTGTTTCTTAATCCAGGCTGCAACTCTGTGTCTTTTTATTGAAGAGTTTAGTCCATTTACATTTAGAGTTAATATTGATATGTTAACATCTGTATTTGCCATTGTGTTTGTCTTTCCTTTGATTTTATTTATTTATTTTTTAATAACTTTTTTTTTTTTTGGCCTTCTTTCATTGTTATTCGTCCCTCTGAGGTTCTGGCTTTAGGACTCCTTGTAGTATTTTTTGGAGTGGGGGATTAGTTGTAATGAAATTCCGGAGTTTCTGTTTGTCTGGGAAGGTCCATATTCTTTCTTCAAAGAGGAAGGAAAGCTTTGCGGGATAGAGTATTCTTGGTTGGCATCTGTTTTCTTGGAGTCTGTTGACTATGTCCCTCCACTCTCTCCTTGCCCGTAGTGTTTCTTCGGAGAAGTCTGATGTCAGCCTGATTGGCTTTCCTTTGAATGTTATCTGTTTCTTCCCTCTTGCCAGCTTCATTATTTTTTCCTTGTCCTGGATTCTAGGGAGCTTTACTATTATGTGTCTTGCTGTATTTTTTCTTTCGTCGTGCAAGTTTGGTGTTCTTCTTGCTTCTTGTATATCAATTTTCAGCTCCTTCTTCACATTTGGGAAGTTCTCTTCAATTATCTCTTTGAATATTTTCTCTGTTCCTACTTCTCTCTCCTCTCCTTCTGGTATTCCTATAACTCTTATATTTCCTTTCCTCATGGAGTCAGATAGTTCCCGAAGTCTTTCTTCATTCTTTTTCCTTCGTACTTCTCTTTCCTTTTCTGTTTTGGTTCTTTTTATTTCTGTGTCTTCAAGAGCACTTATTCGTTCTTCCATTTCATCAATTCTGCTTTCATTGCTTTTCCCAGAATTCTTTAGTTCTTCCACTAATTCTTTGATCTCCTGCATTTCTTTTACTTCCCTCTTTAGGGACTCAATTTCATTCTTCTGATCATTGATTATTTTTCCCTTATCATTGTTTTCCTTTATGACTTCTGTCAGTTTTTTAATCATGGCAATTTTAAATTCTCTTTCTGGAAGGCTCAGAAGTTCTTCCAAGTTACTGTCGTTGCAATCTGGGGGCTGGTTTTCTTTTTGTGGTGTGCTTTTTCTCTGGAGAGTTGCTAGGTTGCGTGTGGCTCTTCTCCTCCCTACTGTCTGTTTTCTAATTTGCCGTATGCGTTGGGACACTGTGTTGTTGGGACTGGCCGGCATCTTGGGTGAGCTTCTCTGCTCCCCTCTGGTTCCTCCAGGAGTCATCTGTCAGTTTCAAGCAGTCTTTATTGGAGAAAGGTCCCTGTCCTAAAATGTCGATGTGGGGACACACTCCCCTGTGCGCCTGGTCTGCCCCGGCGGTAGGTTCCTGCTCCCCTTCTGGGCTTGGACTGCAGGCCAGAGGGGGTCTGTCATGGGTGAACTTCCCCCGCTCACCTCTGGCTCCTGAGGAAGCCTTCTGCAGGTAGTCTTTACTGAAGAAATGTCCCTGTTCTAAAATGGTGATGTGGGACACACTCCCTGCGCGTCCGGTGTCAGGCACACTCTTCTGCGTGCCTGGTCTGCCCTGGCTGTGGGTGCTCGCTCTCCCTGTGGGCTCAGACTACTTGTTCGGAAGGGGCCGGGTGTGGGCTAACTCCCCAGCTGGCCACTAGCTCCTTCAGGAGCCTGTGCTGGCTTCAAGTCGCTAGGTGGCGCCAAAGATCTCTCCTAGAGCCCTTGGGGAGCTGATTTTCCACCCCGTGGGACAGGGAGCAGAGCAGGGATGGTAGGGTACACCTCAACGGCTTTGGGGTGCTGTGTCTGCCTTGTGCCCCACCGTCGTGGGGAACCCACGCCCCTAATTTCGTGCCCCGGGTCTCAGTTCCAAAGCCCTCAGTTCCAGGACGCGGGCTGTAGCCCAGTTCAGTGGCGCGGGAATGGCACCTTTTGCACCGCTCCCGTGCCTGGGCGCCTGGTTCCTGCTTACTCAGGGAGGGACCTTCACCTCAGTGAGGACATCCGCGTGTCTCCCCGCAAGCCTAGGTAGTCTCCCAAGCCTAGGTCGCAGGCGCGGGGACCTGGGCAGCCGCTATCCAGGTCTGCACTTGCTTTTCAAGCGCGCTGAGCGCGCCCTTTTCTGCGCAAGCTTACCAGCAGCCCGGGCTGTGTGCGCGTCTCCCGGGGTCTTTGTTCTTCTCTAATGGACGCCCGGAGCCGTTCGCTCACCGCCGCGGCTAATCCTGCAGGGTTCGCCTCAGCTCCCATTCACGGGGTGTGGTGGCTGCAATAGTTCCTTTCCACTCACAGTCCCGCTTGCTGTGTCCGTTTTTCTTGTTGGCCGTTTTGGTTTGTTGTTTCCCTCCTCTCTGCTGGTTGGAGAGTGCTGCCTCTGTGTGCGGGGGAGGGGAGCAGGGTTCTTTGCTTCCCTCCCTTCTGGTCCTCTTTTATGGCAACTTTCTTCTTTGGGCAGTTTGCTGGAGTCGTCCGTTTATCTTCCGTGTCCCAGTTCTCACTGGGACCTGCCGCTTTTCCTCCCTATTAACTTTTTTTAATGGGAGATCTTACTCGCAGCGTCTCCTCGCAGCCATGTTGCTCCGCCCCTCTCTCCCTCTTATTTTTATGTTAATCTAGCCCATTTCACAGTCTACACTACTATGGAGAACCAGAAGAGGAAAAGAGGGAATAAATTAAGGATTTAGAAAAGTAGCACTATGCAATATAATGCCAATCACATTTTCAGTGTTCTAGAAGCCACATTGTAAAAGTAAAAAAGAAAATCACTGAAATGAATTTAATATAATATGTATATAACACAGTAGGTCTAAAACATTCAAATTTCAACATGTAAATAATAGGAAAAATATTGTGATACCTTTTTTTTTCTTATAAGAAAGTCTTAAAAGTTTGATTTACATCTATAGCATCACTATTTGGACTTGCGACATTTTAAGTATTCAATGATTACTGTATCCAGGGGGATTTAGATGATATTGGTTTATGGCACAAGGATAGTAAAAAGTAACTCCAATTTGTTTTACCCACTTAGCTTGCAGGAAAAAATGCAATAATTCATGGGCAACCTAAGAAAATTTCGATCTAAGATTGAAATTAAAGGAAAAACCCAGGAACACTGCTAATAATAAGATGTAACTTTGGAGTTTCTGATAGCTATTTCATTTTTCAACATTGAAAAAGGGTATTGTATTAAGAAATACAATAGGAATATATTCTAATTCTTCATAGTAGGTAGTAGGTATTATTTCCTACCATGCCAATAACCCACTATACTTAGCATGTGTTTAAATAATTAATATAATGGAATGCATTGAGTGGGGTGGAATGTTCCTTAGAATCTTCTTGTTTCTTCAAATAAAAATGGTGTTCATATTATTTCTTAGATTTTTCAGAACACCAAACTATTTTTCAATGACATCTCCAAATACATTGCTTTTTAAAAAAGGACTCATTTCTGAGGAAGATTTGAGGGAAGACTCTGAAAGTCTCTTCGTCCTCACAGAAGCTATTTACTTAACTCTCATTTGAACTCTTTGAAACTAAGGTCCAGATATATCTTCCATAGCTATTTTATTATAATAAAGTAAGATAAATGCTAAGTTAAACAGTAGTTCAGAACATTAAAGTCAATCCATTTCCTTGAGACAATGAATGGAGATATATTTGCTCCCTGAGTTAGATATAACTCATGTGAAACTCTATAAGGTCACAGTTACCTATTTTTTTAGATTCAAAGGTTGCATTGTTTTTAGGTTATATATTAAAACGTAAATAAGAAAATTACTTCTGGGACATTTGCATTGTGCCAAAAATTGAAATCTTAATTCTGTATTAGGTCTAAACTCTATGTTGTCAAGTGAGTTTGAAAACAGAACATCTCAGTATATGATTTTATTTTTATGATTGTTCCCTGATTCTGTGATAAAATGATCAAGAGACAGGAAGCCAAAAAGAGGATTAAAGAGAAAGGATGAAATAGCCATTGTCCAATCAAATAGTCTATATTAATGAACAAAAATAACACTTTTCATTTGCTACTGTATATTATCTTTTTAAATTTTTCTTACATTTACACATACTATTGACACACAAACACTTATTTGTAATAAGGAAAAACAGATGGAAATCTCCTGAGATCATAGTGAAGAAGAAATTTAAATATGTCACATTGAACACAGTCCTTTCCTCTCTCTATTCTTCTGGTTTACATTACATATAGAACCTCAGTTAAATTGGGGTGTCATATTTCCCAGTTTACCTTTAAGTGGGGGCTTCCAAGTAACAGAATGACAATTAGTTAAACAGAAGTTTCTGGTTGGGGCTTTCAGGGAATGCCTTTAGAACGAAACAATCTAGTCAGTTTGTTCCTTTTTTGTTCTCCTTTCACATTTCCTCTTACTGTCTAGATGTGAACATGATGTCTGGGGATAAATTAGCCCTTTGATCTTCAGATCAAATAGCACGAAGATGGCTGTTTGACCTAGGTTAGTGAAGTAAAATATCAAAATAATTTTGAGTGTCTACTGGCAGCAAGAATTGCTATACTGTGGTGTCTTGAACTATCCATCCTCAGATCTCTTGTGAGTGAGAAAATAAAGCTCCCAATGCCTATTAAGTTTCTGTCTGATAATCATAGGAATGTGGAAATTACAAATTTGGCAAAATAATACCACACGGCAAACTTGTTAGAGTTGGGAGCAAACTTGTTAGAGTTGGCTGTAGATTAGGGTAAATAATGTTTTGACTTATTTCACCTAAAGCTTAGACATTTTTCCTGAATATATAAAGTCTTGGGGAAAAAACTAAACTCTTCTGAATAGATTAGCAATATTGTCACTTTTCACATGGAAGGGGATAGCTCAATAACAATGGTATTCTCTCATATTCATTACAGCTGCCTCAAATAGTAAAAGTACTAAAACATTCCCCTGGTTTCCTAAATCTTTTGCCCCTGGTATAATTTTATTTGTGGACATTGGCCTGTGTCTCAACACATGACATGATGAAATTATTGGTAGAAATCAATGATTGAGGGAAAAGTTTTGAAAGATTAGCCCAAGGGGATTAAAGATATTAATAAGGTCATCTTGACTTTGCTAAGTTGAAAAAAACATAAAGCAGTTTACTTTGACTCAGAATGTCTCGAAACACTGTCAGAAACTTCCTATAGTGTCCACAGACAGGAGCTGCATTGTGCTGATAAGAAATAGAAAGTAATTTCTTACATATAATATATAAACTCTTTAAATTGATTTTTAAATCTGCTCTTTCTAAATTGTCTATTTCATAGCTCATCCTGATATTCTCATTGCCTGAAAAGCCAATTGTAATGGCTATTGCATGCCAAACACATAGTCCTATCTTCCCTTTACTTATAAGAAAACATAAGATTGCCCATCTGTTTCAAATGCAAAACCTTTATCAAATGCTAGGTTCCAAAAGGAAGATAAGAGATGTTGTCAGTCATCAAATTTAATATGCATTTTCTGAAGTGGACTCTGCTATAACCTACTAAGATGCTCTCCAATATAACCATACTATAGACAATTTTTATGGGTAAGAGAAAAAATTGTAGCATACTAAGCATTTTAGTAATAAAAAGAAAACAAATAATTAAAAATTTAAAGTGAACACAAAATTTTAAAAATATAATTAAAATAAAATTATAATTTATTTAAAACAATATATAAAGTATTAGGACATGTGCAAATTACATAATTTATGATAACTTCAACACACCGATGGTTAAAGATAAGTTAGTGAATGCATATTTTAATACATTTATTTTATTATGATTAGGTTAATATTTATCAGCACAAAATATTCTAGATATCATGACAAACACCTGAGTAACTATGTCTCACATAATTCTAGTGATAAGAATAAAGGCAAGAACTCAGAGAGATCATAAAGGAGTTTAGTTCTTTAACTCAGACAAACAAAATGCTCATCTGCTGATTACATTTGTATGTAAAATAACAGCATAAATAAACAAGTATTGGGATTCTTTCAAATATAGATAAAAAACAAATCTGAAGATACATGAAGGATTGTATAATACAGGAAAACTTTTAAAAAAATCACACCACAAAAAAAAAAATACTCTCTTTACAAATGGACCTGGAGATCAAGCCCTTTTGACTACACCCATCCCACTCTGGGAAACACCAGAAGCCCTAACACTCCACTCCCTGCATTGTGGGCAGCCTCAGAGACTGTGGATGTGGCCTGTGACCATCCCAGCCATGTGCTAAGGGAGCCAGAAAAAAGTGGCATCGGTCCCAGAGCCTGTGAGTGAGAGCACTGTTGACCATCTCTACCCTCTAGTAGCTCTCCTGCCTCCCCTTGCCTGGCCACCAGAGTGGTGACAGTGACAGTAAGCGGGACTTTGTAAAGGATTCCTCTCCTGCCCTAAACTAGTGATGGCAATGGGGCAAATCCTATCACTCTCTCGCTAGAGAGCTGGGGAAAGACCATGGAAAAGAGTAAGCTGAATAAAGCAGTGCTTTGAATCAGTGTATGAAGTCCCAGAGCATATGCTGGAACAATCCACCCCGGAGAAACAAATCAGAATCAACACAGCAAAAATCTTGAGAACAGAACAACTGCATGGAAAATTGCTGAGGATCCACACAGGCCTCTGGGCAGCACACAATAAGACAGACTAGAAAAATAGTGCTGCAGAAACTCTGAAAAGTAAATTGACTTTGCAACCAAAGTCTACAAAGGACAGCTAGGACATGCATTCTAAAATACAGTGGTGTGTTTCTATGCTGCAAAAGATTTGAATAGGAATCAGAGTTCCATGATGTAAAGCACCAGAATATAATACAAAATTGTTTTAGGATTAGGAAAATCTCAGCTGGGATGACAAAAGCTTACCCAAAGAAGCCTAATGACGAGATAACACACACGGAATTATTTGATGAAAGTGTAAGGCACTTATCATACAATGCTCCCAGATACCACTCCTGGGGGTGGAATAAAAAAAAGTCTCTATACAGAAAAGAAATAGAAATTCAATATGCTTTAGGGAAATAAAGAACAAAAGAGATGGTAAATATCTGAATAACTACAAGGTTATTCTTATCCTCATGAGTATTCTGTCTGTTTAAAATTGTGTTTGATGATAGAAAGTAACTGTGTAATGGAATATTTAAGATCATTATAAGTGTAGGTGAAGGAAGAGGATCTTAAAGAGTAGTAAGGTTTTGACATTCCCTTTGAAGTCATAAAATAGTAAAATGAGGTAATAAATTGTGATAAATTAGAAATGTATGAACCCCTCGGAGCAAACACTTAAAATCACTATGCAAAGATATATATTCAAATCACTAAAAATAAATTAAAATATGATACTAGACAAATGAATAGGAAGGCAATGTAGGAGAGAAGAACAAAAAACACAGAGGAAATAACCAGAAAGCCAACAGATAACCTGAATAATTTTACAACTAAAAAGGAAATTAAATTTGTAATAAAAATTCCTTCAGAAAACAAAACATCTAGGTACAGATTGTTTCACTGGAAAATTATTCCAAACATTTAGGAAGAAATAACACCCATGTTATACAATCTCTTCTAGAAAATAAGAGAAGGGAACATGACTCAATTCATTTCACAAAATAAGCATTATCCTAAGGCCAAAACCAGACAAAAACAGTATAAACAAACACAAACCAATATCTCTGAAGAACTTTGACAGAAAAATCATCAGTAAGAACTAGTAAATCAAATTATCAATGTATAAAAAGAAAAATACATCATTATCAAATGGGGATTATTGAGTAAAGCAAGGCAGGTACAATATTTAAGTATCAACCAATCTAAATAATCAATCTAAATATGGAAAATTCAAGATTGTGCCAATTCATATGGAAGAAGTATTTACCATTCATGAAAAAAGATGCTGTTTTTTTTTCAAAGCTACATGTCTGTGTGTGCAGATACTTATACATACATAGACACAGTTTTTGCATTTATATATGAAATGAAAATGTAAACCGAAGTTAAAGGAATTGGTTAGTTCTAGGGAAGAAATGGAATAAGATGAGTAGTACAGAGGTGAAGTCATCTCTGAACATACTTTGTTTAAAATCTTGGTTAAATAAAATGAATCAAATGAAAAATTTTATCTATTAATGACTTAACTTCACAAATAAGGATTTTTTTTAAGATTTATTTTTATTTTGTTTTATGAATACAAGAACTGGGGTGTAAGCCAGAGGTGCAGGAGGTGAGAGGATTCACCAGAGACAAAGTGGGGAACAGAACATGCAGATCTACTGAAATACACTGCTGAGGGGAGCAGTGGGCGAGACAGGAGAGATCTGCTGCACCATGTGGGTCAGCTCCCTGGCCAGGGATTTAATTCATGCTGCAGTGGCTGGTAGCGCTGAATTAGCTTGATAGCGCTGAGACCTCTGCACCACCAGGGAGGCCCCAAATAAGGATTCTTTTAAGTAAATTTAAACAAAAGTCTTCTGATACACATTCCTGATGAATATATTCAAAGCATAAAACAAGCTACAGGGCCTCCCTGGTGGCTCAAGGGGTTAAGCACAACACTTATGAAGCAACCCGCTGCCTCTGCAGCACGAGTTCCATCCCTGGCTGTCCAAGGGAGCAACCCTACATGGTGCATCAGACCTCTCCTGCCTCACCCACTGCTCCCCTCAGCAGTGTATTTCAGTAGATCTGCATGTTCTGCTCCCCACTCTGTCTCTGGTGAATCCTCTCACTCCCTGCGCCTCTGGCTTGTACCCAGCTCTTGTATGCATAAATATATAAATCTTAAAAAAAAAAAAGCTACAAAGACAAATGGCACAATAAGTATTTATGTCTAGGATTTCAGTGACCAGAGTTTCCTTGTAGGAGAAAGGAAGATAGAAATTTATACAAATGTGGAAAATCAAAGAAGTTAAAAAATAATGAAAGGTTAAAATTGAATTGAAAGTAGGTTATAAACTCACCTTAGTGTATTTAACATAAATCCTATTTCTTAGCTCATACCATGAAAAAACATGGAAGCACTGACCAATGCAATAATAATGAACATTCTAATTACTGAAATTGTGGACTTTAATATATCCTACTTAAAAGAATCAGAATTTCTTTGGAAAATTGCTGACTCTCAGGTGTGGGAGAGAAAATGTTCAAGATGAGATTAGATTATATTTTTATATTAGAAAGTAAGAAAACTATCAAAGACTATTCTGGTGATGTCAAAAGAACTAAGAATCAGTAGGGGGAAATCCCATTTCTCAAGTGGGTACAATTTTAACAATAAAAATAACAAATGTAATTTATTGGACCTATATGAGATCCATTAAAATGGGAAAACTCAACAAAAAATTACACAAGACAAAAGAGAACTCAAAGGTTGCAAACATATAGCATCAGTTAATTACTCTGAAAACTCATAAAGAAGGAAGCATCTAGTACTTTTCCTGCCTTTTCTGTATAAATTATACCTCAGGAACCAAACATTGATGAGGAATGGTGTTTCTTTATAAAAAAATTCCAGCTAATTAAGGCAGAAAGAAAGATAGGATTACATCATTACATTTATAAATGAAATTATGTAACTAATGAAATTATGTAACTAGACAATGACCTTCAATGGCTGTTAAATTCTTTATTACAAATCTAACTGATGATGGGTAAGGATAACAAAACTAAACCCACTGATCAATTTTAATACTAAAGGATACCTATAATTAAAAAAGAAATTGATATAAACAGCAAATTAAATAGTGAAATATGAAGTCTACTCACTTTAAAATCAGAAGTATAAATGCTGATAAATAAAATGGAAAATTTGGTAGGAGATTTGAAGGAGCAACTCACAGAAAAAAAATTATTATCACATTTACATTTATTTATGATATATCAACAAATACATATTATATAATATATATAATATATAGCACATATGAATATACAATATATTAAACAATACATAATATATAAATATATAATATGTAAATATTATATATCAGGAAATATTTATGATATATTTATTTATGATAGATCAACACATTTATGAAAAGATGTTCAACATCAAATATAATCAGGAAAATGTAAATTGTCTAAAATGTAAATTAAAACCACAGTGTTATGTCACCAGACAGTCATGACTTTAACAGTTAAAATTACTTTAACAGTAATTAAAATTACTTTCTTCTTTTTTTTTAAATTTATTTATTTATTTATGCAAGTACTGGGTACAGTCAGGAGTGCGGGAGGGTGAAAGAATTCACCAGAGTCAGAGCGGGGAACAGAACAGGCAGACTGACAAAATACACTGCTAAGGGGAGCAGCGGGCATGGCAGGTCTGTTACGTCATGTGGGACGCTCGCTGGTGGCTGGGGATCGAACCAGCACTAAAGAGGTTGAGGGGAGCTTCGCAGCCCAGCGCTCAACCGCTGCACCACCAGGGGAGGCCCTAAAATTACTTTCTAAGAGACTACTGGTGGGCAGGTTATTTGTATACAACCATTTTGCAAAAAAAAAAAAAAAAGAAAAGAAAATTGCCATTATCCAGCAAAGTTAAAGTGCATGTATAATATAACCTAGGGATTATCTTTCTAGATATATAATCTACAGAAACTTGTGTAATATACATCAGATGACCTGGGCAAGAAAGTTGAATGTGGCATTACTAACACAGCAAATCTGGAAAGAATGTCTAGCTCCACTAAAATGGTTTAATGGATCATGTCTACTTATACATTGAAAAAGGGCAAGGAAAGGAATAAACTTGGGTGACAGTGACATGCATCAGCATGATTGAATCTCAGAAACACTGTATTGAGTAAAAAAGCCAGTGACAAAATAATATATGTGGGGTTTTCCACTTATATAAAGATCAAATGCAGGTAGGCAAAACTGCATGAAACATAGTTTAGAGATATGTGCATATGTTATCAAGCTATACACAACAGAGAAAATGGATCACTCAAAATTCAGGACAGTAGTTACCTGGGGAAGGAGTAAGGAGAGGAGTTTGCAATCAAAATGTGTAACGCAAGAGACTTCAAAGATATTGTAATTTCCTACTTTTCAAACAGCAGAGCGGTAATGCAGGTGTCCTTATAATAATACTTTCAATGCACAATTACATCATATGTGTGTATGTGTTTGTTGCATTCATGATATGCTGCCTAAAACTTTCAGAGACTGTATAATTAGACAGTACGTAGAAATGTCAATATCACAGTTTATGTGGTAGTTTATTCACACCAAATCAATGTCATACCAATTTTGTTACATACTGTTTGGGGTGACAGGTTTAAATCACTGTAGACAAATATTCACTATGAAAATATTCTGGGTGTTGGAAATTCCTACTTGTGTTGTAAACACTGACTTATGGAAGTTGCCTTCACTGCAGATCCACAGTCTGTATATACCCTTCTAAGGCACGCACACACACATACACACACACACACACTATTAGTATACAGTATATAAACACATTTTGTTTTAATTCACTTCTCTTTTCATCAGACATTACAGGCTCTCTCTGGAGATGAAGTCAAGCGTTGCTATGTTTAGATGAATTTTCTGGCCCAAGGAGATAATTTTGCACACAGTCAATAGCAATATCCCAGAAGTGAACCAGAAAACTCAACCAGTGAAACAAAATTCAATAGCAATATCAGAACAGAAAACTCCTTAACCACAGAGGGTATGTTTTCCAAAGAACACACCAGTGAATGCAAATGGAGCACGTAATACCTACATCTGATCCAAGCTGATTGTGCCACATTCTCAGATAAGGTTGCAACAGAAAAAAAAATTCTGCCTCTGTAACTCCCAAGGGGTCTCTGCTGCTCAGGTTTGCAGAAAGTCAATTTATGTTAATAGATTGCACAGAGCTGTACATCAAACCTGAGGTGAAGTTGTCACTTTATTGAGAAATCATTAAATTATTACACTATTTAATGATGCATGAAAACAAAATGCAATTGCAAAGAGACGCATTTTGGGTGTAGACCATAAGTTTTAGTAATACAAAATGGCACATTTTTGTCAGTTCCCCAAACACAGCCTGGCCATCTGTGCAAACCTAAAACTGAGAGGAGATGACAAAAGGTGACTAATTAAAACACGACTTCTTTCCAAATTCATTATATCACAGTACAGTGCACCACTGAGGCCTTGAGACTACTGAGCAGGAGCAAAGGCCTGCTATAGTTTAAATCATGTAGTTTAAATCAGCTGTGTGTTCAAAACAAAATATTTATGCCTTTTATAATTTGTATTAAAAAGACTGAAATGGTACTTTTATTAAAAGAACTGTTGGGGTGACTATTTTTCCATATACCGGAGTATAACAATATAAGCACCTGCACACATATGAAAACCACTGATATGTAATATCAATGGAAAAAAATCAAATTTTTCTTCAAGCCAAAAGATCACACACACATTTACAGATATATGCATGTGTATATATACAGACCTACATACAACAGACATACATTATATACAGGTACATACACATGTATAAATGTATATGGATATGTGTATATATGTGAATGTATATATATATAGATAGATATGTATCTCTTTACATATGCCTCAACTGATTTTATATAGTTTATACATCCTGATCAGATATATAACTATTTATAGAGATATAGGGACATCTCTATAATAATAGGCATGTGTATAGCGATGTTGCTATATGTAAAATCTAGGTTTTCTTTTAAGAACTTGATACAGAATAGTGGTATAACTGAGTGGCAACTGAAATGAACTGGAATTTATTTCATTTGGTGGGTTGTCAAGGAGGGAGTTCCAGTGTGAGAAAAAACATTAGCGATGGATGAAAAGGGAGCAGTTCAATATCTTAATAAATGATTTAGACAAATTATGGGAAAGCAGGAATCATTCTACAATTTCCGGTTGAGAAGACTTGATATCTGTTTTTACACCACCAGGAAATGTTGGAGAAATGGTGACTTGTTGTTTTGCACAGTTGTGCTGATTGTAGTTATAATATGATAATGTGGCATTTCAAGCAAAATTACTTTCATTAAAGCTGCTATATATAAATGATTTTTAGGAAATTAATACATTTGGATTTTGAGATGGTAACAGAGACTGGTATTTAAATAATCAATTGTCTTTTTGATGTTTTTCAATTGTAAGGATCAGTAACATATAGGTCATTCGAAAAGAAAAAGAAATCTTTGCTTACATGTTTCTTTTCTGATCAATATTTAATGAATACACACCTTGCTGCAAAACAAAGAAAATAACATGATTTATTTTCATTATAGAATGTTCTAAAATGACAAGCACTCCTAACCGGACTGTTAAAAAGAACAAGGTTCAAAGGAAACCTGTATTTCATGAAGTTTGCATCAAACTTATTTATTATTTCATTTGATACTGGCAGTATATTTTGCTAATTTTTTAAAAATGATTTATTTATTCATGCACACAAGAACTGGGGTACAGGCCAGATGTGCCCGAGGGTGAGAGGATTCACCAGAGACAGAGAGGGGAACAGAACAGACAGACTGACTGAAATACACTGCTGAGGGGAGCAGCGGGTGAGACTGGAGAGGTCTGCTGAACCATGTGCGTATCTCCCTGGCTGGCCAGGATCGAACCCGTGCTGCAGAGACTGCAGACAGCTTCACAGCACAGGGTTCAACTGCCTGCGCCACCAGGGAGGTCCTATTTTGCTAATTTATTTTGTTACTGAATACACAATATTAATATTCATATCAATCTACAAGTGGTTGTGTTTTGTATTCATACATCAGTCAAACTACTTTTAGCTATTGCTAACAGAACACAGACATAAAATCGGGCTATCTAGATGATTTACAAATCTCATGAAAGAACTAGGCTCTTAATTTTCATGCCTCATTCCTCACTTCTTTTCATTATCTTTCCTCATGATCACAAAATGGCTGCAGCAATTCAAATATCAAGTTTGCAAAGGCCAGAAGAGAATAACGGAAAACAGAATAGAATAATGTCACTGCCTATCCTGCTGCTCACTTATATCATGCAAGTTAATTTAAAAAAAATTGATTTACCATTTTTTATAAGACGACATAAACATCAGTAGTACAGCTTCCCTCCTCAATATGTATATACTTCACAACACCTACCACCAAAGTTCTAGCCCATCCGTGTTATCTAATGTTATCTAATGTCTCCCACCACTATTTTTTCAGGGTCTAAGAGTTTTGGGTTTTTTTTTAGTATTGGGTTAGTATGTTGGTATATTTATATTTCACATGAATGAAATTATTGGGTCATTGTCTTTAACTTTCTAACTTACTTTGCCGATCATAATTACCTCAAGTTCCATGTTGTCACAAAAGGCAATAGTTCATCTTTATTAATAGCTGAGTAGTATTCCACTGATTATAGATACCACACTGCTTTATCCATTCATCCTGAGGGGCATTTATGCTGTTTCCATGTCTTGGCTATTGTGAATAGTGCTCAATGAATACTGGAGTGCATACATCCCTCAAGTTAATGTTTTTGCATTCTTTGGGTAGATATTTGGGACTATAATTGCTTGATAATCTGATAAATCTATATTTAATATTTTGAGACACTTCTGTACTGCTTTCCCTAGGGGTTGGACCAGTGTACATTCCCACCAACAGTATAAAAGGGTTCCTTTTTTTCAACACCCTCATCAACACTTGTTATTTCTGTTCTTTTTTGATATGGGACAGTGTCATGTGTGGGAGGTGGTGTATTATTGAGGTTTTGAGTTATATTTCCCTGATGACAAATGTTGATCTTTTTTCCCTGTGTTTGTTGGCAATCTGTGTGTCTTTCTTAGAGAAGTGTCTATTTAGTTCTTCCATCCATTTTTTTTTTTTGATTGCTTGTTCTTTTTGTTATTGAGATAGTTGTACACATTCCTTATATGCTTTGGGCACTAAACTCTTGTTAAAAACATGAGGTGCAAATATTTTTCTCCAATTTGGTAGGGGATCTTTAATTTTAGTGATAGTTTCATTTGCTGTGCAGAAGCATTTTAGTTTGATATAGTGTAACTTGTTTATTTTTTTCTTTTGTTTCCTTTGCCATTGGAGTTGACTCCCCAGGCATCTCTGGTGTTGATGTCTCAGAGTGTTGTTTCAGATCTTATATCTAAGTCATTAATCCAAGGCCATTTTAACATAGTTAATGTTTCCAATCCACAAGCAAGGAATATTTGTGTATTTTTCCTGTCTTTTATTTTTTAACATTGTGCTAAAGTTTGCCATGTATATTTCTTTCATCTCCTTTGTTAAGTTTGCTTCCAGTTATTATATCTTATTTGACGTAATTGCAAATGAAATTGAATTTGTAATTTCTTCTTCTTCTAATTGATTGTTTGCATATCAAAATGAAACATTTTGTATATTAATTTAGTATCCTGAAATTTTACTGCATCTATATTACTTCTAGTAGTTTTTTGTGGAATATTTAGGCTTTTCTATGTATATTACAAAATCATCTGCAAACTGTGAGAGTTTTACTGTTTCTTTTCCAATTTGGATTTCTTTTATATCTTTTTATTGCCAAATTGTTCTTGTGAGGATTTTCACTATGTTGAATAGTAGTGGTTATGAGTAGACATCTTTGTCTTATTCCTTATCAAATGTATTTTTCAGTGTCTATTGATATGACCATATGACTTTTATCTTTCTTTTTGTTAACTTAGTGTTACATTAATTAATTTGCAGGTGTTGGACCATTCGTGCGCCCTTGGAATAAATTCCACTTGGTCACGATATATGAGAGTTTTCATGTACTGTTAAATTTGATTTACACAGTTTAATTTTCCTATGAACTACAGTGGATTTTTTATGCCTTTTTTTAACAGATGAATGTCACATGACTACTTTAAGGAGCAAAATATGCTGGGAAATTAAATTTCTCTAGTCAGGAGACATATTTGATAGGACACAAAGAGAAGCAATAGTGGGACATGGAGGGGGGTTCTAGTAGCATTTCATTTGGAAGTTACTCCTTTTCTTCAGGAAGTGTGGGTGATCTAGATAACTTTTGCCACTGCGCAAACAGACAGACAAATAAGCAGGATTGGGGTCAGAGACAGCAGCTATTTTGCAGAACATGAACTATAATAGAGAGAGGATGTATTCTTTAAGTTCCAGAATTTTCCAAATAAATGGGGGAGTCACATAATAATAATGAAGAATCTGTAGGTTATTAAACAACTGCAGAAAGAAGGCTAGAGAATTGCCTACAATTGAGATGAACAGAGAAGAAATGGAAGGACTGTTAATTATTGGGAGACTGATAGAAATCTCTTCTGAGGGTAAGGGTGAAGATGGTCTCAAGGCCCTCTTCTGGAGGCACATTAAAGAAATAGTTGTCACAGTACCTGAGCACAGACCTTGGCTCTGCCACCTGCTGAACTATACAGCTATAATCAACTCAATTTCTGTGCCTGTCTCTATATTTCTAAATTGGGTTTTTTTTTTGTCATTTATTTTCATATCTGGATAGAACTTTGGGGTGCATTTTCATACCGCCATGTGTGCACATACTTGACTCTAATAATACTCTCTGATAGTTAATATGAGATGAAATTGGATAATAAAGTAACGTGCTTTGACTATTGATTAACACACTGTAAGTACTCAATCCTCATTACCTTCTGTCAACCCCATCGATACTCATAAAACCACACCTGACTCAGAGATTGATATACCTTCATGAAGAGATTAAAATCAACACCACAACCTCCCTCAATATTGGTTATTTATTTTATATTAGTGTATTGTTAAGTCAACGGTTATGCAAGCTATGCATAAATTCACACGCTATTTATATCTATCTTCATATTATTTTAAGTTTTTAAGGACTCATTTTAAGTTATAAGGACTCATTCAAATATTTTTAGAGCTGTGATGGGGTATCATATACCTGAAGATGTGGGATACTATATTTCTAAATCACACACAGCACTGTAAACCAATGTTAATTTAAGAAAATGTAAAAAAAAAAAATGTTGGCACTGTGGGCAAACAGCATTGCTTATTTCTGGTTTAAGTTTACTCATGTCTCAAGATGCCACATGCTACTTTAGATAAGTAAAAAATCACTTGTTGAACATAATTTACCTATATTTCATCCAGATTTCACATAGGAAGGAGACAGTAATTATATCAACTCTTTATATTAATATGATACTGAATTGCCTCTACTTTGAAGCAATGCAAGTACTCTTAGACTGTTGAAGGATGACAAATTACAAAAAACATAATGCTCCCAGGGGTTAACAATTCTGAAGTCTTCAAAATGTGTGTGACATTTGGCTTTTCATTCAAATGCAATTCCTGATTCTTTAAAGTTTGCTATCACTAGTAAAACACAGCACACCCAATTTGTATTATGTTTCTTTCTATATTCATAGTATTGATAAAGAGCACAAGTTATTGAGGGCAATTAATCTTCAGCTTATTTATGTGGATAAATGTCATTATAAGTCAGTTGCATTAGATATGAAGGGAAACTTGACTTATAGTTTATATATTTTGTTCTCATTACTATTTTTTTTTCTCCTATGCTGTGCTTGAAATTAAACCAATGGGAATATCATGTCAGTATGTAATTGGTATATAAACCATAAATGAACAGTGTATCTTGTGTAAGAGGACGAATACATGTTTACAAGGACTGGTTATAATTTTTAAAATCCAGAGTCAGAGCCCCCCAACAAAATAGCCCCTCTAAGGCAATATGTTCAAAATTGTGGCCATGTAGTCATATATATTCATCTCGAACTTGGTATCTCTGAAATTCATTTCCAAATAAATGGTTTCGTGGTCATAAGCAGCTTTCAATAAGCCTTGATTTTGGCACAAGTTGTATTTTAAACATCTCCTGAGGAATAAAATTGACACATATTTTACTTTTTTTTTCTTTTTTTTAAGATTTATTTTTTTTATTTATTTATACAAGCACTGGGTATAGTCAGAAGCGTGGGAGGGTGAGAGAATTCACTAGAGCCAGAATGGGGAACAGAACAGGCAGACTGACGAAGTACACTGCTGAGGGGAGCAGCAGGCGAGACAGGAGAGGTCTGCGCGCCATGTGGGACCCTTGTGGTGGCCAGAGATCGAACCCCTACTGCAGAGGCTGCGGGCAGCTTCGCAACCCAGCGCTCAACCGCTGCGCCACCAGGGGAGGACCGACACATATTTTACAAGGGTTTGTTGCCCACTAGAGAAAAAGGCAAAAGACAACGGAGGGAGTTTTATGGTTTTTTTAAAGTAAGCGGGGCATTCGACTACAGACCGCCTCATGTTCAGCGTCAATCACTCTGCCACTCATGTCCCCCCATAAGGAAATTTTGGCACATGGTTTCCATTTATTTGTTCTATAAAATACTTATTAGACTCTTTACTGTGCATTAGGCAGATATAGGCAGGATGGATTCTGCAGGGAACAAAACAAACCATGTCTGTTAGTTTCTGTTGTTGCCCTAACAAATTACAAAAATGTAGTGACTTACAACACAAATTTATTATCTTGCATTTATGGAATCAGAAGTCAGACCAGTTTTACCGCACTAATTTCAAGGTCACATGGAGGTGGGTTCCTTTCATATACTCTAGGAGAATATTGATCTCCTTGCCCTCCAGCTTCCAGAGATCACTTGCATTCCAGTGTTCATTGTTCTATTCAAAGCACATCACCCCAACTGCCCCTTCTCCTCTTATCTCTTTGCTGTCTTTAGACCTCTTGACTCCTTTTATATTCCCTCTTGCATGGGGTCCATGTGAATATTTTTGGCCAACCTGGAAAATCCAAGAATACCTTTGTATGTCAAGGTCCTTAATTTAATCACATATTCAAAGCCCCTTTGCCAGGTAAGGGAACATACCCAGTTTCTGAGGATTAGGAGGTGAACCTCTGTGGGGGTTGGACTTTATTCTGTCTACCACACCAGATAACCGCCTCCCATGAAGCCTCCCTTCTAGGAGAAAGACAATAAGTATGTAACGAATCAATAAACCACATACTTTCAAGAATGACTGTACTACAAAAATATTTCTAAATGTCAATTGAAGAATGAGTAATAGGATATGGAGGATTTTATCTGGTGGGTCAGAAAATGCCTTTGAGATATGAGACTTGGGATCTAGATGATAAAAAGGAAAGACCTTTCCTGGTAGAGGGAAGAGTGTCTGCAAAGACCCATCGTTACTAGCAAGTTTGGGTGTTTGAGTGCTGACAAAGGTCGTTGTACTGGTTTATTGCAAGAGTGGCATGGGGCACAGAGAGAAAGGCTGTGTCCATATCAAGTAGTTCTCTGTAGGTCATAGTAAAAAGCTTGAAATTTATCCAAATTAAAAGGGAAAGCAATGGAATTTTTTTTTAAATTGATGTAACATTAGTTTACATTACTGTACATGATTTAGGGGAACATGTTCACACCTCCTAAAGCTGTATGTCACCACACCCACCACCAAGACACCCACAGCCCTTTATCATAGACCACTGTGTCTGCTCCCAACTTATTCTCAACTTTATGCTCCCTCCCACTCTGACAGCCTCAATTCTGTAGTCGTATCACTTCAGTTTCTTTTGGTTTAGTTGAGTCAATACAGCACATGAAATTTTTCAGCATGGGGAAAGATGATATAGTTTATCACTTGAGGAGATCACTTAGGATGTGGCTTAGATGTATGGACTATAAAGGATCTAGCGGGTGGTTGGTTGTTGAGAGTTGGGAGGAGTAGCTGCAGTATCCCAGGTAGGAGCTACAGTATCTTGGATTAAGGTTTTCATAGGGGAGAGGCTAAAACATTACTGGAAATACATTAAAAAATATTTGCATTTTAGCCTCTATCTGCTTCAGCAAAAATGCCATAGTCTCCAAAATGACATCATGTCTCCTATGCTACACATGCCAGGCATGAGTAGCTGGGGGTTGTTTTCTAGTGAATTTGGTCTGGCAGTTGATTTGATTGATATTTATTTAACTGAGTTGACCAGTTGTTTTGCTGAATTGATTGGATTGATCTGTTATTTTAACAGTGTTGATGTAGCTGTCACCATCTTTAGAGTATCTTCAGTTCCACATTTATATTCCTTTGTAATAAAACTACTTGTAATCATCTTAAAGCGTAGCCTCTTGGCTACACTGGGAAAAGTTTCTAAATATAATTGTCACTGATGGCTCTTTGATATCAAATTGACTCTGTAACCAAACTACATTTACTTAGCCATTTAGTCAGTGTTCATTTGTTTTTCTTCTTCTCTTTCCTGCCCCTGACTGTCCAGGATGAGGGGAACTCTAGCCAATACCTTGCTCACCGTCTCTTTATTAGCAGAGTTGTGGAATGTACCTGTCAAAATCTAAGTTAGTGTTCCATGTTTGTGATTTTTTTTCCTTGGTAAATGTTTGTGTCTGGAAATTTTCTTTGCAGTATACTGAGAAACCTTGTACTCCAGGGAGAAAAAAATAAGCATGTCCATGTTTGTCATTGCTCTGGGATAGACAGAAATTTTGGAATGTATCTAGAGGAAAATAATCATGCAATTGATCTCATTTACTCACCCACGTTTATTTGGAGGATGCCATGTCATAAATTGACTTTAAAAACTGGTGCATAAAATTTTCTGTTAAAAATGAATATTTGGATTTCAAGGGTAAGTTTTATAAAACTAAACAAGTCAGATTCCAGGACTTCAGAATTTATGTACACAGTGAGATGAGAGACTGAGGGTAAGCATGAAATGTTTTCTTGACATTTCTTTTCAAAACAAATCTACACTAGATGTTGTTTTTAGAGGCACAATTCAATAACTTTGTAAAAACATTTTGCTTAAAAATGTCCTCTCCTTTGCTACCTAAAATGCCCTTTTTCTTTTAAGTTCCATTATTACCTTCAACATTTAACTGTTGCAAAATTCTTCCTTGATTAACCTCACATATGGTAGGAAGAATGGAAATCATAACTATCTCACAGAATGTTATGACAAAAAAGAATATACAAATAATATGGCAGATCATGGGAGGTACTCAAAGCATTCATATATGTATTTGTATATGTATGTATGTAAGTATGGATGGTTGTATGTGTTTATTTATTAATTTATATTCCTTCAACCCATGTGTGGTTATTTCATTAACTGACAAATTGTTCTTGTAGAATGTGTCCTGGTTTGTTTCAAGCTAGTGGTAGCAGTTAAACTTAAACTTAAACCGAGCTACACTCAATTCAAAGGTCATTTACCCTGTTAAGCCACACATTTATTCAAATAAGATTTACTCAGCTTCAATCTGGTTCAAACAGTCTCTATCCTCCCCATGAGTACAACTACTGTGAACACAAGACAAATTTCCACTATTCTTCTTACCTAATAGGGAGGTAGATTGCTTTGGTCTCTGTGGATGTTAAATACACCAAACTCCTTCACAGGACAGAGTTCCAACACTTGGCAGACAACTGAATCTGATCAATTCTGGACTTGTGTGGTGGGTTTTCCCACATAGAATTTCAGCTATTTTATCTTAGTAATATATTTAAAATTACTTGACTCTGGGCCTCCCCGGTGGCACAGCAGTTGAGTGCTGGACTGCGAGGCTGCCCGCAGCCTCTGCAGCGCCGGTTTGATCCCTGGCCACCAGCGAGGGTCCCACATGGTGCGCAGACCTCTCCTGCCGTATCCGCTGCTCCCTTCAGCAGTGTACTTCATCACTCTGCCTGTTCTGCTTCCTGCTCTGGCTCTGGTGAATATTCTCACCCACTCTTCTTACTGTACCCAGTGCTTGTATAAATAAATAAATCTTAAAAAAATAAAATAAAATAATAAAATTGCATGACTTTGTGCTCAGACCAAAATAACTTACAGTTTGAAAATATTAAAAGAAGCCTACATGCATATGTTTATACTTAGATATCTTTGTGCAATGGAATAAGAACTGTGCTTTTAACATATAAATATTGTGACATTAAATGCACTATCCCTTTGACACAAATAGATATCACAGTTTACTTAAAAATATTAAAAAATCAGCCTAATGAATTTTCTAGACAGTGTTGTTAAATAATTTATCTTCTGCTTATTTCTGTCTTGTCTTTTTCAAGCCCATATGTTGGAATTTTTCCTTTTTATTAAGTTTTACAATATGAATATGTTAATAAGCAAATCCTATTTGATTATTTTCCTTCACATCTTCTTTCATTTAAAAATGATTCAATAAAATTAAAAATAATTAGTTGTTTCGTTAACAAATCTTACAGCAAATCAACTCATTTCTGTAATATCTGCCTTTACAGCATTTTATGTTAAACTCGTTCACATTCTGTCAGAGTTTTATGATAAATAATAAACATCATCTTCACTAAATAATATGAAAATCACTGGTGCTGGTCCCCAATTGTGGATAGAAATTATTTTCCCTTTAATAGAGTGTCTTGCATCCTTATGAATCAGAAAAGCAGGCAACCACTCATGGGCACAGATCTTTATAATATGGAAAGTTAATCTCCTTTTGCTAGGAGAATCTCCCAGAACTTGAGAAATTATAGCTGCCTCCAACAATGCCCTGTGTAATTGGCTGCATACGTTTGAAGCTTTGTGGTATTCTCCTTCAACCTCCTGAATCAGCACAATGATACAATGAACTAAACAGCCCAGTGGTATGACCTCACCACTGGGGCAATTCAATGGAAAATGTCAGTGTTTTTCAAATGTGATCAATTGTCATTGGGTATGAAATAGCACTAGACAATATTTCAGGTCCCTTAAAACTTCAAGATGATCTGATTCTATGATTTCCTCTGCTTTCTTTCCTATTAGCTTCTATTTTCCAACCATAACAGGAAAAATACACATGCAACAACAGATATTATGTTCTGTCTCTGACTTCACTAAGGTCATCCTTATGGTCAAAACAGATTGATGAAAACACCTTTTATAAAATCTTATATAAATCAAATTTACTTCCTCAGTTATGCTCTTCACCCATAGTTATTGTTTTTGTTTTTGTTTTTTTTTTCCCCCATTGTTAGGTCCCAACCTGGTAATTTCAGGGCATTTTCCGCTCCCAGACACTGATGCATTCATTCATTCATTCATTCATTTATTCAACAAATACTTATTCAGCACACAGGACATGACACATAGTGCTGTGTTTGTACTAGGCATACAATATAGATCAAAAAAGATAAGAATGAGCCTTCTCTAATTACATTTTTGATCATGGCACATCGAGTGCCCTGAAATAGGCCCCGATGATATGCCAGTATATCTGATTATCCTAACCTGTGATTGTTATCTTATACGCAAGAGTGACGATTACTTTCTATGGCCAAAGCAAAAAACACATCTTAATTAATGATCTTGAGAGGAGTTTATCCTTGATTATCCCAGTGGATTATGAGTACAATCACATATATCCTTACAATGGAGAATAGGCAGAGCTTTAATGGTACACACAGTGGATAAGGTGATGTAAAGATCAGAGAGATGTGACCAGAAGCCAAGGAATGCTAACAACTATCCGAAGCTGGAAGAGGTGAGGAATGGATTCTGTCCTAGAGTCTGCAGAGAGAATGTGGGCCATGAGACCCTTTGATTTTGGATTCCTGATCTCCAGATTCGTAGAAAATACATTTCTTTCATTTTAACTCACTCAATTTGCAGTAATTTCTACAATAGCTCCAAAAAACAAAACAGTATAGAAAACAAAAAGAATTTTTGGGAATTCTGAGTTATGGATGGCTTTTGGCCAATCACTTAATTTTCTTAGTCCTTAGCTGAATATATGTAAAGTTAGAAAATATAACCTACATTCAATTTAATCACTGACTTACAAGGAAGTATGGGTTCGAGGGTCAAACCTAAGCTATAGTAAGTACACTGTAACAGTATGCTCTAGAATAGGCTAGCCAGTAATCATTTTCAAAATTATATAAAACATAGTTATGTTAGAGGAGTTCTTCAGAAGAAACATAAAAAAAGTCATTTTAGAGTCAGTTTTGTGGTGATAATGAAATTAATGCAAACAAAATCCCTCACCATCGGCCTCCCCTGGTGGCGCAGCAGTTGAGCGCTGGGCTGTGAAGCTGCCCGCAGCCTCTGCAGCACTGGTTCGATCCCCAGCCTCCAGTGAGGGTCCCACATGGTGCACAGACCTCTCCTGTCTTGCCTGCTACTCCCCTCAGCAGTGTATTTTGTCAGTCTGCCTGCTCTGCTCCCCACTCTGGCTCTGGTGATTTCCCTCACCCTCCCGCGCTTCTGACTATACTCAGCGCTTGTGTGAATAAATCTTTAAAAAAAAAAAAAAAATCCTTCACCTATCTGCAATCTTTGACAGTTATAAAAACAAAATAAAATGGTGATAAGGGAAAGAACAATGGAGTTATTTGGTAACATTTAGGTCAATGTATTCAATACACAGGTAACTGAAGTGATACTAATGTTTCTAGTTACCTGACATTTATTCTCTTCTCCTTCTTTTCTGAAGGCCCTAGTTATGTTCAAACATCCACACAGCCCAGGAGACTCATAGCTGACCTCATCTCCTTATTTTGACCTCCACATCAAAGCACCAAAACTACATCCCATTTACAAAGGACTAGCTAAGGAATGGATACATGCCATGATGCCACTGAGACACAAAGGACTCATTTGCTGAGAGCTTCCTATAAAGTTCTTTTTTGATTATCTGGTGAAGATTGTAGGGGGAGGGTGAAGGTTCTTGTTCACTCAACATGAATAAGGAAGATTCCTGCTATTGTCATCCTATGGCAGATTTGGTCGTGGATGGCAGGATGGAGTGGTGGATGATGATTCGATCCCTGATCTTCTTAAACAACACCATGCTTCTCCCTACCCTTGCATTACCAGTTGAGCAAACCAATTAGTTTCATATTTAAAAAGGTAGTTTTGTATTATGTTTTCTGTTACTTGCATATATCCTAAGTAATAGACTGACCTATAGCAAATGCTTAGGCATAGTTCTGACCCTAAGTAAATCTATTTCTTCACTGGCTTATAGTCATATTCCCAAACAAACATTTCTTTACTGTACCTTAGTCATTATTTAAATTCAAATCTAACTAATAAAAGTTTTATCATCTGTGAGCCATGATCAGAAAACAAAACATCCTCAACTAAGAAGGAAAGATAAAAATGTAATGAGGGTATTTATAGCTTGTATTTTTTTTTTTTTAGATTTGAGGAAAAGAAGAAAAAGAGATGCAGTTCTTAGTACTAAAGAGATTCTGCATGACTATATAGCAAATGGCTCATGATCCTTCCATTGTAAAATTTGCTTAGCACACATTTTCTCTCCCGAAAGTTGTTACAGTAGCATATGTTGCCTCAAAAATGCTCCAGTTGGATAAAGTTCCCTGCTGAAATACCCTTAGCCCTCTCAGGAATGTAGTAAACACAATGTGATTTGGACAGTGGATCAAAGGAAGATTACTTGGAAAAAAAAATCTAAACCAAATACATATGTTCAATCAGGTGAAAGACCCTGGTAATAAATATTAGCATATGGTCTAGTAAAAAAAGCTTAAAACCACAGGGAGAGGCAGGCAGCCTAAAGGGGAAAGGTTATTTTTTTATGTACAATTTGGAAAGGCTAATGGTAAACAGGAATTGTTTTGAAACTGCATTGTGATAGGAAAAGAGGACTTGTTTTACCTTCTTCCACTCAGAAGCAATGGTGTGTCCCTTCCAGAAAAAATTAAAAATTCTTCTAGGTCTAAAAATTATTGTTCCTTTAACCATATGTCACTTTAAATTTGGTATCCAGAGATTATATTCCATAATCCCTTAACTGTGGCAGAAGCAAACTATATTAATATATGTAATATGATAATATAATAATATTAATAATATATTATGAATATCATTGTAAGAGTTGAAGGAGTATCCATCTGAGTGGGGGTGGGAAGGAAGTCTAAGGATGCTTGGGAATCTCCTCAGGTCAGGCAGGTAAGAAAAATATATCTTGCTTTTAGCTTCTAGTTTTATTTAACTATTACCAATGATATCATGAATAAACTCTTTGCAAGGACTTTGTTAATTTTTGATGATGGAAAAAAATAGGAAAGAAAAAAACAATTGTTTGGGGGGCTAATGCCACTCCAGTTCTTCAAAAATAGCTCATATTTATATACAAGTTATTTTCAGGGGTCTCCCTGTTGGCCTAGGAGTAAGTCTCAGTGCCATCACCATAATAACCTGAGTTCGATCCCGGCCAGGGAGCTGACCCACATGTGCAGTAAACCTCTCCTGTCTAGCCTACTGCTCCCCTTAGCAGTGTATTTCAGAAAATCTGCCTGATCTGTTTCCCTGTGATCAGGTGAATCCTCTCAACCCCACCCCACCCCCACCCTTCTGGCCTATACCCCAGTTCTTCTACACAAAAATAATTTTTTTTAAAAGTTATTTACAAAGAGGTACTGAGTGAACATTAATACGGAGTTTTTAATTGCTAGCAACAAACACTTCCTCTGTGATCCTTTGGTCTCTGCCTTTCTCCTCTGCTTAGCTTTTTCCCCTCTCCAAATATAGTACTTAAACACCTTTTAACCTTTCCATGTTAGACCAACAAGCTGTGAACAGACTATGAGATAAGGTGGAGAAGTCAGCTGGGTGTGTTTATTTATGGGTTCATAAATACTGCCATGGGAAATAACACATTACAGCAATCTAAAAAGAAAACTCTCAAATCTGCATTGCAGACCAAGAGTTGGAGAATTTTTCTGTAAAGAGCCAGGTAGAAAATGTTTTAGGTTTGTGTGAGTCTCTATTGTAACTATTCAACACTTGTGTTGCAGTGAACAAGTAACCAATGGTAACCATTGTTTTGTTACCATAAACATTATTTATGAAGAAAAAAACCTTGGATTTCATATAATTTCCAAATATCATGATATCATTATTCTTTTGATTTTCTCTCTCAACCATTTAAAAAATGGAAAAAGTATTCTTAACTCACAGGTTTACCAGCAGATTTAATTTCTGGGCCACAGTTTGCTAACTCTTTTCTAGATTCATCCCATCTTAATATCCATCCCATCTTAATAGTGGTGAAAAACAGGTTTTATCTGGCTTATTCTGGACTCTTCTCTTCTTCCCACAACTTGGGCTGATCATGTCACTTTTACATGTAGCTGTGTGAAAAAAAATTGTTAAGTAAGAAAGTAAAAATTGAAGAGTATTTTGTGATGGTTTTACAAAAGGCTAAGATTCAAGGTATTTATAGATCTATAAGTGTAAAATATTTAAGATGTCACAACCATCAGAGTAACAGAGCCTTTAAAGAAGTTTTAAAGAATGTTAAATGAGACCTACTTTTCATGTTCCATTGTCAAATATATTCCTAAAGGCCTCCTTCTTTCATTCATTTCACTCATTTTCATAATTTAGAAAAATGCCTTTTAGCGTTGAAAGACTTTGCCTACTTTCAGTTACCTCGTGGTGTGTAAAAACCACTCTAAATTCAATAACTGCAAATAATAATAATTTAACATGCCCAGCATCATGGCAGATTGACTCTGAGGTTCTTCTGCTGGTTTCAGCTGAACTCACATAGCTGTGCTACATTGGTGGGCAGGTAGGGTCTGGAGTCCAGTGGGAGAGTTAGATGGCCAGGACTCTCTCCACATTTCAATCTTCTTCATGGTGTGGTGGAGTCAGGGACGCATTCCTGAGTGAGCACAGGAGAAAGCTGAAAAGTCTCTTGAAACGCAGGTTCCAAAATTCACATAGCTTTATTTATTCCATATTATTATTCAAAGTGCATCAAGAAATCAGCCTATATATGACCAGGGGTCAGTGGTCACCAATATATCTTATCATACTTCTCTTAGGGTTTGAGGCATCTATGGACCCAATTTACATATTTTATTTTGGAGCATTTAGATTTCCAGAACTGCATAGTAAGAGTAACAACTATAATGACATGGTTAGAAGTCTTAATGATGATCTTTCAGAATAGCACAGATGAACACCATTTTTAAGACTAGATATCATAAAATTGGTGTGTGTTAGCTCTTGCCACTTTGGTAATATGGAAAATGTAAGGAGATACTGTAGAGACAATGTGCACAGGATGAGCAGGAGGAAAATACTAGTGAGGAATTCAGATATGTGAGGGAAAGTTTTCAGGACAGGCTCTGAGAGGATTTGGGAGAAATGAGGCCATGCAAGGTATTGATCGTAGAAACAGAGATAATGGGCATGTTTTGATCATCTTTACAGTAAGAATCATGGATCAGGAAGAGCTTCCAAAAACTGTCAAAATGAAACTGGGCAAAAATCAAGAAGAAAGAGACCCGACTCAGCATTTATTTTTAGTTCAGATCTCATGCCTTCTTTGTCTAGATTATCCCACTGGATCTTTTAGATACTGGAAAACACATTTTCAAAGGTAGCTAGAAGACAAGTGGACTTTAAGTTTCAGTCATTGAAGTGACGGGAAGGAGCAGTGCTGCAAGGATGTAGAACTGCTATAGGACAGCAAACTCACTTCATCCATCATGACTGATGCTCAGGCTACCTCCATCCAGACACCTGTTAATAGTATTAATAATCACCTGTTTCTTCAAATCTGAGACACTATCTATTGAAACTCTATTGTGATTAAATACTTTTCAGTAACTATAATTAAAAGTTGCCACCAACTATAAGATGCATCTTGAGTAAATTTTAAAGGCAAGCTGTAAGAGAGCATGCTTTTTAGGGGTGATGGAATTTACTATAATAACTAACTAAATCATAAGCCTAGGAACATACCAAGTATTTTTCATAATTTTTTGGAATGGTTATAACAGTAATGAGGCATTTTCTATTGTTATAGCATCTATTGTATTGACAAAGCAACTAAAATAAGAGAGATTAAGTCACCTATTCAAGGTTAGATATCTAGTCAATGCAGATCCAAGATTCTACCCTTGGTTCTTCCTAATTCCAAACCTGAATGAACTCTTAATCACTAAGGCTTCCTGCAAATTGGTTGTAGACATGTACCAAATGTAGCTCAATTAATCTTCACAAAACCAAACAATTTCAAACAAAGTAATCTCCAAAGTCCTAAAATTAGAACAGAATGGAGAAAAGCTGCAGGTAAGTTAGGATCAATTGCACTTTTTCATCCATCTGAAGGCAGTGTAAAGGATTTGATCATTACACAAAAGGCAGAATACTTTTTTAATCTAGTAGTGCTCAAACTTCAATAAGCATTAGATTTACTGTATACACAAAGTAATCTACAATCCTAAAAATGTGTGTATAACCCTAAAAATTCTGTACTTTATAGGTAACTTTGGGATCTTTTAAGAAAGATTATGCCTTTGGCCAACATTTAACAGAGATTTGATACTCTTAACCTAGGTACCACTGCTTCAGCATGAACTTACTAACAGACATTCTTCAGTATTTGGTGATGTTGCATATAATTCTAATAGTCAACCATTACTTAGACATTAAGCTTTGGAATGTGACTGGACTATTAATTTTTCATCCATTCATCAAATTTAAACCACCCTTTATTTCATGCACTACATCTAAATGCTATGCTGGGAATGCTTCATGGAGCCTGTGGCTTCAAAGTATATGGTCTACAGGAAACCAAGGGCTGGCCATGACCGAGGTGAGCCCAGGATAACTTGGTAGCGCAGGTAATGGACACATATCCATTATGAATTGAATTTGACCTACTGTTGAAAGGGTAGGCATGAAGGATGAGTTCAAACTCAATTGGGGTGACTGACCAGGGGCCCTTCAGAGCCAAGGTTAATGCTGACAGTGATGCTTTTTTATATTGATGCTGTAATTAGATCTTTTGGATAGTTGCTTATATATTGATCTGAGGTTGTGAATTTCTATCCAAAGGGTTGTTTTGTAGTTGTAAAACTTTGTAAGTGGAATGAAAATCCTTTCTTGCTTAATGTAACCCTTTGCATCAATCCATCACCTTTAGAACACCAGAATAGTATAGAAATACATATACTACATTTCAGTCTGGGTTAGCCCTGAACTTGATCTATTGTCTAGCACCAGTTAAGCAGATACAGGATGATTACTTTGATAAGGCCATTTCTAAAGACAGAATCCAAAACAAGAACATTATTGTCGCCCCCATTAATGTCAAATAAATGGCATTCTGCCAGACATTATGGGGGATTTCTGAATCTGTTCTCTTTCAAACTGAACTCATTCTATTTTGTGAAGAATATTTGGTCCTCCTTTGTAATAGTTCAGAGGAAAAGCTTGAAAGAGCAGTTTCTGTAGCAGATAGGTTGGATTTGATTGTAATGATGGTTTATCCCAGGCAGTAGTTAGTGAATAACTGTAGGAGAATGATATAGATCCTACTTCAGAACAAGCTGAATAGAAACAACCTTGTCTGGGTAGTGCTGAACAATTAGAAGGTAGTGTAAGGACAATGAGCTCTTGGGTGTTGGGCAGAGGATTTCAGAACAGTAGGTGGAATTGTTCAAACCATCAGTCTTAACTCCTTTACCATGTTGCTTTGTGCTGAGGGTCTTAAAACAGACCTATTCCCAAAGGTCACCAGTGTGGAATTAGTGGTCTGGGATTATCCTGACTCTACAGCCATTGCCCAGGTTACGCTTCAACCCAGGAAAAAAATGAACATTTTTGTCTACTTTATAAAAGTGGGCACTGGGTAGACAAAGCCATTCATATTTCTCATGCTCTGAAGCTCAAGCAAATGTGAGGTAGATTCTGATTCAAATGTGATAACATAGAACAACATTTGTTAATTCAACTGAAATGTCCTGAGACATTAAAATATATAAGGTACTGTACTAGGCATGGCAGGAAATACAAAGATGAATGGAATGAAGGATTTATCTGATAGTGGGCATACATTAGAGCATGTTAATATGTTATAGGACATAATCAAGGCATCACAAATTTAAAAAAAAAGGAAAGAGTTGCTGTAAAGCAGCACAGCACCATAGCAGATGGATTTTTTTAAAGATTTATTTATTTATGCATACAAGAACTGGGGTACAGGCCAGAGGTATGGGGGGTGAGAGGATTCACCAAAGAAAGAGCAGGGGACAGAACAGGTGAATTGACTGAAATACACTGCTGAGGGGAGCAGCAGTTGAGACAGGAGAGGTCTGTTGTGCCATGTGGGTCAGTTCCCTGGCCGGGGATTGAATTTGTGCTACAGTGGCTGCAGATAGCTACATAGCACTGAGACTTAACCCCTTGCACCACCAGGGAGGGCCCAGATGGTGGATTTTTCATCAGAGTTACTTGACATAAAATTTGACAGGTAGAAATAATTCCAAGGATCAAGATGGAAATAGGAGGGCTGGTGCCTCCAAGGAAAGACGAGAACATTCATTCTAACTTTCACATCAGCCAGCATCAACTCCATTCACAACATGCCATTCCTTACTGGGGGGTATAAAGTTGAAACAGACATGGACTTTGCAGGGAGAAATATTAGAGGGAGATAAAATGCATTAATTAATAAATATGATATAGGGTAAAGGAAATTCATTACACAGGATCCTATTCTAGGAATTGCGTTGGAATTTAAAAAGATGATACTCAGCATGACATTGAATTTGAAGACACCTAAATATAACTTGGAGCATACCAATCTATGGTAGGATTTTACCATGTTACTTGATTTTGATCTTTAGAAGACTATGAGAGGTAGACAATAAAGAACATGCTAAATTTAATTATCCCTGCTTTATCGATGAGGAAATTATCTTTAAGAAGAAAGGTTTTCATTGTATTTTTTGTTGTGGCTTTATTTCACTCCTCAACATATAGTTCTTGCTAAAGAGTTCTTGTGAAAGGGAATTCATTCTGAATTGGGAAAAGAAAATCATTTGCTTTATTCTAGCTCATCAGCTGATAAGACATTATGAGTGGTATTTTCTTGACATTTTTGATTGACAATCTGGATGCTGAATTTGTCTGAAGCTCAGGTTCCTATGTGTCAAATGGGGTCGGGGTGGTAGTAAATCTTGCCCTACTTAGAAAAATTGAATGGGAAGGCCCTTTAAAAAATATAAATCACAACACAAAGGTAAGATGTTAAGTTTTGAATGAAACCACACAAACATAAGGTGAACATTCATTCCAAATTCAATTCTCTGACATCATTTTAAACATTCCTCTCAGTGAATGATGTTTAAAATCTGAAGCATTGAGGCATCTGACAACTTTGTCCCAATCATCAAAATCACACTATCCCTAATTGCTTATGATCTACTTGAACCTAGTATTTTCATTCAGCTTTGAGAAGCAAAAAAGGAACAATTTTACTGTAATTTTACAGAGCTTACTTGTTAAACCTCACAAAGAGATATATATCAACTAGAGAGTCACTGTGATTTTGCCAAGATAATTGAAGAAATCCTGCTGGACTTTAGAATTGGTTATATAGATGTTGGTTTCACTTAAAAATCTACTGTATTTCAGACACTTTAAAACATGTTTCTGTCAGAAAATGAGCAGAGGCAAAAAAAGTAACAACAGAAAGGAAACAGAACAACTAATTTCTGACAAACCAGTCTTACTGGTACTTTGCAACTTCTCTCAGAGAATCACTAAAAGTGAAAATGGTGGGAACTATTATTAGTCATTTACTCTACAATCTAGTTTCATGAATGTCAGATCACAGGTGGCATATCTGTGCAGCAAATTTGCTGTCTGTAATAGAATAGAGCTGCCTGAGATTAAAAATAAAGGAGAAAAAGTATAGAGATTTCAATTTGCTTAGTGACAATACTTTGCTTCACAAACAAATGTGACTGCTGGTATAATGAATATAATAGGGAAGATAATTTTGGGTTGAGACATGAATTCAAGCATAAAGCACTGAGTACACAGAGTTCCTGCATCTCATGTTATTATATTCTCTCTTCTTCATCTTCTTCTCTTTCTTCTTTAAATTCATTTTCAGTTAGGAAATCTGCTCTCTGTACAGAGAACTTTCTAAGCAAAAATAAATTAGCTCAATGTTAAATTTTAGAAAAATGAACTGAAGAAACATGCCCGTTTCCATTAATCCAGAAAAACTTTTAGCATTACAATCTCTCCCAGGAAACATATTTTTTACCTCGAGAAAGCCCTGTAAGTGCTTTCTAATGTGTGTGTGTGTGTATATATATATATATATATATATATATATGCTCCCTAAAAAGACATTTGAATAACTTCAATCATGTTTGCCAAGTTATAACATCACAGTGTTCAGTGAGAGAGCTTTAAAGACTTGATTATTAGAAACAGGACTTTTTCTGGTTAATAAAAGCTCCCCCAAATCATTATATTTGAATTTTTAAAAAGAGAGCTTCACTGGGAATTTGCTACGATTTCTACATCAATGTTGGATCATGAAAATATTCCTGAATATAGGAAAATATTTGAAGAGTCACCCAAAAAGAAGCCACTAAATGAAAAAATAAGTTAATCAAATTGATAATGAACATGAAAAAGCTTTACAAAATACAAAAAGTACCGAAGTCATGCAAAAGCTGACACACCACGGTTCTAATTCCTGGGGAGGTTGCTAGTAATGTACAGAGAAAATCTTTTCTCCAAAGGCAGCATGAACATGCAGGCTACATCAACCCAGACCATGGGGGCTGGGAAAGAACTGCAGGAGGAAACTAGAAAAGTTTACTAGTTAATACTGCACAAGTGGGGAAACTGAGGCCTAGGATGGTAGAGTGGATCATTTGGAATTATTTGAGATTTGCTCACCGTTCTGGAGTTCTCTTGATGTTCAAGTTTAATTAATATATCTTAGAGATTTTTATATTATCACCCTTACCTCTCTCCTAACTCTGGAACAGGTAATATCCACATTTTTCAAAAGCTGCAGTAAAATCAAAGACAGATTTCTCAGGCTTTGCATTTGGATTCTAGCGAAAAATGTAAGCAACTTGGACAGATTGTTGTAGGCAAGAATGGTTTGAATACAAGGATATACACTGGGGCCAATAAATGGACGCCTATTTTTGTTTTCTTCTTGTTTACTTTTTTTGGTTACTTTCCTCCATGATCTGATCACATATGAAAATATATTTGAGAATAGTTATTACATATTTAAAAGATAAGTCTTTCAAATAGTTTTTCAAGCATCATTTGAAAAGCTTTTTTCTTTTCTCTATTTTAGACATTGCCCATGTTATCTCAAGAGAAAAAAACATTTTTAAAGCATTGAAGTCAGTGTAAAATAGGTTTCTTTGTCACTTATCAATAAGGATTAGCATTTCAAGTATGAATAAGATGTTGCTATCTTATGTTAAGGTCTTTTCCTACGTTGGGTATGTAGAGCATTGTGTTTTAATCTAGTTGCAGAGTAACGAATAAAAATGTTTCAAAGTCACATACACTCTATCACTAAATGCATCACAAATTAATGAAACTTGAACACTTTTTGGTGGGCTTAGAAAATTGCATCTATCTAAAGTTATTATATAACTTCCTTTCATCCATCAGGAAAAAGTCCAAAACAAATATTACTGCATCTTTAAATTCTTTTTTCTCTAGTCTGTAATGGATTCTACAAATTCAATAAGAATCATATATTCTTGATGAAAAGATATGGATCATGTGTTTCTATTTTAGAATGTACCCACCATTGCAGTGAAATACTGGTGAAATAAGTCATTACTTAAAACGCTTTTAAGACTCCTGTCTTAAGATTGTATTAAGAATGTAAAAATAGGGCCATCCCAGTGGCCTAGGGGTTAAGTCTCAGAGCTAACATCACTGTGGCCTGAGCTCAATCCCCAGCCTGGGAGCTAACCCACATATGGGGCAGTAGATCTAGCCTGTCTCGCCAGCTGCTCCCCTCAGCAGTGTATTTCAGTAGATCCACCTGTTCTGCTCCACGTTCTGTCTCTGGTGAATCCTCTCACTCCCCGCCCCAAACACACACACACCTCTGGTCTATAACCCAATTATTCTATGCATAAATAAATAAATCTTAAAAAAAAGAATTTAAAAGTATTTCTATGTGATCACTCTCATTATGTCTGCATTTTAAAACTCCCCATCAGTTGTAGCCTATATTACATATATGGGGTGGGGTAACATACATATGCATGTATCTGTCATATATTTTTGTTTGCAGTCTTTATTTTTCTCCCACCATTAATACTTATACCCCTTTGTTGCTTCTACTCTTCTCCCTCCCTCTTAACCTCAGAAGCATTACTTAGTTTATTAATATCCACTAGATTTTACAAATATTTCTCTTTGTCAAATCATCTGCCATGGAAATGTCCAATATTTGTTTTTGTCATTCTAACTTGCTTCACTACACATTATTATGCTTCACTACACATTATCCTCGAACTCCTCCCATTTTACTGTAAATGCTAACACATTATCTTTCTTATAACTGAATACTAAGCAGCCAAAAAAAAAAGTCAACACAACACCTCTTATGATCATAAAACTCCATGTATCAAAAAGTTTCTTGGAATTATTATCCATAATAACTGTCTAAAAGAATATAAAAGAAATTTTACAGAATACTAAGAATGATATGAGTTCAACACTAATTCTCTCCTTTGCTTTTAGATGTAAGTGCTGAGCATCATATTGATGTGCATAAGTAGATGCAATGGAAGTTTTGTTGTGACAATACTGCTGAATTATTGCATCTATCTACATATCAGCAATCATACTGCGATCTACCAAAAAACATTTTCAGCAATCTTGCTACAGCGAAGAATTGGAAATCACTTAATTGGCAAGAGAATTTGTTATTCCATAAGGAGAGTCATTTGCTTTTCAGTACCAAACCAAAAATTTCTAATTATCCTTTTGGTTATGCCAGGTCATTATGCCTGAGGAGTCTTTATGTGGATAGGAGGTGAACCTTGCTTTAGTAAATTATAACAGAGAAGGTGAGAAAATGGACCATACAGTTTTTTCAGGAGGACCAACTTTGGAAAGGAGTAAACATAAAAGCCGATTAGTTGTAAATTGATTCTTTTAAAACAATTCATGCTACAAGTGCATCCTTTAGACTGAATACCCTCAGGGTGGCACCCTTAACCTGCAGACCTCTGCTCTAACAGCTTTCCATCCTGACCTCTTGCCTCCTACACTTTGTTTGCTTGACAGAAAGACTAAGTGATATTTTGGCAATAAAAATCAGATTAACAAAAAATTCTCCATTGCTACTCATTCAAAATGTTCCTATATGTACCCTCTGCAATTAGCATACATTGCAAACTCTTTAAGTCAGAAACAAGTGAGACCTCTCATTTTGTACTTCTCCATTTCTGTGTTCTAGAAGGCTCCCGCCTACTGTTTTTCAAGTTTGATCTACCTCAACCTTTGTCCCCTGCCTACACGGCCTGAGGCAGTCCCTGTAGGCAGTCCTTGTCACACTACTGTATCACCTTCCTGCTTTCTCTCATTCTGCTGGTGTTGCTCAATTCCCTCTTCCAACATGCGTCTTGACAGCAAATTCAAAATCTTTCATTTTTTTCCTCTCCATTACCTAGAACTGTGCCTTATAAGTTCTTCAAAACATATTTTTTGAAAAGGGGAATGAGCCAAAAAAAATGAATACCAGTAGTCTTCATAAGCCTTCATTTTTAGAAGGCACAGAGGTATTGCTGAGCCACTAGAAGTTGCACCATTTTCTGCTGTGAATTTATTGTTTCCGTAAGCTCTGGGATGCGTGCAGCACGCCTCTCATTTGGCTGTACATCTCTAAGGAATCTTTGACTGCAAGACAATTTAGAGAAGGTAGAAAATTCAACAAGTTCAATTAATTGCCTAGTGGTTTCCCTCAGGACATCTACAACACAGTTCTTAGGTGTTATTCATAAAAGAGCTTTCCTAAGTGACTATAATAGACAGCATTCGTATGAAAACTGTCACCTCCAGACCTGTGGCTTTATTGATTTCTACATTGCTTTTACTTTTGAGGCATCAAAGTCAGGAACAAAATGAATGTTGTGCTAAATGGTTGACTATAAAGGGGATTATTTTCTCAAAAGAATTCTGAAGAAGTGTTGCTATTCTGAATAGGATAAGATTAGGCAGTAATTACTGCACTGAGGTGAGCATTGGGTTCTATTATTGCTGCAGCACTATTTAGACAAGATGATGCTGTAATTACTGAGAAATGACTAAGAATGAAGTGGTGGACAAGATGAGAAGTTATGAATAGAGGAAGAATTTCAATGGACAAAGGTCAGTATGAAATAATTGAACCTTAATGGAAAAGAGAATAGAACAGGGGTTAGGATATTGAAGGATAATAGGACCTGAAGGAAATTGTATCCAAAAATCAAAATGTTCTCCCGGAAGTCTTTGATAATACAATCAGATACATCTACAAAGAAAATATGTGAAATACGCATGTTCACAAATATTACGGTACACCTGAATTCATTGTAATTTCTTCCACTTCTTCCCTCCATATTTTAATGCAAAGTACATTTGTATCTGCTTTTAAGATTTCCTTCCCCAGTGGCCCAAACCAATTAAAGTTCTTCAAACATTTTCAAAATTCAGACTTTTAAAGATGTTGAAAGTGGTGTGTAAGGAAATCAAAAACAACAAAAAGACATTCAGAGTAATATTTTTAAATAACAAAGAGGTGTTAATATTAGATGAGGTTGAAGTTCTATATTCTTGTCTAATTAAGAGGATAAAACTTTTCTTACTGTTGATAAGAAATTCCTAGATTTCCTTTTAGTGAAAGAGAATAAAAGATCTAGTAAAATACCTGAATTTTTAAGACAATTTTATTGATAGTGTAAAAAAATCTTTTTGAAGTAAAAGGTATACATCTCTATTAGTTCAGAAACAATATGTTTAGTAAATCAATCTACTTTTATATTTTTAGCATGATTTATAATTTGTGATAAAAACATTGATGTTTTCAAGTGTTTTAAAATTTGATTTTTCAAAATTTGCATTCCTGTTTCTTTTAAGTTATGAAATGCCATTTTATCAGGTTATAAATGCCTAACTATGTGGGGGGAAAAAAGGAGAAGTAATTTAGCATAGTGTTGGAAGAATCTATTTTAAACTTTGATTTTACTACTTGTTAACCATATGGAATGGACATGTTATTTCGCTATTACTTTACCATAAACTATGAGTGTTAATTTTCTCATCTGTGTTTTCCATGTTCCTTAGCATGACCACATAGGATTATATCTACTTTCTATTCTCAAACCTGGCTTCTCCATTCTCCTCCCTGTAGCAACTTAGTGCCAATTATTATTTCCTAAGCATATATTTGCCTTTTTACAGGTGAAAACAAACTGTAGAACATCTATCTCCTTGCTTATTTATATTCTATTCCAATCTTGCCAAGTAAGCTCTTAAGTCCTCTCTCAATACAGAGATCATTTGTAGTCTTTCCAAAAATATTCTATGAAAATAATAAACAGGCACCCCCACGCTATTGTAGGAATACAGGCATAGAAAGGCCTTGCACTTAGTTTAATGCCCCGTTATAGGCCTCTTGAAATCCTTAATTTTTCTACAATGTGCCATGCACTGTGTCCTGAAATTATACACTAGTTCTTGGTCTTCTGACCTTTTGCTATAACTGTACCAGCATCTTTTTCATTGTGATATAGTATTCACTTCTCTAACTCCTTGAATTACCAAGAATTGCTTTGATCATGATGGTTTTTCCATTTCTATTCAAAGAACCTAGCATAAATCTTAGCACTTAGTAGGCAATGAATGTTGCTTGATAAATTAACTGACCCACTAGTTGGATGAATTAATTAATAATAGAATAGTTAATATTATTGGTAAAAGGGTGATATAGGTAGATAGCAGTGTTGAGTAGTATACTGAAAACTTAATGGCCTTAATAGTCATATCTATAAATTCATCCTACAGACTCTGTGTCAGCCAAATAAGTCTTCAACTCACATGTCTCATTTCCCCTCATGGCAGGCTGATTTCACTGCACTCCTCACCTTATTTCTGGGCCAAAACAACAGAGATCAATGTCTCTGTGCAGCTGAAGGCCTGATAGGAAATGAATGAAGGCAAAGCTGTGAACAATAAGTGAATTTTAGGCATGCTGCCATTTTTTTTCTATAGAAGAATGGGGGTTTAGGTCAGAGGTACAGGGGGTGATGAGAGGATTCACCATAGACAGAGAAAGACAGAACATGTGGATTTACTGAAATACACTGCTAAGGGCAGCAGCAGGAGAGACAGGGGTAGTCTTGTGTATCATATGTGGGTTTGTTCCCTGGCAGGGGATTGAAATCAGGCTGTGGTCAAGACAGAGCTGAGCCTTAACCCCTAGGCCACCAGGGAGGCCCCATGCTCTCATTTTTTAAAACTTTTTAATTTTGTTTATATTCTTCCCATTTTAGAGTGCCATCAGACCATTCTTCAGCAACACACTTGCCAATGTACTTTTTATCAATGGAGTGAGAGACCGAGTGCTAGAGATAATAACTAGAGAGTAGTACTGGAGATAATGCAGCATCCATTTTGTTTCTGAGGCAATTCCTCTCCAACAAAACTGTTGGAGACACCATCATTTTTTACTGTGCCCAAACCCCACCAGAGTTCTCATTAAAGGTTTCTCAGTGGCATCTAGTCTTTTACTAAACAGGCGATGTTGTTATCAGCAGATACACGATCACTCCCCAAACCCATTCCCTTACCCTTCTCCAAAAGTAACTTAGCATACTGTTATATTCTCAGAGCATTTGCTTGTAATCTCATCCTTACATACTGTCCCAAAATAATTTGCTTGCCTTTCCTCAAGAATTTTGTAGCTGATAAAAAATTTCACTCTTCAGCATCCCAAACTGCTCAAGCCCAGATTGTGTCTAGACCACCAAGGGGATTAATCACAGGGAGGCTGTGACTAGGTGTGCATTCTCCACAAGCTGCTCAGAAGTTGCCTTTCTTCATGAAGATAAGGCACCGTATCATTTCCTCTCTGTGTAGCTAAGGCTTTCCTTATCATTGCTACTGTCCTAACATGGCAAGCCTGGATTCGAGTATTCCCTATTTTCACAGAAATTAAGAATCACTGTATTAATCAGAATCCATTGAAAGCAGTTTCTAGTTTTCTTCCTTTCAATATATCAGAAAAAGGTGTTCAGAGGAAACAGGCCAGTATAGAAGGAGAGCCCTTCTCCTTGCATAACTGCCATTTAGTTTAACTCCAAAGTCTTTTGCTTAACTATTTGTCTTACGAGATATAGAATTAGAACTTGATTATCAAGGAAATTTAAAGTATTCACTTAGTAAATAAGTTTGGAGGTCTATGAGTTAATCTAGATCATCTTTGAATCTTTATGATAATGAGTTGTGGCAATGACACTAATATACTATGATGATAATTCAGTGTTTGTGCATTTTGATGATGCTTTTGAAAGGAGGTAGCTAAAAAACATATACATCAAACACAGGAATCAGGAATGGATGCAATCTATTACCTATCTTCACATGCATATACATAATACATATATATGAGTACAGCATATGCAGGCACACATAAATGTATGTGGTTGTATTTGTTTATACATGTACATATATAGTGGTGTATTTATATATGTACATATATAGTGGTGTATGCATGTTATAACCAAGTTCTATGAGTTCTACAAGTTGAAGCATTCGTAGAAGTACATGAATTACAAAATACTCATTATAATCTCCAAGAGAAATCATTCTCAGGAGGTATTTATAACCATGGTTGACATCAAACTCTCCTAGTTTTCTTCTTTAGATGCTGATCATTTTCTCACAGCACTTTTTATTGACTGTGTTAGACACTGGAGTGTCTAGGATTATTTCTACTAATACTCTATCAACATGCATCCACCCTCTCTGTAATTTTACCGCATTCCTTGGCTTTAAATATTATTCCTAAATTTTTATTTTCTTCCTGGACCCCTTCTGTGAAATTCAATTACCCCTGAAGTGTGCCATCTGAATATAAATAAACACTTCAGAAATCACCTGTAGGATACAAAACTCCTACTCTTTCCCTCAAAATCAGCTCTTAATTGCAATTTATCCCATCCTTTCAGCTGCTCAAGCCAGAAAATTTTCAAGTTATTTTTTCTTCAATTTTTCTCTTTCATATACCCTATCTAATCCCATCAGGAATTCTGTTGAATAGATACTCAGAATAAATTCAGAATCTGATCACTTCTTATCCTTTCCACCATTACCACCTTGCTCAGGAGGGCATCATTTTTTGCCTGGATTATTGCAGTTAATTTTTGACTACTTGACTCATTTCTTCTCTTGTTCTAATACCTCAAAAATGATGAGTAACCAGCTCAAAAGTTCAATAAAGAACTTTTGAACAAATGCAAGGTAATATCTTTAAAATATATTGAATCATTTCAAAGGAAACACAGAAATTGATTCCAAGTGAATGTCTTAGAAATCTTAAAAGTAAAATCATAGACATTAAACCCAAATAAAACTCAATGGAGGGCCTCCCCTGGTGGTGCAGCGGTTGAGTGCTGGGCTGCAAAGCTGCCCACAGCCTCTGCAGCACTGGTTCGATCTCCGGCCACGGGCGAGGGTCCCACATGGCACGCAGACCTCTCCTGCCGCGCCCGCTGCTCCCCTCAGCAGTGTATTTCGTCACTCTGCCTGTTCTGCAACCTGCTCTGGCTCTAGTGAATTTTCTCACTCTCCCATGCTTCTGACTGTACCCAGTGCTTGTATAAATAAATAAATAAATAAATCTTAAAAAAAAAAAACAAACAAAACAAAACCTCAATGGAGACAATCCATGTAGAGCTGAAGTAAATAGGTAGCCTTCACATGTTCTGCCATGACCTGGCTAAGAGGGTTACTATTCAGAGCAGAAATCAAATTCCATGTTCCTACTAACACATCACTTTCTCATCAAGGCCTTCTTTCAACACTATATTTATAACTGTAGTACACCATTTAACCATACCAGATACTTTTTACCTGCTTGATCTCTTTTATGCTATTCCATAGCACCACTGACATTATATGTGCATGTGTGCGTGCACACACATAGTATATACACATACATCTGTATATACATACATACATACACACATGCACACACACACACACATATATATACATCTTCCTTGTTGATTTATCCTATTAAAGTATAATGATGGGAGGGCAGAGTTTTTTGATGTTTTATTAACACTGTAACCCCAGGTCTAGACAGTGATTAGAACTACAGTAATTGGCACTATTCTAGACCCAGTTGAAAATAGAATTCTAATTAAATAGTAATAGGGTTTTTTTTAATGTAGAGATTATATAGGGAAGTATAAAAGGAAACCAACAAGGGATTTGGGTCACTCTGAAATCAGCAACTGAGATTATAAAGAAAGTCCTTACAATCTTGAGACCCCAAGAGGAAGCAGGGGGGCCAGAGATACTGGAGCATTGTGAGAGCTGAAGCCATGGAGGGGGAAAGGAGTGGTCTGCAGAAGCTGCAATCTTGGAAGGAAAGGGAATGACCCCAGTCACACAGTGTGAAGCAGCAAGGGAGCAGGAGATATGTAAGTGCTGACCTCTGGTGTCTTCTGCCCTTGAATCCCCTGCTAATGATTTCCATTGGCCAAATCCACTGGAAAGCCAAGGTCAATGGAGACCAGGAGTTCAAGCTGGGGGTCAACATCCCTGGGACACAGTCAGTCAGAGAAGGACAGGGATAGATCTGGGGGACAACTGGAGAACAATCAGAACACGTGAACTTAACAAATAGCCATGGAACAAAGGCAATACAATGTCCTTAAAATAGGGTTTCCAAGAAAACTTAGAAATTGAGTTTAAATAACCATTTATTTCAGAGACCTTAAAAAAGGTCAACAGTATAAAATCAAAATAAAACTGAGATGAGGCAATTCTGCAAGGGGTTAAGATAGGGAGGTTGCTCAGATTTTCTTACATGAGTCACCAAAGAAGGGTTATTTAAATAGTGGAATTTTTGGTCATTTAAAGAGTTCACAGGGGGGCCTTCCTGGTGGCACAAGGGGTTAAGCACCACACTATGAAGCAATCCAGCCTCTGCAACACGAGTTTGATCCGCAGCCAGCCAGGGAGCTACCCATATGGCACAGCAGACCTCTCCTGTCTCTCCCACTGTTCCCCTCAGCAGTGTACTTCGGTCAATCTGCCTGTTCTATTCCCCACTCTGTCTCTGGTGAATCTTCTCTCCCCCCGCAACTCTGACCTGTACCCCAGCTCTTGTATGCATAAATAAATCAATCTGTAAAAACAAGTTCACAGGGATGGATAGATATGCATGTCCCCAAACTTTATAGTTTTGTGTAAATTCTACTGTAATTCTCTTCATTTAATGAGATGGAATTCATGGGTTGCATCACTAATTCATTTCAGCAGTGGTGTAGCTCTTTGCTCCATACCCAGAAGGCAGGGAGATAAAGGCTTCACAGAAACAACTGGTCAGATAACAGGGCCAACCTGTAAATGCCACCGTTTCTATTTTCCTAGACCTTATACCCCACTTTTGGTGAGGTCTGCTTTATATCAAGAGATCTAGGAACTGAACTGATATCAGGAAGTCATAATAGCAGACATCACCGTCATCACCCCTTACATATGATGTGGGCATGAGAGGTAAAGTTCAGCTTTCATATCTGAGACCTGAGGAAGGGATTCTTTTAAATAGCAATGCCACCTGGAACTAGAATGTATTATTCCTGTAAATAGTAAGAAAAAAGTAAGAGATGAAAACTGTAAAGCAGCTACTGAACCTTTCTGCTCCAAGGGATCCCAGAAGCTCAAAGAACTTCCCTGAGCAAAACTACATTTCATCCTCAGTCTGTGATTTACTCTGCTTCAGAAAGAAAGCTTAGAGCAAAAGCAGACTGTGAAGAATCCAGAGGTTGGAGAGTCAGGGGTTATGCATGTGTGTATTCAACTTTCCTCTTAAGTAGCTGGATTTGGAAAGAAAGAAATAGAAAAAGATGGAAAACAATAAAGGCAGACATAGAGTTGCCCATTTTTATGGTCATGTGGATGAAAAGAGCGCTCTGCTTTCCCTGCCTTTGTGCTCATTGGACGCCGGTAGAAGAGGCTTTCAGGGGAAAGCAGACCAAGTATGTCTCAGGCCATGTCAAGGTGCAGCCCTATCCATTCAGCAGCCTGCGGAGTGCTCCTCCCTGCACAGGCCCTGCTGCTGAAACATTATTGCTGGCTGTGACAGCTCTAAAGGCATTTTTTCCCTGCAGTTATGAGGTGCTGACCTCACTGCTGGAATTGAAAGATAAGAAAAATGTTTTAATCCGTATGTTAATTATTGAAATTAGAACTGCAAACAAATATTTTGGGAAACTTCAAGTTGCTTCCAAACGTGGTTCTTTCCATTTTAAGCCCAACGTGTAATTGTGTATTCAGAAGCTCAGATCCTCCCTAAGATTCATGCATTATGCATGCCCTACTTCCCTGGGACACGGAGGATGTCACGCTCTGCATCCTGCTGAAATAGGGAAATAATTTCAGACAGAGTTTGACTTGAAAAAGTATCAAAACTTAAAAAAGAAAGGAAAAAAAATACCTGGAACCCACTTTTGGGGACTCAGAAAATTTACTAGTAATACAGAGTCTCGCTGTTGTACAAAAACATTATGAAATGAAACTAGCTGATGAAATAACATATGAACAACTACAGAAGTACATGCTTATACACACACACACACACATACACACAATGTATTTTTGAAAGTGATTTTTGTTGACGAGGGTTCAGCACATTTTTCTGTAAAGGGCCAAATATTAAATATTTTAGGCTTTGGGGTGACATGAACTCTGTCATAAATATCCAACTCTGTTGTTGCAGAGCAAAAGCAGGCATATATCAATGGCTGGACAGCGTTGTGTTCCAATGAAACTGTATTTATAAAGACAGGTGGTCAAGCAGATTTGGCCCACAGGCTATAGTTGGACAACCCCTGATATAAAGTATATGTCTACAGAATAAGTAATATCTTTACCGGCAAGTTAAATATTTAAAAACATAAAATAGAGCCTACTTTTGTAAGTTGATTATTTCCCTTATTAGTTTTGGGCTCTTTCATCAGTTGGATAGTGCAGATTTCCCCACATCAGCATCAATTAAAATGAGATATCTACATTACCAACTTCAAAGTGCTCCTGGGAACAGATCGAACATCTAGCCTGGATTAGGTTTAACATTTCCATTGTCAAGTTTAATCAAATCTTTATAGTTTAAATCCAGGCCCGCAAACATTTTCTCTAACTTCTGTCTCAAAATCATATATTCGTTTCAGCCATTGGTACCCAGAGCGGTTCCATTGCAATGGTTTTCTGCTGCTCCAGGGAAGGCCAGGCGAAGGGAATTTGAACATCTGTCTGTAGCAACCCCACTCAGAGACTATTTGGAGATTCCTGTCAAACCAAATGAATAGGGGCAGAATGTAATAACATCCCTTTAGATTCACTGTCTGATTCTCATTTAGTTGTCCTGATTTCTTCCAACTCTGGGCACGTCTGCCAGTGCTTATTTTTACGGCTGATTTATGTTAAAGGTTTGATTAAGATACCTCCATATTTTGCAATACTTAAAATATGCAGCATGTAGCAGGCAAAGAGCAGAGTTTAAATTCTGTCAGTTCAAGGTCAAACTATTCTCATGCATTCAGCAAAGCCCCCAAGGTTGATCAACTCACTAGTCCATTCAAAGACAGCCTTCAACTTCCCCATTGGTGTATTTAGAAAACCAAAAGAAGCAGATTGCTTTCAAAACAATCTCATTTTTTTTTTTTATCATACCACAGTACAGGTATTTCAAGAGTATCAGTATCGTCTGTCATCATAAACTGGAAAATTCAGAATAATTATGAGTTTTCCCTGTTCAGACACAAGTAAAATGTTTCATTTAGAGACATCAGTTGCTGCTCATGAAAATGAATTTATCTAAATGCTTTCACTCATGTCACTTAATGTGCTGTCTTTCATCTAGTAACATTTCTAGCATGATCTTGAAAACAGGTAAACTCTCTCGTGTGAAGAGTGAAAATTTACATAAATGAAACTAATTAAGTAGAAGGAAAATGTGACCAATATATAACTGATCTGAAACAGCTTAAACTCACTGACTAGGCAGCACTGCTTTGCAAACTGTAGCTGGGAAAGCCAGATGGTGTATGATGGAGGAATCCTTCCAATAGCCAAAGGTGGATGTGGCTTTAGTAGAACAGAAAAATACAGTGAGTGCTGTGAAAGTCCACCAAGACCCTTCACTTCTCTTATGTTATGAATTGTACGAATATGTTGGTTGGTCCAGGTGACCTGCTGTAAGTCAATCAGTATAAGCTCCCTTGGTACAACTGGCGCAGTTAGACAGGAAAGAAAGTTCTAGCAGCTACATGAAAAAGAAATTATTCATTTTTCAGGAAAGCCATGCCATATCTTGAAAATATCAATGCCAGTAAAATCAAACCAATGCTAAATTTAGAGTCATATGACTTAAACAATCCTTTTACTATTTTATAATTTGTATTTTTAGATTATGTCATATTCCACATATACATAGATATAATACTAAGACAAATACTCATGTTATCACTTATTCTAGGAAATGTTAACACTTTTCTATAACTGATATCTAATCCTTTTTTGAGAAAGAAAAGTATTCAAAATGTTGTAGAATGTCTTAATTCATAGTTCCGCACTCAGGTAATTAGGAATAGCCATAACTCTGTTATGGAAGCATTATTAATCAATTGTGTAAACTAGCAGAAGCACATCTATACATTTTAGCAAGTCCAGGTTAAAAGCTTAAGAAAAATACATTAAGTATAACAGCTTTGTTATTGAAAGCATAAAGTGATATAAATCAGCATGGAATATGAATCAATTTGAGATTCTTAGATAACACTAGGATTATAACAATGGAAAGGGAGGAACAGAAACAGAACAAAAAGTTTAACTTCATCATTTCTGACCAGGGATATGCCAATACTTTGATAAGGAAGTCACAGGTAACTCTCACCATTACCACATCATGAAGCTTATTTAAATAAAAGGCTATTCTTTTTCTTTATGTGCTCATTATACTGTGTTCATGAGATGCCATTATAAGGACTTATGCTAAAGAGAAGTAATTAAATTACATGGAGCCATGGGCCTCCCTGGTGGCACAAGGGGTTAAGACGCAACCTATGAAGCAATCCGCAGCCTCTGCAGCACAAGTTTGATCCCCAGATGGCCAGGGAGCAACCCACATGGAGCAGCAGACCTCTCCTGTCTCTCCCACTGCTCCCCTCAACAGTGTACTTCAGTCAATCTGTCTATTCTGTTCCCCACTCTGTCTTTTGGGAATCCTCTCACCCCTTACACCTCTGGCCTATACTCCAGCTTTTGTATGCATACATAAATAAATCTTTAAATTACATGGAGCCAAAAGAACTCTGAAGCCCTCCTCCTGCAGCCCTGAGGCTATGCTGTCCATGAGAGCAGCTGGACTTCCTTATAAAGGTCCTTTTCCTGTGTGCTGGGCCCTGTTGCACCCGCAGCTGTATATCTCAGAGTACTCTGCCTGTGGCTCTAATGACCTAAGAAACACCTACCTTCATGTCAGATTGAACTATTAGATCAGTTACAACTAGTCTCTGTTTTTTCCAGGACTTTGCAAGCTTGATGAAAGTAGACTAATGTCATCCTACATCCCACTCCAGTTAGCTTAGTTTGAAAAATCCACTTCCCTCCTTTTCATAGCTTTATCTCACTTTGTGTACAAATTTATGAAAATATATGCAAATGATATACTTATAAGGGGGTACACAAATTTGAAAACATACACATAAATATTCATAAGGTCTCCTGGTCTCAATACCCCAGAGGCCAGTCAGCTAAAATCATGTTGGAAAACTATATTAGAGTTGATAGCTAAGCAAAATAACTTACTGATATTGGATTAGAAGTATCATTCAAAGGAAACTACTGTGGATTTCTTTTCTTTCAGTATTTTATCACCTGTCAATTTACTTCATTTTGTCAAGTTAAATGTTCAAATTTGTTGATATTCTTCTTAAATAAATGTCAGTATTTGATTATATTTTGTAATATATTTTTTTCTCTCCTAGGCTACTGTAACCACTTGCTATTTATTGAGTACATGGATGGGTGAATAAATTATCATCAAAATGCTCATATTGAAATTTTGTTTTCATTCTTTGAGCAATCTTCTTGACTATGAAAAATGAAAGTAGTATTCACATCTAGTACATAGAGAATGGACTTTAAAGCACAGTATTCCAGGGCAAGTCAGCATTTAACCAAATAGTATTTAACTCAATAGATGCAGGCATTTAATAGTGAGAGATAAGATAAGAAGCTATGGAAGAGCTACTAAATACTGGAAGAGAGTGGTTAGGCAAGGATATAACTGAGAAAAGACAAGGACTTGCAAAGAAAGATAGTCAATATATGTCAGAATGATTGATGGAACAAGGTTGGAATTTTAAAGACTGGACTCATGTCACTAACAGAGAAAGAAGCTGAGTTATTATTGTATGTGTGCAGACACAGGAAGTGGCCAACTGGATCCAGGCACCTATAGAATATGAACACAGAGAGTAAATGGTATTTTTCAAACATCAATGTGTATATAAATCACCTGAGGATCTTTTGCAGGATGCAGATTCTGATTCATTATGTATGAGTGAGATTCTACATTTCCACAAGCTTCCACAGGATGCACATGCTGCTGATTCTGAACTAAGCAGTTGTTGGGAAAAAAATACAGGATTCTTACAATATTGAGAGAAGATCCAGGTAAGGGCTATGTCTCCCCAGTGTACATGTTGTGTATACAATTTCTTTACCTGCACACAACACACACACTGTCCATTTCATAATTTAGCTCTAAACTAGTGTTTTTGTTGCATTTGACAACTTGGGATGAACAATCCAGATTCTTTCAAGGAAAGTGTCCTGACATCAGATACTTACTGATATATGAGGTCAGATTGGTTGACCAGGTGAGTATCCCTTTCTTATCACCCATTTATGATAAGAAGAGAATGTAGTGGATGAGAAATCTCAGAAAAGTTACAGATTCTCTAAGCATTGATGCTATCACCTATGGTATGTGCTGCTTGCCTTGTCTCTGAGTCCCTGCTCCTTAAATTCTAGGTGAGTGACTAGAAGAGCAGCTTCAGAGTCATACAATCCTTACGAGTCTCAGTTCTTCTATTTTTAAATTATGGATATAATATATATTTATAAAGATAAAACAGGCTTCTGGGCTTACCATAGTTTGGGGACATCATGGATGCTCATTAAAAGAATTCAATACCAATAACCATTTCTAAAGTACTATACAGATTCTAATTATTACTCTGACTCTAAATTTAGTCTTTGGGCTACGGGTGTCTTTGAAGCTTTCCATTCTGTTATTTATTCCTTTCTGCCACTTTGTGTAATTCTATTCAATGTGTCTTCAAAAAGCTTAGTATTCAAACCTAAAAATATCCTCATAAAATACCACCTTTTATTATGCCAATAACTCAGAAATGTAGGTCAAGTAAATACAAGTGGTGTGTGAAATGAAGCCTTCAGAGTTAATAGTGCTGCTGACCAAATAGTCAGACTTTATTAGTGTGATTAGAATGGCCTGGAGGAGCCATGCTGCCTTCAGAATAAGGCTTTTCCTCTCCTTTGAAGCAAATACTGGAAGGTGAAGTTGGGGAGCGCAGTTTTTACTTTCAGGGTCCATCACTTGCCTACTTTTACTTGGAGTAATACAGATGTTTTTCTTTAAGTCATTATTTACTAGTTTAGGCTATGATAGGACACCTAATTAGACTGTTTGCAGTACCTATTATGCGCTCTGGGGCCCTCAAGAAATAACATGAATCTGCTATATACATTTATAAATAGATAAAATAAATACACAATGGATCTTTAAAAACTCATTCCATGCTAGTTTAGAATTTGTGATTTATTGGACATAAGTCTGACTGATTTGCTTTTGCATCATCCATGGAATGGAAAAACAAAACAAAACAAAAAAACCTCTGTTAAGCAATTTAGCTTAAATTTCTTATTTCTTAAATAACATATTATTATTATTATTATTATTAAGGTATTTTAAACAGGTCCAAGGAGATACAGTGTGATAAAAACCAACATTGTTTTCAGTTCATTAACAGAATCTGTTGATCTTTGACAATATTGTGAATGGGCATTCTTGAATATTACAAAACACAGCCTTAGAAATCATACCGAATGTCTGTACTGAGATCTTGCTAGTTTACGGCGAAGGACTGAACACTTACACATAATTTGTTAAATTACTTACTGTAGGGGCAGGACAGACACAGTGCAGGTTTTCTATGATCCCATGCAGACAGGTGAAGGAGAGAGAGTCCTGGAGCCCTTGGTGGCTTTGCAGGCTTTTATTGGGATTTACCAAGTACACAGCAGGCAGTGGTGCTGGGGGGCCGGGAGGTTGGCAGGCCTCCCAGGCCCCAGCAAGTCTTCACTCTGTCTGGGTTCTCTGGCGTGTTCTGGTTCTTCTGCTTCTGCTTCTATGCTTCTCCTCTGCTTCTTGTTCTGCCTCCCTCTCGGCTTCTGCTCTCTTGGCTTCTGCTCTCTTGGCTTCTGCTCTCTTGGCCTCTGCTGGCATCCCCGCAACACCACCCCTAAAAGCCCAGTCTCAGCCAAGGTGAATCCCATCTATGCCCACACCCTACTCCAGGTGCCCACCAGCAGGCATGCATTCGGGACCACAGGTTTCCATCATCTATCCTAATGGTAGGAGGGCAGAAAAGCCTGATACTTTTACCTTACCCTACACTTACTATGTAGAAGAACTTGAATTTTCACTTCCGGCTGAATTTCTTCCCCTTTAAAATTGACTCACTCAATACCAAGGTATGTGAAATTCCATAATTGATGTAGTTTGCTTTACTCAAATGTGTACACATCACAACTTCAATACAATAGAGCTATTTTTAAGTGTAAATATAAATATTTCATTTGCAGCTTAGAGTTGCAATTTATCCTGTCTGGGTTACCAGGTGCTCTCACAGTCAAAGCACAACCCGAAAATTTACACCATTGGACTTCAAGTGATTAAGCGCTAGCTTGCTAACTTGGGAAATAATACTAGCTTATACCATCATTAGGGTCATAAATATAATATCTGGTATATTTTACTATGTATCTGTATTATAATATTAGTATGTGTACATGTAAATAAATGGACTGGCAATTTCACAAATATAACTAAACACAGAAAATCTGAAATTAGGAGAACAAATTGGTTTCATGAGTGCATCAGGATACATCTAGAGCAGTAGTTCTGAAACTTGAGTTTGCATCACACTCAATTGAAACAAAGACTTGTTAAGAGAGTTTCTAATTCAGTTTCTAACTCAATGCGTCTCCATGTCAAGACTGCATCTTGGTCAATACAGGTTTCCTGTGCTATCTGAAAGTAGATGTTCCTGTTTGGTAGGTTAATTTGGGGGTCTGGGAATGCTATTCCCATTAATTGATATGGAAAATATATTTTTTATTTTCTTACAGTATTGTTCATTTTTGTACAATATTTGATGTCTCCCTCACCACCTCCCTCACCACCACCTCCCCCATAATTCTCCCATCACCACCTCCCCTGTAATGGTCCCTTATGCTCTTCCCTGCCCATGTTGACCTCATCCCTTCCCCTTCCCTGATGTATGTCTCAGATCTATAATTTTCTAGTTTTGTCTTTTTTTCCCTCCTCTGACCTTTTGTTCAGTTTCTCTATATTTATCATATAAATGAAACCATCTTACTATTTTGTTCCAACTTATTTCACTTAGTATATTCCCTTCCAGGTCCATCCACGTTGCTGCAAAAAGCATGAGTTTATCGTTTTTTGATTGATGAGTAGTATTCCATTGTGTGTGTGTGTGTGTGTGTGTGTGTGTATCTCACATCTTTTTGATCCAGTCACCTATTTTGGGGCATGTATGTTGTTTCTATGATATGGAAAAAGTATTACAGGGCCCCAGGTCCCTGCCTTTCAGAAAGTCAAAGATGCCTGTATTTGTATTTATTCTGTTTACATTTAAATCTCTAGTTTTTAGGTATTTGTAAATGTTTTACTGGATATATTTTGATGTCTCTTCTAAAACAAAACATGGCATTTTATTAACTTATTATAATGCCTTTTGATTTCTCTCTTAATGCCAAGAGAAAATATGTTCTAGGAAGAAAAACCAACATTTTCCATCAGTTTTAGACCTTGGAAGAGAGAGAGCTATCCAATAAAACTTTCAGATTTCATAGAATTTTTTTTATCTGATCTGTGCAATATAATAACTACTAATCACAAAATTTCTGAGCGCTAAAACTGTAGTCAGCACACCTAAAAAAGTGAACATTAAATTTTGTTTAACTTTAATTAAATAGCCACAAACAGCTAGTGGCCACTCTATTGGACAATTCAGCCTTAGATAGCACAAAACTGGCCTGCAATACATGGTGGCAAATATTTTCTAAACTTCTAATAACATAAACATATGTACTATATATGATGATTCTTGAAAAGTCACTATATGCTAGGTTCTGTGTTAAGGTACAAACATAAATTTTTGTACAGGAGAGACAAAAAGTACTTTAAACTTGTAGACATGATGTCCCTGTTCCACTTTTCATCTCTGCTGCTGTAATGAAAGTGCCCATAGACAATCTACATACAAAAAGGTATGGCTTTCCAACAATAAAACTTTATTTTTAAAATAGGACAGCAAGCAAGATTTGACCCAAAGGCATTATACATGGACCCTATTCATGATAATCCTTCAATTTTATAGATGAGAAAATAATGGCAGAAAATGAGCCCATAACCAGTTTCTCATTTCTATTACAAACACTTGCTTCAACAACCCCCTTCCTACTTCTGATAATCATTTTATTGGAACCAAAAGAGGCAATTTCTTGGCATGAATTATCTATGAGCTCCTTTCTCCATTTTTTTTCTTAGTCATCTGTTGAGAGACAAATATTCTTGTACTGCTATTAGGCCTACTATCATAATGTGCTTATAAAATGGGTTCTGTGGTACATTTCTTGGTTCCAACTACTGGGCAGAGGGAGAGTTACTACACAAGACTTAAACATTTAAGTGAGTGTATGTGTAGTGTCATTAAATACAGTTATAAAAGGCTTATCTGTTGGGTATATTTATTAATTCATCTAAGAGTAATTAAATATTTACAATGCTAAAGGCACACTGCTGGTACCATTGTGAGGTACAGGAGAATCCACCATGACTTTTTTTGTGATGTACATAAATCACTGTAATACAAGTCAAATTAAGAGAGGAAGAGGCTAAGTATTTAAGAGTCCACAGAAGTTAGAGAACACTTTACTAGAATTCAACTCAACTCAATTAATGTTCACCTCCTAAATGTTGACTTCAAAAGAATTTTGTTAGGATACTGTCCGAATACAAAAGAAGACAGAGATTAAGTTCCCTGATTCATTCCTTTAAAGTATTTTTAAGTAGGAAAAACATGAATACACCTTTGGAACTACTGGAAGAAATGCCAATGGACCAGTTTCCCATGTGCGGTATAAACTGTGTAACACAGCTAGCTAATCAAGAGGATCAAAAGTAAGCATGAGCAAGGCAAAATGTAATTAGTCTGTAATAGCACATCTTCTACAAAAGGACCAATGTTCAGAGCTTAAAAGCTTGCTTTTACATAAAAAGCAATGTCATAATTTGTCATCATGTGGACACATTGGTTTAGAATAAAAAAGTTTTAGGTGAAAGTGATGGGCCTATCAGCCAGAAATCAATGTTATCAAAGACCTTCCAGTCTTTGTACCCATTACTAAGACAGACTATGTCAAAATGTAGAACTCTTGTAGTGAAACTGGATGACTTATGGGGTGAATACTTTTGTGCAACTGGTTATTTTTCAGTAAGCAATTATTACTAGGTCAAAAGCCAATGAGCTATGTATTTACCCAACAGCACCAAGGATTCTGCTGTTTCAGCACAGCTGGAACAAAACAGGAACAGGTCTGGGACAGCAACAACAATTAGAATCCTCCATACACACTCTAAGTTTTCATTTGTATTTTTAAAAAATGGTCTTTGTATATTTTAACATAATAATTATTGCAATATACTTATCCCATGTTTCTCCTTCTCCTTTTCCTTCCTTTTAAGTGCACATTGTTTCTATTTTCAGGGATTCTTGGCAACACTTTTAAACATTTTTTCTCTTGCCATTTAGTTAATTCTAAGCATACTGACATTAATCCAAAATGCATATTTGCAGTATCATGGTGAGGTGAGGCCCATTATTTCACAGATGTAAATCAGATGGTAAGGAAAAACTATTTCCCTGCATCTAAATAGGTTGGGAGAAGATAGTATGTTTTCTTTTTAACCTGAATTGAGCGTGGTGTTCTCAATTACAGTAGTACATTCTTTAACTGCATTTTTTTTCCCTTGTAGATGTGTTATCCATCTGTTACAAGGACACTTAAGGCAAATTGTGCCTTCCTGAATTAGACCTCTTTCAGAGGTGAAATTTTAGACTCTTCCATATTCTATAGATTGCCTCAAACATGAATCATTAACATGCCACAACATCAGCTGGCAAGAATTACGGGAAGAGCAAGATTCATTTTACCTCGATTTCAGTTGGAATTTATTTATTTTTTTTAATTTAAAGTGCCTGCTTTCTCTCCTGCAAAAGTTGTGTGCTGCATAACAATGCTTAGAGGGGCCCAGAAACAACATTATACAAACTCATTAGCACATAGATTAAGCCAACAGAAAGAGATTATCGTTTCATTTAAAGACTATCATTCCAGTGCTAATGGGTTGGTATATTTTGACAGGGTAGAGGTGCAATGTCATGTAGCATAACATTCAGTTGCAATTCAAAACATTCCTTAGAGAGGGGATGCACTTATTCTATTCCTAGTTTCCCTAAAATATAGTCATCAGATATGCTTATCATTACTATTGTGGTAATTATTATTATAAATAATAATGCCCATAGAAACTACCACAAAACATCAGATCAAGTATCTCTTCAACATGTGATATCCTTATTACCCCAAAAGATGTCTTGGCTATAGTGGGGATATGTTACCTTGGGACAGCAACTCAGATACTGTCAGGCTTGAAGGTCAGCAGAAGCCACTAAATTGAATGAACACCATTAAGCTACATTCTGAGGAATCAATAATGAATAAATGACAAGCTAACTACAGGTTTACAAAGTATTACATGTTCTAAGTGATGCCTTCTTAGTGAGAAAAATTGTATAATGTTCTTATCTTTTAATGGTATACAAAGAAAAATAAATCTTTTTTGCACTATAGTAATTTGCTAATATCACCTATTTTGAGTACAATTTAGATTATTGTACCATTAGACAGAAAATTACGCCTGAATGCAACCTAAGGTATTATTTAAATAAATTTCTGGACCTGAGTAGTATTAAAAACAGCTCAATAAAGTAGTTGTGGATCTCTAGATACAGTTTCATCATGGCAAACACTAAGGCTGGATTCAAGATATGCATGCTTTTATATCTAGTAAATAAGTTTACCATTAAACAAAAATCTTTATTACTAACATAGCTAAATAAGTCTATAGCATGCACATATGCATGAGTCATGTAAAAAGTAACACTATTTAAATCTGATTTCAGATTTCACAAATTGAAATGTAGGGCTTATGCTTATAATCACTAACAAATGCTTCTGTAGCATCTTTTTTTGTAGGGAATCACTAACCACATGAATCTCTTGTTCAAATGTTACTGGTCTCAAACTTCAGTGTGCATTAAAATCAAATGGAGAACTTGTAAGAAACCAACCTTTGGGTCACACTCCTAGAATTTCTGATACAGTAGGTCTGACATAGAGCCCTTAGTATGCATTTCTAACATGTTCGCAAATAATGCTGTTCCTACTGTTCCTCGAAATATTCTTTGAGTAACAGAACTATAGAATATCTATTTAGGATTATATCTTCTTTGAAGACATGGATTATCTTCTCTTTGTGACTCTCCTCAAAAATTCCATTCACATAACGGAACCTACATTTAATTTTAGATTATTTAAAGTAAACCCTCCAAATATGATGAAACTTTTTCATCATGAATCTAGTCCCCTCTCTCTTCTTCAGCTAAAATCCATCCTGAAAACAGGTCTGCTTTCTTGGTGCTTTCCAGCCTGGCTGGTTAAATCAGGCAACATACTACCTCTTTGCTACAATACCAAAACTAATCTGTTCCTCTGTAGCAATTCTGCTTCTCCAGAAAGAAAACCCAGCTATGTGGGTCCAGTTCTTTGACCAAGAGGTGTCTGCACATCATAAGGATCTGACAACCAGCCCATATATGGACATCATTGGCCTTCAGCCAGCTCTGTATTCCTCTGTCTCCCTGTGCTCTGCCCAGTGGATTTCCTACCAAACACACATTCTCCCACCCAATCATCAGTCAATGAACTGCAACATAGTTGTTCTCCCAAGCCTTGTATCTGAGTCTTGGTGTTCCTCCCTCTTGCTGAGCTGTTTTTGCATTAAATTTCTTTCTCTTGCCAGGACTTGGTGACATAACTTTGGCATTTGTGGGCATCAGAACAATGTGCTCTGGATTTTGGGATATTAGTCATAAGATGTGATAACAAAATGACAGAGCTCTTTTACATAAGGTGCATAATGACTTGTTATATATTTTAAAAATGAGAAATTTTTAAAAGACATATGGATGCTTAACTATTATTAATGGATTGGTAATTATACCAAAAAACTATATGTCAATAATTACTATTTAGCTTTCTGTAGAAAGATAGAATTAAAAAAATATGACTTTGGTGACAGCTCCAATATCTAAAAAACTTGGAAGTCATTGCTCCCAAACTCACAAAGAGAAAAAAATTTGAGTGAACTGAAGGTAATTCAATGTTTTGTTTTCTAACTCTACCTCAGAATTGAGGTTACTGGTACATGACCCCTCTATCCCTTGCATCTAGAGAGACAGATAAATACAGAGAATTATACCTTAAGTCAGCTTAAAACTCCTCAAGTCAGTAATTCACAGGAACATTTAAATAGTAATTTGAGGAATATTTGGAAACTGAGTGAAGATTAGAGTCTTTTGGGATGAGTCTTAAAAGGAAATCCCCACATAGTCAAAAGTTTTACCTTCAAGAACCTGATCAGGTTCTCAAGAATGAAGACTAGAGAAAATGCTATTCAGGTGATAGGTGGAGTGTAGAGTAGAGGGGAAAAAAGCTTTAAAATACCCTAACGGTATTCTTCATAACAAAGTCCTACATTTCAGGTAAAATCACTACATCAGAGTCTCATGCGGCTTAAAAACTTCTTGACCACTCTAGTCTTCCTGCCCTACTTATGGATGGGGGAAGCTAATTAAAAACTGAGATTTAATTATAAGGATTACATTCCCCACAACTTGTTACTACAACAGGGCGTCAGGATAACAGTAGACTACATCTGTGAGAGCTGCAGGAGGCACGTTTTATTTGAAAAAGACTTTTCATTCTTCTCAAGCTCACATGGAATATTCACTGAGAGATTAAGGTTTCACATTAGGAACCTGGAGAATGAAAAACTGTGTAACTCTAAAGCAAGCAGACAAATGAAATAATAAATTTTGTTAATAATAAATTAGGAGAGAATCCAATGTGAGTGAAAAGAGAACATCAATAGGGAAATTAAATACAACTGAAACTTGGTTCTTTGAAAATAAGAAAAGTCTTTTCTTTGAAAAATATTAAAATTGACCTCTAGTTAAGGTAACAAAGGAAAAAAAAAGAGGAAAAACACAAACTACTATTATCATAAACTGTGGTTTTTCACTACCAATCTCTCATAGACATTAAAATAAATATATGACAATTCTATGCCCACAGATTTGATAACTTGGATGAAGTTTATTGAAAGGCACAAATGACTAAAACTCCCACAAAGAGAAACTGATCAGTTAAACAGAACTACATCAATTAAATAAATTGAATAAGTAATTAACCTTTCCCACAAAAGGAAGCACAAGGCTCCAATGGGTTCATGGAGAATTCTACAAAACCTTTAAGGCAGAAATGACACTAGTTCTCTAGAATATTTTCAGAAAAATAGAAATAGAGGAAAAACAATCTACCTCTTTCTATAAGATCACCATTACCCTCATTTCAAAAACCAGAAAAAGACTTTGTAAGAAAGGAAAATTACAAATAACTCTCATAAACATAGATATGAAAATCCTTCAAAATACCAGCAAATTGAATATAATAATGTATAAAAAGAATTATATGCCATAACAAAGAGAGATTTATGCAAGGTCACATAGATAGGTATCTCCAATAGAAAGATTATTTCTGGTAAAAATCCAATACCTTTCCCCAATTTTCTTTCTTATAGGTAGTCAAGGGAACAATAAAAGTTTGTCTTGAGACTTCAGGGACTTAATTGACCTCATCTCAAAATAATCTACACCTGACAGAATATGAGAAAAACTGTTATGAACATCTTATGGAGGTTTATTTGAACATCTTGGGAGGCCTATGCTTTGTAGTCTATTGCATCAACAGGCTAAGAAGAAAAATCAAAAGATCATATAATAGATTGGAAAAGCATTCTAAAAACTCTAACAGTCATTTATAAACATCTCAACAAATTAGAAAAGGGAGGAACATTCTCAACTACTAAAAAACTATATCGTTAACATCAGATATAATCTTACTGGGAAACTTTTTCACTGACATTATGAACAAGGCAAATATTTCCCCTTTCACCACTCCTATTCAATTGGTATATCCTGAGAGACCTAGCCAATGCAATGAGATAAGAAAAGGAAACAAATTAAGGAAGTAATAAACCCACTTTATTTGGAGATGACATGACTGTAAATGTAAAAAATCTGAAGGAATTGACAAAAACAGCACACACACACACCTCCTAGTACTATGTAGCAGTTATAATAAGGTTGTAGGATAAAAGGTTAATTTATGAAAGTAATTAGTCTTCCTATATAATTGCAGCAGGTGATTATATTTTTAAATTAAATGTATAATACCACTTACATTGGTACATATATACCATGGAATATTACTCAGCATTCAAAAAAGATAAACACATGTAATTTGCAGCAACATGGATGGCGCTGGAAGGGATCATGCTCAGCAAAATAAGCCAAAAAGAAAAAGAAAAATACCGGATGGTCTCACTCATAGCAGGAATCTAGAAACTTAAATAAGGGACCAGAAAAATGAATAACTATAAGAAAGCGAAAATCAAAATCAACAAAAAACTATGAACCAGAGACACTTTTTGAGGGGTGAGGGGCGGGAGGGGAGGGATTGGGGTCAGAATGGGGGGGTTGCAATTATATGGGGAATATAAAAATAAAATTTATTATTTAAAAAAAATAAAATAAAATAAAAGCCTAAAAAAATGTATAATACCACTTACATTAGCAACAATGACAACAACAAAGAAATTAATATAAAACTAACAAAAGATTATAAGATCTATGTGAGGAAGACTAGCTAGGAAGACTAGATACAAGGAGGGTAGTCACAGAATATCTACATAAGTGGAGAAATATGCATTTCCCATCCTTAAAAGCAAAGATTCATTGCTCTGTCCTCATAGTTTTAGACTTCCTAGCATGTAATAGGCTCTCAATAAATATCCCTTGAATAAATCTATGTATTAATAAATATATATACATATATATCTCCTAATTAGCAATGTAGTAAATGGTTATATCTTCTACTAAATATATGTATCTTTGTGGAATTAATTTGAGTAAAGTAGCAGTTTCAATTAAGTAACATAAATGTAACACATACTAAAATATGGATTTTTATCATCCTATTTAAAATGCACCTTGAAAAGTGTTTATGATTACTAATAGAGTAAGATATCATCTACACATTATAAATGCAAGTATAATAATGTAATAAAAACAATAGAAATAGTTTTGAATATTGATGTATAATTAAAAATATTTAGTGGGCCTCCCCTGGTGGCGCAGCGGTTGAGCACTGGGCTGCGAGGCTGCCCACAGCCTCTGCAGCACCAGTTCGTTCTCCGGCAACTGGCGAGGGTCCCACAAAAAAAAAATTAGAAATAACTCTTTTCCAGTACAATCTTATAAAGGTTTATTTTTATTTGATTTTGTTTGATTTTGAATTTTGCCATAGTGCATGTTCTACTAGGATATAAACTGCAAGCAAGAATTAGCTTTCGTTATAGATATGTTTCTGACACTGTACCACTAGAACTCAATGCTTAGGCTTTTTGAAAGAATGAAATTCTATTGAGTTGAAAATATTGACATATTATCTAACATATTTACAGCATGTTAGATAATTAATTAAGGATATATTATCTGATATATAACAACACTTCCTAGGGGAAGGAGTTTAAAAATCACAGCACTTAATCTAGAAGTCTTTGAGGTACATGGTTTAACATATACCCTAGTACATTTAAATTGGTTCCCAGCCTCAGTGACTTTAACTTTGAGACCATTGTGACATGGTCACAACTTATTAGATGGAAAAATAGCCTGAGAGAAATAGTATTCTGAATTTGCAAATCTAAAATTATGAAGAGACAATAGCTTCACAAACATAACAGTTTATCTTCATACTACCATACTGCCTTAATAACATTTTCTCTACCAATGTAATTGGATCCATATAATTTGGAGTACTGAAGGTATAGATAACTAATAATGTCTGTATAAACCACAGAGAGTGCCAACTAGTCAACGATAATTTCTAGTCACAATTGAATAGCTAGAATGTGCATCGGAGACAGGATGACACAATTGTTATCATTTTTCTTCCACTGAATTTATAGGAGAGACACCAGGTAAAATCAAGGTCATTGCATCACACAATTTAGTCTACTAACCTCCTTTAAAATTTGTTTGCATTTATATCAAACAGATCTTGATAACTTTAAATATATTTTGGAATTAAAAAGGATGTATGTTATAAGTAGACAGCTAGATGACAGAAAGATGAACACAGATATGTGTATTTCTGTGATTAAGCACTTTACATGTTCTCTATATTATATATATAACAATACTCAATATCACAGTGAGCCCATTATGTATGTCTTTAAAGTTAATTTGCAGATAATCTCCTAAAGTTGAAATGAATTATCCAAGGGTATACCGTAAATGGTAGAGTCATGACAAAATTTCAATTATGCCTGTTCTCACACATCACACACTAGGCTGATATTATATTGTTATTGTTACTGGGCAGAGAGAGGGGCAGCCCAAACCCCGCAAACCTGCCCATTCTAAATGGGTTCTGCCATCTGCTGCATCAACACAAAACATATGAGACTTTAATGGGAAGGAACTTTAATACAATTTGGAGACAATACAGGAAAGGCAAAGAATCTAGTTTCTAAATCAAGCACCCAAAGTTACCCATCCCCTCATGGGTAAAACTCCATCCAAATGGGATTGGCCCAGAGCAAGGCCCCAAAACCTGCCACAAGTCTAAAGCACCTTTCAGTGGGGACCCACAGAAAAGGGTCAGAAACAACCAGACAAGCCCGGAAGGAAAAAATCAAAATCAAGATAAAAGCTGTCATTGTCACCTCCCCACGGGTCTCACCCACATCTGCGTCAGGCCACGACCAAAAGACAAGCACAGTTTTTTCACATGTCTCTAGGCCCCATGTGCCTCCTCCAGGTCTTCTTCTGGCTCCATCCTGCTTCCTTCCTCAGTCTCCTCTTCAGCTTCCTCTTCTCTTCCTGCTCAGTTCCATCCTCCATTTGGGTGCAGCAGGGAACCTGGAACCTCCCCCTTTCCTGTGGACCACCCTGTTACATTATGACCACATCATCTTTCCTCTTTCTCCTCTCACTGACAATCAATGTTTCCATTAGTTCATTATGTTTCTTGCAGTCATTCCTTTTGGATCTCACTTATAGTCACTCTGGTTTATACTCTCTTCACCTCCTATCTTGAATATTAAACTGCACTCTTGCCTTTATGTATCCTTCCTGAAGTTGCCAAATGTAGCATCTCTAGACACTGCTTTAAGTCTACCTCACCCCTGCTAAAATCCCCATGTCCTTCAAGATCTTTTGTTTTCTGAAACAATCTAATCTGCTTCAGGAGGAAATGACCTTGATGCTCTATTGTGATAATCTCACTTTTGGTCAATGTACTCTTGCTTCTCCCTCGCCCAGCACAAATCCACTCTAGCTCTTGGTACCCAACTCTGAGCCCACTCTGAGGACCAGCAATGTCATTTCATGCTATAATCATTAATTGATGTTATCATCACCGCCATCATCAATATCCCAGCTCTATCTGTACAACACTAATCGTGCAGCTACTCAAAGATTAGAGCCTCAGAGACAAGGGAGACAAGAAATAGCAAAGCTGTCTCTATTGCTCCCCCAAAAGATAAGGACTGAAACTAGAAGAAAGCATCTAGAAGCCTTGAGCTCAATTTAACACTGTTATGTCATTGAAATATGAAGATTAAAAAGCATTAGTTCTCAATGGATTTAAAATAAAAAAAACAAGGGAAAAAAATAAAAAACCCTAGGTCCTTCATCATAGATAGTTTGAGAAGCATTGCTTTCTAATCTTTGAAAACATTTTCACATAATCACCATCTGCTCTGGTAATCTGGAAGGGTGTAATGGGGGGTAGTAAAATGGGTAAAAAGAGTCATGGTGATGGATGGAAATTAAATTGTTGGTGGTAATAATGATGTAGTGTACACTGTTGAATTATAAAGATGAATATACCTGAAACTTACGTAATATTGTAAACCAATGTTAACTCAATAAAAATTTACTTAAAAAATAAGCCCATTTTCACACATCTAACATTCAATTTATAATGAACTATGAAGACTAGATATTGTTTTCCCCTTACAAATATAGAAAAGCAACCGAGGGACAAAAAAATGTATGTGGTTTGTCAAGACACATATCATGTTAATATGTAGACTTTTGTAATTCTACAGCTGAGAGAACTTCAGCTCTGTCCTATTTCTCATATACTAAGGGAACTGCAGAGTGATTGTTCTCATTCTTCCTGGCCAAAAAGGAATAGAAAAGTAATTTACCTTGGATCACTAAAGAGCCACTGACTCCACAGGTAAGTTTTATACATCAATGCAAATTAATCAAACATTTGTTTTCACACACACACAAAAATATCTATTCATTCTTTCTCAGAATGACTCTGAATGCTGACTTATATTCTCATTCATTCATTTGTCCCCTGATTGATACTCAAATTAGAATTACCCCAAGACTCTCAGAACTGGTCTCTTCGATATGCTCTGTTCTGACATGCAGAGTAATTTAAGTTCAGATCAGTGGAATTCCTTGAGGCCGAGGAGAAAATTGTGTCCTTGCCTAAGTCCTTCTCCAGCCCTAACTGTTGAAGAGATCATCACATTCTAAGCTTCTGCTCTTTTCCTCCCCAGAGAAGTAATCACTGCTCCTCCTTTCAGTGTCCAGAGATCTTTTCTAGTGCCAAGTTTTCAATGAACACAGGCTCTTTAAGAAATATCTTTACTCACAGAATAAGTATGAGGTTATTACTCCTTGTGTGTCATGGAAAGTACCCCCTCCCTCCTTGATACCCTAAGTCCCGGTCCCTAAGCACAGGACCACTATCTCTGGCTGGTTCCATTATTCTTTTGGATTTACAACCATATCAAATCTCCATATACTTGTTATTAAATTCTGGCCTTTTCTTCTACTAATCTGTCTGATGTTCATTTGTTCATCTGTCCAGGCTTAGAAGAACCCAGAAGGGGTGGGGAAATTTTCCCTGTGCCCTGACATGACTAACATGTATTCCATTTGTTGAACACCTACTATATTCCACATATGGTGTTCAGTGCTGGGTATACATGAAAAATAAAATAGCTTTTCCACACGGAGTCACAGAAAGAAACTAATATAGGAGTTTAGATAAGTTTTCTTATTTTATACAATTTTTGTATCTTTTAGAAACTCAATTTTCCTGTTTTGTAATATCAAAGCTTGAAAGAATTGTATCTAATGTGGAAATAAAATGCTGCACAGCTTCACCCTGTTGCAAGCTAGTAAGTATTAGCTTCTGACTTAATGTTCTTTCTCCCTCTAATTGCTTTCTTTAGGATCGCTAATCTTCCAAAGAATCATTGTTTACATTATGCCTTTGCCCATTAACCAGAGAAGCATTTCTTTCCACCCTTTTCCCCACTCCAAGGAGGGATTAAAAACAACTGTTAACACAATTAAAGCTCAGTTTAATTTCTATGATCCATTTGCATTTGCAGTAAAACATCATGACTGTGGACTCCTGGAGGGTTTTAAGTACCATGGGATCAGGTTTGTTCTCCTGCCCTAAGTGACCTGTTACAGCAAGAAGGCAAGACTTATCATGTGGAACACTGAAACACTCAGGTCCTCTAAGCAAGGTCATTTTGGATGCTCTGTTTGTATAGGACTAAGCATTATAACTACCTTGTTCTGACTTACGAGGCTAAGAATCAACCCAGCAAGCACTCTACCCTCTACCAAAATCTATCACAGGCTGAAGTGGAGTCTCTAAAACACAGTGGCCTGGAATTTTGATCCACGGAGGAAATCAATTCAAGAGCTGATGCCCTCAATATCTGACCCATTCTCTGAGCCAGTGATTCTAGGTAGCACGCACATTCCCCAAAACGTGTTAGATTAGAAGGATGACAGTGGTGTCACACAGACTTTGGTAGTTATTTAAAGTTAATTAATTTAACCTGACCTTTCCCTATAACTATGAGGCACAATAGACTACTAGTGATAATTGATTCTGGAGGGCCTCTGAAATGGTTCAAGGAAAACGCAGCTGTGCTGTGTAACAGTTCTTGTTTGCTCAGGATTATAAACTATTTTTAGTACTTAGTTAATAAAGCTGATTTTCTTAAGGGGCCTGCAGTGGAATGCATGAGCTACTGTGTCAGATGCTGCTGGAATTGGGATTTGCAATGCATGAACCTAAGAAAATTAACTCTGCTAATGCTGCTTGATTTTTAGAGCTCAGGTGCTGGTGTGCCAGCTATGGTAGAAATCTAATGGTGCTAGGTAGAGCTTATTTCATGGTTTCTGAAAGAAATCTACACTTGAAATAACAGATGGACTCAATATCCCTTTTTTAAATTGTGTGTATTGTTATTTTATTAATTTTCACTGTAATACAGAAAATGATATCACAATTAGCAACTTATGAAAGACACCTTAAAAACACCTTGAAAAAAATATTTTCCCATTTTAAGAACTTCATCTTTTCCCAATACATACCTCTAAAGTTGATGCGACACGACAGTATATCTTAGAATCATTGACATATATCTGGCTCAGTAGATATGGCAGCTGATGTGATCTTATATATAACTTTCTAAGGGAGGTACTATTTTTACTCCCATCTTACAGATGAGGAAACTGAAGCTCAGAGAGAACTTGACTTAATCAAGGTGATATATCTAATAGAGTGGATTTGGAATTTGAATGCAAACAACCCAATTCTGTTCAAATTCTTAATTACTATGACATGTTGCTTCAATGACCTAGTTAGCTCTGACTCAAGTGACCTTGAAACATAACCTTCTCATAAGGACCCCTGTTATCAGTTTTATGTTTACGTCATCAGTATGAAGACAGCATTATTTGTAAGGTACAAAATATATAGTATTATTTTATTTATGATAGAATGTATTATATTGTCCAAATCTTTTTTTGACCACGTAATTTTTGCATGAAGTTCTTTTTACTTTTAACTTCCTTCTTAACCACTGAATATAACATTCTGTTACATGGATAGACATGTAAGGGCTTTCCATATTTATATTATTACCCACACCCTGTAATAAAACACATTTAGATGTTTTAATTTAAACAAAATTTTCTCTAGGTAGTCAATAAGAGATGGAATTTCTGGGTCATGAAGGTGTTTTCATTTGCTTTTTAGAAGATTTAAATAATAAAACATTATTATATTATATTATTATACTCCAAGACTGTTTTATAACACATTGTACCTAAGATCTGTAACTTATTTACAACTAGGGCAGCTATTTCTCAAACCCAATTGAGGAGTTTTTCCAGCATTATGCTAAGAATCCTTTATAAGATTTCTTTTATGAGGTTCATATATACCTCAGAGTATTTTCTATGAAGGGCTCCATACATTTGGAGAACTGATAGTTAAGACTTGCCTCTGTGGGTAATTCCTTTGTGATATACTACCAAAAAAAAAAAAAAGATGTACCCTTGATATTTTTCATCATTCAAATGCTTTTCAAATTTGTAAAGCACACCAAGATGGCAAGATTAGTTTGATACAAATAACACTAACAAGGAATCAAATAATATGATAATTTATACTTTATTGTATATAAAAAGTCATGAGTGAGATTTAAAAATTCCTGTGTTTGTCATATTCTTTCAGCACAGCAAATTTAGTCCTATTGACTCCAAAGTGCTTGTTTTCATAAATTATTTCTGCTACACTGCAGTGTTTTCTACATGACAGGCTGTCTGATCAGGAGGGGACACGTAGGATGTGTTTATTGCCATCTCTGGGATTAGAATGTTGGCTCTCAGCTACCTTTACAGATGCTTCCTGTCTGTGTTCTTAATATAGTCGTTTAGCATTAAAAATAGTTATTTCATCATAACACCTGATATGAATAGTAGGACTGTAATCTTGAAATGATGTAGGCTTTTGTGTCTTAACTGATCTGCTCTAAACCAACCTTTCTTCAAAGACAGGAAGCTATTAAGATGAATTCATTAACTTCAGCATCAAGTCCTTCACACACTTTTTAAATACCACACATTTCTCATAGCTGCTTAACACACAACAGCACTTCAGTTAGAAACACAAATAGTCACAGGACTTAGGAATAACTAAACATAATAAAAATAGCTATCTCCGAGCCACTGGGTGCTGCATTTAAAGGACACCAGAGGTTCCTCATTTGGAAAGTTGATTAAAATCTTCAACACCAGACAATGCAATTTCAGTTGCTTTTGTAACATTTCCCTGTAGTTTTACAATGAAGAGAGGGGAGGAGAGTTGACATTCTCCCTTCCTGCTGGCTGTTTTCACCTCTTGAGGAAAAAAAGTGCAGGTAAGGAAGAAAACCCCATCCTTGAACATTTAAGCCAGTCCACCAAATTAATTCTTGGCCACAATTTGACTCTGCATGGAACAAATAAAACTAATATAGTAAGTCATTTTTTATGTAAAAAAAATATGATGGATATGCAAAAAAGCAGGCAAATAAAGTCATTAAAAGTGCTTCAAACGACAGGATGGCTCCCCACACCAGCGTCCTGAAGTATATAAGTATAAAAGGCTCCAGAAGTATAAAAAGGAGTAGAACAAAGTGAGTTTGCAACTCAAAATGTGGTCTGGATCAGCAGCATCAGCCTCACAGCGAGCTTGTTAGAACTACAGATGCTTTCGCCTCAATCTAGGATTCGTAAATCAGAATTTGTGCTTTAACAAGATCCCCTGATTCTCAAACATTGAAGTGTGAGAAACACTGCTCTGTATAATAGAATCAGTAACAATTTTGTTTTTAATTTTCATCGGACCAAGTACATGAGTAGTTGCAACACTATGTTTTGCTTAGTTCATTATTTAGACAATTTTATAAAGAGCATAGCTACTTGGAAACATTCCCATTTTCTCTACTTTGTCCTCAAGAAACCATGTGAGAGCCTTTGAAGGAAGGTAAAGAGTGATTAGAAAAATTATGCTAATAGTGTTTACATTCAGAATATTTACTCTGGAGGATAAAGTGCAATTTGACATTCTTGTTATTTCACAAAACCATCATTAAAAGATCATTCTTAAAAAATATTTGAGATCATCTGGAGTGACAGATTTGTGCTTTGTTTCCTACCACATCAGAAAAATGTCATTATAAGAAAACATCCATATGGATTAGTTTGTATGTACATAAGATTATTATCTCACTGTTTTGTCTGGATTTTTAATAAAGTCTTGATAATTTGTCTTATCATCAAGGACTCTATTTTTTATTTTATAATTGTTCTACAAGAGTTTGTCTATGGGGAAAATCAAATTGATTTTAAGTTAAAAAAGTATTGGTATTATTTAAATTAATTTCTTTATCTTAAAAAATAAACCAACAACCTCATTTTTCCTCCCATTAAAAGAAACGAAAAAATAATTTCTAACCTAATGTGACCAGCCTCATCGGCCATGTCACTTTATTCTGAGGCCGTGTTTCCTGCATCTATAAAATGGGGAGGTTTTACCTCATCATGATTTTTTATGATAAACAATCAGATACAAAAATTTGCAATTATATGAAAGCTCCTTTCTTTCTCGGTCATGCAATTTCATGAGATGAATAAACAGTTACAGTTTGACAGACTTTTGCAAGATTCCTGAAGCTTGGAATGGTACAAGTTGAAATAAATGTGCTGGAAATGATAAAAAATAGGTTTGGGGATGCACAGAATTCTCTGTATATCAAAACAAAGCATATCAACTACACAAATGAAGGTGATTTTATTTTTGTTATATTTCATCTACTTGATACACATGTAAGAGGAGAAATTATGTTTGTGGAAAACGTGGTTATTTTACTAAAGCAATGTGCTCCCATCACCACCTTATTGAGGTTCTTTCAGCATCTAATGTAGGCTGAACCACATATAAGAACAATTGGTCTCAGATTGAGACATGCCATACGATCTCATCCATTTTACTATCCTCAGCAGGAAATCATAGCTACTAAGTCAAATTTCTTGTCTTTCAAAAAGGAATCAATTTGTGGGCCATTTTATGGCATCCTTAGTGCATGTTAATAGAGGGATGTTGACTTTCAGAATTGATGTGTAACATAAGGAATGATGCAGGTGGTCTGCACAGAGGTAAGGAAGATTGAGCGCTTGCTTAAAACAATTTTTCAAGAAAAAAAAGTAGAATCACTAAGTGAAACACTTGGTAAAGCCATTACTATAAATTCTATTTAACACGCATTTGGCAAAATAACATTTACCCTTGCAAAATCAACCCTGCCATTTGTATACATACAGGCAGTCTATAAGTTATGAATGCAGCATTCTAACAAGGATCTTTTTAAGTTATTTGGTTGGAACCTGAGTTTATTTTCCCACAGAAGCAGCATTTTAAATAAGAATTATATTCTCTGGTTAATTCAGAAAATTCTTTCAACCCAGACGTTGCTAAACTGAAATTATCAAGCTTTTCAGTATGCCTGGAAAATCAGACCAGTGTGAAAACGGATTTGCCTGAATAGCAGAGTTCTTTCTTTGTACTTGCTATTTGAGCCTCCCTCCTAGTGGTTTCCATCTAAGTTTCTACCTTATAGTCATCCCTTGGAACATTTCCATGACCTTGACCCAGGTATTAGTTTAGTTCTTGACACTGGTGTGCTGGAGCCAATTTGTATTGGTTTATATGAGCTAATTTTTAAATTTCAGGAATTTTGATAGCCAGTTGTTCAACACAATATTTAGAATTAGGTTATACATGCTTACAATTAAATTTTAAAAAAGTGATAAATGGTCAGAACTCATAAGTTCTTACTTATTTTACTATTATTTATTCTTTTGAAGTTATTAAATGTGTTGTATCTGTACAGTGGAAATGCTCTACAATGGTATAATATTGCACATTTCTTTTCAATTCCATGTAGAATTACATCATAATGAAAACTTAAAATCAACCATGATAAAAATATGTACACTACAGACAGCAGCAAACTCAGGCCTGATTTCTTTGATTGTTTATTTGAAGACTAGGTGACAGGAAAGTATAAACCTTGAGCTAAAATTGGCCTATCACCCTTTTTTTCCCTTGGAGTGCCATTTAAACATTGACCTTCACACACTGAGCCAGCCCATCCCCAATCCTACTTGTGTTCCAGTGGTCTGCATGCTATTCCATTTCCACTTTCAAGTCACAGCTAGAGGATGGAAGAAGGCTTCCCTCCTGGGAGTCTCAGTATAGGTGAGGTTTGTCATTTAGCTTATTGCACAATAATTGTGGATATTGTAGCAGGACTGGGTGTGACTAATAAATTGAGTGGGGAGAAGGAGAAAGAAACTTCCCTCTGGTTTCTTGGTTCAGAATGAAGCAAACCCTTGAAGGCAGCTCAGTCTGCTTTTGACGTCCTTTCAGAACTCTTCTCTGAACAGTACACTGCCTTGCTGTGTCCTTGTGATGACCTCTGGTCCTTAACCTTCTTGAAGAAACAGGGCCTCAAGTGAATGTAGGATAAGTGCCGCAGAAAAACCATACCAATTTTTACAATTATGAGTTGGTGTTGGTCTGGGCTTATTAAACTTTATAATGCTTCCTTTCCATATTGAATTGTAGTACATCTACAGAAACATGGCATGGACAGCTGATACATATCTGCGCAATTCCCTCTGGTTCACATTTGTCAAAGGCCATAAATTGATGTGCTTGGTTACCATGGGCATGGTTACCATGGGCCCTGCATAAGCAAATCTACCCATGAGTTGTATATTTTAAATGGTTCTATCTAATAGCAGTAATTTAATCTTTAACTGTGGTCAGAGTTGGATTCATAATGTGCCTGTGGATCCCCTTCCAGCACATTCTTTCATTCATATATGTGGGCCACCTGGCTAGAGCGTCTGCTACCCCATTTGATGCCAGGCTTTTTCAAGAAACTTGGCACATATTCCTTTCCTTCCTCACCTCTCCAAGAATGTCCCCTGAAGCACTGTTTATTGACTCTTTCTTATGAATGTTTTGTATTGCTCCGTTATGTTCCTCTCTAGAGAAAAAAAATTATCTCTGGCCTGGGAGTGGGGTGTTGGGGAGATGGGCGAGGCTCACATTAATTTTTGTTGTTGTTGTTAGGACAAGCCTTTAACTTGTGTTTTCAAAGTTTTTGGACACACAAGTAGAATGACAGTGAATTTCATGTACTGAAATGTCATGAAAGATGTTTGATTTTTGTAGCTCTAGTCTTAATTAGCAGAGTTTGCTTCTGAGTAAGCCCCTTAGTTCTCTAAGACCAATAATGATCCTATCATTTTGGAAACCACTATAACTATGTGACTTAGTGACATAGTTTATAAAAAATGAATTTATGGAATAAATAAATTATGTTTATGGTTGGAGAATTTAGGATATCCAAAAAACAAAAGCAACAACTAAAACCTTGAATGGTTATATGTCTATCAGATTGATAAATGTCATAGGACTTAGTAAACCAAATTAATTGTTTTTTTGTTTTTAAGAAATATTTCTTAACAGCTATTGCATATTAGAGAGGGAAAAAGGAACAACAAATGATATTTTCTCTCCTGCAAGTTAAAGGGAAAAACATGTGATAAAACAAGTAATATGAATTACAATAGTTTAGCAAAGGGGATGGGGACATTATAAATCTAAAATCATCTAATGAAGTGGTTCTGAATCGGCCTAACCTCTGATGATTCTTAAATAAATAATAGGTCCAAAACATACTTCTAAGATTCCTCATGTCTTTTTCTAATATATCACTAGGAATAATATATGGAGCTGAGGAGCAGGAAAAATATTAATAAATTTTAAAAAATAAATTAAGACATTGCTTTTTAAAAATTATACAGAAGCTTTCCAAATGCTAAAATATTTCAACAAAAAGTAAATTAATATAAGCTGAGTATTTAGTGAACAGAATTACATCACAATGAATAAAATTACTTCAAAAATAAAGTGATTAAATGATTAAGAATCTATTTCTCTTTCTTTTTCCCCCTTTTATTCAAAGAAAATAATTACTTCCCTCTTTTTTGAGAGATAGTCTCCTAAATGCTTTCAATTCCAGGTAATTCTTCCTTGATTGTCTAAATTGCAAAAATTTTGTATAAAGAATAATAGTTCAAAATTGTATAGCTTCAAAAATGTTTGCTAGGTATTTAAATAACCACCTGAAGTTTAAGAAAGTGAGTAGTGTGGACCTCTTGTTTTGGAAATGATTTAAGTTTTTAGATTGAGTTTAATTGAAAAGAGTGAAAGATAAAAAAAAAAAAGTGCCAAGGAAGAAACTTGGAGAAAACTAGGATTAGAGGAGGAGGAACCTTTGGAAGAAACTGGAAAAGAGGAGAGAGAAGGGTGTAACACAACAGGGAGAGATTCACACATGCCAAGTGGTCAGAACTAGAAGAAAATACCGGATAGGACAACCAAGAATTTACTAGTAACCTCTTCCTGGGCAGTTTTCGTGTTGTTCTAGATATAAAAGATAGAGCTGTGAAATGAGAAATAAGTTCATGGAAGAAAATGGAATCAAGTCTATCTAAAAAGAAATAAATTAGGTGTAGGGTCAAGGAGATGGATAGAACATGAACTATAAATGATAAAGGACCTTAAAACTGTAGTTTTTCATTTTATCAAGATCTCAAAATGATAACAAAAGTGGTGAGTTTTCCCAAAGTGAGTTGCCAGTTCACTTAAGTTAGAGGTACTAAGGAGCTAGTATAGGTCAGATCTGTGGTTTTTGTCTGAACCCCCACCACCCCCATCACCTGTTTGAGAAGCTGGACCTGTGGAATAGCATCAGCAACATCTCCTTACTATTCCCTCTGTGCCAATAAAAGAGGCTGAGGTCTAGAGCTGCTGAGTGAAGCAAACCATTTCATGGAGGAGAGTAGAAGTGTGAGTTCAGTTGACATTGAGAGGCACAGTGTAGAGATTCCGAGACCTTGTTAAGCGCATTTGAGGGGACACAGTGAACAGCCATCTGACATTGAAAGCAGCTTATGGAGAAGAAATTAGCTGAGGCAACTTGAACCAGAGTAGAGCACATGGAATACATACAGATCACCTGGCTCAGGTGAAGGTGTATGCCTTCCACAGACGGGGGCTGACACACATGAGGACAGATTCAAAGACCCATCTAGAAGAAGAGCAATGAAACCTCAGTAGTAAGATGATGAAGATGAGATACCAATTAATCTGCCCTGACTCAGAATCCTAACCAATCAGAATTTGAAAAGTGATTGAGACAAAAAGACCCTTTCCGAGTGTCCTTACAAGAGACAGGTTTTAATGTCTGCAGCCCACTGGAACTGGCATTTTACAGTGATGATAGTCAAACAGGATTTGGTTGCTTCTTAACCTTCTTCAGAAACAACTGGGAAGAGAAAACCTTAGTGGAGAAGGAAGTAGTTCCCAGTGGAAATACACAGAAGAACAGGTGGGGGTGGGGAAAGAAAAAATAAATATATATTTTTTCCTATCCTCCTGTGTTTTCATTTTCTAGGGTCTCCATAATAAAATATCATGAGAGTGGCTTAAACACAGTTCATTGTCTCATGATTTGATTTGAGAGATTAACAAATCTGTGAACAAGGTGCTAGCTGGGCCGTGCTCCCTATGAAGGCACGGGGAAGGATGTGTTCCAGGCCTCTATCCCAGCTTTTCAGGTAATAATTTTACTTATGGCAGAATAACGCCATCCTTTACATGACACCTTGCATTTGTCAGTCTCTATGCCCTGTGTCTGAGTCCAAATTTCCTCCTTTTTAAAAGCAAGGACATATATCATATTTGAGTAAATTTCTATTATTCCTCAATCTACATAAATTCCCAACATTTAGTAATCTGTAGGATTATCTGTCATTGATGTGATTTAGAAAAGTTGTGTTCTGTCTGCTCAGTATAAACTGTTGAAATACAGACCCCAGCTAGTGACAAAACAATAAATAAAAAAAAAACATTATCAACAGCCATAAAGATATCGGTTGTCATGTGTGTATGCAAAACAGCCCATTCAACTATAGCTTATTTGATATCTATTCATTTCCGAGGTAACTGAAATTTACTTTAAAAATTAAGTTCCAGTACTTGCTTTAAGGAGTACAGGCATTCAGAATGAAAATATTATCAAAAGTAGTGTATAAATTAAAATATTTCAAATGAAACTTTATTTAAATGAAATGGTAGAATCTGAACATTTAGAGAGTGAGAGGGACTCTTATCTGAATTTCTCAGATCCTCTACTTTATAGCCTTGAAAGCCAACTGTGTCAGGGATGTGCTGGCTCAGTATAGAAACCTCAAGGGGAAAACAACAGTAAATGACTGTCTCAGGTTTGCACAAATAACTTCTTCAAGAAATCTCTAAGGATGTAACAATTTAGAAAAATCGTTTCCAAAACATACTCTTATCCTTAACTCAATATTGCTCCTCCAAATAGACTTGTTTGTGTTTTGCCCTCATTAGATTTTAAACTATTATTATCCTTTCTGATTTAATTTGCTAAGACTCTTAATATAAGCATGACTTCTCTCCAAATACACTTGAAGAAATTTCAAGATTAAGATTTATTATTTTCCTTCCACAACAAGTCCTATTTATATTAAGAGGAGCTAAACATAGGTCTTTAATGGATTTTAAATTTAAATTTAATTTAATTTAAAAGATACAGACACTCTCCATCAACTCTCCTACTCCTTTTACCTCAACTGGCCCATGACTTGCTAAAGTTAATTTCCAAATACTACTTATTCACACAGCAAGACAAAATCCAGGAACAAAATGAAGATCAGTGTTTTTCTAATCACAGATTGTGACCAATTAGTGGGTTGTGAAATCAATTTACTATTTGATGTCCTACAAAATGACATGGGATAGAACACAAATATTGATATGGGATAGTAAATCACAAGTTGCAAAGAACAATATATTTTGAAAACCTTTTTTTTTAAAAGATTTATTTATTTATACAAGAACCAGGGTACAGGCCAGATGCACGGGAGGATGAGAGGATTCACCAGAGACTCAGCAGGGAGCAACACAGGCAGATGGACCAAAGGCACTGCTGAGGGGAGCATCGGGTGAGATGGGAGAGGTCTGCCACGCCACGTGGGATTCTCACTGGCAGCTGGGATCGAACCCGCGCTGCAGAGGCTGCGGACAGCTTCACAGAGTGGCGCTCAACTGCCTGCGCCACCAGGGAGGCCCCGAAAACATTTTTTAAAAATAGATTGCAATCATAAAAGTTTGAAAAATACAGGAACAAATGAGAGAATGGGATTTAGAGTCAAACAGATTAGATTAAATGTTGGCTTTAATCCTCCCTGTGTGACATTGAGTAAGTGACCTCTCAGGGCTTTGTATTTCTCATCTGAAATGGTGGTGAGAATTCCCAGTGGTGATATAGAAGAATATCAGTAGATTAGATGCACTTTGAACATGAGAAGGAACAAACCGGATTGACATCATATCTCATCTACATCAGCTTTTATCACAGATACACCTCCAATATGAATTGCATATTTATAGAATGAAGGGATACCTGGCACAAAATTTAAAACACTGGCGAAAATACGAAGAAACCCAAAAAGTGGCTTGCATATTACAGCAAGTCAACTAACTCTTAATCAGCATCCGAATCATCAACTTGTTTTATTGTGCAGGACTCTGCCTTGGGAGCCGGTACATGAGATATGAAAACATGAGTCACAATCCCCATGAATGATATTTAAAAAGACTGAACAGTAAGAGCTAAACAACAAGCAATAAAAATAGCATTTATATGCAATATAAGCTTTTAAAATGTTTTAATATGTCCTCAAATAATTTAGTTTGTGCAATGATTTCCACTGAAATTGTTCAAATTATTTTGAGAAGTTCATTTGAAAATTTTAACTGTGCCAAATTGATACTTGTTTTATTTTATTTTTTTAAAAAAATATTTATTTATACATACAAGAACTGGGGTGTAAGCCAGAGGTGAGGGGGGTGAGAGGATTCACTAGAAAGAGTGGGGAACAGAACAGGAAGACTGACTGAAATACACTGCTGAGGGGAACAGCGGGGCGAGTCAGGAGTGGTCTGCTGCACCATGGGGGTAGCTCCCTGGCCAGGAACTCGTGCTGCAGTGGTTGGTGATAGCTTGATAGCACTGTCTTTTACCCCTGTGCCACTAGGGAGGCCCTGATACTTGCTTTATAGTGAACCTTGAAATCAAGAGCCAACAAATAATTAGAATTCCCCTGTTGTTAGGTATAGCTGTCTCAGAACTCACAGAATTAATAAAGAGACATTCCACATTGTATCAAAGTTACTGTTTCAATGCCAGTTTCTGAGTCAGGCCATTATCAATTTCCACTTTGGGCAAACTTTCAATAGCAACATTGCTTCAGGTTGAATTTAGTTGATTTTATCATCCAAAGGAAAATTATTTTCAATATACAGGTTATAGCTCAACCTAAAAATAATCACTGAATCAGATAATTTATAAAAGCAACTTTTTAATATATTTCAAAACTTTCACCAGGATTTAGCAAGTCTTCAAAGTTCTGATGATGTGTGACTCCTGACACATATTTCCCATTTCTTAAAACCTCTCAAATGTTTGGACTTTTATAATCATGTATAGCAAGTCATATTTTAAAATTGCCTTAATCTATGACATTTTTAATTTCTTCCTCTTTGAATACTATAACAAGAAAGACAACATCATTATCTCTATAATAATTAATTAAAATGAAAGAAATTCAGGTCACTAAGTTAATGAAACATTCCAAACTATCACTAACACTGTCTTAAGAACTATTCATCTAGTATCACTACTGACAAAATGTAAAAGCTTCTTTAAAGTAAAAGGTTAAAGACTATTATCATCATAAATGCAAAGAAAAATTGTTGGACCAATGTTTCAAGGCTTGATTTTTGGATTCCTCTTTTTTTTCCATTCCTTCTTTATAACACGTCCCTGTGCTAAAAACACAAACTCAGAGTTTTATCTGACTTCCTTTTAGCTTAAATATGAAGTTAGTTATCACATTAGAACTACAAAACTACCTTATTTTAAATTTAGAGAGAACTGTTATATAATTATTTTTAATTAATATATTTTGTGACGTGTAACAATTTTCTAAACTCGTGGTATATGGGCTCCCTCCAGTGGTTAATTTAGCATTCACAAAATTGATATGGCAATTTTAAATTATTTAATCTATTTAAACAATGATCAGCAGTGGTTTCCAAATCTGTGAGCTTCAACCTCATAAGAAACAATAGACAATACGTGATTATGTAGTCACAAACCAATCACCTGTTTATCTATTTAACAACAAATGGCAGAGCTCAGAGCCTGTGCCAGCTACTTGTGCCAACCAGTGGGATTCAACATAGGCAAACTTTCTCTAGCTGCTCACTCTAAAATGCCATTGAAATTTTATGTAATATCATCAATGCCAACTATATTTAATGAATGGAGTGGACGATACTAAATTTGGGGATAAGAAATGAATTCCTCTTTTTAACATCGGGAACAAAAGAAGTTTTATAACACTATGTTTCTACTGGATAGACTATTAATGGAAACCAGGAATGAAAAAGCATGGGAGGCCTGCAATTCCAGTGCCCCAACATTTCACTCTCTAAATATGTTAAGTTTGAGTGGGTAGTAACTGACTTAGGGAAGTATTGATGCTCTAGATATGTCATTCATAACTGCCCCCCCAAACTCCATAATTTGATAGTTCCCCACAGTGTGGATGTAACTTTTCCTAAGTGAACAACAAAAAAAAATTCAACTTTTACTAGTTTCGCCTAATACTAAGGCACATACATCTGAGCTGGGTTCTACAATCAGATATAGCTCTGTGGGACTTTGGCTTTGAACTAAGTTCTGTTGCAGAAGAAATGCCTGGACTGAAGAAATGCCTGGAATATCTTGCCCCAACCCCTAGAACACTTTGTGATCAGGTTGCAAGTCTGTGGAATCAACAGCTAGGGAGGTAGCTACCTGCTGAGGAGCTCCCTGATTGTGAAGGAGCTGGGGTGTTAGAATCAGCAATTGTGTATTTATTTTCTGAAGCAATGATGTACAGTAGTGACAGTGGTAGCAGTTTCTTTGTGGGAGAGGCAAGCCTTGGAGAGGTTAGTGATATGAAAGAGGAACATATTCTTGACACCCACCCTAGGATCTTTATTTCTCCAAAGTGTTCCAAAGAAGTGATTAAACTAGATATGGGGGTCTATTCTGGCCAATACACAAAATATCCTGGCCAATACACAAAATATTAGTATAAGTAATAATAGTAGAAGTAATTAGTAGAAGTAATTCTACTAATATTTTGTGTATTGGCCAGAATATTTTAGTAGAATTACTTCTACTAATATTTTGTGAATCTTAAAGAATCAAGAAAATGGGATTGGTTTTCTGATGGTTTGGTTTCTAGGCAATGAGGAACTAGTCATCAGTGGATGGAACATTGGTAGTCCACGTAAAATATTCATGAAACAGCCACTGCAATTATCATCCAAGGACACCAGAAATGCACAACTTATTGAAAGTGAGACCTGGGGTGATTAGGTAGAAGCTTCTTTGCTAGTTTAAGGGTTTTTGGATACCTGAATAAGAACATTCAGGCCAGTGACTACTACAGTGGTTCTCTTGATGCTACCACTTAACTCTTCCAGACTATCCCTTTGCTTTGAATACTCCTTTGCTATTGAAAAAATGACAAAGGGAGATTAATGAATTGCTGGTTGATGAAGTTGATTATCAAGTGAAAATAGATTATTTTGCAAAATGTAGGAAAGAAGACTATCTCAAAACCAAGAAATCCAATTCTTCTATTTATAGGCTCATGACTAGTTGCAGAAATCAGGATTGTAGCAGGTTCCTTATTTCCTTATCTCTTTACTGTATTGTGCATGGATTTACATATTCTAGCAAATACTGTTTTTCTCCTTTCTTTTCCTCCTATTGTTTTATATTGAGTGTGCTGGTTGTGGCTAACTTTAAAGTTTATTTCCTCGATTTATAATGTTAAGGTATAACTGGCACTGAATTCAGGAGACATGAACATTAAGCAGATATTCTTGATTTGGAGTTATGCATGTATAACCTCACAGAGATATATTCATTTGGTCATCATGGCAATTTAACTAGGGCTGAGGATTGAGACGTTCCACTGTGTACAAATGAAAAGAAAGAATGAAAAGTCTAATTGCTACTCAACATGGATTATTTTATTTTTTGTTATTAATATTTGTTCATTTTATACAAGCTATACCACTCAGTTTCTATTTTTATATCAACCAAAATGTAGTCCTAAAATTTTTACCCACCTAAAGATTCCTTTTATAGACATAGATGACTAAATCAGGAGCACGGTGACTGTATTTTGTTCATTCAAATGTTAGACTATGAAGTATGTGAATCAGAATGCACAATATCCCATCCCTGTAGCATTTAAGTATTGCTGTTGAGGCCAATTATTTTAAAACAGAAAAGGAACAAAGCTCAATAAGAAGGGAAAATTACATTTCAGTGATACTCACTATCACAAAAAAAAATTCATTATGACTGAAGAGCAAAGACACCTGGGTATGTATTCACTAATAAACCCCCCCTGAGATCGAGCATAATGGTACTACTCTATACTAAAATAGCTCATTGTAATGGAATTTTCTTAATATAGATATCCGAATGTGATTTCTGGAGAGTTTCATTTCCATTGCTATTGGAAGACAAACTTCATACATAAACACGTAAGAAAATGTTGTTCATGCATAAACTACTCCAGATTATATTTTTGTACAGTTCAGTATTGCTTCATATTATTTATATTAGCAATTTGCTGCAATTTAGTTATTTGAAAGAAACTAAGATATATTACAACTTCCCATCTCCAGAATTTGTAAATGCAATATCTCCAGTCATAAACTGTATATTAGTTAGGATGTTTTAGCTTCAAATAACCAAATAACAATAGGTTATTTTATCAAAAAACAAGAGGCCTGGTGCAGTTGCTCTCTGGATTGATTGAGGTAGTAGCTCAATTATAACAAGTTTTCTCCGATTTTTGTAAACCTTCCTCTAAGGGGCAAGTGTTACCTCAACTCCAAGCATCACAACAGCAAATAATGATGTCCAAAGAGAAGCAAGAAAAGAGATATTTCTTTCTGTTCATTTCTAGTGTTGCTGCATAAAAAAACCTGAGGGCTCCTCAAAAGACATACCCTCAGATTTTATTCACCAAAATGAGGGCAAATGCCTCTAATTCCATTTCAGGCAATCAGGAATGGGGTTGATGCTCAGATTAGAACCCATATGAGTCATCCTCTAGGTCAAAGATCCCCATCAGGAAAAAGGGGTTCCCTCCATGGGATATTTGGATAAACTGGAGACATATCTTGGGGTCACAGTATGGTAAGGGGTTGCTACTAGAATAGTGAGTAGAGGGCAAATGTGTTGTAATATACAACACAATACAATAATTATGTGTCCCAAAATATCAATTGTGTCAAGGTTGAGAAAGCCCATCCTAGGGCTTCCCTCACTTTCTCCTTTTTTATTGCCTTTTGAGAAATTCACAAAATCAAGGTTCTGTTTGCAAAAAATCAATAATCTCTGCCACAGGGGGAAAGAATCTAGTAGGTCAGTGATTTTCAAACTTTAGAAAATATTAGTTACCTGTAGGGTTTGTTAAACACAGATTGCTGGACCCCAAGTCCAGATATGATTCAGTAGCTCTGGGGAGGGAGCTCAAAAATCCACATTTCTAACAAGTTTCCAGGTGATGTTTTTTCATGTTGCTCTTCCAGATATTACATGCTGAGAATCACAGTTATCTTTTATTTTAATTTGGCCATTTTCCTTTTTAATCAACTTTTTTTTTATTTTTCAACTTTACACTTTATTATCTCCACTTAAAAAAATAATTAATTTACATTTAATTGAGGTAATACCTGGATACCCCTGTCAGGTATTACCACCAAAGTGAACCCAGCACCATAGCAAATCAGTTTCATTCTTTGCCCAGGAGACTGTGAATAAGCAGTCCTCAGACTGTGACACTGGGCAGCTACCTTAACCTCTCCGTCCTTCCGTTTTCTCACTGCTGAATTTAGACTCCTTTGTGATGAAATTTGCCATTCAAATGACACCTTCTGCATTTTGTATTAGAATTTTGTAATAGAAAATTAGAAAAGTCAAAGTCATAGGAGCTAGGGCGAATGGGAAGGACACCATGTCTATGATAGGAATTGGCACGTACACCCACCATAGGCTACATGCAAACACTGTGCGATTAATCAGCTCTTTTCTTTTAACTAAACTCTTGTTTTGAACTGAGAATTCTATTCTGTCCCACTGATGCCTGAAGAAGTGTTGGATTGACACCACCAGGAAAACAGGATGTTTTCCCAGGCCCAGGAATATAGAAGCGACGTGGGTCAAGGTGACCAAAGAGGTGACAAATTCCATTTAGTAACGATGGGCTGTCCAAGTCCAATGTTGGACCTATCAAATTACATAAAACAGTGTTTTACCACGTCAAAATATCTTTTAAAGTATATACTACCGATATGCATTTAAAATGATTTTCTATTCATTCTAAGTTAACTTTAATTTTACCGCAAAACTTTCAAGGATACATAGTTCTTTGCAAAATCTTCAATGGTTCCTCAAAGCCTCAACTATTGATCAGTCCACACAGAACGGTTAAATATCTGATGCGGACAGATGAAGTTACCTGACTTTATATTCTTCTGTTTCTTCCCCCTCTTATAGAATAAAGTTGCTCTGAATGAAAACAAAATTAAATGAAGCCACTCAGTAAGACTAGGAATTATTAGGGCTTTCTGATACTCAACACAATGATATGAATAAAATTACTTTTCTTTGGGTTATTATTTGTATTTTTTTAATATTCTAATTTTATTTTCTAGGAAGCAAAGCAATGGCATCTGAAAGTAAACCACATCTTTTTTGTTTATAAAGTTTTAGAGATACAGATATTTACTAGGAATAATTTTATTTTTATAGAATTATAGTGGTTTTGTCCAATAATTAGCCTCACCAATACAAAGTTCTTTCTTGAGTCTTTTAAGATCACAGTTCAAATTTTGCCATTGCCCTAAAAAAAAAAAAACTAGTCAGTTTCTGGCATGGTAATTTGTAAGTAAACAGGCTTAGCGGTGCTAGGTCTACAACCCCACCCACACCTATAAAATGTAGCACCTGTCACATCTGATATGAGGCCTTGATACCATAAGATAAACCAAACCATCCAGTCATCTTTCAAAAAAGGGATGACCTTAAAAACTAGGAATATGCACAAGCTGTTTAGCCTTAGGGAAGAAATTGATCATCAGAAGGATTTGAGAAGGCATTTCGCCTCTTTCAAGCACTGTATCACAGAATTAGATGGGTGTATGAGAAGGCTCACTTCAAGTAAGAACCATAACCAGAAGCAAAATATAAGATTTGATGCAACGATTCAACCATTTAAAATTAGACCTAAGCTCTATTGTGTCACATTCACACCTGTGCTCTCCTATAAAAAGATCCAGGGAGTCTGTAAGGTTGGCTTAAGAGCACCATCTCAAGCAGGCAGAAGGCCAGGGGACTAAGGAAGCATTTTATGAAAATCAAAATTGATGACTGTGGCAGGACTTTATAGGTTGATGGAATTGTTCCATGTTTCAACAATGGTGGTTACATGGCTGTAGACATTTTTCAAAATTCACTGACCCATATATTAAAAAGTGTGTGTTTCATTGTATGGAATTCATACTTTAATGACAGTTTTAAAAAATCACAGCTGTCTATGTGTTCCGTGAAGACATGCCTGTCTGGCAAAAGCAACAGAAACCATGGAGTCAGCTCTGGGTACACTCTAGTAAAGGTTAAATATAACTTTTAAGACTTTGTGCAGTCATGAGCAGAAGGTATTTGTTGTGAGAAATTGGGGGTAGGATAACAATTAAAGATCTATCAGGAATTATATTTTATACTCAAAGGCAAAAATAGTCACCCAGCATGAGCCTCTGGCATTTGCTTTTTCCTTGTCAAATGGACCCAGGTGTGTCAGCACATCCAATACCTTTACAAAGCTTGAATCTCCTTAGATACACAATTCATCATAAGAATTAGTTAAGTTAAAGCCTTGTTTGCATATTAACTATGGAGAGTAACTCTTCTTGTTTTAAGAAATTAAAAGGGGGGCCTCCCCTGGTGGCGCAGTGGTTGAGCGCTGGGCTGCAAGGCTGCCCGCAGCCACTGCAGCTCCAGTTTGCTCTCTGGCCACCAGCGAGGGTCCCACAAAAAAAAAAAAAAGAAATTAAAAGGGGGGCCTCCCCTAGTGGTGCAGGCGGTTGAGCGCAGCGCTGTGAGACTGTCCACAGCCTCTGCAGTGTGGGTTCGATCCCAGCCAGCCAGCAAGGGTCCCACATGGTGCCGCAGACCTCTCCTGTCTTGCCTGCTGCTCCCCTCAGCAGTGTATATTGTCAATTTGCCTGTTCTGTTCCCTGCTCTGTCTCTGTGAATCCTCTCACTCCCCCAGGCATCTGGTCTGAACCCCGGATCTTGTATAAATAAATAAATAATTCTTTAAAAAAAAAGAAAAGAAAGAAATTAAAAGGTATCAGGATTCTCTGAGATTATTGGAAAAAATATGTCTAAGAAATGTAATTAGGAAGTCTAATATGTGATGATCCTAACTATGTTATGTAGTACATACTGTGAGGCTATACCTGTTCTAGAAACCACCTTTGTGTGACCTTGACAGTTAAACCATCTTTCTGGATCTAACTCTAGTTTTGCATCTGTCAAATAAAAAGGATAGATCAGACAAAGTCCTATAACACAGAATATCATAAATCATATGTATGGATTAGAAGCTCTATTTTTACTAACTAAAATTCTCTGTCTTTGTTATCAACTCTGTTTTATTTTCTTTTGCCTTACTTGATTTGGGGCAAGGACACCAATGAAATGAAAAACAATTTTAGTTATTTCATTGAGACATAGAGCAGACACACTAAAGAACGCTGATGTCTTTCTTTTCCGCAGATTGGAAATGAGAGGAGGCATGTTAAAGAAGTTGGGGGTGTCACAAGAGATTAGAAAGAAAAAGAGTATTATTGATGAGGGACAAATACAAAGAAATAAAGTTATGAGTCATCTCACTAATATTTTAACAAATGTATACTAGATTAAAATAAATTTCATTGGAAGAAGCTGCATACATCTTTGACTTTTGTGGAAATAACCATATTTTATAAAATTAAAACATTATAGAATCTTGGATTTGCCAGGGAACAAAAATGATCATCCACACCCATTTCCCACTCAGAGTCCAGCAGAGGCCCAGGGTTGTAATAAAAATAACTTACATTCCTTTGATTACTTTACTTTTGTGAAGGAAATAGCACAAAAACAACTCAGACAGCAGCTGCCACTTTGCATGTTTAACCCAAGCTGTGCGTAATATTCTAGAGATAAATATTCAGAGATAGCAGCAGGAGCTTTATCTCATCATATAAAGGCTAAATTTTATCCAAGGTTGCATTTATTCATTTACTTTCACTTGTCAGGATCAGACAATCTTTCTCAATTTCAAACCAGGACACACTTCTCAACCTAAAAAGAGCTGATAGAATAATGGATTTGTCCAGGGAATCTAAACCCCTCAGAATCTGGAGGCTTAAAAAAATAAAAAGCAAAGAAAGTATAGAAGGCTAGTCGATCAGAAAAAATTACCTGAAACTCAAAACATAATGAGCAGTGTGGTGTACATCTCAATGTCATTAAGAAGCAAGTGACCCGAGGATTATTCAGGAATATACTTAGTTCAATGCATTGTTTACAACTTGCTAAAGTCTCAAACTTAGTAAAAGTATTTGTTTGCTTCTTAATCATTTTTATCTGAAGAGGGACAAATCTTTTTTTTTCTTCTTCAGAAATGGAAAACTTATGGTCTTTTGAACATTTATCAGTTTTTTTTTTTTTAAAAAAAAAAAACCTAACTCAGTTACCTGAACACTTCCTTGTCAAATGGTCTTTCTATAGCTCATTTCTCAAATGCTCTTTGAATTGGTTCTAACAGTTTGCTCTTTGTCTTGTTAACTAATGAGTTAAATGAAATAAAATACCCTACTTGTTTACCTTGTATTTACTTGTGGGAGATTATATTTTAACAAGAGGTTTGAGATGTTAAATAGAAACTATAAATTCTGGTTTTGTTTTGTTTTTTTCCATGTAGGTAAAATAAAAGAGCTGAGCATTATAACTACACATTTTATGAATCATGGATGCCTGGGAGAAAAATCTATAGGAACTGTCTTAAAAGGGATTTCAAGTCATTTTAAATGTGCTCTATGCTTTCTATGCAGTTATTGCTGCTTGGAAAGAACTTCACCTCCTACTTCTCAACTGCTATTCAGCTCTTAAAGTCCAACCAAGTTATCACATCTTTTGCAAGGTTCAAACAGTTATTTCCTTCAAGTCATTTGGTTCATACTTCTTTAAGGCACCTTCTATTTTTATAATGTGACTGATGTGTTTACACGCCACTGCTGACTTCTCAGCTGCATGCCCTGCGAGTTCCTTTAAGTGCAGGTCCAGCACTTGACTGGCCCAGTGTATATGATGAACAATGAACAATGCACACAAATGGTCCATTAACCAACAGCTCCTTAGTTGGTGGCATCCCAGTAGAGGTCGAGCTTGGAAGGTACAAGATCTGCCCTTGCAAGAGCAAGTCCTAAATAAATAGCCATTTCAGGAGTCATCCTGGGCCTTACCACCCCGCTATGACTTGAAGTACACAGATCACAGCACTTGCAAGGTAGAGGCAGTTCTAGCCTCTGCTTCTTTCCTTCACTTGATTTTATACCTGAACTTGCCTTCAGCTAATATGTGGCCTTTGATTTCTCATGGGCCATGCCACTCTTGTGCTAGGCACACCTTTGGCTCCAAAACCCTAGATTTGGCCAAAGACTCAGAATGTTTAAAAAAACTAGTCTCAGGTGTTTCATTTCTGGACATTATTGTTCTCAACTCCTGGAACCTTGCCTATTTGCCACACTACCTTGTCCCCCAGCCACCCTGGATATGCTTGACAAGAGTACTTGTGTCATCAAAGAAGACATGACCCCAGTTCCTGTGTTCACAAACACCAGACTGCATCTACCCGGGATCCAAGTTGATGCCTGTACTCAAGTGCTGCTAATTGATCCTTTGTGCCAGACCATTTGAAAATAAATCTTCCATTGGTTTATCAGAAATGTTTATCAAAACTTACACTTCCTTCACATAGACAAACCAGTGGGCTATCTTAGTATTTCTTCTACTTTTTTATTAGATATATAACTCCCTGTATAAAAATTTTAAAATACAGATATTTGCAGTAATGTTTTTTAAAAAGCATAGTTATAACTGAGATCTAAACAGTGCTAATATTTTGGTATAGAACTTTATAACTCAACAATACATAAATATACATTGTTATTTTGAAAATGGCATTATATGACCTTTGAAATTTCTTTTTTAATTTATTATTATTATTTTATATTTTTTTCACTTTTTTTAATACAAGAAAGTCCTTTTCCATGTCAATATCTATACTTTTAAAATAGCTACACCGTATTTCATTATATAGATGACCAGTGTTTACTTAAACAATTCCTAAGGTTGGAATTTAGTTATTTTATTTTTTTCACTATTATGAACAGCATTGCAATGGACATTTCAATCATAAATATACATTAGTCAGGTTAAGAAAGATTCCTAGGTATGGAATCAGTTCACATGGATGCACTGTAAGACAGATACACATTACTCTTGACAAAGGTTGTTCCAGCATATTCTTCTACTAGTATGTTTCTTATACACTCATCAACATTCAGCACTATCGATCTTTTACAGTGTTTGACACTAAAAGGTCTATCATCTCCAGTAATAGAAAATGTTGCTAGAAGCTGTGTACATTATTATACCTGTGAGCTTAAGCTGAGGTTAGAATCCTAACAGGACCAACAGGACTTGCCTGCTGGTTTCCAAGGCCCAGAAAGAGCTTTTCTCTGGGAAGGTTGAGCAAACCATGGGAATAAAAACAATGAGGGGTCTGCAAAGGGTGAAAAGTGAAAAACAGGGGACATTACACTCAAGTTGAAGAGGGAAAAAAATATGTTTTCAACATTACTAATAGGAACCAGGCGGGAATTATTTGTAAATTTTTAAAAAAATATTTGTTGAGAACAAGGATGCTAAGAGACAAACAAATAAAAAAGAATGAGACCAAGATGCAAGTGGTTGAGTTGAAAATAAGAATGGTAGATTAAGAAACAATGTAAGGAAACGAAAAAGGACACTGTGTGATGCAAAATTGACTTAGAAATAAAAAGGTGCATGATTGTATCACCTGGAAAATGACATCTCTTCTATTGACAATGGAGTTATGCTGTGTATCACTAAATTATTCCAACAAACAATTCTGTGCCCCTACTGTGTCTGCCAACTTCCCAGGCTAAATTAGGGGAACCCCGGTTTCAAGAGCTCACCTGTGCAGCACAAGGTGGAAGGAACCATTCTAATAGGTTGAGTTCTCAAGCTGAGTTGGCACCGGCTGCAGGAGCAGGATGAAAGGAACAGGGTGAAGGAACCCATAGGGTCAGGAAGGTCTTCACACAGATAGGATTTGTTTATCAGGGCTTGGAGAATGAGGTGGGCTGGACTAGAATCCAGAAACTTGGAGGAATTCCAGGGAAAGGAAACAGCAGGGACAAAGTTCCTAAAGTCATCTCTACTGGCAAGAACATACCAAAGTGGAGTCAGATGAGGCTGGTCACCAGGATGTCCACGCACAAGTTGGCACACTCAGGCATGCCCAGACACCTCCCCCTGCAGGAAGAAACTGAAATAGGGCCACCTGGATTGAAAGCTGACCAATTACGTTCGACCAACTCTTCACCTATTTTCCAGATTATTGCACCAATCAGAACTTAACTGACTGGAAATGTAATTTGCCAAGGAGACCACAGAGAGAACTATATTGCCTTTTTTTGTGTGTATATAAACCCCAGGTGACCTGGAATATGATTCAGGTGCTTGTTAGGTGTGTGTCTACTGGACTATAGTCCTAATGCCCCATTTAAATGCCTTTCTTTGTTTCAGCTTGACAAAACTTTGATTTCTTGATTAACACTAATTACTTCTAAGAATGCCAGGTACACTGGTTCTTAACATTGCAAAGGATTGAAACCAAAGCTAAATGTTAAATTGCCCTGAAAATGCAAGAGAAAAATTAAAAACTTATCTAATTTGCTCTTGTATCTATGGATGCAGCTTATCTGACACAGCCTGAGCAAGTGGAACAAAGAACCTTGAGCTGAGCTTCAAGGTCAGCTGGAGGCAGAGAATGCAGGGGAGAAGGCACTACCCAGAAGCAGAGACCCACAAGAGGAAGTCAAAACTCCAGTTAGCTGAGAAACATTCCTTTATATTGCATGTTTGAAATGCCCTATGATGAGCCAACGAACTTTAGACAAGTCCACATTTCTTTGCCCCAACTCAGTTTTCATTCAATAAAATTTAAATTCTTGGTTCTCAACTCTGGACCCCCAAAACTATATAACCTTATTTCCTCTCTTCCTTGGGAAGGTAGATTTGAGTTTAACTCCTACCTTCTTGCAGATTGATTCTTAAATTAAGCTGACTTCTCTGCTCAAATACCTTGTCATAATCTGTTCTATACATGCAGTATAGAAAAGCCCACTGCTCAGTAAAGGTTTTTTTTTTTAAATATTTATTTATTTATGCATAGAAGAACTGGGGTACAGGCCAGAGGTGTGGGGGGTGAGAGGATTCACCAGAGATAGTGGGGAACAGAACAGGCAGATCTACTGAAATACACTGCTGAGGGGAGCAGCAGGCAAGATAGGAGAGGTCTGCTGCACCATGTGGCTCAGCTCCCCGGTGACAGCATGACAGTGCTGAGACTTAGCCCCTATGCCACCAGAGAGGCAGCATTAAGAAAGGTTTTATGACTACAGAATGGAAAGTTATTTTTCCCATGGGCTAGCTCTATTTTGCAGAGTAAAATAATCACATTTTTTTCATCTTATAAAGACTTAAAAGTAGACTCAAATTAGTATATTTTTTAAAAAATGGTAAAACAAAGGAGAAATATAGTTCCCAATATTTAAATTACTTTTTCTCGAACTATCTCAATGTCTAAACAAAGAGTTATCACTCATTGATAGCTCAAGCGTTGAAAACACAGATGTTCTATTTCTTTAAATAACTTCCCTACCTACAGAATGACCGTGTCCTTTGAGATGTAAGTTCACGAATACAAAAATGGATTGCATATGGAAGCAATCACATTCTATTTTTGGAATTGCATGACAGAACTCTGTCGCTGCACAAAATACATACTTCCTCCCCCACCCAACTTTTTTTCCTTCATGCATCAAGTATTCAGTTTAACAACATAGAATAATTCTGATGTTCTGAAATTTTGGCTACATTTCATTTTCCACTATGTCATGGTGGAAATGAACAGAGATCACACATTACTGATAATAACATTAGAAAAACTTGTCCTCTTGACTGGGAATCATCATTGGCAAAAATCTTTTATAACAATCATTTTATCTCTAAATATAGCTAAACATTGAGCTCCATGGTTTGATTTGGAAAGAGAAAAGATTAATAGATGGGGATACAAATTCTACTTCATCTTTAGAATCTCCACTTTAAGGCTCTGATGAAATGCTTCAAAATCACTATCTCGTTTATGAGGGATAAATGTAGTACAATTCTGCTTGTTATTATGGGGAAGGAAGAACACTATATATAGAACAGGAAGACAATTCCAGACTTGCAATTCTAAGGACACTTTAAAAGTCACTTAAATTTAATGTTTTCAGTATCCTTGAATGAGAAATCAGATTACTATTGAGACTATATCAAGCGAAAGGGGAAAATGAGAATATATTCAATACATATAGGACAATGCTTCTATAACCACAAAATATTATAAAGCTGCCTTTATGAATGATGCATCCCTATTATATGGGCTAAGAGTTTATAATAAATTGCTTTTGTAACTCTGGCTATTAACATAAAACTAAAGGTGGCTGGAGAAAACGTATAAACTGCCTTTCAGACACTCCTACTATCTAGCTGACTGCTGGGTTTCAAAGTATGCATAGAAACTATTAACTGTCATTTAAGCATATTCACACACACATGCTTGCCTGTTGTTTTTCCTTTTCCTGATTAATCATTTTTTGTACTTTTCCTCCTTGAAAGGATTGCTCTGCTACCCTAGAGTTACGTGCTTCCAGGGTTACATTAGCCATTTAGTTCATTTTTGGACACAGTAACATTTGCCACACATTATCCCTGATTCATGTGTTTATTACATAGGCTCCACATATTCCCTCTATGGTTCAGATCTCTGAAAATGGGAAGAAATAGTTGCTAATTAAAAGCTGTAAAAATGATAATCTAGAAATTTCTCAGCTCAAGAATTAATATTTTAAAATGTCCAAGTGGAAAGTTTTACATTTCCAATGGAAAGTTTTACATTTCCTTTAAACACTTTTATGATTGTCTCCTTTGATCGCTGCTACAAATACATACCTAAAAATGGAATTTGCCACTTTCATGAAATTATTAAAATTTTTATTTAAAAAATATATTTGCCAAGTATAAATGAGTTAAAACCCTTTGAATGTCTAACCACCAATCTGGAAATACATTCAGAAACCATTAATCATTGGCTCTCACATACAATTCTGTTCATATGTGAATGAACAGATATGACTAATAGGTCAAAATCTGAATGCGGAAATGTGTACATGTCATGAACTAGGGGACAGAAAAGAGAAAACAAACATTGTTGCATCAACTCTCTGAAAATAAAATGATGGTATTTAAGAAACAAAATAAATATAACTCATAATTTCTAAATGCACAATAGACTTTAAAATTAAATTTAGTTGTAAAATTTCATCATATTTGATGAGATCTGATTCATGCATTTGTTTGAAATTAAAAAATGAAACCAATGTTCCTTAATTCGTATTTGAAAAACCACATCATGTTTTCTAAAGTCCCTAAGAATGAAATGTGTTTGTGTTTCTGTGTGTGGAATATTTTGTGGGAGAGATACCAATGAGTAGAATGGGGATAGTCATGTGTTTTCAAAATTATAAAGATTAAAATCTCTTACATAAAATAATACTGGAATTTCTAAAACTCAAAATTAATTTGTAAATACTAATGTCTCCTAAAGCTGGATACATTTGGGCAACTATCAAACATTAAATAATGTTCTAATATTAAATAAATTTTTAAACATAAGGTTTTATAAGACCACACTAGCTTTCGCTTTTTGACTTAATATATTGTGTAGAAATTACTGGTAACATTTATTGTTAATATTCTAAATGAAAACATAGAGTCTTCTGTTGATCACCAGTTTCACTATATGTTCCCCTTGAAAAGCCCTGCTGTAAAGGTTGGAGACTTCAGCTCATATTGTTGCTCTGTTAACTGCGAGTTATATGACTTTAGGCAACACAGAAGTTCTTAGTCTTTTGTATTTGAAGTATGACTATACTCTTAATATTCACCTCATAAAGTTATTTTGAGAATTAAATTATTCAATAAGACAAATTGTAACTATCCAGCTTATTTTGGCAATTTGAGAAACAAAAGCTATATTCTAGAAGTTTTATTTTGTTAGTGTTTTGACTGAATTTTATTAATTTACTCCCTTTATTGAGATGTAATTGACATATAAGTTAAAGTGATGTGATGATTTGATACACGTGTACATTGCAAAATGATTACTTCTATCACTTCACATAATTGCCTTTGTTTATGTGTGTGGTGAAAACATTTAAGACCTACTCTCTTTGCAATGTATAGTTTGAATTACTAATAAAACTATTTAATAAAATCCACTTAATGATTTGCCAACAAGTTAACTGAAATCGGGGAGATATGAAGTATTTACTGTGTATATATAAATAGGTATTTATCATACTTGGAAATCATCCCAAGATCTAGAGAGAACTGCATTTTATAAGACATTTTATAAGCATGATCACTTATACTTTGGTTCTTAGAAGTTAAGAAGATGATAATATGGACATTTATCAATATATCATACTAAGAATAAGAATAAATGAGAATGATTTATGACTTTGAAAATAAAACTAGCAAAAATTGAAACAAAAAATATGATCTCATCTCTGTCTTAAACAATACTTGGACTAAAAAAAATAACTCAGCTCTTGCTCTAAGAAATACTTGCTCCTGGAATCTAAGACTCTGAAGCAAGTAAAAAACATATTTATCAAAACTAATACTAATAAGAAAGTCTTATTCACTTTCCACTCATTTTGCTGTCCCCAGCTACCCAAAATTATTATCATGAAAGTGCTGGTCATTCTCAGTCATTTCCCTACCCTGAAAGACCTATCTTGAAATTATTGAACCCAGACCATAACACCAATTAAATACTTTCCACTAGTTTCCTATTCTGAGACACTATTCTAAGTGGTATACATCCTTGCTGCTATAGCCTAAAAACTTGGTTTTGCTTTGACAGATTTTTCTGGTGCACCTTTTAGGATGTTGACAGTTGACATCAATTTTTAAGATGTCTTTTATGGTATCTAGAGAGTTTAGATGTGAATATCATATACCCTCTTGATGATAAAGAAAATGTGTTCCTCCGATGGGTGTACAGACAATTCCAAACATGCACAGGGAACACTAAGCCACCGTGTTTTGATCTAGGAGTTGTGTGTTATTCAAAGCAATCCAGGGACTTTTTCTCCAGTTCATGCAAGTCAGGACACAGATCTAACTGTACATCAGCGAGGAATATAATGCCATATTGCTGGATTGCAAATATTCAATTACTATTCAAACTGTCTCCATCCTTTTGGACCTTGTATCACATGCTATAGCATACTGACAATAAATTATGTAACATTTGGGTCTCTACAGAAAAGCTGTTAATCAGATTCATGTTGTATTCCTATCCTATTATTTGACCCTTTACTCTTGAATAATTCTCTGAAATAGCAAAGGATGCCCTACCAAGAATACATAAAAAAATCTTAAACAATCTTTACTTCCACATCTAAGAAATTGAAATAATACTGACAATTTTATTGTGGTTTGGGAAGATTGGAAATAGAATTGCAATGATAATAAGAAAAGAATAAATTGTTCACTTTCCGGATGGGGTTCTCACTTTTCTGGCCCTGTGGCTAATCACTCTGGATGAGAGTTCTGGAAAAGTACTCTGGAAGAGTGATTTTACCAAATTGAATCTTCTGTCTGGAGAGGCAATGTGACTGCAAATGGGAGTAATTTGTTATTTTCTCCACCAGGATGATGAACCTCTGGGGCCACTGGTGCAGGTGCAGGGGGGGGAAATTGGGGAGAAGGGTGACACCAGGTAGTGCAGAGTGTGTCCTAGCAACAACTGTTACATTTTCATCTACAGAACAAAATTCTTGTAGCTATATATTCCCCACATAAAACTTTCCTCAACTTATACATCTGCTGTTAAATTCCCATTGACAGAAAATTGGCACATTCCATTTCCCAAACCTGATGCTATAAAGTGACGACCTACATGAATTTCTGAGTTTTGTATTACTAATAAATTCAAAAGTATTTACTGAATATTGCAATGCAGATATTCTCATCCTTACAGCGAGGATAGAAAAGGTGGATTTCTATAAGTAAATACACTTATGAATTTTCTTTTGTTTATCTTTGGGAAGAGTCTACTTCAAAATCCTTTGTTAAATTACAAATCAAAAGTCAATGGCGGGCCTCCCCTGGTGGTGCAGCGGTTGAGCGCTGGGCGGCAAGGCTGCCCTCAGCCTCTGCAGCGTCAGTTCGTTCCCCGGCCACGGGTGAGGGTCCCACAAAAAAAAAAAAAAAAGTCAATGGCTGTTCATTTTGTTCATACAAAAGTCATTGTGTTTCCATCAATTTGGGATGAAGGTATCAAATGCTTGGCTCTAAAGAGGACTATGGTCCTTGGTGCTTTGTTTGTTTGATAACATACTCCTGAAGGGTATGATCTTATATGTCTAAGTCATGCACAGTGTTGTAAACCAATGATACCTCAATTAAAAAAAAGAATAAGAGGGTAGGGATTAATAATTCCACCTCCCGCACCACTCCCATGGTGGCCATCCTCCTACACTTTGATCACAATGCTAATTCATCATAAACCCATATCTCATAATGATCCATCTGTTTAGATTTCCTCATCAGTAGTTGTTAAAATTAGGCAAGGATTTGTCGGTTGGTTATTTTTATTCACAGTCACATTAATGCAAGCCCTAAAGTAATCAGCTTGTATTATGTGGCCTTTCATGCAGGGTGCACAGATTTGCAGCTTGTTTGGTTTATCTAGCTCTTGCTTGTGAGGCAGCTGTTAGGCATTTAGTTAATAAAATCCTCTTCCTCTAGGGAACTGGGCTTTGTCCATTCACAGAGACACACATGTAGTCTACAGTTTAATAATGCAAGCTTTTAAAATCACTTTATTTTTATTTTAAATGAAGCTAACTAAAGAATTTTAGTAGACAGTTTCTCTAAAATGAGCTAACGAAAGCAAGCACAACAAAACTTGACCATGGATTTATTATTTCAATTTTCTTGAAAGGGGTTGATTCGTGCTTTGTATTGTATTTTTGAGATAACTCATATTGACTTCAAGTGTTAGAAAGTAAATGATCTTTGAAAGCACTTCAACTATGTCAACCTCTAACATGTCTTTTATTCAGTGCTCTATTTGACTTTTTTGGGGAGGAGGGGTCTTATCTGCCTTTTTCGAATATTGCAGAAATGAAAATATGAGATTAAAACCTTTTCCCATTTGATTGTGTTCCTGCCAAAAGATTGTATCAATGAAAACTCATTCAAAAATCTCATTAAAATTCAGTCCCTAGATGAGCAAACTTAATTGGCATAAAGTCAAGATACATAATTATTTAAATTATGAACATTTCTAGAAACAGAAGATTATGATGAAAGGCATCTATTTATTGCATTGTTCCATTGTGTTGAAAGTTACAATAAAAACAAGTATTGTGTATTGCTTTAAAACAACATGAAATATAAAGTTAGGAATATATAAAATCTTTAAAAAGGTTTTATTTAAAATACTTTAGGGGCCTCCCCGGTGGCGCAGCGGTTGAGCGCTGGGTTGCGAAGCTGCCCGCAGCCTCTGCAGTGCCGGTTCGATCCCCAGCTGCTCCCCGGCCACTGGAGGAGGGTCCCACATGGCGCGCAGACCTCTCCTGCCGCCCGCTGCTCCCCTCAGCAGTGTACTTCGGTCCTTCTGCCTGCTCTGCTCCCTGACCTGGCTCTGGTGAATTCTCTTACCCTCCCACACTTCTGACTGTACCCAGTGCTTGTATAAATAAATAAATAAATAAATAAATATTTTTTTAAAAAAATAAATAAATAAAATAAAATACTTTAAATGTCCCTCGGTTCATTTGCATTGAAAAGCAGCTTCGTAATCTGAATAAGTTTTTCTTTTTTTTAAAAAATATTTATTTATTTATTTATACAAGATCGATCCGGGGTACAGGCCAGATGCATGGGAGGGTGAGAGGATTCACCAGAGACAGAGCCGGGAGCAGAACAGGCAGACTGACAAAGTACACTGCTGAGGGGAGCAGCAGGCAAGTCAGGAGAGGTCTGCCGCGCCATGTGGGACCCTCGCCGGCCGGCCAGGATAGAACGCGCTGCAGAGGCTGCGGACAGCTTCACAGGGTGGCGCTCAACAGCCTGCGCCACCAGGGGAGGCCATCAAGTTTTTCTTTATGAACAGTTTGTATCAAATCTAACAATATTGTGAGATATTCCATATTTAGCCCAGGCAGCTTTTAAGCATTAATTAAAAAAAAGATTAATGTCTGTCCTTCCTGATGGCCTAGGGGTTTAGGCTCAGTGCTATCACTGCTATGGTGTGAGTTCGATCCTCCACCAGGGAGCAGACCCACATGGTGCAGCAGACCTCTCCTGTCTCATCCACTAGTCCCCTCAGCAGTGTATTTCAGTCAATCTGCCTGTTCTGCTCCCCACTCTGTCTCTGGTGAATCCTTCCACCCCCTGCACCTCTGGCTCCTTCCCCCATTCTTCTACACAGAAATAAAAAATAAAATAAAAAGATTAATGCCAAAAAAATTCAATGAAAGAAATATATCTGAAATTAGCATGTGTGCATATATCACAAGCATGGGGAGAAGAGTAAGACTTGGTTCAGTGATTCACCCAAACCATATTCAAAGAAAGTCGAGTTAGAGAACTACTGCTTAATTTGTAAAAACACCTTAAAAAGAGAGTTGCACATTTGTTGCTACACCCTGCATGTTTTTCTGTTCCTCCATTCATATGGCATATTTTTTTTTTCCTTCCAAGGGGCACTGGGTGGTATGCCTTGATGTGCTGTGGTTATCTGGGAATAAAATAAATACTTTCAGAATCTCAAAGAAAAGGTTTACCGTTCATTAAAATTCAACACACTATAAAACTGCTGACACTCTGCTTTTCATTTCCCAAAAGGCACCTTGGGTTGAGGTGTGTTTTTGTTTTTTTGTTTTTAAGATTTGTATTATTATCATTGCAGGTATTTGCTAGTTCAAGACAATGCAAATAAAATTATAAGCATAAAACACCCAGCTGTGTTGCGTATCTTCAAGTGCTATCATGCTTGTGGCTAATGCAGATGTATCCCTTTCATGTTCATTCTTTTAATGTTCTTGTTTTAACTATTATTTTCTGATATCAAGTAAAATAATTACATATAAATCACTCTGTAAGTACTATGTCTAGTGATGATTTATATTCATGGTTACAGTATAACAAATGGTTCATTCAAGGTAGCAGAACGAACTTCCTCCAGCACAAAAACAAACAAACAACACACAGTGGTATTATCTTTATAGGAAAAGAACAAAGAAATGGGTTGAATACAGAGATTTAAGAAGGTAGGATATCAAAGTTATGTTAGATGTCAGGGACTTATTTAGAGAGTGGGCAGGAAGCTGACAGTGTTCACACCCCATGTCTTTTATGGGATTCAGGACAGAGGGTGAGTAGGAAAATCTGTGTGTGGAGTGTGTGTGAGTTTCACCATAAACTTCAGCAATGACTCAGAAATGAGATTTTAGTATCAAGACAGCAAGGCTATGGTTCTTCTGACTCTGGTCAGTGGCAGTTTAAAAGCTACACTGATTTCATCAAATTCTAGCTTAAAACCAGAAAAGACCGCAAACCACCAGGTATATACTAGACTTTGTTTTACTAGATTTCTACTGTAATATCAAAAATGATTCTTCTCTCTAAATGGCCATGAATATCGAAGGTATGTAAACCCTCATCAAAACATAATACATATCAAAAAGAATAAAGACAATTAAAATATTTGGAAGGAAATCAAAGGTTTCCTGGATAGATGTCATCAATTTAAATAACAATTTGACCGCATTTTTTTTCTTTGCAGTATTTGAAACATATTCTTTTTGTTGCTGCTGTTATTTCCTCAAGATGATCTTACACATTAGTTGTTTTTTCTGTAGAGCTGGTGCTAGACTGCTTCTGATATATATTTTTAATCTGTGCATGTACATTTACAATATGATCTATTGATACATGAAAATAATACCCATTACAGACTTTAGAGAAAAGAATTAACCAAAAGAACAAAAATCACATATATTCCTCTATCTAAAACTTACTATTTTAACACTGATAATATGCCTGTATATAGTCAGTCATATGTCCTTTCACTAAAGATTTTCCATGAGAACACGAATGCTGCTTTATAACTTTATTTTAATTTTAACACTCTATTGGTAATCTTTTCAAGTAGTTAAATATTCTCTATAGAAGCCATTTCAATTAATTCACCAATTATTGTAAATTCACCAATGATCTGCCTAGTTCCTTATTATTTGATATTTGCATAATGGGAGAAGATATTATTATTGTTGTTGCTTTGAGTCTTCTATTCAAGACTGCAGCAAGCAGAGACAACGCCTTTCTCAGTGGAGTTTGTTATTCTCAAGATGCCTTTCTTGATATTTCAGAAAATTATAGGAGGTTTTTTTTGAATGATTTAAATATTTTTATTGCTCATACTGGAGAATGTAGGTAAAACAAGTATTTTCTGCAAGCTGTATTATTTTCTTTATTGATGTCACACCTCCCCTTATGTATGTCAACACAGCACACCCACCTCCAAAGCACCCATAATCCTTTATCATGTGCTGTTGTCCGCCCCACCCATTTCTTCCTGTTCACACTCTCCCTTCCCCTCTAATAGTGTCAAGTCAGATTTCTAGGATTTGTTTTTTATTGCTTGTTGTTGGAGAATGTATGTAAAACATGATCGTCATTTTGACAACAGTATGAACAGTTCTGAAGATGAGCAGATCTAATACGAAAAGTGAAGTAGGGGACTACATGGCCCATGGTTTAAAAAAACACTGTTGATTTCTTTTGACATTTTCCCTCCCTTCCCCTTTATTCCAATGTCATTTTATAATTCTATAGTGTATTTATCTTTTTATTGGCACAAGTATGCTACATTTAAGTCATTTTATCTTCTTTTAATTTTAAATCATTTAAGTTAAATTGCCAGCACAAAATGACTTCTTGACAGGGAGATCTTAGGATGTTAATCAATGTCTTTATCTTCAGGCTCAGTCTTTGTTATTTATTAGCTCCAAGATTATTTCAAATGCTTGTCCTAGATCCTAACATCTAAGAGGAAATATCAAATCCTTCTTTCTCCTATCAAATAAAGACAAGCATTAATTTAAAATTGCTTCACTTGCTATCAGTTGGTTTCATAATTCATTAAATAGTATGAGGAACATGGTCTACTGTAATATCATTTCTTTGAATAGTTGTCCTTCATATCTTTTCTTTGATAGTTTCATTTTTAAATTGCCGAGGGACTTAGAGAATGTTGAAGAGTAATGTCAGCATTCAGTCTTCATTCATTATTCAACAAGTATGTATTATGGTCAATCATGTATCAGAAACCAAACTTGGCACTAAGAGTTCAAAGATGTAATATATATATATATGTCATGAGCTATACCAGTCAATTGAGTTGCTGTCAGTATTTGCTTTTATATATATATATATATATATATATATATATATATATATATATATATTGCCTGGCACCAAGGAGGTGACTTTTCAGCTACAGATACAGACAATTCCTATTTTAGTCCATTCAAATGTGGACCCTGGGGGCTAGTGTCAGTCATCCAGGAGATTCTCCTCAATTTATTAGTTGTTTAATGTGGGGCAAAGTAACTCACTTAAACTCAGGAGTCAAATATGTAAAATGGTAATTGTAATTGTACATCACTTATAGAATTGAGCGTGTTAAATGACATACTTACATAAAGGGTTTAGCACAAACCTAGGCACATAGCAAACCTTAATTGTAAATTATTCTCATTTACAATTACTAAATTATTCTTATTTACAATTACTAACATGGCAGCTATTTGAGAGAGAGAAATACACTGCCTAGCGAAATACTATACTCAGAGAAACTTCACTGGATCCTGATATGGCACAGACTGCAAGAAAGGAGTAACTCATGAGTGACTTCAGGGATAAGTAGGAGTTCACCTGAAAGTAGACAAGAGGATACAGCTAGAACAAAAGCTTGGAGAGAGAAAACTGCCAGACATGGCCATTTGTGGGTACTTAAAAACAGGAACCAAGTTACTGCATCACAAAACAGTGATGGTTAAATAACTTATCATGACTCTATACGAGGAGTTGGCAAATATTTAAAGGGTCAGATAGTTGATATTTTCATCTTTAGGGGTGAGTCAGTTTTGCAACTTCTCCACTCACTTATGGGAATAGGAGAGGAATCTTAGGCCACCTGTTAACAAATGATTGGACAGTGTTCCAATAACTTTATTTATTTATAGGAATCCAAATTTGAATTTCCTATAATTTCCATGTGTGATGAAATATCATTATACTATTAGTATTATTTTGATGATTTCAATGAACTAAATGTATAAAACCCATACTTCGTTCATGAACTATTTTAAAAAGCAGTCTGTGTGCTTAATTTGGACTGTATACCATGGTTTGTCAACCTTTAGTCTATAGAATATTATGCTGAAATTTAAATATTGTATTGATTCAGAAGAGTTAATGGCATAGAAAAACATACCTTCTTACTAATTCTAAGGATAATGAAAAATCTGAGAGGAAATATACTAAAAAATGCAACAATAGCTTATTCTCAGAGTTTATAAATTGTATTAATTTATAGTGATTATACTTTTTGTTCTTTCCAAGTTTTTCACCCAATAGAATGTCTGTAAGCAAAAAGACAGACAGCAACAAGAGCTAGATAGATTTTAGGGACACTAAAACACTCATGCTGATCCAGTGGTCTTGTAAAATGATATAGTGACATTAGAAAACAATTTGGCAGCTTTTAAAAAAGTTAAACTTATCAGATGACTCAGCAATTCCATTACTAAGTATCCTGCTAGGAAAAATGAAAAACTTATGGTCACACATAGATGTGTACACAAATGTACACATAACAGTATTATTTATAATAACCAAACATTGAAACAATCCAGCATTACCGTCATGTGGTTAGTAAATAAATAAAATATTTTAGCCACAGAGTGGAATGCAGTAGAGCAATACATAAGAACATGCTACAAAATAGATGAATCCCCAAAACACCACACTATAGATAAAGGCCAGATGCAAAGACACACACATGCATTGTATGATTTCATTTATAAGAAAATCTATAAAGACAGAAAGCAGATTAGTGACTGCCTTGGGCTGACAGTGGCAGCAAGAATTGACTACAACAGACAAGAGGGATATTTTGGGAATAATGGATATGTTCAAACTGGATTGTGGTGATATTTGCACAATTGTGTACTGAACGACATTAAATTGTACACTAACTAGATGAATTTTCTGGTATGTAAATTATATCGCAAAAGAGCTGTATAAACACCATGAATTGATCAAGGAAAAGAAAATGGAACTTTGTAATATATGAGACTTACATCTTATAGATAGATTGTATTTTTTAAAATTAAAGTGATGGAAAACATCTCCTTCAGATTATCTGCTATAGGTATTATACCTCTCTACCTAGCTTTTGATTAAATATTGAATAGCAGTGAGTGGGACATTACTATCCTTGACAAGTATCTGGAGTGCAGTTATTCAATGTGGCTGATCTGGTGAGGTGTCATGAGCTATACCAGTCAATTGAGTTGCTGTCAGTATTTGTTTTTATTAAGCGAAGTAACACTGTATTATAACATTACATAAGGCGTGCATCACTGAAATGTATATACTACATTAAATTCACCACTAAAAGTCCAACTGAGAAAGTTAAATAGCTTGAAAAAAACACATGTTGGAAAAGAAAGCCACCCCACCTTATTTATTGACTTTCTGGTTTCACAAACACAATAGGTGAACAGCTTCCAAAATGTCAACCACATCCAGTTATATCTGCATGAGAAAATTCCATAAACTAAAGACAGCATATAAAGCAACTGTACAACAAGTTTATTCTTGTACGAGCATGCTCAGAATTTTATATTAACTGTGACAATAATAATTACTATGGACTGTTACCAGATTTACTGAACTTGGGTATGGGGACAGAAGGTCAAAGGGCTATAGATTGTCATAGGGCTTTAGTGGACACATGACTTTTTGCAAACCAGACTAGGCAAGCTCCTCTTATGGAGGCCAGCTCTGAACCTGGAGGTAATGGAGGGAAACTTCTTGTCTTGGCACCCCTGGACTGAGTCCTGCATACCATTCCCCCCATGTGCTGTTGGCAGAGTCTAGGGAATCTTACAATACTGGCACCTGCCTTCACTTAGAGACCTATGAGTATAAATATTGATAAAATATGTTTGGAAGAATTCCTTTTTATTCCCAAAGCATTTTACTTGAGGACAAGCAAGATAGAACATTGTTGATCCAAGCATGTTTGATTGGCTTTAAGAATGTGTGTCCCAAGTTGGGCAGGTATCAGAACTGGAAGACCCAAGAGTACTCATAGTGATTGTAATTTAAAGCATCAAAAGGGTTCATCACAGTTTCTTTGGTTTCCCTGTCTCCAAATGGATTTCTCTGACTTTGCATGCTGTAAGTTATGGTACATTTGAAGTCATGTAATTTGACTTGTTATATAAATATGTAATGAGATTAAAGTCAGTGATTAATGAAGATATTAATATACATTTTTTTTTACCCATTTACAAAAAGCCCAATGTTCCATTGCTTTGATTTTCTTAGTATCTCAGGATGAAACGTGAATTTTATTTCGGAAGTCATCTAAAAACAACTATTTGGATGAAATTTCATTCTCTGGATTGGAAATGATTGAGGGGAAATGTACAGAAACTGGAATATCAGGGAGAGGCTGTATTTAGTTGAAATATTTTCTAGACTCTGTTCATTCCATCCAAAAAAGAAGAGATTATTAGAAAAAAAAACTGTTAGGAGATTATCCAAGTTCCAAGGAAATCGATACTTTTGCTTTTTAAATTACTAGCATTGATAGTAATCATCAACAACTGATTTTGAGATTTATAATAAATTATCAGCAAGTATATTAATTATTCAGCAAGTATTTTGCAAGATGACCTCCTTATGCAGTCACCAATGCAAGAGGCAGATACAGCTTTAACTTTTAAACTTCAACTATTATTGACTATATCATAGAGACTTTAAAATATATTCATGATCAAAATTGGCTACAGATTGGTAACACAGCATGAGGGAATCTTAGTGACATAATGAAAGAGTTCAGATTTGGGGAACAAATTGCTCCAGTTAAGGGATAATTAAACAATTTCAGCCCCAAGGAAGGCTGCTTTGGCTGGCAGCTTAACTGTACTGACAGATGAACTTGTTTTGCAAGCAAATGAGTAAACAAATCTGTTAAGTACATTTAATTTGGTTTTTGCACATTGTTCTTACAGTTTTTCATTTACCAAATAATTCTCATCTCCACTTAAACATCAAGAACTGTTTACACAAATATCATTATGACTTAGGAGATATGAATAAGAAGTTGAGCCAAACTGGTTTTGATCCTCCTGTCCCTGGTATTTGGCTTGATGTCGGCTCTGTGTTGCATGTCACTATTATGGTGGTGCCTTAAAACATACCACAATTAATTTATCTTATTTGTCTAGAGTCTGCTTTATGGATGATTTATCTAGTTAAATATGCAATTATCTAGCAGTAATAAATTGCACAGGAGAAGACAGTGTGGGATTATTTTATCCTGTGAGCCTAGAAAGTACATGTCGATGCATTTGTGATTAATAAGTCCATTTTGAGCCCTCATACTTTCAGTTGCCATTAAAATAATCTTCATGCAAACACCCTTTCAATAAAACATCAATTCACTTATTATATTTAACCAACATTTACAAGCACTGACTAAACAACATGCATTATTCTGAGTGTTTTATTAACTCATTTATATCTCAAAAGATGAAATATGATCACCATACAATGAAGAAATCTGGACATGGACATGAATTGAAGTAATTCACTGATGTCACCAAGTTAGAAAGTGGGTTTGAAGATAACCAGGTCACACCAAGCAGTTTCTAGCATCTGTTAATGCTTTCAACCCTGTTTCCTTAGGGTTCTTTTCAAAAATGTACACTTGAGAGTTGTGTTGAGTAAATACACTTTCCTATCAGTCCCTCTTTTTGGACAATCTAAAAGTTGCCTGTTTAGAAGTAACTATTTCTTAGCACATGGAATGAAGACTATATGGGCTGACTCAGTTTCCCCAAAAGATCAGCCTAAACAAAGCAAAGTTAAAGTGAACTGAGAGACCCTGGACCTGAATCTATGCTTTATTTTGCTATGTTCTTTTCAGCTGCCCCCCTCACCAGAATACTGCCTCTTACTGGTCTTCCTGGTATTTTAGAATTTGTCACAACATAGTGTGAAGAGAGCTTGGTGTACTTGAGAAGAGTCAGATTTTTAGGAAATCTTGAATGTCGGGTTTGAGATGCTCAGAATAAGTGTAGGTGAATAGGGGACCATTAAAGGTTCTTAAGCAGAGAAATGATAGATTTCAGCCATGCCTAAAGGTTCCTATGTGCAAATTGTGGGGCACAGATAGGCAAGAGAGACAAAGAATAACTTGAGTGAGATAGTGAGAGAGGGTGGATAAGATAAAAAGACAGGTCTAAGGTGATTCCAGAGCCTCAATCCTAAAAAATTATAATGTTGTTCCATTCACAACACCAAATGAGAAAAATCTTGCTTGGGAGGCAAGGAGTTGGGTGAAAGAAGATGCTAGTGACTTTTGAACAACATATATAAGATTTATTTCAATTGTTACTTAACACAATGAGACTAAAGATGCTCAGATTTTGTAAACACAAAACTTTGTTGAGATATGTCAATTTATTGGTTATATCAGCACTGTTCTATGTAGAGAAGTTATCTACTAATACTGTAATACCCATACCATAACTACCCTGCCATTGGTCAGTCTCTACCTCATTACTTAATTACAAAGTTCATATGTTTGTCTTCATGGTATTTATCATTATATAGTCATTTACATATTTCCTCCACTAGATTGAAATCCTCATGAAGATATTTACTTTTATCTCATTTTATAGGCATATATACCTAGTTCTTAATATTATTCATGACACAAATAAATTAATAATCTAGTCTTCTTCTAACTAAAAGCTAGTATTTTTAATTTCTACACATTAAACACTGAGATAATTACTTGAGAATTAAAAAATGAAATCAAATATATAAACTTCTTGGCTCTTGATAAGAAATCAAACATCAGAAATAATTGCAACTAGGTTAGCAGTGAATTGGCAAATTTAAACAATCCTCTTCCAAGTGGTTAAAACCTATTAACTTCAACTGTTAGGGTTCTTGAGTGTAAAATATTTATGAACACAATAGCTTTTAATGTAATATTTTAGCAAGGAGGGAGAAAAGCACTACTCTGCATCACAGAGATTTGCATTATAACTAATAGAAGTTAGTCTCACAGCTGGAGTGCTACAAGAAAGAAAAAGTACTTCTTGAGATGGAAAAAAAAATGTGTGTTCATAAAAGTTCAAATACTTCAATCAAAGTATAGTATGACATACACTAATTTTTTTCACAGATGAAAGACCCAAATAAAGTAAGCTTTAAAAAAATCAAAGTACAATAAAGGTCTGTGATCCAGAACATCTTCAATCACAGCCTCTTATTCTGCTCTGTCATCTAATTTCACCATTCTCCACTCCAATGCCTTTGACCTTCGGAGAACAATAATGCCAATGACTTTTACAGTTATTTGCCCCATTGTGCGACTGTAATTGAGTTCACCTAAGGACCTATTTGACATTGTATTAATAACTGTTTATGCTAGAGGTACTTTAGCTACACTAATAGGTCTTTGTAAAGTCCAATCAAGAAATTTAAGTTATTTTGTATTACTGATGATGAAGCAACCACAACTGTATTGAATTTGTCACTACTGTTTGGACTTAAAAAATTATTTTAAAATTTATATTTAGAAATAAAAATGCAAAGGACATTCACACTTTATTATGTTATTGGAAATGTTCTCCCTATAGATATCAACCTTCAATTTTATATTAATAAGGAAAAAATTTGACATGTTATCCTTTAGATGATGATTGAAATATCACTGATTTTAATTGTTTTACACATTCTCAAACTTTTCTTCATCCCAATAGTTTTAAAATATATTTAATGAAAACTATGAAGATAATGATGTACAATCTTTATTAAATAATCATATTTCCCAATCATCAAAGTAACAAAAAGACTAAAAGTAGAAAGTAATCAAAAATCAAAACATCAAAAGCTATCTCTCCTCCTTTGCAACAAGTGTCCTGACTTTTCCTTATGTCAGACATGTAATTCACAGAAATATTAACACAGTGAAAAACCTATATGGAAAAGAAAGTTCAACTCTATTTGTTTCAAGTAATACTCAATATGACAAAATCCCAATGCACAGAATATTGTGGACAGTGTCATTTTTTTAATGTCATTTTATTTACCCACAGAACTATGGCCTCAAGCATGCCCATTTATGTTGAAAACCCCATCTTAACATCTAACCCTATAGCTGCCAAGAAGAGCTTTATCTCAATCAGGCTGAGGTCTGAATAACAACCCATAAGAAAGCTTTTGTGTACTGACCCTGGTAAGCCTAGCAGATAAAAGCGTCTTGTCTCAGTGTGACCTGTCAAGTATCACTGAAGTGAATCACTTCCAGACTTGAGTTCACGTCCAGTGAGTGGATGGCAAAAGGTGAGAAGAGTAGTGATTAGAGAATGAAAGTACCAGAATGTTGCTAGTCAATTACTGCCTATCCACCCCCTATACTTGAATTAGCCTGTTGTCAGGCAATCATTCATCACACACTGCTCCAAATGATAAGCTTCTGAATTTTTATCCACTCCACTTCCTTACAATTAACTATTGCTTACTGGTTTAAGTGTCTCTATATTTTGGCAATGGACTTCCTCTCCAATTATATCAAATACCTGCCTCACTGTCAGACTTAATGGTTAACATTCACTACAATTATAAATCCATTCATTCCTCATTGTGTTTTAAAACTAATTTCCATTCCAGTGTCCCAATCTGAAGTGTCCATTTTTCTACCTTCACTAAAATCTGCCATCCCTCAAAGCCAGTATAAAGTTCACGTCTTCTGTTTTTCCTTATTCAATTTCAGTTCATCCCAATTGTTTCCATTCTAATGTTAGTCATTATTTTGAAATCTAGTATGTAAGTGTTTCTTAATTGTTTTAAGCCCATTTTTTTTTTTTGGTCCTCTAACTTGATTGTGAGGTCTCCCAGGTCAGGGTCTACATTCTGTGATTCTTGGTACCTGTACTTTTATTATTAGCATTGTTGGATGCTGTATTGAAAGGGTAGGATTTTTGTTTTCAGTGAACTGACTTTTCATTCTGGCAGCTAGTAGGGGCTATTCAGCTCCTCAGAAAACAAGGACTGTCATTGCCAGGGTAACATCAGAGAAAAATCCCTAGAGTGCCTACTGAAATATTAATAAAAACAACACTATCAAGCAGGTCTTATTGCTTCACAAATGAGGCAAAGGAGTCTTGGAGAGAATAAGGAACTTGTTAAAGACCACTCAGCAGGTGGCAGCTCAAGATGTAAGCATTACATCTGAGCTCACCTCTTCCTACATCCCTCCAATATACAGCTATAAAGGGAGTAGTTATACTTGAAGAAAAAAAAAAAAAACTGGGAAGGAGCTGAACAGCTCCTCCACAGCAAAGGGACAGATGATCACACACAAAGGCTCACGCACACAGAAGTAGAGATGAAGTTATGCCAAGAAACCCCACTCCTGACCCAGTAACCCACAATTAGGAAAGATCTCACAAACACAGAGATTCTCTCTGAGGAGTGAGGGCTTTGTGTCCCACATCAAGCACCCCAGCTCTTGGGACTTGCACTGAAGAGCCAGGGTACCCAAAACATTGAGCATTGAAAACCAATGCTGATTGTGACTTGTGCCTCGAGATCTTGTGAGGAATGAAGAGTCTGCTGGTAAAGAGCAAGCAAGCAGACCCACTTGACCAAGGACCCAGTTCATAAGGAGCAATATGAAAAGGACCTTCCTTCATACGAGAGTCACTGCCTAATCTTGTAGCAGTTGTTGGGTGGCAAGGATCTGTTGCAAATTACTCTGGAGACAGAGGGACTGGGCACTGGCAGATACTATGTTTACACTTCCACTCTATCTTAGTAGAGCTGAGGCTGAAGGGTGCCATTTTAGTGTCCCCACTATCTTGCTAGAGCCAGTAGATTAGCCACATCCGTCCTCTTGCCCCCACACAAGCGCACATGGCATTACTGAAGCTGGAGGAAATCTCAGGGAATATCTATGTACATCACAGCTAAGACACATGACAAAATAATAACATGTGGACATGCTATGTTAGTATTATTTCAAGCCACTAATGGACTGTCAAAAATTTCATGTTATAATTCTTAAAAAATTCTGATATGTTAATAAATTCTCCTTCTCGGAGAAATCACACTCAGTTGGCACTCAAGTGACTTGTATTTGAAACGACAGTTTTTGATCGAGCAGAGGATAGTACGCAAATAACTGTTTCAAGTTCCTTTCTGAAAGCTATATGCTAGTAAAGGGGTCCTTAATACTATGATCCACATTCTAATTTCTAATGATACAAACTGCATCCAGGGACTCATCCTCCAACTAATGTGTTTTTTTAGAGACTGAGTAACTTGGGACAACAGCATGTGGCCAGCAAGACACAAGAAAATCTAAGCAACAGTAGGGAGCAACAACACAATTTGATCCTTGATTTAGTACATCTTTGGCAGAAAATACTCTCAGCCTCTATGCATGTATGGGAATTTGGGGCATTGGTGATGAAGCACTGTTGACACAAGTACGGTCCTTGTAACATGGTTGCTCTAATAAGGAACTACGGTAAAGCAGACAGCTGTATCAATGGTTATTCTCTGCTTTGGTATTTCAAAATGTTAATGCACCATCACAAGATGTCAGGAAAAAAAATTAAAGATGCAGGGAGAAGAAAGAAAACTTCTATCTGGGGTTCTTTAATCAAGTCATTGCTTGAGATGTGCCTAATCACATATAATTCATGTAATTCGGTTACTTCTCTAACAAATGTGGATTTTGTCAAAAGCTGAATGCCAAGTTCATCAGTCTTATTTTAACGCCATCATTTGTTTCACCTTGCAATTTAACCCTTCTTGTTCCATGATATTACTTTTCATAAGAAATTATGTTTCTAAAAATAAAGCCATGGCATTAGGTTGAATTCAACTATTTTGTACCTGAGATGTAACAATGAGCAAAGGATTAATTTACTTTTATTTTGATTCTCTCTATGCCATAAAGGGGGGAAGTACCTTCAAGAAATAACTAATTATTTCTCTTTTGACTCATCCTGTTTTTCTTCTCTGTGCTCCAATTTATCAAATATTGAACTTTAAAGTATTAATAGCAGTATTATCAGCAGTAATAATTCCAAGTAAACAATAATGCACCTCTGAAATATATTACTATATTCAGTATACATCATCAGTCTTTTAATTCAGGAATCAGTCCACATTATAAAATATAGAGCAAGTTCTAAATGAGGAACTAAAAATGAGTAACCAACACATTATACAGTAGACGGTAATAAATTCACTTTACAAGGGACATGTCTTATTCTTATATGTACATAATTTACACATTATTCAGAGGCTAATTTACTGTGTTCCAGCAGATATGAATGTGTATATTTTTCTCATCCAGAGTTAGAGATTTTACTAACCACATACACTTTTCTCAGTAAAGAAAGACAGAAGGCTGCTACCTGCACACTAATTTAATACTGGTGCTTTAAGCAATGGCCAAACTAAGCCTGAACACACTGACGCATTTTGTTGAATATGAAAATACAAAGAAACCATTAAATATTGTTGCATTTCATGACAAGAACAATCCTTGTGCTGAAAATTCAATCAGGTTTCCTTGTCAGTCCAATAACAATAATTTTAACGTGTTCATACCAAAAGCGCAGTGAACCATGGTATTGCATTCAACAAACAGAATGAAGCAAGACACTGTCTATGATTTAGAAAACACAAAGTATATTTACCAGTTCTTTATGTTTTCAACTGTATTGTACTTAAATAAAAGGACAGTTTTTTTTAAGAGTGGAATAAAAATTCATTATATATAGCATTCTGCTTTTTTATATTCTTACACATTAACTTACCCAACAGCATTGCACTTGCTGCTAATGAAAAGGGAGCAGGCTGTACAAATCTTCTTAAGTCTCCTGTGGCAAGAAAACTATTACAGAAATGAATAGAAGGAAGTCTCTGGAGCTTTTCCCTTGCCTTCTTGTTTTACCAAAGGCTCTTAGGATCACACTGAGAACTGTCAAAGCCGAATAAACCACTGGCAATTGGGTTTACACCCTCTGGCCAGTCAGGCTTTCATAGAGAATGATTCGACTTGTCCAAGCACCAATATATTAGGAACTATGCAAAAACTCCCAGAAACTGGAGCTTGGCTTCTAACTGTAGACAAAGAGGCACTTTGCTGCTGGTGGTTTGTAAGAGGTTTGTCAGAGAGAGTTAATTTAAGCAGCCTAAAATTACATCAACCCCGGATATCTAAGTACTGTTAATCTGCAGCTTTGCACATTGTATTTTCAAAGCCCTTCAGCTGCAGGGTGGGAGAATAACTGGGTTGACAGAATCATTTAGATATGTGAAATTTCTCAACTCCCATATTTGACAAGAAAATGCTCATTCAGTTTTATGGGGTGAGAAGGGAGGGATGTCTTCTAAGTTACCTCTAGGAAATTATTTGAAAGTCAAATTCAGATAATTATTTTATAGTACTTTCTCATTTTTTTCAGAATAAATGAGCAAATCCATTAATAACTAGAATTATAGAAATTTGGGTATATATATGGAAGACACAGTACCTTCATCTTCAATTTAAAGATAAATTAGATCTGTACTGCACACTGCATTTTGGAAATCTTAATTATACAGAAAATATTGCAAGTGCATTATCAATATAGATCATTTAAATTTCTTATTTATTTGCAATTTTACCTAGGTACACTCCAAGAAAATATACATTGTAATGTTAAGATTTCTCAAGTACTGAGTCTGTATGTGAATGTATATATAGAGACAGAGATAGGGCTTCCCCAGTGGCGCAGCAGGTTGAGTGCACACTGTGAAGCTGTCCACAGCCTCTGAAGTACAGGTTCGATTCCAGGCCCACCAGGGAGATACCCACATGACATGGCAGACCCCTCCTGTCTTGCCTGCTGCTCCCCTCAGCAGTGTATTTCTGTTGTCTGCCTATTCTGCTCCCCACTCTGTCTCTGGTGAATCCTCTCACCCTCCCACACCTCTGGCCTATACCCCAGTTCTTGTATGCATAAACAAATCTTTAAAAAAAAAACAGAGAGAAAAATGGGGAGAAATTTTCCTATACCACACAGGCACTGACTGGGATGAAAAAACTATGGCCTATGACATAACAGAGCTTTAGAATATACTTCTGTCTGCCAATATTGTCTGCATCGCAAAAAATATTTATAACATATACTGATGCTCATGTATGTACAGCATATGTTTTAGTGTGATTTATGTTAGCTATGTTTTCTTTATGGCAGAACAATTTTAAGTATGGTTTTTCTATGTACTAATTTTATGAACTTTGCCAACTCACACAGAATTTCATTCCAACTTCTATATAATAGAACTAACACCTAATTAGAACACTGACAATATTAAATCATCTTGCTCTTGTCAAAGAATATGATAGAAAGTAGACTGGGCAAATTTTCCCAGACTCAGAATTTTGCATGATGACAAAAATTTGATCTTCAAAAGCACTTTTTGAGCATATTGGTGTTTTATGTGTTTTGCTGGATGATTTAATGACTAATTGATGTTCCATTTTATTCATACCCTGAACCAGAATTCTCCTGTTAAATTTTCATCATTGAATTGCTAAACTTTGTGAAAATATTCTAGAAGAAAAAGTATTTAAATATGTGCACTTACATATCAAGTTTATGACCTTGGTACTATGTGTTTATTCACAGAAATGTTAGTGACTATGCTTCATTTATTCTTTAAGGAAATCACATTAATGGGGATAAATTTTAAATTTTCATTATGCTGCTCAATTTCAGAGCTCTCTAAAAATTAAGAAATCAGTTCACAGTAATATGAATTTAAGCTGAACCTAGTAATCATCTCTTAATTTTACTTAATGCAGTATGTATATTCACATGGCAAATTAACTGATTTAGCTGACCCCTGCTCAGTTCATGGATCAGTTCACCAAATGTATTTATGTATTTCTCCAAAGTCATACACCAGTGAACCACAAAATTAATCTCTCTTCTTTTGTGGATGCATCAGTTCCTTGATATTCCAACTATTCTCTTTTAACCATCTCCATCCTCTATTTAAAGTGAACCAGTATTTTACCTTGGTTTTACTTTAACTGTATCATATGAATATATATACATATATATATAGTTACTGGCTTTCATTTTTTATATAATTTGTCTTTGGTACCATTTGAAAAAGACATTTTCTTTCTAGTGATATGAGATGCTGTCATTATGCTATAATTAATTTTCATATAAATTTGTGTCTGATTCTAGATTTTTTAATCCACTAATACCTACCCTTTTCTATCAATGTCACATATAACTATTTGTGCTTTACAGCATCTGATAATTCAACACTCATTACTCTTCTTATTCAAAATTTATAAATATTAACCATTAAAATACTTACTGGGATATAAAAATGTAACAAAAAGTAAACTATTTCAATATTAAGTCTACATTATATAACATGGATAAATAAATTCCCCATAAAACTGTGTGAGTCTAGAAGAGTCTTTTAAGAGGGAGATTTTCCTTTATTTTTTGAGAAGTCTTTCAATTCCTTCATAGATACTCATTTCTAATTCTTTGCAAACTGTTAAATCCCTTGAATGTTTACAGTTATGGGGAAATATTTCATCTTCACTGAAGTTTTTAGACATTAGATGTAACTACCCTATTTCTCATTTTCAACATTGTACATTTGTGCATTCCAATTGTGTTTTGCAATAAAAAACAGATTTCAGTATATTTTTGACTTCTCCATTGAATTGACATACATATATATGAAATGCAATTCACTTACTACTTTTAGTTTTGTAATTCATTACCTTTTGCTACAATTTTTATAATTTCCTTCATCATGCTTTCTAATTTCATGAGTTCAATGTTTACTTCATTTCTTATTCTCTCTTTGATTTTGTTGTTCTCTGTGGAAAATTTGTAAAATGTAAAGGCAAATGAAGATTATGTAAAACTAACTGTAAATATCATAACTGAAAAATAATTATTTGCTGTAAGGTGAGTAACGAGAAATTTATCTTTGATCTAGAAACCTTGTATATGTCTTCAGGTTAAAATTAATAAAGATGAATAAAAATCTAACTATATTTATAATTCTACTAATTATATCGCCAAATTGCCCCCAGGGAGGTTTTGCTAATTTAATTACATCCTCAGCCACCCTCCACCTCCCAGTGAGTGAGGTCTACTTTTGCATTTTTTAAGAACAATTTCATGCGCTTATTTAATATTCAAATAACGTTATCAAAAGTCTTTTACTGATTATTGGTTACTATTAATATGTGATATATTTTTGATTATTTATTTTGTCATTCAACTCTATCATTTCCTCAATTTTATGTTGGGATCTTAATATTTTTCTATTAAATTCTTAGGGAATTACAACTTATGGCAAAATAATGCTAATACATATATCCTAAGTTTTCATTACTGTTTTAAAGCTCTAGATGATATATGTCCCATGTAGATATTTTCTTATGTACAGGTACATGTTTGCTGAATGTCATCGACGTTCTTGGGGTCGTGTGTTTCTCTGCATCCCGATATTGCTCCTATCCCATGTCTTAGGATGACCACTCTACTCTCGATTCTGTGAGCAGAGAGGGGCTACAGACTGTTGTTGATTGCAGGCTGTTGAAAGGTTTCTAAACTAAATCACAGCCTTCTCTTGCCAGCCTGATCCTCACCTCCACTGGGACTCAGGCATATAGACGGGCATCTACTACTCTTTCTACAAATTGGTCTCCAACAAAATGCCTCCACTTTGTTAAAAAATGGGTCTGGGCCTCCCCTGGTGGCGCAGCAGTTGAGTGCTGGGCTGCAAGGCTGCCCGCAGCCTCTGCAGCGCCGGTTGGTTCCCCCGCCGCTGGCAAGGGTCCCACAAAAAAAAAAAAATGTGGCTGTGGGTGTACCTAGACTGTCTGTTTTGGTTCTATTTTATTATATGTTAACATATATCCTCCATTTAAAATAATGGAGGATATATTTTAACATGTAATAATTATTATTATTATAAATGGAGAATATATTTTAACATGTAATTGGTATATATTATTATTATTATTATTATTATTATTATTATTATTGGTATATATATTATCTTTTTCATATTCTTGGCTTAAATGCAGTCTTTTCCCTTCTCGGGTTTATATTCTTTTATCTTTGGTAGGCACTAAAGAAAGAAAACATTTTCTGCTTCTGTAGCACTTGCCTGGGAGTCATTGAAATTGAATGCTATTTTTTCCCCCAAACTAGATCTAAGCAGCTGAAGTTGTTAAAGAAACATGAAACTTAGGGCCTCCCTGGTGGTTCAGGGGTTAAAGTCTCAGCACTAGGAAGCTATTGCCAACCACTGAGGCATGAGTTTGATCCCCTGTCAGGATGTTGACCCACTTGGTGCAGCAGACCTCTCCTGTCTCACCCGCTACTCCCCTCAGTGTATTTCAGTAGATCTGCCTATTGTGCTCCCCACTCTGTCTCTGGTGAATCCTCTCATTCCCCCACACCTGTGGCCTATACCCCAGTTCTTATATGCACAAAATAATAAATATTTAAAAAATAAGCATTATGTAAAATTGCTTATGTTAATTTTAAGCCATAATCTGATTTCAAAATATGGAAATGTGGAGGTGAAGGCACTCGGGCTCCAATGAGTTATGTTCAAATTCTGATTCCATGACTTATTTTCCAACAATCTCAGTTATCTCCTTAAAATGGAGATAACAAAACTTAACTCAGAGAAAGGTTGTGATAATTAAGCAAATTAATTCAAATTAAAATTTGAGTTCCTAATTCAGAGTTTAGCATAAAACAATCATTCAGTAAATGCTGATTAAGTGTAAATTAATTCTTGAGGACTGATAGAAGAATTTTTGTTATTTATAGTACAGTAAAATGCATCTGATCCTTGCCATCTTTTATGAGACTTTCAAAGAATTTCTAAATGTAAGAATAGCCATTTTCCTTGTATTTGCACAATAAACTAAACTCAAAGGAAAGACGTTCAGATGCCAAAGGCAGAAATTCAAGCCACAAAAAGATGACCTATGTGCTCATTTCGAAGCCTTCCAGAGAGATTTCCCACAGTGCCTCAAAAACATTCTCTCCTCTCCCCTCCGTGAGCGCATGCAGCAAACACAAAATCAAGATTACAGGTGGCTGATTTCTTTACTTTCTCACTTTTTGTTCTTTGGGTGACAAACGCCATTATTATGAAACCTGAATACTCTACCATATTATCTCCTCACTGTCTGGATTTTCCTCAAGTGCCTCCTTAACCCCCTACCCATATCTAATGAAATGTACTAAAATATTTGTAAAGGTCATGTGGGATATGCACATTTCAAAAAGCTGCACTTCAAACTAGAGGTTAAGAAGGCAACTATTATTTTTTTTTCCTCTCAAAAGTCACATCAAGCTCAAAAGACAACCATTCAGTTTTCAAGCAGCAGTAAAACATCTGGAATAACATGGAATTGACTGCCTTTTTGAGTTCCATTCTGATTTTTCCTGACATCGTTATCCTTTAACTGCCTTTCGTGACTATATTCATAGTAATATACTTGCCATTCCTGAAAAAATATAACTACTGTAAGATTATTTACTCCATAGAAAACTTTTAAAAGTTTCATCAAATGGCTAAACTACAACAATGAAAGAATTTTGATTAGTGAATAATTTTATTTTATTTATTTTTTTAAAGATTATTTATTTATACATACAAGAACTAGGGTACAGGCCAGATGCGCAGAAGGATGAGAGGATTCACCAGAGACAGAGCAGGCAACAGAACAGGCAGACTGAGGAAATACACTGCTGAGGGGAGCAGTGGGCGAGACAGGAGGGGTGTGCTTCAGCATGTGGGATTCTTGCTGGCTGGCCGGGATCGAACCTGTGCTGCAGAGGCTGCAGACAGCTTCACAGTGCGGCGCTCAACCACCTGCACCACCAGGGAGGCCCAAGTGAACAATTTTAAATGATACAGCTTCCAGGAAAATAACATTAACCCACATTTTGGGCTGTATTTTTTCTTTTTTCCAATTATTATTTTATTTTATATATATTTTACATCATTTTTCATTTCAGACTATTTTTTGCAATTTCATTTAATATCAGCAAAAAATGGAAACAGTTGTTATGTTTGTTAAATGTTCATGTAACTGAAATGAATATAAGGAATGAGAGAGCAATTTAGTTAGACTTGCAAAAAGAATTCGGAAATTGGGCCTCCCCTGGTGGCGCAGTGGTTGAGCGCTGGGCTGCAAAGCTGCCCGCAGACTCTGCAGCACCAGTTAGATCCCAGCCACGGCAAGGGTCCCACATGGTGTGTAGACCTCTCCTGCCGCGCCCACTGCTTCCCTCAGCAGTGTACTTCATCAGTCTGCCTGTTCTGCTCCCGTTCTGGTTCTGGTGAATTCTCTCACCCTCCTGCACTTCTGACTGTACCCAGTACTTGTATAAATAAATAAATAAATCTTTAAAAAAAAGATTTTGGAAATTAGTACAGGCAATTTCAAATCAGATTAGTAAACACACATGCACACACACCATGAATGAAAGCAAAGGTAGCCTGAAATAAAACACAACAGAAGCTTATTTTAAAATGAGACTTTCCAATGTGCTTGGTTAAGTCATATTTACAATATCATAATAAAATATGAACTGGATGAAAATATAAAATATCAAATTATCACACCTCAAATTATTTCTTCATTTATTTTTATTGAGTTAACATTGGTTTATAACACTGTGTGTGATTTAGGGGAATAGTTTCACATATCCTCAGAGGTATGTCATGATATCACACCCACGACCAAAGCACCCATAGTCCTTTACCATACACCACTGGATCTCATTCCCCTTTTGTTCTAAATCCCAACCTTGCTCTTTAGTAGCCTTGATTCTCAGCAATATTCTAGGGTTTACTTTATAGGTTCCTTTGTTTGTTTCTTTTTGTTCCACAAATGAATGGAGTCATTAGTATTTGTGTTTTGCCTTCTCATTTATTTCACTTAGCATAATCCCCACCAGTTCCATCCATATTGTTGCAAATGACAAGAGTTCTTTTTATAGCTGAGTAGTATTCCATCATATAATAGAAACAGTTGTTCATCTGTATCCATCACATCTTCTTAATCCACTCCTCTGTTATGGGCACTTAAGTTGTCTCAATACTTATTTATTGTAAAGAGTGGTGCAATGAACACAGAAGTGTCTATCTCTCTTAAATTAATGTTTCTGCATTCTTCCTGTAGATACTTAGGAGTGGAATTGCTGTGGCATATTATATATCCATTTTTAACATTTTGAGCAATCTACATACTGTTTTCTATAAGGATCAATCTTCATCCCATCAAAAGGGCATGAAAACTTTTTCTTCACACCCTCGCAAACATACGTAGTTTCCATTTTTTTTTTTTTTTGGTTTGTTTGTTTGTTTTGATATGAGCTAGTTTCACAGAAGTGATGTGCTATCTTGTGGCTTTGATTTGCATGTACCTGATAAGAGACTTGGCACACTTTTTATGGCCACTTATATGTCTTCTTTGGAGAAGTGTCAATTTATCTCTTCTCTCCAGTTTTTAAAAAGATTTATTTATTTATGCATACAAGAACTGGGGCACAAACCAGATGTGCCAGAGGGTGAGAGGATTCATCAGAGAGAGAGTGGGGAGCAGAACAGGCAGACTGACTGAAGTACACTGCTGAGGGGAGCAGCGGGTGAGACAGGAGAGGTCTGCTGCCCCATGTGGGTATCTTCCCAGCAGGCCGGGATTGAACCCATGCTTCAGAGGCTACAGACAGCTTCACAGTGGCTACACTCAACCACCTGTGCCACCAGAGAGGCCCTCTTCTCCACATTTTTTGAAAATGCAGGTATCTTTACTCCAAGGAAGATTCATATTTGTAATGTCTATGCCTCCTATTTTATTCTTTTCTAATTGAATTCACTGGAACTTGCAGAATAATTTAAAAATGATATGAGCAAATTTAGACCATTTTTGACTTTAATAGAAATCCTAGCACTATACCATTAGCATATTTCTGTCAACATGTGCCTAAAGATACTGAAAAACTTTAATTTTCCTTTCATTTACTGCACATGAATGCATATTTTTGTCACCATGATTATGTCTAAAGTTTTACATTTCATTACATTAAATATGTGTAGCGCAATAGAAAATAAATTCTATTAATAATGCATTGTTGCTTTCATTAACTACAATAGTAACAATAATAAATCAAGACAAGATACATTCTTCAAGATCCTTATGTATTTGTTAGTTTTTATTTTTTTCACAGCCAACACATGACTTTATCACTGACTAGTTATAACCAAAAGTCAAACTTGAACATGCAAAAATTTCATTTAAATGGCTTCATAAAAAAATCAATTAGCACTAATGTGTATGGTAATAAGAAGTATTAAGCTATTTAAGTTTAATATCTTTCTTTTTATCTTTTGAAATCAAAACAAGAAACAAATAGGCCAAAACATAGACATTAGGGCTTTGATAACCTACCAGATGGTGGGAAGGGTCTAAGGAAGAAAAGAGACTCAATTAATTTAATTTTGCTATTTGTCAGCTGTGCTGACAACATTAGGGGTGGAAGACACTGTTTAAAGGAGGTAATGAAGTATCTCATTTATTTAAATGTTATGATCCTTTATTAGACTCTATCACAGACAAAGTGAAAGGTGGAAAGTGTAAAGTCATAGTTAAATAGCAAATTGCTGGGCTCAAGAAAAATATTACAGCAGCTCTTAAAAGATCAATGGATCTGAAAGATTTAGGTCTTTTAATAACCATTGTTGCACATGTTAAAAACATTAAGTGACATGTGGAAAACATTTCTCTACTTTTTTTTTTCTATTTCTAACTCAATATTTCAAACCATGTGCGAGCTTTAGATATCCTTCAGGTAAGCTATTGTGAATTAACATCATTTTGTTTAACCTTTTTTCAGATAAAGATATAAACCAAGGTGGAATAAATATTTCTGAAGAATGATTATTAAAACACTGAGATAATGCTGTGATAATTCTGATTGACTTACTAATAGCTGATTCTTCTTATTTTTTCATAACCTAGAAGGAAACTTTGATTTGACAGATTGTATTACATTGAAAATGCCATAAAATCATCCAATATACTCATAAAACTGTATTTTGTAAAACCATTGCTTTTTCAATAAATATAAATAGCTGTAGAGTTCAGGAAAACTAAATTAATGTAATTTCCTAATAATTGATTAAGGAAAAGCATTGCTTCTATATTTTTATAAGGTTGTTTCAATTTTCACCCTAGGAAATGACATCGGCTCTATCCAATTTTATTATTTGGGGTTTGTTTTAGAAACCTGATGTTCTTGCTCACTTTGAAATTGTATTACAGTAATAAAAAAAATAGAGGCAACTTTAAAAATGATAAAGTTTGGGTGCGGAAAAGAGGGAGAATGGACCCTCTATAGTAATCAAATTGTTAGCCTAAGACAGACAATGACAAGGAAGCAGCCCTAGGGAAACTAAATATTTTCTCTTATACTCAGTTTTTCAATAATTGGGAGGGAATTGCCGGCCAACAGAGCAACTCATTCAAAATAATGAATACATCAAAGAAACCTGGGGATTCACAATGATGGATGAACCTTTTGTTTTGGATATATATTGCAGTGGTGAAGAGTGCTTCAGGATTCTGGTAATTTGAGAAAATGTCATGTTAAGCAAGCCCCCTTAAAATAATCATGAAATGAGTCTGCTTTCAAAAAGTGGGATTCCTGGCTGCAAGGGCCCATAACAGACAGTCAGTGAAACTATATGTCAAAAAGAAAGCAACCTGGACTACTTTATCCTGTGATTTGCAGTCTCTCCTCCACAAAAGCACCAACTTAACCTTGACTTGAGGTTTATTATCTCTGGATATTCTGTACCATGGGCTTAGTACTCTAATTGCCTCTTGCATTAAGGTTGTCTTTACCTTGCAAGTGACTTCAGTAATTGTAGTTCCAATTAAATGTTTCTCTTCAAATTCCACTTCCATTTTACAACTTTGTTCTGGTTATGACTCCCTGGCTAGTTTATTGCTTTCTGGTTCCAAAGCTCTAGCCCCTATCACATTAGTAAGTTTCATGAATTTTCTATTTATGCTTTATAAATACTGGTGTTCTTGGGAGACATAATGGCTCTTTTCCTTGTCTGCAGGAGGAAGACACTCTTCTAGGAGGAAAAATATTGACTGCAATCTTAGTGAACAGCCTTAAAAGTAAAATTCTACCTCTATAAACTCACATAGCAAAGCCTACTCAGGTCTCAGGTATTACACACAAGATTTGGTATATTGCTGAAACAGTGTTCTGCTTGGTTTGGGGAATTACTGCAGGCTTTGTCTCCAGCTCTGACTCTGAATGTCACCATCTGGCCATTCCTTATTTGCATCTGCATCCCACTGCCTCTTCATGGATTTTCTCTCACAGTTTAGAAGCTGATAATGCATTTAAGTCTATCTGCCCAACATTTGGATTTTTCTCCATCATTTCTCCATGTTTTAGCCCATAGTACCTCCTCCCAATTCCAGCCCTCATTTTACTGGTAAATAAAGTGTCCCAGCAGTAGATGGACTAGTTTCATTGAATATATTAATCGACTATAAGATTGGGGACACAGGCAGCAGGAAGTACTTGATGAATCAGTTCTAGTTAGGTCAGAACCTTGATTTTTATGATCATCCCTATTATTCAAGTGCTACTCTGCCTCAGTGTTCCTCCTCACACTTGCATACCCTTATGCCCTCAAAATAGGAGACATATTCTCAAATATTCTCAAAATAAGGAGAAGAAGGTGACAAGACCAATTTAGCTATGGATTTATGCTGTTGTAATAAAATTTCAATACTTCATAGGGATGGGCATGTACAGGTTTATCTCTCTCCTACCTGGAAAACTTTCTCTCCTTAGGGGCTTTCAAAATTAACATAACTAAACCGTGTAGGTCATAATCCATCTTCTCTACCTAAGAATACCGGATGCATGGATAATCAGCAAAACCAAATAGTAAAGTACTGACAATAAGATGACCGATGTGTTGTAGTTACAGACATGGGGTATTGCTAACAGAGGTCATAGAATTTGCTGTAAGACAGACCAGAGCTTAAATTCCATTGCTTTCCAGTTGTAAGGATTTGTTTAAAATGTCAGTACCTTCATCTCAAAATGTCAGCACCTTCATCTCTAAAATGGGCATAACAATGTCCATTTCTCCATAGGATTTCAGTGAGAACTAAATGAGGCTATTTTTACACCGTGCTACCGTGAGGAGCACATGTCATAATTAATAACTGGGAGTTATTATTTCATTGCTAATGTCTTTATTGATACTGATCAGAAGCTGTAGACCTAGTAAAAAAGTAATTGTTCTCAGTCAGTGAAAATGAGCATTTTTACCTGTAGTACAAATCAGACTCCATAGTCAAGCTATATCATAAGCAGCTAATCTATTTTTTCCAAATTATAGCAGACAGTTTTACAATTGAAATAAAAATCTAAATAAATATTAACCTAGAGTGGGATGTTTGGAGTTTAGCGATCAGAAAATTGCTAAATATGAAGCAAGATGTTTACAATATTATTTTTCTCTCTTAGTAAGGCAAGGTGCCAGTGTATTTTTTCCAAATAATACAAGGAAAATAAACTATCGAAGGTAAATGCAAGACTGTATTACATTATCTATAAAGGAGAAAAAATGAAAACTATATTGTTATGCCTTTAAAACTTTGAGATTTCATAATGCAACATAACAAGATAAATACCTACTGGGACTGGAGCATAAGGTATAGGTTTCTAGTATGTGTTGCTTTTATTCCATGTAGTTAAGGGTTTACTTTTAAAATACTTTTGCAACTAGTAATTGAAGTGCTTGATAGCAACAGAAGGTAACTTCACTTTACACTATAAGCAAATAAAAATAATTACATAAATGACTGTTTCAGTTTATAATTCAAAAGTCAACAAATCAGATTTCTGGAGCAAAATGTCTCAAGTAAAGAAAGGTAAAGTGAGTCCACCTTTCAAATTATTGTTGAATAAACATAGGGATGCTGGTGCCCTTTTGAATTAATGTTTCTGTGTCCTTTGGGTAAATACCTAGGAGTGGAATTGCTGGATCATATGGAAGCACCATCTTAGCAGGTTGAGGAATCATGCTCAGCAAAATAAACCAGAAAGAAAAAGAAAAATACCAGATGGTCTCACTCATAGCAGGAATTTAGAAAACCTAAATAAGGGACCAGGAAAAAGACTAATTACAATAAAGTAAAAAGACTAATTATAATAAAGTAAAAATCAAAATCAACAAGCAACTATAAACCAGAGAAACACTATGGGGGGGAGGGGGGAGGGGGGAATAGGATCAAAATAAGAGGGGGGTGGGAATTGTATGGGGACTATAACCAAGATGAAAATGCATACATTGTGCAAAAATGAAAAATGATGGAAAAATATATTACAAAAAGTTGTTGTTGAATAGCAAAGGTAATAAAAGTTTAGGTTATCTTTTAGAGTCCAAGCATGTTCCTATATTCATAGAAGAATCACTCATGCATGTAGATGATTATATTTTTTAATTTTTCATCCATCCATCCATCTAATCAAGCTTTTATTCCTTCATTCAGCTATCAACTACTAAGCCTTGAGGACTTAGAGATGAAAAATGCTATCTTCATCATTCTTTATGTTGAAGAGACTAAAGAGAGGTAGACAAACAAATATTCAAAAACTGGTCAATTAAGTATGAGTAAAATTGTGAAACATACTAAAGTGCAGAAATGTAGAGTGGAATATTGTTTATATTAGAGGCTTCTGACATATCTGGGGTTTCAGGAAAGGCAAGGAAATTAATGTGACTAAAAGGAAGAGAGGAAGAGGGAGAAAGGTCATCGCAAAGAGGAGTGAGTTGAGTTAGAGGGATTCTTCAGATTCTTGGGGGACAGCTTGAAAAAACTGGGCCTCGGGCCTCCACTGTGGTACAGGTGGTTAGATGAAGCACTGTGAAGCTGTCTGCAGTCTCTGCAGTGTGGGTTCAATCCCGCCAGCCTGGAGATACCCACATGGTGCAGCAGACCTCTCCTGTCTCACCCGCTGCTCCCCTCAGCAGTGTATTTCAGTTACTCTGTTCTGTTCCCCACTATGTCACTGGTGAACCCTCTCACCCTCCCACATACCTGGCCTGTACCCCAGTTCTTGTATAAATGAATTAAAAAAAAACTGGGTCTTAATCTTTAGAGCAGTAAGACAATGAAGAATGTAAAACAGGACAAATGCATAGTCACATCTTTTGAAAATTCTTATCACCAAAGTGTGGAGAACAGGTTATGGGCAATGCAAAAACAGGAAGAAAATGTTTAAGAAACTATGGCTGAAAAGAGATGAATTTAATTAGAATTTTGGTGGTAGACTTAAAGACAGATAGGTAAGTAGGGACTTCAAAGGTAGGCGATTTGATATTTGGCAAGAACTTTGGCCTGGATTTTAACTACTTAGTTGAGAAAATTGAGTTTCTTACTTCTTTTTTGTAATAATATAAAACTTAGAAGAACTGATTTATTTCCCATAGAACCCAGAAACTCAGCTCCCAGAAGGGGTATATGATACAATATTCATGTTGGCTGCTGGCCACTATGCTAACTGGTGAGGTATGCAGCCCTCTATGCAAATGTAAGCTTTATAGCAGATAACCATTTTCTTTCTCTGATTATAATTTCTTTGACTAGCATATATTCTCATAGCTTTGTGGTTTTAAACTTGTGTTTCCTGATGAAATAATATTAATATGTATTTGGGAGATGTTTCATTAAACAAAGTTAAGTTGATTTTGATCTTGCAAGACATTTTAGAGTGACAATTATCCTGATGTGAGGGATACATTAATAACCCATTTCCCTAATTATCTGAACCTGCCATGCTTTTTACAAGATCATCTCTTTATGAATTTAGTGTTTTATGAATTATTCTTTGGGTAACTCTTTGCTATCAGTTGTCATTTTCCCTAAATAGCCTCTTTTAATCAATGATCATTAAAAAATAAAATGCTCACAATGGTCTGTTCCTAAGAGATTCAGTAGGAATTGTCTGGAAATACTTTAAAATGTTCATTTGATTTTCTGAATATAAAAGCTCGAGCAATGAGGTTTTGCCACTGTAGACTCCGCTGCAGTGAGCATCTGGGAGCAGCATATCTCCTGGATGGTGCAGCTGGTCATCTCTCACCCAAGTGGAGCTGTGTTCGCAGGCAGAGAGTGGAGGGTTGGTCAAGAGATAAGTGAGAAGTCCTCAACCTTGTTTTTCAAAATATAAGCAATTATGTAGCCTATGCCAATCAAAATATAAATTAATGCTGATCAAAAATATAATGGCTAGCCCTAGTGATTTGAAAAAGTTATTTGAAAAGATGATTAAGGTGAGGAGAATTCCTGTTCGTCCATTGATTATTTTCTTTCTTTATCCAGATTAGTATCTTAATTGTCTAAGATTCTGTACAAAATTTTCAGTTACATACAACTTTTCCAGCTTGAATATAATTTTTGAAAACCTATACCAATAAAGCACTGAATTTCACTTCCAACAGCATTTTTAAAAATAATTTGGTGCCTCCAGTAAGTCAAATCAATTCTCTATCTTTCCTTTAAGGTATGATAAATGGCAAGACAAGAGATATCTTTATGAGAGCTTTATGCCTTTCTTCTCTTTTGGCAAGTCAAAGTGTTTGTATGCCCAGATACACATTTAAAGCAACAAAGTATAAATGAAAATATTGTTTCTGACAATGATGCTGATCAAAATAAAAGGACAAATTCAGAGCAAAAATACAGTAACAAATTCAGAGCAATTTTATAATACTGATATTAAAACTCTTACATGTTATCCAAGATACAAAGTTATCATGGGGACATTAATACAAAAGGAACTACACACTCCCAGGCCATTCTCAACAAATTGCAGGTAAAGTGCTTAGTTTAGTGCAGTGCCTGGATTATAACAAGTGGTATATAAACCTAGTTATTATCACCATTTCTATTTAACACTTCTAATTCAATTTTCTATGGTAGTCCACTTGATCCACAAATCAATTTATAATCTTGAGTCAAGAATGAGCCAAATATCATTAGACTGGATAAAAAAAGATTAGTAGGTGTGAATTCTTTCAAATATGAAATATCATTTTCCATCTCTTTCTGCATCTCCTTGAGAGATCTGAAGTTGACATTATTGTACATACAACAAAGAGAAAATATTTTCACAAATGGAAAAAAAATCCCTGGGGTTCTTCATAAACACTTGCCTCAGAGAACTCTTCTTAAGTACTAACTCCACAGTTGGTTCTTTACAAAAAAAGAAAATGAGAAGATTCTCCAATTTCAGAGATTTTAAAGTAGCAGAATATCCCGTCATGTGTTGAAAGGTAATTTTTATTCTTATTATAGAATATATTTGGAGACTGCAACAAGACAGTGTGAAACAGCCGTAGAAGATACAGAATTTATGAAGACACTTATATTTACATATAAAGCATATAAAAAACAGTATGTTAATACTTAGGTTTATTTCATTCCATCCAGCTATGGTTATTCCTTCATAGATTGCCAGCACAGTGAACTCCAAAACTGACACCAGAATTTGAAAGCACTATGTCCCAAATATGGTAGAAAAAATAAATGAGTGATCACATGTGATGAATTGTGGAGATTTTGGACTGAGAGAAAAGTATGGCGTCCAATCACATTACTCCACTTCAAAACTTCTGTAACTTTGGTAATTAATAGACTTAGGTCCTAAAATTTATTTGCCTGCAAAAGGGTTTTAAGGATAATTAGATTTCAAAATTTTTATAGGGACTCAAATGTGCAAAATGTATATATCATAAAGCACTCATCTAAGCACTCATTTACTTTTAAAAAATCTAATATTGAGCATCTAATATATACCAAGCACAGTCTTAAGGATGGGGAAGCACAAGTAAACAAGACAAAAATATTCCCTAGACATTTTCAATCGGGGCAAAGAGAAAGCAACCAAGTAAAGAAAGACATTGTAAAAAATAATGTATTAGAAATACAAGCTGAAACAGATTGGGGGCGGAGCAACATGGCGGCGAGGAGACGCTGCGAGTAAGATCTCCCATTAAAAAAAGTTAATAGGGAGGAAAAGCGGCAGGTCCCAGTGAGAACTGGGACACGGAAGATAAACGGGTGACTCCAGCAAACTACCCGAAGAAGAAAGTGGCCATAAAAGAGGACCAGAAGGGAGGGAAGCCCAGAACCCTGTTCCCCTCCCCTGCCCACAGAGGCGGCACTCTCTGACCAGAGAGAGGAGGGAAACAACAAACCAAAACGGCCGACAAGAACAAACGACACAGCAAGCGGGACTGTGAGTGGAAAGGAACTATTGCAGCCACCACACCCCGTGAACGGGAGCTGTGGAGGTGAGCTCCAGGCGCCATTAAAGAGAGCCCCGCCCCCAGGAGGATGCCAGCACCAGCACACAGCCCCGGCCTCCCGGTAAGTATGCACAGAAAAGCGGCGCACTGGAAAACCAGACGCGGATCAGGATCGGGATTGCGCTGAAAAGCAGTGTGGTTGAAAAGCAAACGCGGATCCGGATCGGATCGCAGCTGCCCAGGTACCCGCGCCTGCGACCTAGGCTTGCGGGGAGACCGCGGAGGCCCTCCCTGAGTGAGCAGGAACCAGGCGCCCAGGCATGGGAGCAGGATTCAAAAGGCGCCATTCCCGCGCCACTGAACTGGGCTACAGCCCCCGTCCTGGAACTGAGGGCTTTGGAACTGAGACCCGGGGCACGAAATTAGGGGCGTGGGTTCCCCACGACGGTGGGGCACAAGGCAGACACAGCACCCCAAAGCCGTTGAGGTGTACCCTTCTATCCCCGCTCTGCTCCCTGTCCCACGGGGTGGAAAATCAGCTCCCCAAGGGCTCTAGGAGAGATCTCTGGCGCCACCTAGTGACTTGAAACCAGCAGAGGCTCCTGAAGGAGCCAGTGGCCAGCTGGGGAGTTAGCCCACGCCGGGCCCCTTCCGACCAGTAATCTGAGCCCACAGGGGGAGCGAGCACCCACAGCTGGGGCAGACCAGGCGCGCAGAAGAGTGTGCCTGAGACCGGACGCGCAGGGAGTGTGTCCCACATCACCATTTTAGAACAGGGACATTTCATCAGTAAAGACTACCTGCAGAAGGCTTCCTCAGGAGCCAGAGGTGAGCGGGGGAAGTTTGCCCACGCCGACCCCCTCTGGCCTGCAGTCCAAGCCCAGAGGGGGAGCAGGAACCCACCGCCGGGGCAGACCAGGCGCACAGGGGAGTGTGTCCCCACATCGGCATTTTAGAACAGGGACCTTTCTCCGGTAAAGACTGCTTGAAACTGACAGATGACTCCTGGAGGAACCAGAGGGGAGCAGAGAAGCCCACCCAAGATGCCGGCCAGTCCCAACAACACAGTGTCCCAACGCATACGGCAAATTAGAAAACAGACAGTAGGGAGGAGAAGAACCACACGCAACCTAGCAACTCTCCAGAGAAAAAGCACACCACAAAAAGAAAACCAGCCCCCAGATTGCAACGACAGTAACTTGGAAGAACTTCTGAGCCTTCCAGAAAGAGAATTTAAAATTGCCGTGATTAAAAAACTGACAGAAGTCATAAAGGAAAACAATGATAAGGGAAAAATAATCAACGATCAGAAGAATGAAATTGAGTCCCTAAAGAGGGAAGTAAAAGAAATGCAGGAGATCAAAGAATTAATGGAAGAACTAAAGAATTCTGGGAAAAGCAATGAAAGCAGAATAGATGAAATGGAAGAACGAATAAGTACTCTTGAAGACACAGAAATAAAAAGAACCAAAACAGAAAAGGAAAGAGAAGTACAAAGGAAAAAAAATGAAGAAAGACTTCGGGAACTATCTGACTCCATGAGGAAAGGAAATATAAGAGTTATAGAAATACCAGAAGGAGAGGAGAAGAAGTAGGAACAGAGAAAATATTCAAAGAGATAATTGAAGAGAACTTCCCAAATGTGAAGAAGGAGCTGAAAATTGATATACAAGAAGCAAGAAGAACACCAAACTTCCACGACGAAAGAAAAAATACAGCAAGACACATAATAGTAAAGCTCCCAAGAATCCAGGACAAGGAAAAAATAATGAAGCTGGCAAGAGGGAAGAAACAGATAACATTCAAAGGAAAGCCAATCAGGCTGACATCAGACTTCTCCGAAGAAACACTACGGGCAAGGAGAGAGTGGAGGGACATAGTCAACAGACTCCAAGAAAACAGATGCCAACCAAGAATACTCTATCCCGCAAAGCAATCCTTCCTCTTTGAAGAAAGAATATGGACCTTCCCAGACAAACAGAAACTCCGGAATTTCATTACAACTAAACCCCCACTCCAAAAAATACTACAAGGAGTCCTAAAGCCAGAACCTCAGAGGGACGAATAACAATGAAAGAAGGCCAAAAAAAAAAAGTTATTAAAAAATAAATAAATAAAATCAAAGGAAAGACAAACACAATGGCAAATACAGATGTTAACATATCAATATTAACTCTAAATGTAAATGGACTAAACTCTTCAATAAAAAGACACAGAGTTGCATCCTGTATTAAGAAACAAAACCCAACCTTTTGCTGTCTCCAGGAAACACATTTAGCTACAAAAGATAAAAATAGGCTCAAAGTTAAAGGATGGAAAACAATCCTACAAGCAAATGGACCAAAAAAGAAAGCAGGAACAGCTATACTTATATCAGATAAAACAGATTTCAAACTCAAAAAGATAAAAAGAGACCCCAATGGTCACTACATTATGATCAAGGGGACAATACTTCAAGAAGAAATAACACTCATTAACATATACTCACCAAACGAAGGAGCACCAAAATATATCAGACAACTGTTGTCCTCTCTGAAAACAGACATCAGAGAAAACACATACATAGTGGGAGACTTCAACACACCACTATCAACAATGGATAGATCAACAAGACAAAAAATAAGTAAAGAAACCAAAGCTCTAAATAAGGACCTAGAGCAATTGGGCTTAACAGACATCTATAGAACACTAAACCCCAAAAAAACGGAGTACACATTTTTCTCAAGCGCACACGGATCATTCTCCAGGATCGATCACATACTGGGACACAAGACAAACATCAACAGATACACCAAGATTGAAATCATATCAACCATCTTTTCTGACCATGAAGGCATCAAACTAGAAATAAACCATAAAAAGAAGGCAAGGAACTTTCCTACCTCGTGGAGATTAAAAACCACACTACTGGAAGACCACTGGACTAATGAGGAGATCAAAGAAGAAATTAAAAAATTTTTTGAATTGAACGACAAGGAGGACACCAATATCCTAAATGTATGGGATGCAGCAAAAGCAGTAATAAGAGGAAAATATATAGCAATAGAAGCTCACATCAAGAAACAAGAAAGAACTCAAAGAAACAACCTAATCTCAAAGCTCAAAGATCTAGAAAAAGAACAACAAAAAAACCCCAAAACCAGTAGAAGAAAAGAAATAATAAAAACCAAAGCAGATATAAATGAAATTGAAACTAAAAAAACAATCCAAAAGATCAATGAAACCAAGAGCTGGTTCTTTGAAAAAATCAATAAAATAGACAAACCCCTAGCCAGGCTCACAAAGGAAAAAAGGGAGAAAGCACAAATAAACAGGATCATCAGTGAAAGAGGAGAAATCACAACGGACACAGCAGAAATCAAAAGAATAATCAGTAACTACTATGAACAGTTATATGGAAACAAGTACAACAATCTAGAGGAGATGGACAAATTCCTACAACTCTACAATCACCCAAAGCTAGATAAAGAAGAAATAGAACACCTAAACAGACCAATTACAATTAGCGAAATTGAAATGGTAATCAAAAACCTCCCCAAAAACAAAAGCCCAGGACCTGATGGATTTACAAATGAATTCTACCAAACATTCAGAGACGAATTAGTGCCTATCCTTCACAAACTCTTCCAAAAAATTGAGAAGGAAGGGACAATACCAAACACGTTCTATGAAGCCAACATTACACTAATGCCAAAACCGAACAAGGACAACACAAAAAAGGAAAACTACAGGCCAATCTCCCTAATGAACACTGATGCAAAAATCCTCAATAAAATTTTAGCTATCAGAATCCAACAATGTATCCATAAGATAATTCACCACGACCAAGTAGGATTCATTCCAGGGACACAAGGATGGTTTAACATCCGAAAATCAATCAACGTTATCCAACACATCAACAAAAAGAAATATAAAAACCATATGATAATATCAATAGATGCTGAGAAAGCTTTCGACAAAGTGCAACACCCATTCATGATAAAAGCCCTTGAAATTCTTGGAATACAAGGAACATACCTCAACATCATAAAGGCCATCTATGACAAGCCAACAGCCAGTATCATTCTCAATGGTGAAAAGCTGAAAGCAATTCCATTAAGATCTGGAACAAGACAAGGATGTCCACTCTCACCTCTGCTTTTCAATATAATACTGGAAGTCCTAGCCAGAGCAATCAGACAAGAGAAACACATCCAAGGAATCCAAATAGGAAAAGAAGAAGTCAAACTATCACTATTTGCAGACAATATGATATTATACATAGAGAACCCCAAAAACTCCACAGAAAAACTAATTCAACTCATCAATCAGTTCAGTAAAGTGGCAGGATACAAAATCAACACACAAAAGTCAGTAGCCTTCCTATACACAAACAATAAATATGAAGAAGAAGAAATCAAAAAAACCATCCCTTTTGTTATTGAAACAAAAAAAATCAAATATTTGGGAATAAATCTAACAAAAGAGGTAAAGGACCTATACAAAGAAAACTATAAAACACTGTTAAAAGAAATAGAAGAAGACACAAAGAAATGGAAAGACATCCCCTGCTCATGGATTGGAAGGATAAACATTATTAAAATGGCCATCCTTCCAAAAGCAATATACAGATTCAATGCTATTCCAATCAAAATTTCAATGTCATTCTTCAAAGAAATAGAACAATTATTGATGAAATTCATATGGAATCACAAAAAACCCTGAATAGCCAAAGCTCTCCTGAAAAAAAAAAGAAGGGAATGGAGGCATCACACTCCCAGACTTCAAAATCTACTATAAAGCCATAATCATCAAAACTGCATGGTATTGGAACAAGAACAGACATACAGACCAATGGAATCGAATAGAAAATCCAGAAATAAACCCACAGATTTATGGTCAACTAATCTTTGACAAAGGAGCAAAGACTATGCATTGGAGCAAAGAAAGTTTGTTCAATAAATGGTGCTGGGAAAACTGGGTCGCTACATGCAAAAGAATGAAGCTTGACCACTACCTCACACCATACACAAAAGTCAACTCAAAATGGATTAAAGAACTAGACATAAGACCTGAAACCATAAAATATATAGAAGGAAATATAGGCGAAACACTACATGATTTGCACATCAAAGACATCTTTACAGACACATAACCTAAAGCAGTGATAGTGAAGGCAAAGATAAACAGCTGGGACTACATCAAATTAAAGAGCTTTTGCACAGCAAAAGAGACAATAACAAAAACAAAGAGAAACCCCACCAACTGGGAGAATATTTTTGCACCCAACACTAATGATAAAGGACTGATCACAAAAATCTGCAAAGAGCTGATGAGACTCAACAACAACAAAGAAAATAATCCAGTCAAAAAATGGGCAGAAGAGCTAAAAAGAAACTTCTCTGAAGAGGAAATGCAAATGGCCAACAGGCATATGAAAAAATTTTCAACATCACTTGTCATCAGGGAAATGCAAATCAAAACTACCATGAGATACCATCTTACACCAGTGAGAATGGCACATATTAAAAAAACTAGCAACAACAAATGTTGGCGAGGGTGTGGAAAAAAAGGAACTCTCCTGCACTGCTGGTGGGAGTGTAAACTGGTCCAACCACTGTGGAGAGCTGTGTGGAGATTTCTGGACCTACTAAACATAGAGCTTCCATATGATCCAGCAATTCCACTCCTAGGTATTTACCCAAAGGACACAGAAACATCAATTCCAAAGAACACCTGCACCCCTATGTTTATAGCAGCACTGTTTACAATAGCTAAGCTTTGGAAACAACCCAAATGCCCAAAAATAGATGACTGGATCAAGAAGATGTGGTACATATATACCATGGAATATTACTCAGCATTCAAAAAAGATAAACACATGCAATTTGCAGCAATATGGATGACGCTGGAAGGGATCAGGCTCAGCGAAATAAGCCAAAAAGAAAAAGAAAAATACCGGATGGTCTCACTCATAGCAGGAATCTAGAATACTTAAATAAGGGACCAGGAAAATGAATAACTGTAAGAAAGTGAAAATCAAAATCAACAAAAAACTATGAACCAGAGATACTTTTAGGGGGGCGGGGGCGGGGGCGGGAGGGGAGGGATTGGGTCAGAATGGGGGGGCTGCAATTGTATGGGGAATATAACAATAAAATTAATTATCTAAAAAAAAAAAAGAAATACAAGCTGAGAAAATTTCCTCAGAATAACTGGCATGTACTCTTTACAAATGTCAAGAAAAGATAAAGGTTTAATAACTGTTTCACAGTAAAATAAAAAAGGAAAAGGAAAGGAAATGTATAATCCTAGTGTTGAAGGGATGAATGACTTGAACTAACTCCCAAAACACACACAGGTTTTATGGATTCTACTCCCAAGTCAGACCAAAGAGATCAAACACACCAAGGACTACAAATCCCACAGTGTCATCAGCACCAAAGGGAGGACTGCTTAGAAATGAGGAGTTAAGCAGCCAGGTTTGGTGTATAACAGGACATGTGAGCCTTGGGGGTCTTTGGTTTTCCACCGGTTTTCAGTGTGCTACTGGGGTTCTAGCTCAGTGGAACTGGTAGAACTCACTTACCAATTTAACCCTCTCTTTCTCCCTGAGTCATTCCTTCTTCATTTCTCCCTTTCTGTAATAAGCCCTTTATTAACCTTTTTGTGTGTGCCTGCCATTGAGTCTCATTATAATTCACATTTAAGCGCACAGGGGAGGACCCACACTCAGGCCACTCCATTTCATATTGGGGTTGCTCTGTAACACTAGGTTGCATCATGACAGAGGAGAAATAGTTATAAAGAATAATATTGGTGGGGCCTCCCTGGTGGCGCAAGGGGTTACGATGCAACCTATGAAGCTATCCATAGCCACAGCTGCATGAATTCAATCCCCGGCCAGGAAGCTACCCACATGGTGCAGCAGACCTCCCTGACTTGCCCATTGCTCCCCTCAGCAGTGTATTTCAGTCAATCCTCCTGTTCTGCTCCCCAGTCTATCTCTGGTGAATCCTGTCACCCCCACACATATGGCCTGCACCCCAGTTCTTGTATGCATAAATAAATAAATCTTTAAAAAAGATTTCTTAAAAAAATAATAATATTGGCATAATTAACAAATTTGAATATAAACTTCAGACATGGTAATATTTTAAAAATGTTAAATTCCCTGTTTTTGATAACTGCTCTGTGTTAATTGGAGACCTGCACCCTTGGGAAAGGTGCACTGAAGTATTTACAAAAGGTAGAGGAGTGAAATATTTCCAAGAACCCTCAAACTGCACAATAATATGGAAGGAAGGAGAGAGAGAAGGGAGGGAAGGGATAACAGATGGGCAAAATTCAAGGAGCTGGGGGTCTGCAGGACAGCTCCTGCACTATTGCAGCTTTTCTGAAAGTTTGAAATTGTAGAAAAATAAAAGTTGCTTTCATCAAGGGAAGGTAGAGAGTCATTGAACTGTATTCAGTCCTGTTTTTCCTTCTTTTGGAGTCTCAATTTCTGAAAACATTTTTGTTAAACTTTATTAAGTTTTTAGCAATAAAAAAATTTACTTCATATAGAATAGTGCAGTTATACCTCAATGGATTTGAGGAAATTGATAATTTCTAATATAGGATTTTAGGTAGACGTGTTACTGATGTGAATGAAATGAAAACATTCCTAAATATCTAGCTGGGGTTTTATTTGGAAAAAAAATTTTCAGTGTGCAGCAAAAAAAAAAAAAAAAAAAAAAAAAAAAAAAAAAAAAAAGGCATGTTGACATTCCAAAGCTAAGGAACTGACCTCATCTTCATTTGCTGTAACAAGTGAGAAAAATGAGGAGTTTTAGGTTGGTAAACAAGCAGCTGTGGCTTCCATTTTAATTACCCTGACATTTTTTTTGCTGGGTCAGACCCATCACATACAGTACAGCTTTATTGTCAGAACTGTTCATTGCAGTCTTTTCCCGATTATTCTAGTTAATAGTCACTCATAAACCCACTGGTATCAATTAGCAGATACTTCAGATTCTTCAGAGTAAGTGTACATGTGCAGGCATATGAATGTGTGAGTTTATATTTTAAAGCAGACAAACATGCATAAAAACCTAAAAAATATGCACAAGGCAATAAAAATCTTTACAGTTGGGAAATATAAGGTCAAATACTTGTGAAAAGTACTGTACATCATTGGTTTTACCGAGAAAATTTGTACTTGTGACTTGTGAAAGTGGGTACTTGTGAAAATTAGAAAAAAAAAAACTGGAAAATCTGCAGTAGTGATTATTCAATATTTTAGCTTTGACACTGTGGGCCTCTTTTGCCACATTTCCATCTCAGTCAGAAAAATAATATTTGGTCTATTTTATTAAATTTCCTTAAAGTTCCAGAATGTGAATATTGTCCTAAATGTTGAGTTGATTTTTATGTATGGTGTGAGGTAGTGGTCAAGCATCATTCTTTTGCATGTAGCGACCCAGTTTTCCCAGCACCATTTATTGAACAAACTTTCTTTGTGCCAATGCATATTCTTTGCTCCTTTGTCAAAGATTAGTTGACCATAAATCTGTGGGTTTATTTCTGTATTTTCCATTAGATTCCATTGGTCTGTGTGTCTGTTCTTGTTCCAATACCATGCTGTTTTGATGATTATGGCTTTGTAGTATAGTTTGAAGTCTGGGAGTGTGATGCCTCCATTCCCTTCTTTTTTTTTTTTTACAGGAGAGCTTTGGCTATTTGGGGTTTTTTGTGATTCCATATGAATCTCATCAATAATTGTTCTATTTCTTTGAAGAATGACATTGAATATTTTATTGGAATAGCATTGAATCTGTATATTGCTTTTGGTAGGATGGCCATTTCAAAAATCTGCAAAGAGTTGATGAGACTCAACAACAACAAAGAAAATAATCCTGTCAAAAAATGGGCAGAAGAGCTAAAAAGAAACTTCTCTGAAGAGGAAATGCAAATGGCCAACAGGCATATGAAAAAATGTTCAACATCACTTGTAATCAGGGAAATGCAAATCAAAACTACCATGAGATACCAACTTACACCAGTGAGAATGGCACATATTAAAAAAACTAACAACAACAAATGTTGGCAAGGATGTGGAGAAAAAGGAACTCTCCTGCACTGTTGGGGGAGTGCAAACTGGTCCAACCACTATGGAGAACTGTGTGGAGATTTCTTGACCTACTTAACATAGAGCTTCCATATGATCCAGCAATTTCACTCCTAGGTTTTTATCCAAAGGACACAGAAACATCAATTCCAAAGAGCACCTGCACCCCTATGTTTATAGCAGCACTGTTTATAATAGCTAAGCTTTGGAAACAACCCAAATGCCCAAAAATAGATGACTGGATCAAGAAGATGTGGTACATATACCCCATGGAATATTACTCAGCATTCAAAAAAGATAAACACATGCAATTTGCAGCAACATGGATGGCACTGGAAGGGATCAGGCTCAACGAAATAAGCCAAAAAGAAAAAGAAAAATACCGGATGGTCTCACTCATAGCAGGAATCTAGAAAACTTAAATATGGGACCAAGAAAATGAATAACTATAAGAAAGTGAAAATCAAAATCAACAAACAACTATGAACCAGAGACACTCTATGGGTGGTGGGGGCCGAGGAGGGGAAGGATTGGGGTCAAAATAAGGGGGTTGCAATTGTATGGGGAATATAAAAATAAAATTTATTTTAAAAATATTAGCAAGATAAGTGAAATGCAACTGAAGAGAGAATGAGTAAGCTGGATGTAGATTAGATGGAAAATATCTATACTATTACCAGATAGGGAGAAACAGATAGAAAGTACATAGGGGAAACACCAAGTATATTACATGCAACAGATAAGCGCAAAAATCATGCTACATTGTTGTGATTGTATCATTTATAATAGTTTCAAACTTCCCCTCAACAATAGACTGTATAATTGTATTTCAGTGTGTCCAAATAATGGGAAACTTTCTAGCAGGGAGAAATAATGAAACACTTCTATTCACAAAAATACTGATGATTCACTCAAACATTTTCTTATACAAAAGCCAGATACCAAAGGGTAGATGCTGACTGATGCTATTTATATACAACTAAAAAATGAATAGGATCCACTTATTGTAATGAGAGAGGGAAGCATTATAGGTGCTGCTGATAATATTCTAACTTCTTGATTCAATGGAGGTTACACAAGTAAAGTTGCTTTGTGAAAACTCATTGAACTGTACAGATACAATTTGTGTGCTACACTTCAGGAAAGAAAAATAAAGCAGACTTTAAGAAACTAAGACCATGTATGGTGATGGTAGCTTAGTGGGAGGTAATACCAACCATTTTCATTCCCTTACATCTAATACAATGTCTTTGAATAACGGTGGCTTTTGGCAAATAATTAAAGAGTTAATTAGGAAACAGAGGAATGTAAAGTAATAGGAGTTTGTTTGGGTTTCAAAAAGCAGGGGAAAACATAACAGGAAGATGGACAGGGAAGCTGTAATATATGAAAGACTATTCACTAGCCTTGTATATATACTTTTTTTAATTGTATTGTTTTGTGTTGAGGTAACACTGGTTTACGTTGTATTTGACGTAGGGGCCTATTTTTTACAACTCTTCAGATGTCTTATACCACAACACAGCACCAATAATCCTAAACAATAGTCCATTGAGTCCCTTCCCAACTTTACTCCCCACTCCTACCATCTTAATCTGGTTAATTCAATTCCAGTCAGATTTCTAAGTTTGTTCATTTAGTTTTGTCTGTTCATCTGCTTTTTTTCTTTATGCTTCACATCTGAGTGAAAAATCATCCATTATTTTTCTCCTTCTGGTTTATTTTGCTTAGCATATAACCTCCAATGTCATGCATGTTGCCACTAATGGCAAGCTTTCCTTTTTAATAGTTGAATAGTATCCATTGGCTACATAGACAACATCTTCTCTATCCACTCATCTTTTATCGGGCACTTAAGTTGCTTCCATACCTTGGGCATTGTACCTAGTGCAGCAATGATACAGGAATTCACATATATCTCTGAATTAATGTCTTTGTATTAAGATAGATATCTAGGTGTGGAATTGCTGGATCATATGGTATATCTAGTTTTAATATTTTGATAACACTCCATGCTGTCTATCGTAGAGGCTGGACTGGACAATATTCCCAGCAAGGATGTATGATGTTTCCTTCTTTACCACACCCTTACCAATACTTGTTTCTGCCTCTTCCTCCTACTCCTTTTAAGGTGGGTCATTTTTTTTTTTTACAATATTTGCATTTTTTTTTTAAGATTTATTTACTTATTTATTTATACAAGCACTGGGTACAGTCAGAAGCGCAGGAGGGTGAGAGAATTCATCAGAGCCAGAGCAGGGAGCAGAGCAGGCAGATTGATGAAGTACACTGCTGAGGGGAGCAGCGGGCGGCAGGAGAGGTCTGTGTGCCATGTGGGACCCTCCTCCAGTGGCGGGTGGGGGGGGGTGTGGTGGGGTGGGGGGTGGGGGATGGGGGATTGAACCGGCATCACAGAGGCTGCGTGCAGCTTCGCAGCCCAGCGCTCAACCACTGCGCCACCGGGGAGACCCAAGGTGGGTCATTTTTACAGGTTTGAGATGTATCTCATTGTGGATTTGATTTGCATTTCCATGATGATAAGTGATGTTGAACATTTTTTCAAGTGCCAGTTGGCCATCTGTCTCTCCTTTGGAGAAGTGTCTAGATATTCTGCCCATTTTTTGACTAGGTTATATGTCTTTTTGTTGCTGAGTTGTATGAATTCTTAGTAGATCTAGGACATTAACCCCTTGTGGAATACATGATGTGAAATATTTTCCCTCACTTGGAGGGTAAAACTTAATTTTGATGATAGCTTCTTTTCCTCTTTGTTGGACAATTTTAGTTTGATATAGTCCCATTCATTTATTTTTGCATTTGCTTCCTTTGCTGTTATAGGTTGAGTCCCCAAACAAATCACTACAGGCAATGTTTCCAGATGTTCAGCCTATTTTCTCTCTACGTACAGTTCTATGGCTTCAGATATTATAGATAAGTATCTATTATATTTTGAGTAAATTTTTGTGTATGGTCAGTTTCGTTCCTTTCAATGTGGCTGTCCAGTTTTCCCAGCACCATTTGATTTCATTAGCCTTATGTATCCTTAAAAATTCTCTCACCCTCATGTGCTTCTGACTGTACCCAGTGCTTGTATAACAAAAAACAAACAAACAAACAAACAAATAAAACATGCCTCTATAAAAAAAAACTTAAAAAAAAATGTGCGGCATGGAGGGTGCTTAATAAAAAATTAATTATCCCATCATTTGTTCTCTCGTATAATGGACTGACTTAAGAATAGCTGACATACCCACAGGCAAGAGTCAGAAGTACCGCGTATTAATAATGGGTCTATTACAGAATTCATAAACAAATAACAAGTCAAAACGCTTCCAGTCTTCATTGACAATTGAAGAATGAAACTGACTTTTTTCTCTCCTTGACTTTTTGTTTGTATATTTGTTTGTTTTAGCCATTCCCAGAGTTAAGATATCCTAAACTTATTTTGAGGTTCTTTCACTGCTTTACACTCTTTAATTAGGATCTGGACTCTGATGAGCAGAGTTTATCACTTACTTTTTGTATATACAATCCCTAATCAGATACTGCAAAAGAGTAGGTAGTAAACAAATATGTATTGTCTGTTACTAGCAGGATTTAAACCCAGGGTTTAAACAAGGGTTATTATTGTAGTTTTTAGATATGGTATGTGTTTTGCCTTTTTTTTTTCCTGGCAAGAGAGAAGGAAATAACCCAGGAACTATGCCATCACTTGCAAAAATAGATTAGGATATGTTTGCGCTGGTGTGACTTAAGCTCTTGCTATTTTTTTCCTGCAATTAAAGGGTTTTCTGTGATGTGACCCATGTTTATGATCCATTTTTCCTTTGTCTCCCAACCAGACTAGATATTAGCAAAAATTTCCATATATTTTCTTATCCGATTACTCTTTTGCGAGCACAAGGCATTTCCATTAATTATGTCTCTAGACAACTCCCTGCAAATGTAATCAGTGTAAGAAAATCACAAATTGGCAAATTAGCACTTTAAAAAGTCTTCCTGGGGAGCGAGGCTAGATGGCATGTGAAAGCTAACTTGAGGTGCTCAGTGTTATCATGAATGTTTCCAGGACAACTCACTTCAATTCCGCAAAATTATTCACAATGCATCCTAGTAGAACAGAAAATATGTGAAGGAACATAACCTATTTGCTTCATGCGATTATCAAATTCAGAACTTCAGGTCTCGATGCTTGTTTGCTCTGGATACAGCTTCCAAGAATCCAGGTTTACAATGTCCAATAACTTGCCTCTTGGAGATGATGACATAGAGAACAATAGAAAATATCTATTATTGTCTGGTTCATGCCATTCTCTTTTTTTCTGTGGTCACTTTGACCAAATGATACACAGTTGAATTTTCAGGGCTAGGTCCAGAAATTACAAAAGATGAGTATAAAAGGTATCTGTCACTACCCAATGCAATTATTTCATCACACCAAAGGTGTGGGGGAGAGAGTTCTGTGCTCTTACACATTTAATTCCACACATCACTACTAATCATAATTATAGAAAACTTCTATTAAAAAAAAATCCCTTATACCCAACCTCTTTGTAGAGATAAGGAACACCTTGTCTAGAGATTGAATTTATCACCCAAAACTTGACAGCTAATTAGTATCTAATTTGAGCCACAACTTAGTTACTCTGGCTTCTGATAAGAAGGTTTTCTTCTAACAAATGCTGTGGGTAGCTCTTTTAAAAATGTGTGATTTTGAGGTTTAAAATGAAAGGGGACAGGAATAAAACTCTTGGTCTACTCCATTAAACCATTAACTTTCTAACCTGGAAAGTTATTCATAAATGTCTCTTAGCCCTTGACACAATGATTACTTTTTTCAGATTCTCCATCTCGGCTGAAAGGTTGAAAAAAGGTAGAAGGAAGTCTTTGCAGAAAGGTGCAGAAAGAAAGCTAAATAGGGCAAGAGAGCTGAAGGTTGGAAAAATATGTCAAGCCTTAGAACAAAGAAACTGTGTTGAAATATTTTATGAGGATCAATAATGTAAGTTTACATCAAGAGTAACCATTGCTATTGTGGCTTTAAAGTATGTCCACAGATTCCTTAATATCCCTCTTTTCCAAAAGCAGAACTGAGGGCCCCCCTGGTGGCTCAAGTGGTTGAACACCGCACTGTGAAGCTGTCCACAACCTCTGCAGCGTGGGTTCAATCCCAGCTGGCCAGCGAGAATCCCACATGGTATGGCAGACCTCTCCTGTCTCGCCCGCTGCTCCCTTCAGCAGTGTATTTTGTCAGTCTGCCTGTTCTGTTCCCCACTCTATCTCTGGTGAGTCTTCTTACCCTGCCACACATCTGGCCTATACTTCAGTTCTTGTATACATAAATTAATCTTTAAAAAAAAGCAGAACTGAATTTTGCTTTTCTTCATTGTGCATTGGACTTAGTAATTCATTTGTGATGAATAAAACGTGGTAGAAGTGATAGTGCCTGACTTCAGACAAGTGTCATAACAGACATTGTAAATTCCTTCCTTTCTCTTGAAATTCTCCATGATCAGCCAGTCGCCCTATGGGAGGACACTAAAACAGCCTTACAGATAGCCCTTCATGGCAAGAACTGAATTCCCCTTTCAACAACCAATACTTTGCCAGGTTTGTGAATGTCCCATGAAGGAAACGGATCCATTAGTCCCCAATCAGGCCTTCAGAAGACTACAGTTCTGGACAATAGCTTGAGTATAATCTCATAGAAAACCTTGAACTAGAACCACCCAAATAAAGAACTTTTTTAATTTCTGACTCAAAGAAACTATGACATACAAATACTCATGGTTTAAAATTACTAAATCTTGGAGTAATTTGTTACCCAGCCATAAATAGTTAATGAATAATGTTGTCTTGTTAACATGAAGAGCCATGGCATAATACTTATGTGAACAGTTGCTAAACACAACTGCTGTTGGGTCAAACCATGTACTATTGCTATTTTTATAGCTCATATATCAGTCATTCCTTATAGTTCAACCTACTTTACAGGAGTGGTACTAACTTGTTTTATTCCCAATTTGGAATGAATTCCTAGGATGCATTTGTTCAGTATGTTTGCCATTTTACAAATTATAATCACATGGCAATATAGTATAATTTTCTGACACTGTGCTCTGATGTAACAGTTGAAAACCAATTATTTGCAGATTACCTCTTGCTTTAGACATGTAAATGATAATTATTAGCAAATGATGAACATTCTCTCTTCCAAAAGGTATTTGGGTTTCAGGCTTGGAGCAAATATTTGAATAAATGATGAAATATGCTTCAACTGTTTTAAACTATGCTAAGTATAAAAAGTAATTTTCTTCTGATCCTTAGAGGCACTGAGTGGATGTTCCTAGGACAACACATTTCCTTCACATAAAAATTCCAAAACAAAAAAAAAATAAACAAATAAAAAAAAAGACAAGCCAACCAGTCTGTAAGCACATGTAATTATTTTTGAATGCTCAATTTTAATTCTATTAAGATGCTTACATTTAACCAAGTAACATAAAATTAGCCTCTTCATAGCTTACTTTCTTTTTTTGGCATAACTCTTCACATTTCCACATTTGTGTTCAAGGTGAAAGCCAAGCTGATGAGTGAGAATTTATTTCTTCTTCCACTTTCCCTGGAATTTTCACATATGTGCTTGATTTAATGCAAATCTTTCTGTGTAACCTTTATAGTACCACAAACCAACAGTATCTCACTAATTTTTTTTCAAATTTCAGTTTTAATTGAAGACAAATCTTAAATAAGAAGTTATTAAAAATAGCACAAAATTCTCAGATGCAAAATTCTAATAAAATTTTAAAGGATTTTCATCAATTAGATTTCAAAAAAATTGTGGGGATGTGTCACATATGAATTACTGTTGTTGGGTGATTATTTTCTTTGGGAAAAAAAAGGATTCTAAACTAAAACTCTTGACTCTTGAAATTCCTCTGTTGGTCTCTAGACTGGAACAAATGTTGTACTTACTTATCATGATGACAACTAGCGAAAGTTTGGTCAACACCAGTAATTAGATACAAAAAAAAAAAGAACTTCACAAATTCAAAGTTAGAAATTATGTTCCAGGCCTCCCTGGTGGCACAGTGTGTTGAGTGTAGCACTATGAAGCTGTCCACAGCCTCTGCAGTGCAGGTTCGATTCCCGGCAGGCCAGGGAGATACCCACATGGTGCGGCAGACCTCTCCTGTCTCGCCCGCTGCTCCACTCAGCAATGTATTTCAGTCAGTCTGCCTGTTCTGCTCCCTTCTCTGTCTCTGGTGAATCCTCTCACCCTCCCACGTCTCTAGCCTGTACCCCATCTCTTATATAAATAAATAAATCTTTAAAAAAAGAAAAAAAATTTATGTTCCATGTTGTATATGACCAGAGTATGAACTTAGTTTATGTCTTGTTAAGAGCTCATAATGTTAATTGTTTCTTTCTCTGGGTAATGAGATTAGAATCTATCTTTATTCTTACTCCTGCTGATTTCTATTCCTAAAGAGTTAGAGTTAATATGTATTCTATTATATTGCATAAGCATGTAATTATTGGTAATCATATCTGCACATAAAACCTAAGTCATATGTTATAAATGCTATCTTTCTGTAACAAAGTAACTATTTGGCACACTGATCCTAGAAATAATATAGAAAGCTAGCAACTGACTCTAATGTAGGTATAGAAATTTCATTTGCTTTTTTTCTTTTCTTTCCCTGGAGTTCAACCTATCACTACATCCTCTGCAGAGAAAGATTATGAGCGAAACACCTGTTGCTACTGACATGGAGAAATTCTAAGATTCTTAAATTATTGAAAATTGTACTGCTTGGACTTCCTTTGAGAACAGAATGCTACATTACAGTACAACAAATCTAGTGGCATAATTCAGACTTAACAGGTTGCTGCAGCATCTCTTATCTCTCAGCATCAATAGTATACTGTACCAAGAATGTGAATGCTATATTAAAGCTGCTAATTTGCAGTGGCTTTTATGGAGGTATAATTTTCCATTTAAAATGTAAAATTCCCTCTACAAAAACACTTCAATAATTATGAAAATGTAAGTAATGCTTTGCAAAAAGTAATTATGGTAAGGGAGACTTTCCTTTGCCTTCAGTGTTTTATGCATGTGTTTGGTTCCATAAGCAAACTAATTAAAATGTTGCAAGACACACTGAAATGCTGGCATTTTAGAAGGAAAGCAGTTGTACTCCTGGCAAAGACTGTTTCATGTTTCTAAGGAATTTTAAAATGGTAGTTATAATAAACTGTTCAGTCAAGCAAATCAAAAATGAGCCAAAATCATGCTCTTAGTTTGTGATCTAGCCACATGCCACAAAGTTACAAATTTTTGAGTATAAAGTGGGACCAAAAAAAAAAAAAAAACAACCAGGCAAAGATGAACTGTAGTATTTACATGGTTAAATGAGAAAAATAATTTGGAAGTCACCTTATTGTTTTAGGTCGATGGCTTCCATGGTTTAGAAATGTCAAGCCCAATGTCTGTTTCCCAGTGTTTCCACCAAGACAGACATGTAGCAGGGTAACTAATAAGATGAACAGCCTCAGCAGTAGGTACTTGAGCTGAGAGTCCCAGAGGTAAAAGGAAGCTGCAGAAATTAGCAGAAGTGCTGCCAGCAACATGAACCGTTGGAAATGGGAAATGTCTACTTTCTTCACTTTTTGGTCCACAGTCAGGCTTTGAGCCAGACTTACTGAGTTGTTACTTGTGCCAATCAGTGGTAGGAAGTAGAACTTAAGTGCATTCAAAGTAGTGTATGTCTTTATGAATCTTATATTCTAATAAATCTAAAGGCTTAAATCCTGGCTTGTACACTAATTTTTATGTGATATTGAGCAAATTAATCTCTCCACTATGCTCATCTGTGGAATGAGAATTTAGCAGTCCAGACTCATGTAGTTACTATGAGAATTAAATGAGCTAGTCTATATATAAACATATAATGCCTGACACTTTGTGCAATATCCATTTCCCCCACTCCAAATTAGCAGTACTATAAATATTGTCTACTAGGCAGTACATTTCTGAATTTTACAAAAGATAGATATCCAGTGAAAGTCAAAGATCAGAAAAACTCTAAAAGGTGTCTATTATCTCTAGAAGCTTCCAGAAGGCATCTGAAAATCTTTCTGCCGCGGACCAGCACAGCGGTAGACTAGCAAGGCCAACTCAGCAGCCATCTTCTCGGGGTTCAAGGTGTTCCTCCCGCGTGCTCGGTGCCTTGACCATGCCGAACAACAAGGCCTTAATTGTTATCACTTGAGTTTTGCCGCGGGAGGGGGCACCGCATCTTTCCAACTTGCTTTGAACACAAAATATAAGGGCACACTTGGTTTATTACCCAAAATCATTAAGCCAGATAGAAGGTAAATAACAGGTGACAGCAGGAAGTGGTAGAAGTATAATTTCCATGAGATACAAGAAAAAAAATAATAGCTAAAATTATATCATTCTCATTCATCATAACTATCATTTATTCAGTCCTTACTATGGTGCCAGGTACTAAACTCTTTGAATGTCACCTCAATCCACCCTCATAGAACTCTGTGGAGGAAGTACTATTATTTTGCCCATGTTACAAAGAGGCTGAAGCTCAGATACTTAAATAACTTTTCCCAGTTTACATATACCATGCAGGAATATATGTAGCAGGTTGCAGCAAGCTAAAAAAGCCCAACTGTAATTTGAGGTGTGTTTCAGTCACCTTTGGTAGGAACAGTGGTATTTGTAAGGTAATTAGTACATGTAGACCTTTGTACTCTTTTTCAATAAAAGAATTCACCAACTAATTAGGAACTTGATGAAGGGGTTTTGACAAGTCAAGATTGCCCCCAACCATTAAGTCAAAAATCTTGTCAAAACAGAAACATCCTTGTCATACATGAGGAAGTATGAGAACTGCTTTTGAGGGAAAATAGTTCAGTATTAAACTTAGTTTGCTTCAGTGTCACTAAGATTTTCTCATTCCTCTATTAATTGGGTGATTGGGAATGCAGAACTGTATATAGTTTCTGAGAAAGAACTAGGTTGGAGTCAAGGATTCAGAAATTATAATAGCAATATTTGTTCTTTATCTTGCACTTACTGTTTACAATTACTATATGCCAGACTCTTTGCAAGTCAATTTATATATGTACACATTTATATGGATATATAATTTTACTTAAGCCTTAAACTTTCATAGACATTAGTTCAAATATTCAAATATTTGAAACATATTCAGATATTAGTCAGACCAGCTCCACAGGTTCTGCTTCTGCTTCCAACAATACAATATAATTAATGAATTTCATGAGAATATTGATAGAAGATAGGCAGTCCATGAATATATCTAATGTCTAAAGTTTTCTTTTTATTTAGAAGAAATGTAAACACAAAGTATCAAAATCAAGCCAGCAACAGTAAATATTCTCATTTCATATGCTTAGATTGTATTAATATTTGTCCACATTAAATTTAGATATGGCAGGAAGAAGAAAACACAATCTTAGGTGTGCTTTCAGATGGAAGCAATCGTAGTTAAGATATCAAGCTAATTTCAAAGAAATTGTCAGTGAAATCCTTAGGAAATGTCTTTGCTGTGTGGCATTTTAATAAAATACAATGCCCTTGGTGTTTTATTGGAACAACAACAACAAAACCGCAAGGGAAATGTTGCAGCTCAGTGAGCCTGACTGATGTGTACGGCTGGTCTTCCACCTTGCTCAAATAAATGTGGAATGAATGTGTTTGTTAATAGCAGATGGGACTTACGAGGTATGACAGGACAATTTTAAAATCTAAACTCAGGGAATGAAGGGAAACAACTCTATATTATACATTTTTAAGGGACATAGATTGCCAAAAAATTTCTACTGGCCTCCCTGGTGGCCGAGGAGTTAAATGTCATTGCTATCACCACTATGGCCTGAGTTCCACCCCCGGCCACAGAGCTGACCCACATGGTGCAGCAGACCTCTCCTGTCTCACCTGCTGCTGCCCTCAGCAGTGTGCTTCAGTAAATTCACCTGTTCTGCTCCCCACTCTGTCTCTGGTGAATCCTCTCCCACACCTCTGGCCTATACCCCAGTTCTTCTACATTAAAGAAAATTCTGATTTTATATTATTGGGAAATTAATGCAAAAACTCTGTCAGAGTGTGTGAGAAAACATGAATATGTGCTTTGGCAGTCTATTTCATGACTTTAAGTACTAAAATAAAAATACTAATCTACAAATAATTATAAAGCAAACAAACGACATTATAGACACACACCACAAATAACAGCAACATCATCAAGACACCCTCCCAAGTCTATTCCAGAACCCAAGTTAAGGACTCATATGAATGTTTCTACTTTATAATACAATTTTCCATCTTCCTGAATCCTAGTGGGATTTCAAATAAACAAAACGTTGATTCTTAAGAGGAAATCTGAGAAATTAACTATGAAATGCAAGTCCATCATCACAAGAACATTTTTTTCTTTTTTGTACCTGTGATATTATAGTTAACTAGATGCATTGTTGTAATCCATTTGTAATGTAAGTGAAGATATTATGTTCTACAACAAATTTATACAGTAGTAGAGAGCAATTATCTCAATAAAATTGAATGAGGAACAGTTACAAACACACACAAAATGCTAGTACATATGAAAACTCATTGAACAGGTTTGGAAATGAAATAATTAAGATCAGATACCTTTCACTGATCTTTGGGACCCAGTACATGTCCAAAGAACCTGGTGTTATTATTTTTATTTAAATATTTCAAATTTCACAACATATTGTCATGAACTTCATCATATTTTCATTTTTTTTTTACCTTTTCCCTGCCAGAGTTTAATTCTCTCTCCCGCTCTCTCTCCCTTTCATGCTGCTGATTCTGCAGTGATAATTACATTGAAAGAAAAAAAAAATCTTTGGATTAACCATATTCACAGTTTTTAAAAAATGCTATTGCTTTGATGATATTACTAAGGCATGAACTTTAAATAACATTGGTTCCATCTCAAGAAGTTGAAATCTAGATTTGTGCCTTGGCAGCAAGCTCTATTGCTGTTCACGGATAGTCAAGACAGAATTAGGGTCGTGGTTAATTACTGAGGCAGAGAAGCAATGGATTTAATTTATTTTTTTTTCAAATAGAAGTGAGATTGAGATAGCAATGAATTCAATATTTTTCTCAAACAGAAATATGTACAAACCTGCCAATCATCCTCACTCTAATATGGAACACACTCTCTTGTAGCTAAGGTTAAAATGACAAAAGTTTGAGGGAGTTTTCTATCCTTTGCAAAGAAAATTACACCTTCTAATATGAAAGGAATACTTCTGAATGAGAAGTGATTTTTTGAAAATTTACATAAAATTAATGCTGAACAAGTCAATGGAAGTGCAAGGTTATGCTAATATGAGCTAAAACCATATTTGGGAAGTAAATGTAGATCAGTGAGTATCCACTCATTAAACTAATTGCTTAAGCTTTAAAAATGACAGCTAATTCTCATAAATGTGAATTTCAGCCAATGCAATTTAACACTCAATGCTCTCCCCTTTCCATCCTCCTCTGTCCCTTACCTACTTAAAGAATAGTTCTCTACAACCTCTCTCTGAAAATTTAAACTAATGAAGGAATGACACATTAGACAATTTTTATAATGCTAAGCATGAAATATCAAAGTGCTACTATTTCACCAAAAATGCCCATGCTTTTTGTTCCAACAGGCATTTACAGAAATAGGAATGAGCTTTCGAGTATTTAAAAGCAGAAGCAGAAATATGCGAAAGGCCATTATTTTGGAGTCTATCTCTATTTATAATGACTGACTATTCACAGGTATATAAATTTTTAAAAGCTTTTTCTCCCACTTGAATGGGCCTTTTTGAGCTTTGACTATAAATGTAAAAGAAAAGAATAGTACTTTTATGTATTTAATACAGTTTTTATACAGGCCCAGAAACATACTTTCTGGTTCTAATTTCACATGATCTGAGCTTGGGGAACACACACAAACTATATATATATATATATATATATATATATATATATAAAATATATATTTTCAGACATATAGTCATATAGTCATATGAAAGCAGAGGTAAAATGCACTCATTTTTTAAAAAATATTTATTTATTTGTTTATTTATTTATTTGTTTGTTTATTTATGCAAGCACTGGGTATAGTCAGAAGTGCAGGAGGGTGAGAGAATTCACCAGAGCCAGAGCAGGGAGCAGAGCAGGCAGACTGACAAAATACACTGCTGAGGGGAGCAGCAGGCAGCAGGAGAGGTCTGTGCACCATGTGGGACCCTCCTCCAGTGGCCGGGGAGCAGCCGGGGATCGAACTGGAGCTGCAGAGGTGCTGCAGAGGCCGCGGGCAGCTTTGCAACCCAGCACTCAACCTCTGCGCCACCAGAGAGGCCCAAAATGCACTCATTTTTGATCATTTTATATTTCATGCCTTACTTCATATTTTGAGAAAAGGAGGGAAAGTAACCTACTAGGACATCCATTATAAGACAAAATGCCATCCTTTTTTGATGGACATTACAAAAAAGTCAACTGCAAATGGTTTGGGGGTTCTTTAGTTGCAAGATAATCTGAGTTGTGTTTCTAGATGGTTTTTACTTAATGAAATACTCAAACTTTGAAATGTTTGTGATGCATTATTTCAAATTTATAACCCTAAGAAAATGCAGTTATTTTTTGTGTGATCTTTTATGATTACATACAACATGGTTTTGGACAATAAACTTTTTAACTATAGTAACATGGAAAACAGGAAAGACATCAAAGAAGGAAAAATAAATGACAGATGTAAAGTGAGGAAAATGTATCGATAAGCTCCAAAGATAATTTTAGAAAGGAGGACGAAATGGGAAAAAAAGGAAAAAGGAAGAGACAAAGTCTTTCATTTTGGGCAGTATGACAGACTTGATTTACTGAAAATTTCTTTTATAAAGATATAAACATTGGATGAAATTTACAAACATGCTTGGAATATATAAATGTGCTCATAAGACAAATGTGCTTGTAAGACAAAAGCTAAGAGGAAAATCAAAGGGGGGGGGATGAATATGAAGAAGCAATGGATGCAGAATTAACATATCGATGAGAGAAACAAAGAGGATCAAGTTCTAATACTTGGCAAGACGCTAATCTTTGTAAAGTCTGAAGTTGTTTATGTTGTCAATTGAACAAAGAGTTAGATTCAATTTTCTTTTTTAAAAATCCTTACTTGCCGGGCCTCCCTGGTGGCACAAGGGGTTAAGCACCGCACTATGAAGCAATCCGCAGCCTCTGCAGCCTGAGTTCAATCCCCAGTCAGCAGGGGAGCAACCCACATGGCACAGCTGACCTCTCCTGACTAGCCCACTGCTCCCCTCAGCAGTGTATTTCACTCAGTCTGCCTGTTCTGTTCCCCATTTTGTCTCTAGTGGATCCTCTTACCTTCCACATCTCTGGCCTGTACCCCAGCACTTGTATGCATAAATAAATAAATCTTGAAAAAAAAATCCAACAACACTTCTGAAAAGATAAATCTACATATTTTCTTTTTTTTTTTAAGATTTATTTATTTATTTATACAAGCACTGGATACAGTCAGAAGTGCAGGAGGGTGAGAGAATTTACCAGAGCCAGAGAGGGGAGCAGAACAGGCAGACTGACAAAGTACACTGCTGAGGGGAGCAGTGGGTGTGGCAGGAGAGGTCTGCACACCATGTGGGGCCCTTGCTGGCTGCCCGGTGTCCAACCAGCGCTGCAGAGGCTGTGGGCAGCTTTACAGCCCAGCGCTCAACCACTGCGCCACCGGTGGCGTCTACATATTTTCAGAGAAACACAGTGGACTATGGTGGAGGACTGTGGTTGCCTTTGTGGTGGGTGAGATTTGTTAATGCATGCCTAAAGAAGTGGGCTCCTATATTTTGAATCATACACAATGTTGGAAACTAATGTTACCTTAATAAAAAATTATACAAAATGAAAACACTGGAACAAAAAGTATATTCTGAAAAGTTTCAATTTCATCCATACCCCTTCAGCCATTCCTATAAATAACCATAGTGCTTACTGTTCTATTCATTTAAGTAAATCATATCTGAACTTTTTTTGTCTTCACCCATTCTCCTGTCCCCCCATCCACCCCTAATGAAAATATCACCTATCCCAAACTACTGTACGTAATAGAGTCCTAGAGAGAATATTTTAACAGACCATAATTGGAAAGTTTCTGTTGCAAATATAACTAAGTGAAGGGCATGATACATGGATTTCTACAGGTTTCGTTAATGAATCATCCCTAAATTGTTCTCAGGAACATCATAAATGATTTCTTAGAGCTTGATTTATTTTTGCAAATAATTGCAGTAATTTATGAGTGAATTCCACTGTTTATTGTTTCTAAAATAAGTATATGTAAGCAAAAAAGTCACCAGTAAGAAAACTTTCTGTGGAAAGAAATATAAAGTATTGATGGACAGTTATTTTTATTTTTTTTTAGTGTTGATTTCTGAATTTTATTTTATTTTCATTTTTTTCATTTAAATTTTATTTTTATATTCCCCATACAATTACAACCCCCTTATTTTGACCCCAAGCCCTCCTTTCCCTGCCCCCACTCCCCACAGAGTGTCTTTGGTTCATAGTTGTTTGTTGATTTTGATATTTTTAAATATCTAAATTTTGAAGAATGGTATACTAACCCTTAGGGGGAAAAAACAGTCATGCCTATATTTTATCAGAGCTTTATGTTCTGTGTCCTAATATACATAAATGATTAAGATAGAAACAAACTTCCCAAGAATGAACCCACTACTGGGGTACCCATATGACTTCACAATGATGAGCTTGGCAGATTCAGCTCCAGGCAAGAAGAGAACAGCTCTTACTATCATCTAACTTAATGGACGCATTTAGAAAAGGCGAACACATAATAATAATTCAGAATTCCGTAGAAAATTTTTAACTTTGATGCAGAAAATAAAGGGTGGATGATCCAAAGAAATGTTGTTATTGAAATAATCATAAATTAGAAAAGTGGTTATAAATATCTTTTCTTTAATTTTATTTTTTATTTTCGCATAGACTAGAAAATCCTACAAGCTGCCAGAGTGAAGAAAGAAGATGCTTTTACAGAATCTTTAAAAAAATAATTTATAATAAGGAACACTAATAAAACAAAACAAACAAAATATAAAATACTGGCTGGCAATATGTAAACCATGATAAAACAAGAAATTATATATATATATATTTAAATATTTTACACATACCAACACTCACTTTTTATCAACATTAATATGCACCAAAATTTTAAAAAGAAACATGATATATTTGAATATATTAAACAATAAATTAAAGGGAAAATAAAGGTGTGATATATGAGAAATAAGATAGAGCAAATAACTCTCCAAACATAGTGATTATCTTAAAATACTTAATAATGGATTGTTTTGTAAATTTCTAAAAAATGAAATACATAATATAATTAACAGAGAAATTAATACATTCATGACGCAGGTAACTTTTTGGAGATAGACTTCACACAAATTATGAAAAATTACAAGTTAGATTATAAATTAATCTGAAAACAGTTTACAATTTAAATACCATGCAAGGTTTTGTGGAGTTGATTAGGGACACACAAAGAGAGAATTCCTATTCTTTATATATGTCTTAATTGTTTAAATTGCTTATAATGAGCATATATAACATTATCATTTATTTTATTTTATTTTTATTTTTTATTAAAAGATTTTATTTATTTTATGCATTTAAGAACTGGGGAACAGGCCAGAGGTATGGGGGGTGAGATGATTCACCAGACACAGAGTGGGGAACAGAACAGGCAGACTGACTGAAATATACTGCTGAGGGGAGCAGTGGGCAAAACAGGAGAAGTCTGTTGCACCATGTGGGTAATTCCCTGGCTGGCAGAGGATTGAACTCGGTGCTGCAGAGGTTGCAATAGCTTCATAGTGCTATGCTTAAACCCTTGTGCCACCAGGGAGGCCCTATCATTATTATTTTAAAATTTAAATATGGCTGTGATCATAGGATGGCTGTATTGCTATTCACTAAGCAAATAATTTTTTTTTTTTTTTGGTTTTTTTTTTTTTTTTTTTATAAATTTTATTGTTATATTCCCCATACAATTGCAGCCCCCCATTCTGACCCCAATCCCTCCCCTCCCGCCCCCGCCCCCCTAAAAGTGTCTCTGGTTCATAGTTTTTTGTTGATTTTGATTTTCACTTTCTTATAGTTATTCATTTTCCTGGTCCCTTATTTAAGTTTTCTAGATTCCTGCTATGAGTGAGACCATCCGGTATTTTTCTTTTTCTTTTTGGCTTATTTCGCTGAGCATGATCCCTTCCAGCGCCATCCATGTTGCAGCAAATTGCATGTGTTTATCTTTTTTGAATGCAAACTGGTCCAACCACTGTGGAAAGCTGTGTGGAGATTTCTGGACCTACTAAACATAGAGCTTCCATATGACCCAGCAATTCCACTCCTAGGTATTTACCCAAAGGACACAGAAACATCAATTCCAAAGAACACCTGCACCCCTATGTTTATAGCAGCACTGTTTACAATAGCTAAGCTTTGGAAACAACCCAAATGCCCAAAAATAGATGACTGGATCAAGAAGATGTGGTCCATATATACCATGGAATATTACTCACTAAGCAAATAATTTATAGAGTAAAATGCTAAAAAGTGTTACCTCCTTGCCAATTACAGAATTCAATCCCAAGCAAATAGGTTTAGTATGAAGCATAAAACAACATGCCAATGGATCCATTTTATAGCACCCTTTATCAATTTATTATATCACAAATTAGTACATAAATATTAATAATAGCTAAGCAGCTTGCAAACAATACATTGCACTCTAATTTCTTTTCCTATGCTCCATAATGTATCCGAAAAGACTACAAATCCTTTCCTATCATTAACACCTAAGGCAACTTTACACAAATATCCAGGCTTGTGATATCTTTCATCTTTCTCTTTTAATAGCAATAACACTGGGGAGCTTTACCTTCGCTCTCTTTACATAGCTCCACCACTAACCAGAATTCATTACTAATCCTTTATCACTTAAGTGCTTGGTGATTTGTGGCCCCACTCATCGGAGTCAGGCACCTTTGCACATCACTCAGCCCAGGAACTTGAACTATAAACACTTTAGTGTTGGCAGACACAAACATCAACACTTCTTGTTTATTTCTGGTAACAACTGCTTTATTAGGGAATCATCTTGCTGCTGGTTCTTGGTGTTTCTCTTGTCACTCTCCCACGTGAACACCTTTCTGAATCTATGCTCTCACACATAATTTGTGGGAATTGGTAAAAAATAAAAATATGGGGCCCTTTTGTACAAATTATTCAGAATTTCAAGATAGTAGCAGAAGAACATTAAGCTGAGCAGAGGGTCCTTGTGAGAACTGAGCTTTGTGTGATTACACAGGCCACAAGTCCATGAAGCAGGCTTGCTTCTATGCACACTACTTCCAAGATCCAGTAAACTTAATCCATTCATCTATTCAGTGTGTTTGTATTTTCTTTTTCTTTTCTTAAGATTTATCTATTTATGTAGATAAGAGCTGGGGTACAGGTCAGAGGTGTGTGTGGGGGGTGGGTGGGTGAGAGGATGCACCAGAGACGGAGTGGGGAGAACAGGCACATCAACTGAAATACAATGCTGAGGGGAGCAGCAGGCGAGCCAGGAGAGGTCTGCTGCACCAAGTGAGTACCGCCCTGGCCAGGGATCTTACTCCTGCTGCAGTAGCTGTGGACTGCTTCATAGTGCTGACACTTAACCCCTTGCGCCACCAGGGAGGTCCTTATTAATTTTCTATGCCCCAAATGCTATGATAGAAACTGAGCAAAAGAAATAACATTTCTAATTAAGTTACCAAATAACTATTTTTGTTAGTTTCATACTAATTAAATTTAAATGATCAGTTTTCATTGATTTTAAAAACTAAATAAAAAATTCAGAAGCACAATATAAAGATTTCATCTATACTCCTTTCTAAGAAGAATCTTTCACTAATGGATGCTTAGAAAATTCTGTACTGGAGGTAATGATTTTATAATTTGTCATGCAGTACATGATCAAGAATTCCTAAGGTGGTAAGGAATCGCAGCATGACGTCTGGGAATTAAAACCTGGCAAAAGGGTCATAGACAGCAAGAGCACCCCTGAAAGGAGACCTGATGGAGCAGGGACAAAGATGGATGTACGATTGCATGTTCTTTCTCTCACTCTTCCACTCTTGCTGTAGCTTTTGTTCTTGCTCTCATTCTCTCAAGTTGAACCACTTGGGAAACACAAGAAAGAGATAGCTTCTGTGCTCCAGCAGTTTCATCAGCAAGAACAGCTGGATCCTAAATATAGCGAAGGCTCTAAACACAGCAGTTAGCATGATGAAGACTCTCCACATGGGAAGCAACCAGATACGCTAGATGTGGATGCTCCAAATCTCAAAGCTTCCAGAGGAGTCAGGGGCAGCAAATAGAACAATCAGAACCCCACAATACAAATGGAATCCCAGCATTATGATACAAGAAACGTGATCTCAAAATAGAGACTATCAGTATTATTACTAAAGCCTCGGCATCATGGGTTCTCAGTTTAGAAGATTTGAGTTTGAGTTCTGGCAGCCTCCCTGTCTCTTTCCATGACTTTGAGCCTTAATGCTCTAACCTCAGTTTTCTTTTTTCTAAAGATTTATTTATTTATGCATACAAGAACTGGGGTGCAGGCCAGAGGTGCGGGGGTTGAGAGGATTCACCAGAAACAGAGTGGGGAGAAGAACAGGTGGATCTACTGAAATACACTGCTGAGGGGAGCAGCTGGCAAGACAGGAGAGGTCTCCTGCGCCATATGGGTCACCTCCCTGGCTGGGGATCGAACTCGTGCTGCAGTGGCTGTGGATTGCTTTATAGTGCTGAAACTTAACCCCTTGTGCCACCAGGGAGGCCCCTAACCTTGGTTTTCTATAGACATCTGGAAGGATGGGATGCAATAACTGTGGTAACTTTGCCATTTCAATGCAGGTCTACAACAAGCACTCAATCTGAATTGAAGCAGAGAATTCTTATGACAATGCCCAACCAACTGGGAGGGGACAAATACAATGAAAAATGTCTTAAGAATGAGGACAGTTTGGTTCTAATGAAGCATGTGTTGTTTCGTAAACTTGTCTGCACATTGGAATCCCTGAGGCTCTTTGGAAATGACTGAGGACTGTGCCCTTCTCCCTGGAAGCATGATTTAATTAGTCTGTGATGTGGGCTGGGTTTGGAATATTTAAAAAAAGGTGCCTCAGTTGATATTACTATACAGGCGAACCTGGAATCCCTGCTCTAGCCTGTTGTACGAAGTAGTGAAAATTAGGAAATCTCACTAAACCTCAGTTTCCTTATCTAGGACATATGGGGGCAAAGGGAAGTGTTTGGTGAGTGGTGTCAGGTTGGGAGTCAGAACTCACTGAGTGTGGGTGAGGCCTTAGTCACTGACTAGCTCTGCAGTGTTAGTCAACTGAAAATCTCTGTACTTCAGCTTTCTCATCTGTACATAAAACACATGGAAAAATAAGCTTCAGGATGTTATTATGAAAATGCATTTGAAATACTTAAGTACAGTGACTCACATGTGGCTAAGCTTCTAGAGAATGTTAGCTATTATTAGCATCACAAGCATTATTTTTAACTCACGAGCATTTCACACATTGATTATTGAATTGACCACTTTGCTAACCATTTCCATATTGACTTACTGACTCCAACACTGATTTTATATGAAAAAAAAAAAAAGAAAGAACCACTTCAAACCTGACCTGCTCAACTTGGAAAGATTCTACAAACTCCTCTCAGCTGTTCAAAACTTGAGAGAAAACTGACAGCGTTAGGAAACTTTATTATCCTAGACCAGTTTTTTAACCTAGAACAGATACACCCAAAAAGAAAATCAACACAGAAGAAACGGCACATTTGCTGAGACTGGCGAACAAACAGCATACGTTGTGGTAGCATAATTTAGAACTTACTAGAAAAAAAATCTACAGTTCAAGAAAGGAAATATTTATCCTAAGCAAGCTCACTATGCAGAATTATTTTTAAAAAAGAATGAAAGGAATAGAGTATAGAAATTAGAGACCAAAAATGCCAAGGAGATCATTTTTTTTTAAATTACTATTCAACAACACATATTCTCTTATAACTTGTAAAATAATTATCAGGAATAAAAAGTACATATATTCTGAGTCATGGTCACCTTTGTTTTTTTTTTTCTTTTTCATGGGAGGCAGTAATGGATAACACTATTAGGATCAGAGGAGAGGCTAAAATAGAACTGAGGAGTCTACGAGGAGGAAGCAAATCAAGAGAGAATAAAGGATGCATTTGTCTGTACTTCAAAAAATAGTATGATTTTCAGTGTGCCCCTTACAAGTGTTTCCACTCTCACTAAGACCCTTTCTTATTTTTGTCTTCTTTTTCCCAACATTATTCAGTGCGTGGTGTCATGAACCTTTCAATTACCATGGTCAAGTTGAAATAACCATGGTAGAGGCATAGCTGGAAGAGACTATGTAAGATAAAACAAAGAACAAGAGGAACGCATTGGAAGAGGTGGTGACAGCCTGGGCAGGAATCACCTCAACTCTCATTTATGTTTGGTGCCACCAATAAGCTTGGTCTATTTAGAGACCATAGGCTTTAAAGTCAAAGACCAGGACTGATAATGTTATTATATGTGCACGATATATATATATTATCGTGCACTTTTATATTAACATTTGAAAACCCAGCAGCATAGAGCACTAAAAAGGATCACACTGAGAAACTAAATCTGATTTCTCCTTTCAAATTAAAGTTTTACATCAAAACCTATCTTCACTGAGAATAAAATGGAATCATTTTGACAATGTTTCTTCCCTCTGCATATTTAGATAAATTAGAGAGTTGATGCAGGCCAAGGGCAAATGAAGAGGAGTTGATCAAAACAAATAAAAAGACATTCTAAATATAATTTGAGAGCAAAGAAATGCATTTTATATCAAGCTAATGAGTGAGTGAATTTCAACAGAAATTGCTTTATTCTAGCATGGACTCTAATATACTGCAGGTCAATTCATGGGAATCCCATATCGCTAAAAGGTACAATTTATTATAGACAAAGGATGAAAGTAAAAACTTGGACAATTGCCCAGTATCTGGCACAGGATAATACCAGTAATGTTGGGTTCATTAAGACACTCAGCAAATGTTAGGCCCAAGCACTGTTCAGAATTGATAACAAAGGTCAGTTCCTTAGTTCTATGTTTAGATTTTAACAGAGATCTGCAAAATTAACTTATTGACAAATACTAAACACTTAGGTAAAATCAAAGCATGAGACTAGTAGTAACTTACTATAATGGTCAGGAAAAAAAAAACAGAATTAATAATATTAATGCTTAGCAAAAGTGTATATGTTTTGTTCCTCAGTTCTGTAGTCATATGTCCCACTTTGTTTCTCAGTTCTGTAATCATATTTCAAGTATTTATTTTGGTTAGTTTTATCTTTGTTTTGTTTCTTTATAGTCCACATTTGAGTGAAATAATCCAGTATTTATCTTTCTCCTTCAGACTTATTTCACTTTGCATAATCTCCTCCAGATTTATCCATCTTGCCATCACAAATAGTATGATTTCACCCTTTTTTATAGCTGAGTAATATTCCAATGTGTATATATACCAAATCTGAATCCACTTATCTGTCACTGGGCACTTAGTTTGTTTCTATCACTTGGCTATTATAATTAGTGCTGCAATGAACTTAAGAGTGTATATATCCCTTTGAAATAATGTTTTTGTACTCTTTGGGTAAATACCTAGGAGAGGGATTGCCCGATCATTAAGCAATTCTATTTTTAGTAAATTGTGAAATCTCCATGCTGTTTTCCATAGAGGCTGGGCAAGTCTACATTCCCACCAACAGTGCCTTAGGGTTCTGTTCTCTCCATACCCTCACCAACATTTGTCATTTCCAGTTTTTATAATATGGGCAATTCTCATTGGAATCAGGCAGTGAGATATTGCCTTACTGCATTTCCCTGATGATAGGTAGTGATGAGAATTTTTTAAGGATTTATTCATTTATGCATATAAGAACTGGGGTACAGGCCAGAGGTGTGGGGGGTAAGATGATTCACCAGAGAAAGAGTGGGGAACAGAACAGGCAGACTGACTGAAATACACTGTTGAGGGGAGCAGCAAGTGAGTCAGGAGAGGTCTGCTGCGCCATGTGGGTTGCTCCCTGGCCAGGGATCGAACTGGTGCTGCAGAGGCTGCAGATAGCTTCATAGGTTGTGTCTTAACCCCTTGCACCGCCAGGGAGGCCCTGTGATGAGCATTTTTTGATGTGTCTTTTGATCATTTGCATGTCCCCTTTGGAGCAGTGTCTACATAGATCATCTGTCCTTTTGGGGGGATTTTTTTTTTCTTGTTGCTGAGTAGTATAATAAATGCATAAAATGAAATCTTCATAATATTCTCAAAGAGATAGAGATGCTATTATGTCCCCAATTAAGCAGTTAAGTGTACTGAGGCACAGAGAGGTAAACTGCTCAAGATCCCACAGCTGGCAAGTAGTAGAACTGAAGTTTGAATCCAATTCTGAAGTTATTGTTTTTATCCTCTATACCATAACATACCAAGAGGAAATATTCTGACCTGAAATTCAGAGATGGAGTTCTTATCCAAAACATTCAAATTGCCTAGTGTGAGATAGAAAAGTAGAGAATGAACAGTGTGATGAGTTGAAGATAGAAGGTGATAGACCCAGGGAAATCATGAGTAAAAAGAGAATGGAAGCTTTTTAAACGACCTTAAGTTTCACCGAAGTCTTAAGAGGTGCTATCTGTCAGCATTTAGAGTGCATTTTGACAGCTAAAGGCCAACTGAAATCACTTCATAGACTATCACCAGAGAAATCAAGATGATTATACCAGGAAAAAAGTCTATAACACTTCCTTGAACAATTTGTGATCAAGAAGAAATTGAAAACATAAAAAAAAAAATTTTGAGCAGTCTGACTATATTAAATTATACTAGATTATCTTTAATGTTCACTTCAGTACCCAGTATCATATCTAAAAATTAAAAACTATAATCATAAAGATGTAGGGCCATCAATCATCCTGGTTGACCTAGAACTTTCCCCATTTTAACACTAAAAATTCTGCATTCTGGGAAATCCCTTTGTCTTAGGACTAAGTTTTCCCAAGATAGTACCAGAATTAAAAGTGCGGTCTTCTTCCCAGAGAACACTGTGAGTCTTAGGCAACCAGATCTCTGGTCATCTTATTAGGGTAATATACTATATCAACATCCCATCATGATCATGACTTGAATCACAACAAGGGGTGTTTACATGGCTAAAAATTATTAAGACAGGCAATCTTACGGTAGACTATTATGGGTCTGATGTTGTTAACTTCCTGTTTTCACAGACCTAGCAAACAAATTGGTGAGGGAGCAACTGTACTTGGAAGAGAACTGAGGACTTGATGATCAGCCTCTCCACAAGGAGATGGGATACCTCCAGACCACCAGAAAGGGTAGGAATGGTTCCCCTCCCAGACTCTCAGGGATTCCCTGTGCTCCTAGGTATACTATGCTTGGTCAGTACCACTTACTATATGGAACAGAGATACTGGGTAGGTGCTGAGCTCAGATTACTGGGGCTGCTGAAAGATAAATTGCCATCTGGAAAAATACCTACTTCTCCCTTGCCTAGACTCCAGGCCCTTCTCTAGGCTCGTAGCCTACCTCAGACCAGTGGAGTACTACCTCCCTACTTCTAGTCTCCCTAAAAGAACACCTACTATAGGGGTGAGCATGAAGATGACACACCTGAGGTGGTTAGTTTGAATGTCCAAAAGACACCTAGTCCTACCCTACCCAAACTGCCAGGCTTCCCTCAGCAACTAGCCCAATGCAGCTAGGAGAATGAGCTTCTGGGAAAGAACACTGATAGTTGGAAAGGTGGGCAGCTGATGAACCTGGGGCTGTTGAAGGCCAGTTTAGCAGTTCTGCAAAGCACTAGCTCTTCCCTGTCTGGCTTCAGCAGTCATCTGGACAGCCTAATCACCCTGCAATCTGCAACTTCCCCTGGTGCCTGACTACAGTCCAAGTCCAAAGCCCTCTGGCTACTTTGCTTGTGCCTCAGCCTCAAAGGAAGGGCACTGCCAGCAAAACCTGATGAGATAAGAACTAGGCTGCATCTGTATGGTCAGTTGCAGGGCTGGGATTATAGGAGAGCACCATCTGTGTCTGCTTTGACCTGGTGTGACCACAGCCTGACCACAGATCTCTCTCTCAGCTCAAGTGATTGCAGCACTGAGGGGGATTTACGCCCTTGGCAACCAATTACAGCAATTTCCATACTCCTACATCTTCAGCCTTCACGCTGTTGGCTGGGTTCTTGCACCACCCCCTTATGCTGCCTCTTAAACTTGATTCATCTTCACTGGTGATGAGATTTAAACCAATAAAGCAACAAAAAGCACAGACCCAAGATCCACACCCTAGGTCATATCCTGTGACCTGCAATTCTAATCATCAATGTAGGAATGGGAAGGGAATCAATCGACTGCAATTCATGGAAATAACAGAGCATCAAATAAAATGAAGAGGCATAGGAATCCACCCCATTAAGACAAAAGCGAGGGGAAATTAATTCCTAATATAACAGAATTGACCAAACTACCAAAAGACTACAGAAAAGCAATCTTAATAATGATTATGGAAATTAGGAGAACAATTAATGAACAAAGATGAAAGATACTACAAGGTCAGAGCAAATATTAAAAAGCTTCAACAGATGTCACAGAGCTAAAGAATGCAACAGTTGAACTTAAAATACAAGAGAGGTTCACCAGCAGACTTAATGAGACCTAGGAATGAATCAGCAAGACATAAGTAAGGATAGTGGAAATCATCCAAAAAGATCAGCAAAAAAGAATAAAGAATTAATGAAGTGAAGAGAACATAAGAAACTTATAGGACCTCATAGAGAGGAACAGCATCAAGAATTGGGGGGGGGGGAAAGGGGGAGAAACCCTATTTGAAAAAATAATAGCTGAGAACTTTCCCAACCTGAGGAAGAAAACAGACATCCAGGTCCAAGAAGGTCATAGAATTCCAAACAAAAAAACACATGTACCAAAAAAAAATTATAGTTAAAATGGCATAGTAGCTAGAGTAAAGCAATGTGTCACATATAAGGAACCCCCTTATGATTATTAGTGGATTTCTCAGCACAAAATATACAAACCAAAGGGACTGATAGATTTTCTCTGTGACCCAGAAATCCCTCACCTAGATATCTACTCAAAAATACTAATTCAAAGGGATATGTGTTCTCCCACTCTCAGCAGCATTTGCAATAGCAAGCGATAGAAATGACATAAGTGTCCCATGATAAATGAATGGCTAAAGAAGATGCAGCTCACATGCACAATGGAATACTATTGTGCTATAAAAAAGATGAAATCTTGGTATCTGTAACAAGATTTTATCCATGGTAACATGGATAAAACTGGAGGGCATTAAGTAAGTTAGAAGGAAAAAGATAAATACCAGATTATTTCACTCACAATGGAATATAAACAAGCAAAGGAATAGACAATAACAATCCAAAACAAAACTGTAGAACTGTGGCTACAAAAAGGAAGATTAGAATGTGGAAATGTAGATGGGAGTGGGCCTGACAGACAATGGTGGAGGAATAAGGATGCTTTGGTAGCAAATATAGTGTGATAACATACATTTGAAGAGCTGTGAACCTCTAACTCTAAAACATATACTGTATTTTAAACCAAAGTCACCTCCATACGCATAATTCAAAACCTAAGAAAAACAAAATTTTTGACAGAAAGTAACTTAAGGTAAGAAGTCAGCCTGAATACAGTATATTATGAAAATATATATCATCGGTTTAAAACATTATGAAACAAAAGTATATGTCACCTATCAACTAATCTCATATGTGGTATCATGAAATTCTGATTCACACTAATTTTCTTAATAACATATTCTTTTCAAGAATATTGTAATTCAAGAATATCATAAATGATTTCATTCAAGAATAACTCAATAAATATTAAAACTTAAATAGCTTTAAATGTCATAAAAACAACCAACAATAATATATATATATATTAAAGCTGCCCTTTATATTCAAGAGAAAATAAATTTATGTAACAATAAAATTAATATCAATACAGAGGTGTGTCAAATTTATCTTCCATGTATGATAGTATTTCAAGATTTAGATGTCACACTTTTAAACATATGTCCAATAGGAAAATAGATACCACTGAGTTATTTTACATTGTTTCTAAGTTACCCCAAAAATTTGCACATTAAGCCAATGCAACAGATTTATGTCTTGCTGTCTGTGCAAGAAAATCAGTGAACATTGAGCAGTCTACTGCATTTGGTATCAATGAATTGAAGCGGGAATATAAAATGTTCAGGATGAAGTATGTTAAATTGCTTATATCATTTAGCTTGATCTCCATTAAAAACCAACCAGGTTCAAGACAACTGGTGGAGTAGAAGAAATACTAAGGGAACAGATAAAACTTTCTAACCCAGTCCTTACAGGTCCATATGAAGTCATTTACATTATCATGAGATCCATAACTCTACAGTCTTTTCCCTACTGGTCATCCAGCAACAAATTTTAATTTTTTTTTGAGGTAAAGTTGTTTTACATCATTATATTGGTTTTAGAAGATATAGATTCAAACCTCTACAAATGAGTTTTTTCACATTATGCCCACCACCACGTTCCCAATAATTCTCCACTATTCTCCATTGGGCCCCCTCATTCTACACTTCCTCTCTGCCACCCTCCTCTTCTGGTTAAAGATAATTTGGATGTTAAGGAAAGTATTGCACTAAATCTAAGCGTAATCTTTCCATTAAAAACAAGAAGATTTTATTTATCATTTTAATCCAGGTCATGAAAAACATGCACAAAAGCACCATTTTTAATCAAAATTTTCCTTTGTTTTGAAGTGATTATATTTGTGAATCTGTGCTAACAGCAACAATGTTACAAAAACAGAGAAGAGAGAAGTGGCCACACCCCAAACTCCCACCTAATCAAGAAGACTCCTATAAACCAAGCAATGAACTGCAAGTATGTCCAAAATTATGACCACAGTGCTGAAAATTGAAGAGAATTCCAGGATCCAGAAATGATTTGGATCCTGTTAGGAATGTCATGAAATAGAGATATGTAGTTTGCAGGTTGCTTGCTGATGAATCATTAGGGGCAGAGTAAAAGTGAAGAGTCTAGTAAAAAGATAGAAGAGGGAAGCAAAAGTGGAAAGTGAAACATCAAATGTATTTTCCTGATCCTTAGATTAAAATGATAGGCTGCTGGCAAGTGGTAGGGTGCCAAATATGAAGACAAGGACATTCTGGCAATAGTTTCATTTCCATCACTGAGCATTTTACACAACATGCACAACATTCAACAATGTTTAGGAGTTAGAGAAAAATGATTCAGTTAAACAGTAGGAATGAAATAAATTGAGAACCACAAGCAGAAGGGTGCAGATACATGTGGTGAAGGTACTCAGTAGTTTTCAGGAGTAAACAAGAGGTGATGAGACATGGATAATAATCACTTTCCCCCACAGCAGAGCACAGTTAATCAACTAGATGACTTTGTTAAAATATGCTAGTAACTGTGTAAAGGTGATAGCATAGATATCACCAAGTTTTGGTCCACTGAGAAACATGATTGTAATGTATCTTCTATATATGAAATGATCCATTAGGAAAAGCAAGAGAATAACATCAATTGACAAGATATTGGTCCACAGAGAAATTTACAAACCCAAGGGAAAATGGGAAGTAGGAAGCACTGGAAGGAGAAAGATAGAAGGGAAAGCTGTAGTGGCATGAATATCAAAGTATGTGACATATGAAATTGATTTACATCTGAATTTATTGGACACTAAGCAAGAGCAAAGTGCTGAAGGAGAATGTGTAAGGGATAACAAAATGACTAATGTATGTCGAAGAAGAAGTTTTCTTATTGAAATCACATAACACTGAAGAAAGACAAGATGTGTTACAGATGGGCTCCATAAATTATTTGGGGAAAACTTATATATTATTGACTAAATTCATCATTCTTGGGGAAAAAGACCTAGCTTCGAATACTAACTGTCCTGCTTACTGCATGCCCTTGGACTTGCTTCATTTTTCTTGATCTCAGTTTTTATAATCACTAAAACAAGAATAATTGTAGTTGCTTCACAGAGTTATTGAAGCCTGTCAAATTAGATCATACAAATAGAATTGCTAGAATAGAGTCAGGAGCAGAATTCACAATGATAAATATTATTAGTTTTGTTGTTATTATCATTAGCATCATAATATACAGAACAAAGTAAAATTCATTCTACCAAAGCAGAATTTTAAACATATTCTTCATTTACTTTCCTAACAGTAATCAGTCAAAAGTTTGGGGAAACTACTGTTTTGGGGTTCAATTGTAATCATTTTGGATATAACCAAAAAAGGAATATTTAATATATTGGTATTAAGAATTCAGAACTTGGGAATGAATGACTAGCATCATAGATTTCATACTCTAAGGAAAAAACTGTGTATGATTAGCTCTGTAGTTAAACATGTAATTTTCCCCACCACCATACTTTATATGGTCCCTTGTCTCTTTCTTCCTCTCCCTTAACCTCCAAGTCCTTACCATGTTTATTAATATCTACTTGTTTGTGTATTTTCCTTTGTCAAATTGTCCTTTAAATAAATGTCTAGTATTGGTTTTGTCATTGAGTTTCTTTGCAACTCATAATTTCAACAAACTCCCACCATTTTGCTGCATATAGTTGCATTTCATTGTTCTTTACTTCCAAATAGTATTCCATATTGTGGATATACCATATCTTCTTGATCCAGTCATTGATTGATGGGCATTTAGGCTACTTCCATCTCTTAGTTATTGTGAATAGTGCTACAATAAACATCACAGAGCTCATAACTTATTGTAGTGATGGCTTCATGTTTTCTGGATAGATGCCCAACGGTGGGATTGCTGGGTTAGATGGTATTTCCATTTTTACATTTTTAAGCTAAATTCAGACCACTTCCCTTAATGCTGCAACAATTTACATTCCCACCAACAGTGTGATAAGACTCCTCTTTCTGTACATCTCCTCCAGCACTTGTTGGGGGTTATCTTAATATGAGGGAAGGTGCAAAGATCTCTTTTTATTTACGGTGATTTAATATGGAGCGAACACACACACACACACACACACACTCATTGAAATCTTCCAGTAGAAAGACTAATTTAAGGAGAGGAGTTCTTGAGAGACAGAAAGGGGAGATTAAGTTAGAAACAGGAAACAGAATTTGGAATTCCTTTCCATTGTCAAACTGGGAAGACCCTCCTAAAATCTCCTAACCCTCTTTGAATTTCCACACCTTTTCCAGTTACTAAGTATTGAGATTCATAGATATGAGTTCTTCCCATGCCATTTCTTATCCTAAAATCACCCCACAAAGTGGGAACTTCTCTATATGTTTCATCATCATTGCTTATGTGAGGAGAGGTGATATTTAAAGAAAATTTTAAAATACTAAAATAATTCAGATATTTAAAGTTATAATCATTTCTGAAGATTATGCAGAATATCTTGCTTCTATGGTACCCCTCCCATTCTGGTTTCCAGACCTTTCCCCTAAACGAGTGAAGCATGGAGACATGGGGATCTGACCAGACTATGCATATGTGGCTACTTGGTACCCCACCTGCTCCTGAGAAATGAGACTCCAATATCTTTCCCATTAATCAGAGACAGAATCATAACTGAGATCTAAGCAAATTTCTCTATCTCTAAGCCTCAGGTAAAGAGCTAGGGACTGTTCATATCAATTGCCTCCAGGGATGAAAAATAATGAGGGAGGCAATCTGAATGACTGAACATTACTGAACAAGTACTTGTTAGTATAATAATTGTCAGCCTTGGCAGATTCAACTGGGAGGAAAATTGATGATAGTGGCTCAGCACAACTGTTCTAACCAAAATGACAGTGCAGTGGGCAGCAGGGGAGCTGCTAAGTGGAATAAACAAATGGCCACTAAGAGGAAAAAGTCAAAGGAAAATATTATATTCACTTAGGGTTTTGATTCAAAGCACCAATACACACTTTTGCAGACCAGATAAATTTCTCTTATCTAAAACTGCTCACTTTTGCTGAAATTTCATTAATCAAGTTTTCAGGTCTATTATTCTCCACTATATCTCTCACTGTCCCAGAATACTCAATAGAGACATTCTCTAAGAATGACAATGGTTTGACAACCCATTACTATCCTATTTTCATATAAAAAGATACTGTAGATGGGCTAAATTTCCTTTTAAGTAGTTTCCCAACATTTAATCAAAATGAACAATTTCCCCCATGTTTGCTATTTGGGTTGTTTAGAGAACTGCCATTGAAGAAAGGCAATTTTCATCTCGCCTGCCATTCATGTTAATTGACCATCATTTTTTTTATATTTTCATTCAAATAAGCAAATGCAAATACCTTGAGAGTTACTGAATATTACTTGTAATACCTATGAAATTCAACATCTGTTTGTAATTTATTCAAGACAAGTTATATTCCAGCTGTGATGGGTAGAGAGGAGTGACATCTTGTTCACCAGTCAGCGTTATACTCAGAGCCTACTGAAAGAGTCAACAACAGGCACTTCTCTAAATCAAATTGCACTGGGAGAAGTATTTATTGCATGAAATAATTTTAAGGTTATCCCATGAATAACAAAGGAAAAGTTGAAACCAAAAAAAAAAATTTTAAATTGATTTATTGCATAAGATGTAACAAGGTAACTGGCAAATACATGGCCATGTTAGAATGTACCACCCTTGAATAGACAAAGAACGATTACTAAAATTTGTGTTAAATTTCAGATGATAAATATTGAAGGATTTGGATGATAAATCAGCATCCTCTAAACTAATAGTTCATCTGATTTCTCTATGCCACTGAGTAAAGGATCCTGGTATTTGATGAAGTCATTAGATTTGACTTTTCACATAAACTATGCAGTGTTAATATATTCATGTAAACTATGTAGTTTTAATATATTGATTTCCTTATCTAATTCTAAAACTATCAATCTGTTATACATATTATACTGGGTTGTCAGAAAAGTCATGATGCATTTTTGCTTGAAAAACAGAAAAAATATACGATGACTTTTCTGAAAACCCAATATATCTACATAGAAAGTATAAGCTTATCAAAAACTAAATAAAGACCACCTGAAATAGTTAATATTTCTTTATGGCTACCTAGGTTTCTGACCCTAAAAAATTCATTATGTGATACAGATCTCTAGAAAGTAAATTTAAAGCAAAAGGGAGATAAATGAGGTATAAGCTTAGGGGTTCTTTATTACAGACTATGGCAAAGATCACAAGTCGAAATTCCATCCAGGACCAAACAGATGGGAGTGTAACTGGGTAAAATAAGCCCCAGGTAAAACTCAGTTGAGTTTTAGGAACCTTGGCACTTGGAAGGTATATGGCCTCAAATTAGAAAGAAAAGAGAGTTGAAATATTGTTCTGACCTGAAAACAAAACAAAATAAAGTAAATAAACAAAATGCAAGTCTGCTAGTGCAGTTTGACTGTCTAAATTCAAATTCCTCTTCTAGCCTGATAGCTACTGTCATGTCAGTGCTGTGCAAAAAAACACTGCAGGAATCATGGATTAAAATAACTGTCGTTTATTCTCATCTCACAGGTCTGAGGATAGATTGGAATTAGCTGATCTCAGCTGGTTTGGCTGGGTTTGGATCCGGATGGCAGCTTCATTCAAATAAGCTCTATGTAGCTCATGACAGAGCCAGAATGCATGTGCAATGTCTACTCAGAACAAAGGAAATGAGGAGGTAAATGTGTAAGCACACGCATTTCCACTCTCATAATTTGCCAAACCAAGTCTCAAGGCTAAGTCTGAAGTCAAGAAGTTGGAATATACTTTCCCTACATGAAGCTGTGGCAGAGCTAGTGAACTACAGAGAAACACAATATTGAAATCCATAATTTAAACTGATCATTTGCTGTTTGACCCTGGTATGGGATATCTGTGGTTAAAACTCAGGCTCTGGAGACACATAAATCTGGTTTGAAATGATGGTTAGCAATTCACTTACTGTGTAACCTTGGCCAAGTTCATTAAATTCTATCAACTTCAGTTTATTCATTTATAAGATAGAATAGCAATAGTAATAATACCCACCTTTTAGGTTCTAAGCATTAAATGAGATAATTATTTTATAGTGACTAGCACTTATAAAAATGTGTGGTATGTTCAAATAGTAAACATTCAAAGCGTATATGAGACAATACAATTATTCCATTTTGAAATAGAAAAATCAGTATTTTACTTTTATTACATCAACTACTATTGTAATTCTATTTCTTAAAAGCAGAAGCAAATTACTCCGATGCATTTTTAAAGCCCAGTTACCTTTAATGACCCCCCCACACACACACTGTGGCAACAACACCATATTGGCAGAGAATAAGATCAGCTGAATTAAAGAATAGTTACAAAAATCCTTGCAATTTGTGGTTTCATTCTTTACAGCCTGACATTTAGGCCATGATCTTGTTTATCCCATTCAAACAGGATAATTGAAATTGACAGAAAGGGAAAGAGGGAAGGAGGGAGGGAGATCAAGTCAAGATAATTCCAGAGGATCCTGTGGGATCTTTTAGCCAACAAGCTTCACAAGTTGGCTGAGGGCAGGGAGAAATTTATGCTGGTTAAAAGAGTGGTGATTTCTTAAAACATATGTAATTCATGCTTTGATAAATTAGCTTTTTGGTACCATACCACCCAATTTCTTGTTGGACAAAAGAAACTGTATTAGTCAGAACACTTTTCACCTCAAATAAAAGAGATGAGACTTGGTTCAGCTTAACTGAAGGATACAAAGGGGAAGAGAATTTGATATGAGCTCATTCCCACAAGCTGCTCGCCATTATCCACAGCTGCCTGGACCCAGGACGCCAGAACTCGAGCCAGGATGACTGCACTCCTGAACTCCACTGTGTAAAGAGGACTTGACAAGGAGAATTTGCCCATTTTGGCTCTTCCTAGTTCTCATGCGACTCTGGCCCCCTCATGCCATTGAGTGAGACTGTGGTTTCACCACCAGCTGATCAGAGGGCATGAGCTGCAGGGAGTTATTGGTAGGGGCACACAAATGAGTTGTCAAAGAACAGTTGAGCACTATGAACTGACAGGAGATTTTTGATATTTAAATAATTTAGTGAGGTCTAAAATAAATTTAGTTTCTCCATCACACATTTTCTTCATTTTAGATATTTCATTTTCTTCGATTGCACATCTAGACTACATCAAATTTTATGATGTGTTAACTAAACATTTCAAAGTCAGCCTGATATTTTAACCTTAACATAATTTCCTTTACATGTTTGGTTAAGGTTCTGTGGGTTGCCTGGGACAGAAAAGATTGGCATTCAGGTGAACCACTACTCACCCACCATGGCATGAAGCCTGATTTCCACCCTTAAAGCTCACCTTTTCCTCTGAACATGAAGTGCAGGTATACTTATTGACCAAGAGTGCAACTGAACTCACAGAAGTGTTATTTCAATCACTCCTAAACTTCCTACTAGCTCTGGATTCAGGAGAAGGAAAGGGTCATCACTGGTGTGACACCTTGTTTTGGTGACAGTTAAGCTGCTGACCTGGCTCAGGAACTCTCCTACCAGGAGTTATGTCTTCTCAGTCGGCACTAGGTGACCACTGGAGTAACTGTTCTCTGTCAGTATTGAGGGTTAATAAGAAAACAAAATGTCTCATTTCAATGACAGATGTGTGTGTGTGTGTGTGTGTGTGTGTGTGTGTGAGAGAGAGAGAGAGAGAGAGAGAGAGAGAGAGAGAGAGAGAGAGAAAGGGGGAAGGGGAAGGAAGAAGGGAGAGAGAGAGGGAGAGGGAGACAGACCAACAGAGAATCTGTGTGTGTTTGGGGGACAGGAGTGTTTGGAGTGAGGAAGAACCAGCAGATTAGGGTTATTCACTTTTCTGAAATTCACCAACCTTGTGTTTGGCTCTGGGAATATTTTCTTCTACAAAACAATGCACTTAGGTAGGCTAAGTATGATTAGATGGATGGATCACAGCCTACCTGTTTTTGTTTTTGTTTTTTTTTTATTGTTGTTTGTTTTGGTTCTTTTTTGGCAAAGATAGGGGATTCCTTAAAGATAGGGATGGTAGGAAGACAAGCATCTGATCATTTCTCAGAGGTTTTCTCAAGCTGATTCACTTTAGGGATGTGTGTGGACAGAAGAAAATCTGAAATTGTATAACCTTATTACCATCAGTTACTTGGAATGTCTCTAGATAATCTAATGGGTATGTGAATTCCATTTTGAAGATCAAATGTAATTTCTGAAGGTCAGGGATTGCATCAATTGTATATATCCTTAGACCTAAGCACCCATAATAGGTGCTCAATAAATATTTATTGAAAAATTAGTAGCAGTGAATAAATGAAAATTGAATTTCTATCAACAATCAATATGTACTATACTTGCCTTAATTAAGTAAATGTAGTGATATTAATGAAGGGACTAGGGTAGCCAAACCTTTTCCTTGAGGAAAAATTAAACCATTACTTGGTCAATAAGCTTTAATTTTGCAAATTATATATCCCCTTTGGAAAATGAAAATGCAAATTAATATACTAAATGGTCTAGAAAACTGTGGAATTTTTCTGTTGAACTTTGTTCTTATTTCCAAGACATTTGATCAAGAATTCATTTTAGTTATCATCTCAAAATGTTTAACACACATGGAAACTAGTTATTTTAGATTATGAGGAAATAAGTTTGGATAGCTAAAATTAAAGATAGATAAATAACATGACATAGAAAATGATTGTTATGCTAGCAACACCCATTTAGAAACTACTAGTAAAGTTTCTAAGATAAGATATTCACATGAGAGTTTTTACAAAAACAGTGACTATTAATTTTTAAAAGAAGAGTTTTTAGCTCCAGTTCTAATTGCCTCATAATTCAATTACCAGATGGAGACTATTTTGGCTGTGATGGGAAAGTATAAAAAATGATATCAAGAGAAACTGTAAATGATAAAACAGTTAATTTCATATGAAATTGAAATTAAGTAATGACGTCTTCACTAAATACCACTTATATAAATGTATAACGAACTATAATCACGGGTATTTAAAAGCTTTGTTGATTTCCTTATTCTCTGGGGGCAGTATTAATGTGGCTATAGCTTAGGTAATAGAGAAAATGTTAATTTAATCATCTGGTAGTTGTAAAGAACTATTTCCCCAAACTAAGTTTGTTTTCTGCAGTTTCTTTAAGGGGAAAAAACTGGTCTGAAAGTATTTCAGCAGTGCTAGCTAAAATAGAAAGGAAGGTGGTCATTTATATATTACCTGAATAGTGTCATAAAGTTAAGTGTCATAAAGGTAAGCTTTCAGTCTGCCCTTTATCCTTTTATTTCTCCCCAGTCCTTCTGTTTTCCAGTATAACCATTTCTCCCTCCTTTCTCTGCTCCCACCTATTCTAGGACACTGTCATCTCTAGGTCACTGCAGTCATCTCAGCTGGGAGTCAAACTTGAACTTTTATTAAAGTCTATTCTCCAAAGAACAGCTAGAATCTTGCTTTTAAGAGTACATCAGATCACATCTGCACTCTTGTTTTCAAGCCTCCCCTGGCATATGTGACATGTAAACTAAAACCCACTGCCATTACTTTCTATAGCCTCTAAGACTCTTGGGATTTATTCTTCAGATTTATTGCCAACCTCATTTCCTATCACTTCTTCCAACAATTCAGTCACACTAGTGTCCATCTTGTTCCTGGATGATATCCAGTGTTATCATGTCAGAGAGGTTGTCTTTGACTTCCTTAACAGAAATACGCCCTCTCTCTCCCTCCACCCCACACCACCATCTAACCACATCCATTTCTCCTATGACAATAAGCTCACATCATAGCTAGAGACATAGCTCACATCACAACCTAGATAAATTTTTTTCACTCATCTGGTTCCTTGTTTATTGTTTGTCTCTGCCAATAAAATGTAAGATGTACGAAGGAATATTTTGATAGCAATCTTATTTGTTGCTCAAAATTATTGCGATCATGAAAAGAACCAACACCTGTCACACATTTAGCTATGTGCCCACTGTCATAAAACCTCAACATTTGATGATTATTTTGCTCTTATTACAAAGGAAAAAATTAAAAACTCAAAAATTTTTCTGATGCTTACACAGTCATCTTTTTAATAATTTAAGTTTCTTTTTTTTCATCTTTTGGATTTTAAAATTTTCTAGGAGAAAATAATTTTCATGATTTTTCTTTTGGACTATGTGCTAATCATTGGTAATGATAACACCAAATAAATCACCTAAGATATTTTCCTGAATTAGTGAATTTGAGCCAATTTTCTTGAGCACATTACACTTGCCTTTGTACTAGTTTCTTCAAAGACTAGCAAGAAAGATCTAGCCATTCACAAAGTTTATGACATAGTGGAAAATACAAATAATAAATCAACATTTGCCAAATGGTGCAATATACTGTAATTATAAACAGATGCCCATAGTGTAGAAAAAAACAGGAGAGTAGCTTCAGTCAGACATGAGGAAAGCATCTGAGAATATCTAAAAAACTCAGTTTGAATCTGGTTATGGTTATGAGCAGTTAATTCATGGGAAGGATGTTAGTTTCTTCCAGGCAGTAAAGAAAGATTTATAAAGACAGCTAAAATAATGTAATTATAAAAACAAAATCGTGGTTACCACAGGGAAAGGGAGGTGAGTAAATTGAGTAAAGGGGATTAAATGTGTGGCGGTAGATGGAAACTAAACTTTTGGTGGGGATCATAATGTATTAGATACAGATGTCAAGTTATAATGCTGTATACCTGAACCATATGTAATATTTTAAACCAACATGACTTCAATAAAAATTAATAAAATATTTTAAATAAAACTGTAGTATATTTTTAAATAAAACATAATAAGATGTATAATGAACAGGCTATGTCACTGGGTCATCTTAAAACACAAGGAATATAATACAATGCTTTATGATAACGCATTGCCAATTGTCACAGAAATCTTTTGCGAAGCCCTTAAAGAGGAGAACAATAGATATAAGTACCTCCATACTCCAAATAAACCTTGCAACAAGATTTTCTCAGTAACTAAACTGAGCCTTTATCCTACCTTCATTCAATAAAAACAAATATAAGTAATACACACATTATGTAAAAGTTAATATAAATGGAAATACACATTTTCTTATACATAAGCAAAGAGGAATGTATGTAGTGAATTACAGACTTAGTAAGACTTAGACTCAAAGAAGAAATTGTTCTCCATTCTCTGGCTGTCTTTATATAAAAGTGAGGGGTGTGCCAGGAGAAGCACTAATAGTCTGAAGACCTTTCAGAGGACAAGATGAACATTCAACTTCTCAGTTAGATAAATGCCTGCAAAAATGCAGAAACAGTTACACCCATACAGAACACAGATGTCCAGAAAGAGTGCTTGGGAGAGCAGTCTCTTTGCTTGACTATAAAGATTGGTGTCTGTTTCTCCCCAAAATTCTGAAGGAGGGAGGCAGTGGAACATTCCACAGTGGTAGAGTAAGGAGCAGAGAAACAAGAGTTTAGGGCCTGCACTGCCATGTTGGTGAGGCAGCAGTGAATGAATTTCCCTTAACTCAGTCCAGATGTGAGTCAGCTTGATGGGACCTCAACCCAAAAGGGTTGCTTGCTGGGACTGGTAAAAAATCAATTTGCTGGGTGAAAGGAATGGTGTGATTGCTTACCAGTGGTAAGTTAAGAGTATGCATTGTTCCAGTTAAGAGTATGCATTGTTCCAGTTAAGAGTATGCATTGTTCCATTGTCTGCAAGAGCAGACAACTGGGTGTTGTCTGGCATGGGGAGGGTGTGTGTAGATGGGGAAGTGGGAAGGGGCGAAACAGTCTTCTCAAAGAACAGAAACCAAACTGTATAAGTGAACCAGCAGGGATGTCTTCAGAGAGAAGGGAAGAAGGATTCCACAGAAAAAAGATTGAAGAGGTAATGGAAAATATAAAATCTTTTTCTGTAGCATATCATTCCCAGTCCGTTCAACAAATTGGTGAAGAGTTAAAAGATATTTCAGGCAGAATAAAACATAGATTGCTTATGAGACAACAGGGGCAGTTTTGAGATTAAAGATAAAGGAAATGGAAAAAAATAATATACACTTTTCCAGTAAGAAAAGGAGAGATACTGGGTGAGAGGATTACTTCTCTGTGCATGACGGGGGCGCCATAAGACCAGGACAGCTTTGTTGTTGCAATAAATAAGGAAATTGGAGTCAGGAATGGACTGATAAGAAGGTAAGTGGTGTGCATTACCTATTTACTTTTTATTTTTTTAAGATTTATTTATGCATACAAGAGCTGGGATACAGGCCAGAGGTGCGGGACATGGGGTGAGGTGAGAGGATTCACCAGAGACAGAGTGGGGAACAGAACAGGCAGACTGACTGAAATACACTGCTGAGGGGAACAGTGGGTGAGACAGGAGAGGTCTGCTGCACCATGTGGGTAGCTCCCTGGCTGGGGATCGAACTCGTGTTGTAGTGGATGTAGATAGCTTCATAGTGCTGACACTTAACCCTCTGCACCACCAGGGAAGCCCCCATTTTCCTATTTACTTTTACAAGATGTTTCCTAGTTGGTTTTTCATGACCTGAAATGCTTCTGTTCTAGGAAGAGGGCAAGTCACATGAAGTGGAAATTGAAGACACATGTCTTTAGAAACATAACCCAGGTTGCTAAGTTAAGTATTACCTACCGGTGGATGTGTGGTCAAAATCAATGATGTCTATCATAAGAATTCCTGTTTAATTTCCCTACTTTCTAACATCCATAAATTCAGCGATGGATTATGAAAATCTAGCTCACACTCATGCACACAATGTGACTATAAAGAAGCATTCTTTTCCTCAGCAGAATTACTGTTTTAATGTTCTTGCTTTCCAATTTGCATCAGTTAGAAGCTGTTAAAGTAATGGTATAGGCATTAGAAAAACAAAGAGAATATAGAAAGGAAAATTGTTCATGTCAGTGTTTTATCCATCACACTGCCTGTTGAGTTTATATCACTGTCTTCAGATTTATCCAGTTTCTTTTCTTTTATGACTGGAGACATTAAGGGCAACCTGTCAGCTCTGTAAAATAACATTTGTCGTACTCTGAATCTTCTCAGTGTAATCTTTAATAACTGTCTTATGTTCAAGTTGACAGCAAGTAAGTAATAAAATGACTAATACCATTTTATAGGTCACATAATACAACGGTTTGTTTTAGTTCAACAGGCAATAACAGGTAGCAGATAATGAAGTCACTATAGATTTGTGTGACATAGTTTCTGAGTTGGCAGCAGCTTCAGAAAAGCTTTAGAAATCTTCTTTTGATGATAACAAAACAGAAGCGTATTTCCCATTTTTTCTGTGTCTAATGATTCATAACACTACAAAGTTAACCTCAGAGATGGTGCACTTCAATTTTCCAAACTTGATGTATATTATTATGAAAACAAATCAGCCTTTTAATGGGAAAGGATGCTTTCTCCCAGAACTTCAAATGACTTAAGTGAAAGAAGCAATTATTTTAGAACTAGCGAGAAATACAAAAATAACTAAGACATTTCTGTCTGATATGGGAACCACAGGTCATGTGTGGCTAATAAAATTGAAAAAGAAATCAGTTGAAATGAAATAAAAATTAAAATTTAGTAAAGTCCATTTTTTGTTATTATGATTCTCCTCTCATATAGCTGTTTTTTTCTATAAAGATTTATTTATTTATGCATACAAGAGCTGGGGTACAGGCCAGAGCTGCAGGGGTTGAGAGGATTCACCAGAGCCAGAGTGGGGAGCAGAACAGACAGACTGACTGAAATACACTGCTGAGGGGAGCAGCGGGCAAGTCAGGAGAGGTCTGCTGCGCCATGTGGATCAGCTTCCTGGCTGGTCGGGGGATCGAACTTGTGCTGCGGAGGCTGCAGATAGCTTCAGAGTGTTATGCTTAACCCCTGAGCCACCAGGGAGACCCTCATATAGCTGTTTTATCAGTTTGCTTAGTCAATTCTTTGTTGCACTTGATTATACCATCTCTTCATAGCCATGGGTACTCTGTGGCCTTTTTGTTCCATCGGAACACATTTAACAACATTACAACTTCTGTTCCCTCATGGGCATTAAACTTCAAGACACTATGTCTTGAAGGACCTGCATCCATGTGTAATAATCTGAGACCTGAATATTTCTCTATTTCCTTTTTTCTCCTCCTCCTTATCCTTCCCCCATCCCCCTCTCTCCCTCTCTCTCTTCCTTTCTCTCTCTCTTCTCTCCTTCCCCCTCCCTTTTGATCCCTACTAATTATTATTACATTCATTGGAATATCTAATCTAGCAATGGAATGTATATGTCTTTGTCCATATTTGTGCATGGTCTAATCACTATAATAAATTAATCTATATATAACTGGTCTACCCTGATTAAACTTATACAAAGGATAACTGAAATTCTACAGCCAATACTTTCTTAAGGACACTACACGTGCTAGTCAGTGTGCAACCTTGAAGAAATGCTTTCAGTCACAAGTAACACAAGTAGCTTAGATCACAGTGGTATTTAAAGCTAACTTTAAATAACATTTACACATTGAGGAATGTGCATCATGAGGCTTCAAATTAGATTCATTTATTCCAAATGAGTATTATAGATAGTATCTGCAGTCACCCTATGCAAGGAAAGTATGAGAGGGACAGAAATTCTTATGTAGCCTTGGGTAAAGTTAAGTGCTGCACCATGAAGCTATCTTCAGTCTCTGCAGCACAAGTTCAATCCCCAGCTGGCCAGGGAGCTACCCACACGGCACAGCAGACCTCTCCTGACTCACCTGCTGCTCCCCTCAGCAGTGTATTTCAGTCAATCTGCCTGTTCTGTTCCCCAATATCTCTGTTCCCCACATGTCTGCCCTGATTCCTGGTTCTTGTATGCACAAATAAATAAATCTTAAAAACAAAGTTATGTGCCACAGACTACTATGACTATACATTCTATACTCCTTAGGAGTTACTAGTAGCTTGAAAATAAAAAGAAATCTGAAATTTTGGTCATATTAAGAAACTACTGTTATTTCAAGCAGAATCAAACAATCTCTAAAGAACATCTATCACCACTAGAGCTCAAGAATAATAGCTACTAGAAGAATAACTGGTATATAAATTATTATAATTACTCAACTTTCTTTTATCATTGTCATTGCAGAGTTAGTTTTAAAGCAAAATGATTTTTAATTCTACAATAATCTGCTATAGAAAGCAAGCAATATTAAACAAAATAAATCAAAGAATGGACACGAGTTCTGAGGGAGGGAGAGAGGAAGGAAGGACAGAGGAGAGATAGATAAGAAGGGGAGATGGATTTAAGAAGTCAGATAAGGAGAAAACATAAAGTTGGGGAAGGAGTAGAATGGAAGAGAGGGAATAAGAAACTAAACAGAAAAGGGAAAGTCTAGATTTGATTCCTGATGCCCTGCACTATATATTCTTCCCTGGGGCTCTGGTGTTTGATTCTAAATTGAAGTTCCCAGGAAGACATAGGGCAAGTTAAAAGTCCCTGTTCTGAAGACACAGAGGAGAGAAGGTGCCACTGGCTCACCTCTGACGGTTTTTAGGCACTTCCAATCTATCCAGAAGTTTAGACTTCTAGCTCCAAACACTTCAAATCTCTTTGAACTAGAAAGCTCCTCAGTCACAAAAAGCAGTCTCCTTCAGGGCAAAGACAAAAAGACTTGGTAAAGCTGAGAACACCCTCAAAATATACCCTCTGGAAACAAATCTAAAATCTCACCAAAATCTAGAGCTCTAATAATCTTTACCTTCCAAATTATTAATTAAAATCACCATTTGCAGACAAATCTAATGATATTTTTTTCACGTCTCTTATCCAATTTTTAAAAATTATTTTAACTGAAAATTTGCTTTAAATACAGAAGAGGTTGGTAGTCTGAACAGGGGAAATGAGGTTTTCTTCTGGAGGAGGTGGGGTGAGAAGAGGAAAAGACATTATTTTTCCATCGTTAATACTTCATTCGTTTTTGCAAAAGTAGTTTAAGTTTCCAGAAACTAAACCTTTCCTGAAATGTAAAAATTGCTTTGCTTTTAAAAAGTATAAGGAGTCGGGCCTCCCTGGTGGCACAGGCGGTTGAGCGCCACACTGTGAAGCTGTTCTCAGCCTCTACAGTGCAGGTTCAATCCCGGCCAGCGAGAATTCCACATGGCGCAGCAGACCTCTCCTGTCTCACCCGCTGCTCTCCTCTGCAGCATACTGAAAAATTAAATTGTAGAAAGCATTAACAGTGTTAATATATGATTTTGTAGTATAAAATGTGCTATAGTTCAGTATTAGTGTCTTATTGTGTTTTATTTCTATACTTGTGTAGAAGATTGCGTTTTATTTCTATACTTCATCATTGTATGTTGCACTGAGGAAGTATAAATTTACATGGTGTGGGTTTATTACCATAAAAAATTTGCTTAAATTTTCTCTTTCATTGCCCATTTCTACTACCCTTAAAAGAGTATCTTTTTCTATGAAAAGAGGAATAATTTCAAATAATCCTAGACTCAACAGAGAAAATAAATTTGAAATTGTATAATATTGATATAATCAACTGAGAACATTATCTATGCTGAGTATGATTTTGTCCAGGTCAGCAAGATAGAAATGAAGGCTCGTGTTCCCTGTCGATACACTGCTCCAGACAAGGCTGTCATCTGTGTTCACAAAGGCCCACTTAGGGTGAGGTCCTATACTTAAACATTAGCCCACTTCCTATTTAACATCCCCTCAATGGAACTAATCAGACAGACAATTTACATCTCTGGCATGCATTTGCTACTGCCTAGGTTAGCATTTAATCATTCTTCACACAGTAATTCTTCTTAATAGAGATTTCAAAGTACAATCCTATCCACCTCCATTGCTGCCTTAAGAGCTGTTTCTATCAACAACAATAGAATCAGAGGGAATAGAATGTCATTCCAAGGCATCATCTTAATTAATAGATGCATCAGTGATAGTTTACTCTTACTCATTACCCAAGCAAAACCCCTTTTGACAGAAAATGTTCACTAAATCCACTCTGATACCTGAAACCTTGTTGTGAGTATCTGCATGGAAAGAATGACAAATGGAAAATCTACAACAAAAGCAAAATAATAAAGGTGGCCAAATGAGATCATATGTTTATATCAGATTTCAAAACAGAAGATTTATTTTAAGTACTCCCCTAATTTAGGAACACCATGGTAGCTTATGTGGATTCCTTTTCATAAATTATGCAATTATGGGGGAATTTCCTAGATCCATTATTTGAAGTGTCCAGCTGCAATGTAATGTTCAGAATGTTTAAAAAGACTTGTAAAGAACAGATAGACCTCATTAGGATATATCAATGATATGATTCTTATGTCATAGGAAGAGTTCTCAGTAGCTTGGTATCTATATTTTTAGAGAAAATGTTGACAAAAAGCCTGAACGATTACATAATGTTGTGATAAGACACAAGTGGTCATCAGTTGGTGATCATAATAGATGCCACTGACCTGGCTGAAAAATGAGAAAATAATCCAACTCTGCAGAGCGCTGAGTACATATGTGTCCATCTTATATTTTTATTACTTTTCTTTCTGACAAGAGATGAGTGGATAAGGATATACTATTGAGATGTTTTGTCTCCAAGTTCACAGCTGAGAGGATTTTGCAGCACTTTTAAAGAAAATTATGGAAGCCACTGTGATTACCAAGGCAAGAAAGTTCAGCAACAAAAGCAATAACGCCTGGTCACCTTGGTGACATTATCTTCAAAACAGAAATCTCTAATAGTGACAGGGAATGGCAATCAGTGTGTTTTCAAGCTACTTCTTGGCATGGCTGTCAAGAACCTGTGTCATAAATAGTGGCAGATTGCAGATGAAAATATCATAAATTTGAAGAAGGATTTAGGAAATAACTTTTCTATATAGGATATGTTTTCAAAATAATATGGATGGATAGGCAAAGATGAATTCCATAAAGCTAAATATGTAGAGCCTTATACCTAAAAATTGGAATACAATCATGCTATTTATTAAAAGATTATGCTTATCTTAACTTTTAAAGAGCTAAAGTTCTTGTCTTTAGAATAATCAGAACTTAGTTAGAAGATGTGAGAGGGAGAAAATGAATCAAAATTGACTAATGTATGTAACAAAATCTAGGTACATAGAAATAAACACAATGGCCATGGTTCTAGAAGGTTAATGATGACCTAGTTTAGCCACATGTGTGTACACACAATTATGACACTTTACCATTAAAGTGGAATGAACTGATACAAGAGAAATATTAAAATTACAAAAAATGAGGTGATCCTATCAATGAAAATGTGTTCCTGCAAAAATATCACTTAATCTCATAAACAAATTATATGACTAAAAATATTAATATGGAACCATTAACTGAGTGCAAAATGATATGTAGAGAGGAAATTTTTTAAAGTCTTTCCTATATTTCTGAATGTGAGAGTTCAATAGGAGATTTGCTTGGAAACTGAAATGGGGGGAGATTTCTGAAGTGAATTAACGCTAATACCAAATAGAAAGAGCAGAGCATCAAAAATATTCTTCACATTTCTACAAGGCAGGTAAGTATGCTTTTCTGTTACTCTGAGTTCCAGCACCCTACTATATCAGGGAAACATTGCCCTGAAAAAGATCATTTCAGTCTTCACTAGCAGTTACATGTTTTGTGTATGTTTTTGTTTCCTTTCCTATTTTTAATCTAACAACCAAAATAAATGGTTTGGAAATACAGAGGTGGAAATTTTTCTGAAAAGAGGACATAAATCATCAGTATGTGAGACCGTGAGGTCCTCATTCAACAGATTATTTGAATATCACAAATTGAAAATTATAAGTCATGCACTTCAAGAAAGGTAGTTAAATTAAGCAAAATACAATTGTCTCACTTACTTTGGTACCATCTATAGAATATTTATGAGACAGACTGTCAATTTTCTGATAAATACCATAAATCCCATATGCTCTGAGTCCCCCCCTTTTTTTTGCTAAAATCATGACTATCCAGAAAAAACCCAAAAATTATTACATTACCGATTGTTCCATGCAAACAGGTATGTTATGTGAGTAAGTCCTGGCTAAAGGAAGTAAGTGAAAATGAGATATATAATTTCCAGGAGTGGAAAGAAGATGCCTTAAGCAAGGGAGTTTTCTTAGACTTTGAAGTAGAAATTAGTTGTTGAGGATGATGCTTCAACAAGAGAGAAGGAGCCTGAATCTCTAGTGATTTCTCAGTCATTACACTATCTCAGAACTGCCTACTTTTTCCTGAGCCAGAAATAAACTTCAAACTCATAAAAGCTATTTTTATTTGGGTCTTATCACTTGAGGCCAAACTTCATACTATGTGATTGAATACCTAAGTTAGAAATCATTCATTTATAATGAAATTTATTAATAATGAGAAAAAGAAAATAGAACAGTGAGACCAATTTTTGAAAAAAAAAATCACAGAATATACAAGTAATAATCCAAAAGTCTGTGAAGAGGGATGATAATTATGAACAACGTTATATATCCTTTTATCTACATTCCTGACATTCTGCCAGCAGCAACTAATTGACTGTGAAAGGTTGTTACAGCAGGAATGCAGAGAAAGAATATTAACAATCAGCTTCCTATGCCCAAAATAGAATTTGATAGCTAATACTAAAGTAGGACTTTGTTTAAATTTTACAAATTGCCTTCATAAATTAGAATCATGCATGGAAGGGAAAGCAAAAATCAAAGATTTTCCCCCATACAGGTAGAGTTACCATGCTAGATCACAAGACTATATAACATTGTACCCACAAATATGGGTACAATGCAATATCTTGGGAAAAAACAGAAAATCCAAAGTTGCCCCTCCCGGCCCAAGAGATTATGAGAGAAAGAAGGAGGACAAAATTTGAATACACAATGGGGCTCCAAATAATCTCACTCTCTACAGGCAATGATTTTAGCAACCTTTTGATAATTGGAAGGAGATTGGTAACAGTCAGGTAAGTCCCTTCCTCTACTGTAGAGAATGATGATAATTTTGGTTATTATTTTATCTTTTCTGGACCATGTTGTGACCATTTCTAATTCTTCAGGTCTGTTTTGTTCAATTTTTTAGTATGCCACCAGTTTACCTTCTCTTCCACCAGATGCCTTTCCACCAGATGCCCTAGCAAAGGGGATTTCTAGTCAGAACATTGAAGAGCTACAAGGCTCTTCACTGTGATAAAATGTGAAATGGGAGAACTAGGATTTGCTATCCTTTGAGAATTTTCTCAAGTACTCTCTACCCAATTTCATTCAGGACAGTGTATCTAATTTCTCTAGGTCAAGACTCTCAAACTATGGATCTACCATCTGACTCAGTATGGAAACCTGAACGTTGCTCTGCATGAAATTCATTCATCTAAAAATGCTGCTTTGATATATAGTCTTCTACTCCTACTATCATGTCACACATAAATTGATGCCCAAAATAGAATTCTGTAGCTAGTACTAAAGTAGGACTTGGTTCAAGAGGATTTCACAAGTTATCTCAATAAATCAGAATCATGAAAGGAAGGGAAAGCAAAAATCAAAGATTCGCCCATATAGTTAAGAGTTACCTTGCTGCCTGCCACACTAGATCACAAGACTAGGTAACATTATTGTATGATTTTGCCTGAGTACAGCATATGAAAACATAAATGTGACCCCAAATAAGTTGCAGATTTATTAGCAAAGTAAAAAATTATTTGTATTTCATATAACCACATAAAATATTTCATTGAAGTACCTTTGCATTATAGTCCAGATGCAAAACTCCACATTTTGAGGTAGTTTATTATAGAGTAATAGACATTTGTATTAATTTTTAGTATCTGGGAGTATGGTACTGCCATAAAAATCTAAAACATATAGACCAGGGTTTGGGACTGAGTCAATGCACTGAAACTCAAAAGGCCTTGAAAAGAGTTAGTAAGAAGGCTGTTGGTAAGGGCATAGAAAATGCATGAAAATGTTAGAAATTGGATGAAATTGACAGTGAAGTTAACAACACTATTACTAGCAGGAGGTACACAGTAGGAAATATTCCCAATGAGTTCAAATTTAGCAAAGGGGATTTCTAGTCAGAACATTGAAAAAGCTACAGGGCTTTTCACTGCGATAAAATGTGAAATGAGAGAACTAGGATTTGCTTGAATTTCCACTCCTATCCCCCAGGAAAGAGAGAGTAGTTTTGTGGTTTTATAGGTCTACTTTGGAAAATTACACTGAATATACCGGAATAGAGGAAGTAGAAGAGGAAGTTGGTAAATTGAAATAAATTATACAATATCCCTGTGACAGGATAAGAAGGACTGTGGTTACCAAGAAACTCAATTTCATCCAGATACTACTAGAATATCAGTACCTTGAAAGAGAGTCTTCGAGGTATCACAATAATGTCCCTTTTCCTACAGTAATGTAGAAGTAGTAAAGTTTACCTCTTTAGAAGCTCAATATTGACCAATGGCCATTGAAAACCAGAGGAGTTTTTGCAGAATATTCAAAACTGCTAGGAACAATGAGGTTAGGGCAATACCAAGGGTGTTACTGTATGTGTCTTTGTGTTTGTGGTGGTATATGTTGGGGGAAGAAGACCCGCAAAACACAACTGAAATAAAATATCCTCCTAGCTAGGCAGGGAATAGGATTCAAGTCATTTTGAAGGTGTTATGGGCAATAAAATATGCAACCTTTTGTCATGGACAAAATGTGTATCTACAACAACTCCTAAAGGAAGTGGTCATTCAAGTTGACTCAATTTTTCTGGGAAGAATGACACCTACACATCAAGTATGTAGAAATATCTAGATTCCATGAGGGCATACATAAGATGTTGGCAAAGAAGTAAAGTAAGTAATGTGAGTTCACTGAGCAGGTACCACAGGCCAATCTGTATGCTAAGAGCCCTTAAAGAGGTGACATACCATGCCTACTGTAGTACTGATAGCAAGCAGCAGATAGGGAGTGTAAGCATTAATCTAAATGACGAAAAATAGCATGTTATTACACCCTCACTAGCCCACTTTCCTGTAAGTTCTATTTATACTGTGCTAAGATTGGCAACACCAAAATAGAAACTGACACATTTAATTTTGCCAATGATAGCCTCAAAAAAAAAAAAAAAAAAAAACAATGGGGCAATGGGGCATATAAGTTTTTCAAAGTATTAGTTCAGCTACAAATCACAGAAAACATTCTCCTGCAAAAATAATACCAAGTCAGCAAGTATTTTGTGCACATAAATTTATGGACCCAGAAGAATATGAAATAATAAAAAAAAAAAAAACCTGCACACTTCCTGGAAATCTAAGAATGAATCCAATGACACATTTTAAATCACTTGATGACTATGGACTTTACTCTACGAATTAGTACACTAAACCCCAGAAAGGCAAAGTGATTTACTCCAAAGAACAGAATGAGTTAGCAGGCAAACTGGGCTTCTATATAGATTAAGTTTTATGGAATTTAGTATTCTGCTTCCATTGTACCATATTATTATTTTTTCTTAGTAGAATAAAAATTTAAAAAGTGCTTCCATGGGAAAGTGTATCCCTGGAATGAAAGAAAATATCAACTATGGCAAGTTCTCATTTAGAAATCAAATTCCCCCATGGACTGATAGCAAGACAATTAAATAGCTTCCACTTTTTTCCCCATGGGGATACCTTTTATCCATTTCATCACTGAGAACTGGTAGTACTTCTAACAGTAGCCAATATTTATTGAAGCACTTGACTTTTGCCAGAAACACAGCTAGATAACAGGCACACACCTGTTCAGGCACCCCTTGCCTGCAATGCCCACATGAATCTCAGACTGTGAGTTTTGTGGAACGACCTGTCCACACCTACCAGGAGACTCAAGCTTCACAGATTATGATCCCTGCAGGGAGGCAGGGTGGGGAGGCAGGACAACAGAGCACTAAAAGGAGCTTCATGTGGAAAGAGGGAAGGAAGCAGAGGGGACAAACCTTACTCCTCAACAAAACTGAGACAGTATTTAAGCCCCACACTCCTTTCTTGTCCCTACTTCATGGTAAGGTAAACTAATAAGAGAAACAAAACTAAATCCATAGCACCCTAACTACGATTAATTAATCAAAGCAAATTAAGCAACATAAATGCCTAGGATGCAAGGAACATCTGAACACAATATGGAAAAGCAAGAAAGAGAAGAAAAAAGTTCTGGATCATATATAAAGGATACAGAAACTGATGACCTATCAAACAAACAAACATTTTAAAGCAACATGCTTTAAAATGCTATGTGAGACTGTAGAAGGTCAGGTAAAGACAGATAGACAGGCACAAGGTATTAAAAAGGAGATCCAGAAACAGAGTTCATCACCAAAAAGATTGAACATGTTAGAAGAACACAAAATGAGACTGTGAATGAAATGAAGTTAAATATAGAAAGATCTTTAAATAGAGTTAAACTGGTAGAAGAAATTCAGAAATAGATGACTCAAATGTATAAGTCACCCAATTAGAAAAAGAGTGAGATATAAGACATAGGAAATATGAGGAAACGCTGAGAAATATCAGACTAAACTAGAAAACATAAGGATAACACATGTTCCAGAAGGTGAGACAAGGAGCAGAGATTCTATTCAAAGAAATAATTGCTGAGAATTTCCCACATCTAAAGAATGAAACAAGCATGGATGTCCAGGAGGCAGAGAGTACACCCAAATTTCTAAATGCAAACTGAATTACAATAAGACACATCATGTTTAAATTAATAAAAGTCAAAGATGAAAAAAATCAGGAAACCAGGGAAAAGCATATTACTCACAAAGGCATCCAAATTAGGTTTTCATCAGACTTTACCCCAGGCACTCTACAGGCAAGGAGAGAATAGAATGAGGTGTTCACAATTCTTAAACCCAGAAGCTGCTCACTAAGGCTAGTCTATCCGGCAAAATTATCATTCACAGATGAAGATAAAATAAAGGTTTTCTCAGACAACAAGAAGCCAACGGAGTTTATCGTCACGAGGCCTGCCCTACAAGAGATGCTGGAAGGATTTCTTCTACAAGAAAAATGAAACTTAACACACTGAGTAAAATGACAGCAGGAAAACAAACTCAGAAAGAGAAGCCTGAGTAGGAATGAGTCAACACCAAAATTCTAGTGGGGAGGTGAAATGGATAGAACCTTTATAGTTCAATGTCAAAGAGGTGATACCAGCTCATAAAGGACATTTTAAGACATAGTAAGTTTTATTTGTTTGATAGGTCATTTTGTTTGTTTGATAGAGCATTCAGGAGAAAGAAAAATGAAGATACTGAGAGAATCACTAGGGAAAGTCACCCAAATGAAAGAGCAGAAAGAAATAAATGAGAAAAAAAGGACAATTGAAAAACAAAACAATAAAAAAGTAAAATGGAATGACTGATAATAAACAGTATATATCAATAATCATCCTAAATGTAAATGATCTGAACACACAAATTAGAAGGCATATAATGACAAATTGGATTAAAAAGAATCAGCCTGTATTGCTTATAAGAAAGCCATTTTAAAGATAAAAGAGAAAAACAAACATAAAGTACAAGTCACAGCAAGGTGCTACAAACCAGTAACACAGAGAGGAAATTGGAGCTGTTATTCCCATAATGGATAAGCTAGACTTTTATCCACAACAAAGGTAACCATTGACAAAAAAATGGATACTATATAATGATCAAGGAAAAAACATCATCAAGAAGATATAATCTGTGCCAATATTAATGCACTAGACACACAGGCGCACTTAGTTACACACAGAAATTATTAAAAGACCTAAAAGAAAACATTGTCAAAAATTCAGTTGTCTTTGGAGATCTCAGCACACCACTAACACAAAGGGTAGATCATCCAAACAGAAAATTTACAAAGAAAAAAAGGCCTTAAATGAAGTGTTGCACCAAAGGGATTTAGCAGCCATTTATACAGCTCTCAATTCCCAAAGAAATGAATACATACTCTTCTCAAGTGCTCATGAAATAATCTCAAGAATAGATCATATACTGTGACATAAAACAAGTCTCAGAGAAACATGAAAATAGAAATTACCTCAAGCATCTTCTCGGATCACATTATAAGCTAAGAACTAACCCAAAAAAAGAATCCAAAGTAACCCAAAAGGTATAGTCTAAGCAATCCTTCTGAATAACTTCCAGTTCAATGAAGAAATCAAATATTATCTGGAATATAGGACATATATACACATATATTTATATTTAAATCACATTATAAATTTAATTTACCACCTGTGTGGATGGAAAGAAGTCTGTGAAAGTCTCTTCTTTTTCCCTTGAAAAGTTGTCTATGTATTATTCATAGTGGAGACAAACTGGTCTGCTCTTATAGAAAATGCATCTCTGCCAATGCAATTGCTCTCACTTCCATGATGGATTCCACCAGATGTATCTGTAGAAAGCTTCTCTATTCCTACATATGGCATCCTGTGTTGAGAGCCATCAGTCTTTGCTTTCATGAACACTAAAATTCACTGAGTGTGCCTCCTGCTATCAAAGACTGCTTAAAAGAAGAGGATGTTTTATTACTTGTTCACTATAATCTACTTTGTTGATTCTTGTCATTGCCCTGCTTTAGAGGAAGAATAATGATGTTCTTCTGCAGGTAGTATTATGATGCTTGGACTCATTTTTTTTAACAAGCATTTTCTTCTATTTCAGTGACTGTAAATGTTTCATTCAATACTCTACAACCCCCTGAGTTTGGCAGGCAGTTCCTGTTGGGATGTGTACTTCTTAGTGATGTTTCCATTTTTTCATTTTTTAGAATTATCAATTTCTCTTGCATTCTACACAAAACTACAGCATGAAACAGTGGTATAAAAATGAACCCAAATCTGTAAGTCTCTTCCTACCCACCCCAGAAAGAAATATTGTTCCAATCAAAAGCACTAGAAAATAAAGAATTGTTAGGGGAGATAAATTGCACCATCTAGCAAGTATGAATCATATTCTGTGCCACAAGGCATACTGCCTGAAAGTATATTGTCTGAAGTAAGAGAGCCTATGAACTTGAGCGAATTAACTAAAAGGAGATTTTCTCCAGGGAATCTAGTGACTGATGCTGTAACCAAAGAGGGTTTTGAAGAACGGTCAATGTTTTACTAATGGCTGTTGCTACTTGTCACAATATCTTTACACCGACCTAATACAATTAACGAATCAAAGGGGTTCAGAAGATTAAAATTGCTGACATGTCTGAAACAGAGCTCTGTTTCAACAATCAAAAGAAATTGCATCTTTTACAAAGAGAGTTGGGAACTAGGACAAGTATTCACTTTTACAGACAACCCTTAGACACCGATCATTGATAAGAAATCGCTTTTAAAGTAACTCCTAGACACTAATCATTCATTCATTTGCACATGTAGGGGCTATGGTGACAGGCAGAAGGAACAATGATCTTCTGTATATCAGAATCATGGAATAGAATCACTGAATGACACTTCTCGATTGTGGATCAAATGCCAATTAGTTCATTTTAAGACACTTATGGCAAACTCAATGATTACTGCCTATTGCCTTTTTATCTTCAGAACCTGAGAACTTACCTAGTTGAACTGTGTACAACTGTGCTATTGCATTATTTTAAATAATCATAATAACTTTGTTTTACTTTATATAATCATAAATAATTCATAATAACTGAAACTGTGTTATTACCAGGTGCTTAGTCATTCTTTACAGGATAAACCACACCTAGAATTCTCACAAAATTAGACATCCTTAGATCTCACCTTGAGAAATTTTAATTTTCTATATCTGGAGCAGGGAACAGGTATTTGCAGCTATAAAAGGTTCTATGGTTATTCTTTTTTTTGGGGGGGGAAGATTTATTTATTTATGCATAAAAGAACTGGGGTACAGGCCAGAGGTATGGGGGTGGGGAGAGGATTCACCAGAGACAGAGGAGAGTAGAACAGGCAGATCTACTGAAATACACTGCTGAGGGGAGCAGCAGGTGAGACAGGAGAGTTCTGCTGTGCCATGCGGGTAGCTCCCTGGCCAGCCAGGGATGGAACTTGTGCTACAGTGGCTGGGGACAGCTTCATAGGTTGTATCTTAACTCCTTTTGCCACCAGGGAGCCCCTCTATGGTTATTCTTTCTCACTCTCTACCTGAGTTGAAAACCACTGGTATCGATCAACATGAGGTCATAAGGTAGGTTAGAATGGCACATATTCAGAGATAGAGCTATTATAAGACTTCATCCTAAAATGGATGTGTATTCAAACTAATACAGTGACACATGAGGGTTACATGTTGGTTGTTGGTACTCTTAGACTATTTTATAGTTTCTGAATGTTGGAGTCTGTAAAGAGCTCTATTTCACTAGGAATCATTCAAGAAAAGATGAGGAACAGCAAGAACATAGAAATACAGAAATATGCCCCAACTGTCAACTTGGTAAATATAGATTTACTAAACATGAATGAGAGCTTCTATTTAGTAAGCTCAAACAGATGCAAGCTGAGCAATAACTGGGCTTCAGACACCTGGACTAGACACAGAAAAAAGAGGAATCCAGTACAGGGATGCAAAAGCTACTGAGCACACACATGAATGACAAGTCATCAAATGCCATCATCTCCAGAATGTGAAAAAAGCCACATAGAAGTGACTGGAAACTAATGGATCAGGCACTATTTGATTCTTTTCCCAATTTAGCATCTTGACATTTTGTTCAATAACTACTGATTCACTATATATTCCCTTTCAGTGGCTCAGTGAATTGAACAAATGGTTTTGTTGCTAGACTTATACAGTGTTGGTAGATGGCAGACTTGAACCCATAAACAGTAGAAGGCATCAGATCAAACTTTTATTTTCCCTTTTATTTCTTCTGACCATCTTCCAAACGCTTTTGCCCAAGGCTCTCATGAAAATCTGAACAATAAAACATGTGTTTGACTCATTGTTCTGTGGGTTTTATAAAGCATGGGGACTCAGGCTGGGTTTATAGGCCAAAGAACACACTACCAACTCGTGAAAAGCAGAGGGAATGCTACATCTGTGCTCATGCTGGCTTGTCTACTTTAATCAAATGCACTCCAGTCATTAAAAATTAGAAACATTGACTGCAATAATACAGCTAAATCAATTGGACATTTTAAAACTGCATCTACCCTAATCTCAAGGGTTTAAAACCAAATTTACTTGTCTTAAATATTAATAAAATTAAGATGCTGCTGCAGAAGTCAACAAATAGACTAAAGTTAACATGCAAATTCAAACGAAGTGGCAGTTTCCTGAACTTAGAAACTGTTAAGGCTGTTGTTTAATAAGGTATTAGTTATTACCTTTAAATCTGGTTAACTTCAGCTGCAGAATTAAATCTTTCTTTTTGAATAAATTATAAGCAGAATGATTTCTGTATTTCATAGTCTGGGAAATTAAAATAATTAATGAATAACTACAAGAAATCTTTTCAGTAATTAACAACTTTGGACCAATCATTTTCCTCTAACCATCAGAAACCAGAAGAAAAAATGCACAAAAATATACACATCATAGGGTCTTCCCTGTTGGTCTGGGGGTTAAGTCTCAGAGCTATCATTGCTATGGCCTGAGTTCAATCCCCAGCCAAGGAGCTAATCCACATATGGTGCAGTAGACCTCTCCTATGTTGCCTGCTGTTCCCCTTAGCAGTGTATTTCAGTAGATCCACCTGATCTGCTCCCCACTCTGTCTCTGATGAACCCTTTGACCCCCTACACCTCTGGCCTATACTTCAGTTCTTCCACACAAAATTAAAAAAATATACACCATCACAGTTTTTGGAAGACATAAAAGAATGATAATGATAGGTAGTAATTTGACTCACACTGGTTTTTCTTATCAAAATCGTACTTGACTGATATTATCAATTTATATAAATCATCTTTATTTCATAATTATTTTTGCTTGTTACATAAGTATTACTACTTAACATGAATACTTTCAGATTTAGCCTTATTTTTACTATGTAATAAATATGTAATATGTAAATAAATAAGGGCTGGACAGCTGTAGATGCAATTTGGAACATGAACCTATATAAGTTATATATAGAAAAGTTGTGCACAGATGATCTAGAGATATGATTTCCAGTCTCTGGAAATAATAAAAACTGAAAGGAGTGTCAGGAAAATATAGCTTCTATTGTTGGTAAAACTGTTTTACTCAGGAGTTTAAATGTCCCTTTTCCAATGGAAGAAAATATAGAAGCAATTTTCTATCAAGTTTGTGATTTTTTAGAGTATCTACACCTGAACACATGATGGTATAATACAACAGACATTGTGAACATGCTTAGCAAGTATGGAATTTTATCCTGTACTTCAACTTATGAGCTGGGTATTCTTAGTCAACCATATTAATCTCTCTGTCTCATGTCTACAAGTAAGGGAACAGATTAGGCTAGAATGACCAACTATTTTCACAATTGCCAATAGGGGTGGCTTGGAGGAAGTTGCTTGGTTCTCTGTGATGAAATAGATTGTGGGCTTGTATCATAGATCAGTAGGTAAGAATGCAGGTAGAGTATGGGAATTGGCAATTCAAATGCTGCTTATTTTCAACTCCTGAACTAGTTGATCCATACGTAATTTCTAGTTCTAAACCAATCTGACTCTATAAATTAACATCAAAATAATAGGAATGCTGAAACAATTAATTAGAAATCATTTGACAGATTCTAGGAAAGGTCTCAGTACTTTAAAACACCACCTTCAAATGTGTCGCCTCAAACAGTATTTAAATTTCTCTAGTTGCACATTCTTTGATTAAGTTGATGAAAGAAGTTATTATCATATTGATCTAATCATTAATATCCTGGTTTAAATGAACTGATCAATATAGCTAATTAATGATGATAGAAGACCTTGGAGGGGTTACAATTCTAACCAATTTTATCTTCACAGTAAATTTTAGGTTTATGATAATGTTTGTATAAGTCAAAAAAGAAAAAAAAATCTTATGCTCAGGATATTAATGACAGTACAAATAGTGCAGAGTGAAATAGACAGTGGCCACTCCAGGGAGCAGATCGATCTTGTCTTACTGACAAATAATAGGAGTATGTTTAGAAGTCAGGGATATGTTGGTGGGAGATCGACAAATGACACAGGGATACAAAAGAAAACTCATCTGTTTCTGCAGTGTTATTTGGGAACTGCTGAAGGAAGTAAGAAAAATTGACTCTTCTTCAAGAATGAATAAATCAATAGAGATCATTTCTACCACCAAGGATGAAAGTTCATTGCTTTGCTTTGTTAATCTATATCAAAAGAATTAAATATAAATACAATAGTCCATACATCAGATGTAGAATCACGTATCCCAGACATTGTATTGGTTATTGATTTTCATTTACTCTTAATATAATTAAATTGAGAGCAGCAATAAATCTAATAATACAAATATTATAATCATTAATATTGCAAATGGATTAACGAGGAAAATTCAAAAGCAAATATTCTTTTGGACCATTTAAAATTAAATATTTATAGAAGTTGGATGAAAATTTAAAACTCTGTCATTTAAATCTAGCATGGGGGGCCTCCCTGGTGGCGCAACGGTTGAGCGCTGGGTTGGGAAGCTGCCCGCAGCCTCTGCAGCACTGGTTCAATCCCTGGCTGCTGGGCGAGGGTCCCACATGGCGCACAGACCTCTCCTGCCTCCCACTGCTCCCCTCAGCAGTGTACTTCATCAATCTGCCTGCTCTGCTCTCCCCTCTGGCTCTGATGAATTCTCTCACCCTCCCGCGCTTCTGACTGTACCCAGTGCTTGTATAAATAGATAGATAGACAGATAGATAGATAGATAGATAGATAGATAGATAGATAGATAGATAGATAGATAGATAGATAGATAAATCTAGCATGGGAGTAAAGGGAGTTTGGAGGGAAATGATCAAAAGGTACAAACTTTAAGTTATATGATAAATAGCAATTAAAGATATATACATGATGACTACTGTTAACAATGTTGTACAATATATAGGAAGATTATTAAAAGATTAAATCTTAAGAGTTCCCATCATAAGAACATATTTTCCTCTTATAAAATTGTTTCTTTTTATTAATCTAAATGACAAGATAGAGGTTAGTTGAGTTTATTGTGGCAATTATTTTACAATATCAGTGAATTAATCCATAATGTTATTCACCTTAAACTTATATAATGATGTGTTTCAACTACTTCTCAGTAAGACTAGAAAAAAAATTTAAATTGCATTAGAAGCTGAGTGAAAACCATTTCCATTAGAACAATTATTTCTTTCCATTAAACAATATTTATAGATAAGAATTTTTATTAAATATTTATATTGGCAGAAATATATTTACAAGTTCAGGCATAAATTTGCATATATAAAATGTGGTAGCTATATGCAATACCCAAGCTATGTATGTATGTATGCATGTACATGTAAAGTGACCTATAGTTTACATTTATATGCACATGAATATGCAGTTCTAATAAACTCTATTTATTTTTATATATAAAAGAGCAAATCAATCTAATCTCTTTTGCAGTCTTGGTTTAATCGGTTGGAGCCACCAGAAGAGATACACATACTGAGAAGCTTACACTTAACATATTTAAAAAATGTGTCTATATACAAATAAATGTTCTGATTGATCGCTGTTATCTGCCACAGGCATAATGGTACAGTAATGATATTCATTTCATATATTTGATATTCCTGTTTTGTAAACTAAGGAGGTAAACATTGCTAAAAACAATCTTCAATCTTTCAAATTATATAGCAGATTTTGTTAGGACACTGGAATATCTGCAACAGCCAGGGAGAATGGACTCTTCCCTTGTAAAGCTTCCAGCAGATAAAGTAAATCTTGGAAATAAATGATGATAATACAATTTTAAAAAATAAACAAAACTGACGTTTCTGCACAAAGCAGAAAGGGTGTGTAGGTGCCCTCGGATTTCCTAAACAATTCACTCTATTGCCTGAGCCCATGTTATTTTGCATCATATGATTGTTGCCTCTGATCTTTAATTTTGTTGTGTGGGAGGGCACAGACATGCCCATATTTCAAATGATGAGATGATAATGATATATGGCAGCCATCATTAACAACAACAGAAAGAATGGGCTCTATGTTGCCAATCACATCAAAGAAAGTTAAGGAGCCTTTGCCAGAGCTGAATCCCATAAGCTTTTGTGAGCCATAATGAGAACTTTAGGTGCTTAATTAGCTTTGTTGTAAAGCCCACATGTAATCTGGGAGTAGGTTTCCTAATGTGAGGAAACATATGTGCCGTTTTTGTCATTTGACCTCTGAACACTTGGGAGATATCAGTAATTATCAAGAAAAATCTCTAGAGGTAGGGTTATAACTTCATAAGGCAGGAGGTTTTTGCTTTTTTAAAATAAAATGATCTTTGTAACATATGATGCAGACAATGCTATAAAGCGAGCTGATGTCTGTGCCAAAAGCTTCTGAGTCTACAAACCATGGACATTTCAGAATAAATCTACAGGGCAAGCAATGACCTCTTTTCAGTCAACTTTTGCATCTCAGAAGCAGGATTTATTTCTGTATTTTCCTGTGTTCACATAAATAACACAAACAATGGAAACTATCGGCATTTACACATGAACATGACTTCAACCATGCCAAGATAGAATGATACTTATGAACCAATGGATTTTTATAATAAAGATATTCAGGGTAGGAGAGCGGGGAGAATCAGCGTCTCAAATCATAAAGTTCTCTATGGTATCTCCTAAATCTGTTATGTATATGTTTTTTATTTATTTACATTTGGCATTTAATATCAAATAACACTTTTTTCTTGAAGGCATAATTGCCAGAACTCCTGGAGTGAAAAGATTAGGGATTAATATAAACCTGCTCCTTAGGGGCCATTCAGATTCATCTCGTTCATTTGCCTGAATGGGTGAATGCCCTTCCTTACTAGTCCAAGAAGGAATTTAAAAAATAGTGCTGGGGGGGGGCCTCCCCAGTGGTGCAGCGGTTGAGCGCTGGGTTGCGAAGCTGCCTGCAGCCTCTGCAGCACCAGTTCGATCCCTGGCTGCTGCCTGGCCACTGGAGAAGGGTCTCACATGGCGCGCTCTGGCTCTGGTGAATTCTCTCGCCCTCCTGCGCTTCTGACTGTACCCAGTGCTTGTATAAATAAATAAAACAAATCTTTAAAATAAATAAATAAATCTTAAAAAAAATAGTGGGTAATTATACACAATAATATTTAATAGAAGAGGATGAGGAAAACAGAGAAAGAGGAAAAATGCAAATAAAGCAGAAAATACAAACAAATATAGGAGGTTAAATTACATCAAGTTTGCTAGAATTTCAAAATGCTGAATATAAGTGTTCTCACAGTGCAGGGATGGAACTGTGACAGATGATACAAAGCAATTGCCAGACAAAGGCAAATATATTGCCAACATAATATAAAACCTGACAATGCCAAAATTAGAGACCTTCCCATCTCAGTGCCTAGTAATATAGTAATGATGTCCTCAAAAACATTTTATAAAAATATGATAGGTTTTATAAGGCTATGTCTTATAGCATCCTTATAGAAATCATACAAAGCATTAAATGTAATAAAAACATTTATTGCATTATTCCTTTGTGCTGGTCACCTTATTAAATATTTTGTTATTATAGCCATGTTATGTAATAGGCATAAGTATTATTCTCTTTTGATATATCTGGACACGACTCAGGAAAGTTAAGTAGATTGTCTAGAATCACTGGTCTACCTGTGGTGTGGACAGGATTCAAGTGGATGAGTCTGTATCAGGCCTTAAGATATTAGGTTTTAGGGGTTCCCATTGGTTATATCCAATGTCATGCTATAAAAGCTTTTGTAAACACAGAAGTTCAGTGATATGGAGTTTATGGGAACATTTTTAATTATTATAGGTAGAAGCAGAGTTTTTATATCAAGATTTGTGCTCCCCAAGAGACTAGAGTCATTGGGAACTCCTTAATTCTCTTTTAAGTCCTTTGTGCAACGTAACTTTATAATGTTCCCTCTAAGATAGGCATGCTGCAGTGTGGGTTTCCTGTATCTAGCTACCTTACTATGTGGGATTATTAGCTATGAACCAACTTCATTACAGGGTAAGATTATACAAACAATGAGCTTGAAATTAAGAAAATGCATATCTCTCTGGTGTCAGGAGGAAGAGATAAAGCACAGCATCTTACTGAAGCAAGGTTGGCATTATACAATTAACAGGTTAAATAGAAAAGTCACCTGAATTCACACTGATGTATTCCAATGGATTTTGTTTATTATAAAACCTGATGTTTTCTCAATTAAAAAAAAAAGAAAGAAGTTGAATATTTTATATAGTTACTTTTACTTTACAAGAACTGGGGTATAGGCCAGAGGTGCACAGGGTGAGAGAATTCACCAGAGATAGAGCAGGGAGCAGAACAGGTGGAGCTATAGAAATACACTGCTGAGGGGAGCAGCTGGCAAGACAGGAGAGGTCTGCTGTTCCCAATGTGGGTTAGTTCCCAGGTCGGGGATTGAACTCAGGCTGCAGTGGCGATAGCATGATACTCTTAAGACTTAAACCCTATGCCACTAGGGAAGCCCTATGCATTTACTTTTAAGTAACCATAAATGTTCATAAACCTTTAAACTGAACAAAATTACTGGTAATATCAATATTGATAATTATTAATGAATAAAAAGTTATTCAATGAGGATACCCCTCATTGTCAATGAAAGAAAAAAAATCATTTTTGATGCTACAGTACTTAGATGACAAAAGTAGAAATATCTTTATAACATAATCATCATAGTCACAGGAATGTTGCAATTTTTTGGTAAGTATTTCAAGTGGCACAAGTTCCTCTGAATCAGGTACTCTACTGCCCTCTCATGGAGCTTCTCTAAGTAGCATGGAGAACAAGTAAATCAGCTCAAGGAAGATCAACAAAATTAATGTTCTTTAAATGAAGTCCATGGTGAGTAACAAAAAATTTTAAAACTCAGTGCTTTTTTTCTTCATCAAGGTTGTTATGTTAGATTTACAACAAATGTCACAAAATATTTAGACAGGCACTTTCAATAATTTTAAAATACACATAGTACACTTTCCTCACGGTATGAACAATGGGATTACTAATGCCCCTTATAGTTCTGAAATCCAATGAATACAAAATGTGCTATTATTTCCCCAAGAGGAGTATCTCAGATCACTGGAAAACAGCAAATAACTTCAGGTTGGTAAACTCTCCTAAAGATAAATTGTTTTTGCTATAATTGATAAATTTCTTTATGTACTAAGAGATAAAAAATTCTTAGGAAATTGCAAATACAAGAAGGAATTCAAAACTGGTGTTCAGAGTAAGAGGAGGAAAGCAAAGTGAGAACCAGGTTGCTGCACTCAATGGTACAGGTGGCAGACTGCCAAATTCCAAAGGGTGTTGCATATGTATTTTTAAATGACAGCAGACAGACAAATCATACCAATGGAGTTCTGAGGCTTTGAATTAAGAAATAAAATGTTTTTCTCCCAATGACATGAATGCAAAATTTAAAAAAATGAATTTTTACTGGTGTGGAAGTGTAGCTAGTGCACAGTTAGATCCAGCAGGGATGATAGGCTCATTATCCCTGAAGCACAGTATCTGAATTGATTTAGCACATCCTTAGCCAGTGGTAGAAGTTTTGGGTTTAGAGCTTCACAGGTCTCAGAAACATGACCTAAGTACTATTGTAACATTATTTCTTGGTTTATTCCAAAAGTAGAAATTTGAGCTTCTGACATTCACTTTCTAATTTTTTATAAAAGTTTTTAGAAACAGTTATACATCTTTCAGCTTTGTCAGCCTAATTGAAAATGTTTTCAGTTGTTTATCACATGCACTATGTGACAGTATGTAATATGATCCAAGCCACAGGAAACCCTCACCTGCTATTTATATTGTTTCTTTTGGGGATTACCTAATTCTGAAAGAACAGGCTAGTATTTGTATACAAACAAAGCAAGTCCAGCTTAACTGTTCTGCAGGAGCTGCAGAGCCCGCCAGCTAGATGTCAACCAGGGGCTGCCAACAGGCCACCTGTCACATGACCTTTGCCATTGACCGCCTTCAGAAGGCTCTTGCTTGGAACTTAATATAAAATAAATACCTAAAGTCAACTGTTCAACATGGATTAAGGATACAAGTCAACATCTCCATTGCTGCAAGGCACAGTTGGAAGAAATATTAAACACACATAAAAGAAGATATTGACCTATGTCATATACAAACAGACTACTCTAAAATTCTATTTTCTTGGCATATGAACTGAATGCATTCTAGAGCAATTTGCTTCCATTTTAATCATAAACCATGTTTCATCTAGAATTTTTTTCCTGGGGTGTATGATTTGTATGTGCATGCACCAATAAATTTTATTAATAATTCTCATTACATGTTATTGATTTATTCTGTTTCTTTGATTGCTTCTGTTTCTTCCTCCTCTGCTATGTTTTTAGAGTTGTCCTCTCCATTGAACCACTGTTTCTTCCTCAATAGCTTTGGATTATTTGCTCTTTCTCCAGGGAGTTATGGTTCCTTCAGCCCTCATGAAGATAAGGTACTGTGGTTTTTCTCTGTCAGTGATGGACTGGAAGACAGACTGTATCTCCTCAACCCACTCCATGTGTTGTCACGGAATTTGTTGGGATGTTGGTGCTGTATCGTCTGTGAGGAGGTGTTCCATGAGTCTCTGTTAGTGACTTCAGCATCTACTGTGTACCCAGTACTGTGGTAACGAAAAAAAAATGTGAAGTATCTTCAGACATTCCAGAAAGGCTAGTGGCTCAGTCTTCTAGGGCTACCACAATAAATTACCACAAACAAGGTGACTTAAGTAACAGTAATTTACTTCCCACAGTTCCTGAAAGCTAAAAGTTCAAGATGACTGTGTTAGAGGTTTTGTTTCTCCTGCAGCAACTCTTCTTGTCTTGCTTAAATTTCCACTTTTATTTTCACTTTTATATTCCTAGGACATTACATAGAACTTCAAACAAACTGGCTCCTGAAAAGTATATGTTACATATGAGTGCAATATTAGAAGCAGTGGCTCTTAAAGATGTGAGGGAGCTGTGAGCCCATCAATTTCTATACTCAAAAACCAAAATGTAGGGGCCTTCCTGGTGGCTAGGGGTTAAGTCTCAGTGTTATCATTGTTATGGGCTGAGTTGGATCCCCAGCCAGGTAGTTGACCCACATGGCACTCTGTTGCTCCCCTCAGCAGTGTATTTCAGTAAATCTGCCTGTTCTGTTCCCCACTTTCTCTGGTGAATCCGCTCATCCCCTGCATCTCTGGCCTACACCCCAGTTTTTCTATGCAAAAAAAAAAAAAAACCACCAAAAATGTACTACCAACTTTGTTTTCCTCTAACTAGGCCATCTTCAGTATCTGAAAACCCACTGAAAGTAACATATAGAAATGCAGTGTTGCTTTATATTAAAATTATTTTTCTTTAAAGAACTACCTGGCTATTGTCCAGGGTGACAAACTGTTTCTTTAAAACAATGTGTTTTCGGGCCTCCCCTGGTGGCGCAGCAGTTGAGCGCAGGGCTGTGAAACTGCCTGCAGCCTCTGCAGTGCCAGTTCAATCCCCGGCCAAGGGCAAGGGTCCCACATGGCACAACAGACCTCTCCTGCCGCACCTGCTGCTTCCCTCAGCAGTGTATTTTGTCACTCTGCCTGTTCTGTTCCCTGCTCTGGCTCTGGTGAATACTCTCACCTCCCGCACTTCTGACTGTACCCAGTGTTTGTATAAATAAATAGATAGATAGATAGATAGATAGATAGATAGATAGATAGATAGATAGATGATAAATCTTTAATTAAAAAATAAATAAAATAAAACGATGTGTTTTCATTTCATTTCATGATCAGCTTCATCATTAATGCCAAACTCTAACCACAGAAAATTCAACCTTTTCCTTTTACCTGTTTCTGAGCACTCTGTGTCTCAGTGATCTGTAAATAATTGACCAGGCAAGCACTGAAGCACAGAGGCAAATAGATCAATACTTCTGCTGCAAGTGCTGACATCACAGAGAGAAGCCCTGCTTACCCTCATTTCCTACCACAGAGGACCTCATACATGAATCAATTCACAGTCTACAGCCCCCAGATTTAATTCAGCATGCATAATCAGCAACAATTGCTGAAGTCTTTGATTAAACTTTTAAATTGCCTCTTAATATGATGTAAATGGAAAAAGGTATTGATTAAAGAATCCTAAAATGGTAACCTATTCAGATGAGGGGAAAAAATGCTTTGAGTTGGTGAGCTTGCATGGCAATATGAAGCTTGTGAGCAACACACATAGGATTTTCAATGCACAAATGCAAAACAAGCAGTAAAATTACCTTCTCATTATCATGTCCATGATCTTAAAAAAGCTCAGAGAAAGCGGTTGAATGATGTGGCCTTTATGTATAATGAAAAAATTATAGGATACCCTACAAAATCTATAGACCTAAAGGTGACTTGATTTTCCCCTAGAAAATTCTTTAGTTTTTCTACTATAGTTGATTATGGACTTTACAGAATAATTAGTTGTAAACATCATTTCCCAACAGAGTTCTCCTAAATAAAGTTATAACAATTATAGCAAATGGATTCTTTTCCTGCATGAGTTTATTAATTTACTCTAATCATTGTACAAATGTTATTGTATATTCAATACTTTTCCTCAGGTTTTTCTAGGTATTAAAGATACAGCAACAAATAAAGCTTTGCTTTCATGGAGCTTAAAGTAGGGGACAGAGAAAATAAATAAAATAACCAAGTAAAATATATAGTTTATTGAATGATGGTAAGTCCTATGAAGGGAAATGAGAAAAGAAATGCCACAATTTGATATGGAAATTACTAAGTGACATTTTATTAAATGGTTAAATTGGTTAGTAAATGAGTCATGCAATATTCTTCCCTACTTACAGTAAAAATACTTTATGTAATTAGAGGCAACAGCAAGTGCAAAGACCCTGAGGTAAAACAAAGCTACTTTGCATCAGAGATGAGTAAGTAGGTTGCTATTGGTGAAGTTGAAAGGACCGAGAAATGAAATAAGAAAGGTATTAGGGAATCAGATTATATAGAACTTTGGAGACCTGAGTTTTTATTCCAAGTACAATGGAAAGATACTGGATGATTTTTGAACAGAGAAGGAACATAATCGGACTTCTGCTTTGATACAAACACTCTGGCTAATGAATTGAGAAAAGACTGTTGGGAGTTATTAGAATCATATAAATGGGATGAGATCGAATGAAATGGGATGGGTAGGATAAGATAATCCAATACAATCCAGTAAGAATTTTTCAAGAAGGTAGGTGAAACAGGGTTAAAGGGGGAAGACCAGGAGATAAGTTTTATACATTGTATTTGAGAGATTTATGTAGGGATGCATGGATGCATGTATTACATGTTAATGAAGATATTAAGTAATGATAGGCTATATGAGTCTGGACTTCAGGGGAGGGATCTATACTAGAAATTCAATTTGGAAATCATCAGAGAATACTTAAAGTCATGACATCACCTTGATTAAATCACCAAGGAAATACAAAAGGAAAAAATAAGAGTCCCCATGGTTGGGCCAGGCAGCACTGCAACATTTAGAGGTCACAGAGATAAGGATATAGTAAAAACAAGTCAGCAAAGATGTTGTCTGGAAGGTGTAAGAAAAACCAGGAGATAGTGACAGTCATCTTAGAGGAGGGAGTGATAAACTCCTAATAAGCCAGGTGAGATGACAATTGCAAGCTGACCTTTGGTTTTATTGGTCATTAGTGACCTTGAACAACTTCAGTGAATAGGTGAAGGAAACAATGCTTGTTTGGAGAGGATTTAAGGAAAATTTTGATGAGAGATATTGGAGATAGCTAGTATAAAAAGTTCCTTCAAGTTTTCCAATAAAGGGAAGGAAGTAAGTGGGGTTGAAAGTGGAGAGGGAAAAAAATAAAGAGATTAATTTTAAAGATAAAAGAATTCATAGGCTGTTTGAATGCTGATGGGAAATGCCCATGAAAATGAATGTCAGAAGTGTTATTGGCCAATTACTGCAGGACTGGCTGGGATGAGGAAAGAGAACAGGATCTAAGGCACCAGGGGATGGCCATTGCCAAGAGAATAAATATTCACCAAGAGTCAGAAATGTGGACACACAATGTATGGAGATACAGATCCAGGGAGATAGGGAGATGACATAGGGAGGGTTCCTGGAAATTATTTCTTGATTGCTTTCATTTTCATAGTGAAATAGAAACCCAAATCATCAGCCAAGAACAAAGATAGAAGGTTTTGATGAGAGGAAAATAAGAGTTACTTAGTGTACTGGGAGAGCAAATAATCTAGAGAAATGCAATTTGGTTACCTGGCATTATTTAGAGCCCACTGAATGTCAATGCTCATGAATTTGAAATGAAGAGTCAATATGGCTGTCTGTGTGCATGTATAAACATGTTTACCTGCATGGGTATGTTCTGAAATAGAGAGATATGATGTTTAACTGGAGTTTACATTTTGTCTATCAAATGATAAAGGAGGATAAAGTTAAGGTTACATGCAAGAGAGATTATAATGATAAATATACAAAGTAAAATGGATACAAAGGAACTAAGAATAAGGTAGGATAAGTTTAAGTTAACATATGGTAAAACCAATGCAATGGATTGCTTAACCTAAATGTATCTTAACATAAACCTCAATATATAACCAGAGTTCCCATTAAATGCATTTTCTGATCACATTCTTAAAGATGTAGTATAAACAAATCACAGAGTAGCAATAACAATGAAATGGCTTTATTAATATTGCATTAACTTATTACCTAATGATTTAGTGTCTAGAAAAATTAATACTTTAGAAATTTAATAATTTACCTGCCATTAACAGTAACTCATCAAAGAGTTGCAATGTGTATTTACAATAATTTAGCAGTGATTTATTCCTATTCGGAAATTCTAGGAAATATACCTTGTGTAAAATGTTAAAGATATTCAACATTTAAGGGAAAGATTAACAAGCTTCAGCTATTCACTGAAAAATTCTATTAACCTTACAAATGTATAACACAATAGACTCAGATTGTGAAATTATTGTGAGTCACTTTATTGTTCTTTTTTAAAATTAAAGAGTTAGACTAGAAAATCTCTATAGTCCCTCCAAGGACTAAAATTATAAATGCTTATGAAACCTTTTAAAAGGCTTATTAGCTGGAATTGCAGTTAATTTAGCTCTTTTAATTTTATAAAAGAGTGGTTAGTTTTATATAAATGATCTTTTGAAAAAAATCCTCAAATATTCCCTTGCTGGCAGTGATAAACAGGATTTGAGTTCTTTTTTTTTTTTTTTTTTTTTGGCTTTGGGGAATATTTCATATCTTCAACATCCTTCTTTTTCTTCACCCCCACAAATAAAGTTCCCTTAATAACCTACTCAATATCATGAAAATTCTGAGGTTCAACAAAGCAATTCAGCCAGGCTCTGGAGGAGATTATTGAGCAAGGACTATACTGTGGGGTGTGCACATACATACAAGCAAGTGTGTGTGTGTGTGTGTGTGTGTGTGTGTGTGTGAGAGAGAGAGAGAGAGAGAGAGAGAGAGAGAGAGAAAGGGAGAAAAAGGTATTATACAAAAGCAGACAATCTATTCCAAAGCAGAATGATTAGTAAATCTGATATAGATAACATTTCTCACTTGAGACCTGATAAATTAACTATATCATACTCCATTGCTCTTGCTAAGTACAACTAAAAACCCTTGACAAGAGACATAAAGAAACCATCAGGAAACGGAAAGAAAAAGAAGGAGAAGGCAGACTAAATTTAGACCCCAGTACTCAAGGAATGGTCTTTCAGCCTCCCCCACCCTGCATTAACACAAAGGAGGCGGTAACTTCCCCTTCTTCACAGACTTCATAGTTGCAGGACTATTGGGAAGAGACTGATCCAACATCCTCCCCACTGCCATCAATCTAGTAAATGACAGCAAGGACTAGTAGCCCCTCCTACCTATAGAGTGGAGGATTATGATAGATGGCATTGCTGCTGAAAGGAATTCTTTATGCATTAAATCCATGTTGAAAACTGAATAGAATCTTTGGTAAACTACTGGAAGACAAAAAAGGGAAAAACAGAAAAAATATCAGAAAGAACAAGCAGAAAATGTGTAATTGAATGATATTTAAATAGTAAATATTAATTTCATTAAATGTAAGTGAATTAAACAAATACAGATTGTTGGAATGCATAAAAATAATTCTACTATACATTACCTTTAAAGAATGTCCTTTAAATATGATATAGGTAGTTAAAAGCATCAATGATGGATAAAGAAAATGTGATATGTATGATATTTTCCTTACACACATGCACATAGACCCCACAATGGAATATTATTTGGCTGTGAAAAATAGCATAACAACCTTAGTCAAAACCTTAGTACATTACACAAAATTTATCTGAAAATAGATCAAAAAGCCCAGTGCAAAATATAACACTGAAAAACTAATAGAAAAAAAAAAATAGGAGATACTTTTTGTTACTGGGGTTAGTGATAAGTTCTTAGTTATAATACCAAAAAGTACAATTCATAGAAATTCATTAAGTTGTGTGAAATAAAGTCATTATGAAAACTTATATTATTCCATTTACATAATATTTTCAGTGGTGATAGCACAATTCTATATCCAGCCAGCAGTAGTGGTTATATGAGTTTATCCATGTGACAAAATTTCATAGAACTATGTAAAACAACAGGTAAATTAGAGAATGTTTGTAATTTATAGCATATAAAAGTCAACTTACTGGCATTGTTAAAATACTGTGATTTTATAAGATGATATGATTGAATAAGAGGTGCCTAGAACTGTACAATTTTGCAACATCTAATAAGTCTTAAATTATTTCAAAACAAAAATGCATGTGGAAAAATAACAAAAAGTTGATAAGTTAATAGGAAGTTTGAGTCAATATATAGCCTCAGGATGTTGCTACTTCTAAAATTATTTTTTTCTAGGTCAGGGTGTGCTGGAGTCGGTTACATTTTCATCAGAAGACAAATAGTGCAATGCCTTATTTAGTTAATTTAAATACAAGTTGTGCATCAAGATTACCAGGATTAATGCACTGGATAATTTAGAGCACAGTGAATACTCAGAGATTAAAAGAACTACTATAACCCATTTGGAAAGCACAGATTTAAAGAGCAACGTATTTCATATTTTTTTAATATAAGAAGTTTTTACATTTTCCTCATAAGGAAATGTAGAATTTCCTTGGATACATTATATAAAACTGTAAAAGCTCACCCATTCTTCAGGGAATATTATAGCAACATTCCAAAGTAGCATTCACGATTTAAAAAAAAAAAAAATCCCCTGGTAAGATTAGCTCTAAAAAAAACCCACAAAAACTTTCTTCAAATCATTTTACTCCGAAAACATACTGACACCAATAACAGGAGAATCACTTTTATATTTAAAAAATATTTTGAAAATATATGAATGAATTCCTCACCCACCCTATTCTAAATCCTGATTTATGTATATACTGGGTAAAGACAAGGCAGAATCCTGGCAATCTGGTTTTCAGTTTGCTGAGCTTTTCTCAGAATAAGAGGACCTATTCTCAATTATTTGCACCAATGGAGGTGAGCACTGTCATGGAAAGCAGAAAATGATTATAACTCAGCATGGTGAATCTTAGCCTTCCAAAGCATCTGATGGGACTAGCAATAGTTTAGTGGCTGCTGTTCACCTCTGGGAGGCAAGATTCAAAGAAAGATATGAAAGTGCTGTCTCTGAAGGAGCAGGAGGAGGAAAGTCTAGGGAAGAATAATTACCTGTGTTGAACAAACATTATGCGCTAACATTTATCACATGTCGCATATGTTTTAGGCATAAAAGTTAAAAAGATGAAGTAAAGTGAAAGACATTTTCACAACTCCAAAACTCTGTGCTCCCCAGCACAATTCACTATAACTATTTCCTTTGTATGCACACACACACATACTCCCTGATAATTTGATCTCTTTACCATATTGGGATCACACGATGCATATTCTGTGACTTGCCTTTAAATATTCCTCTAATGATGCCTATTTAAGTTTATTAAACTTTTATAGTGTTATCAACATTAATGTATGGATAGCCATATGTGTGACTGATTAATTACTTCCTCAAAAATTTGTACTAAAAATCAGTCTTTTCTTCACTTAAACAATTTCATTAAAATTATAATCCACTAACTGAAATTCTTTTGGAATTTGTCTTCCAAGTAAACCTTGCTGGTCTTAAATTCATGTAATATTTTAACTGCAAAACTGATTTTTTTTTTACTTTACTTCTAAGACAATCATCATACTCACTAATCTCTTCTTCATTTTTAATATTAACAGTTCCCCAGGAAATGTAAATAAAATGATTTTTTCAACATGACCTCAGAATGAATATTATCAGCCGCTTATAGTGTTATTTTATCCTTCTTTGATTTCCAACATTAGCATTTCATGGAAAGATTGATGAAGCATGGAAAATTTCTTGGAAGATGATTTTTATATGACTGACTTATAAAGTATGGGAGGATAGTTGATAAAAATGTATGCATGTACTTTGATGAATATATAAGAATAAATTTTGTTAAAATTGGGTCTTGACCATTTCACAAAGATTAACATGACAATAAAAATAGAGACCATGTATGAATGAATGGATCACACACTTAAATCATTCAAAGGGATAGCAATTTCAAACCTTTAATGAATGCCTTTCAAATAATTATTTTTATTTTTAGATAATAAATGACAGTGAATTTAAGGTAATCTCAATTAGTTGACATCACTAATACAGCATACAGATCAACAGTATTCAAAATTCTGCTTTTATTATGTATGGGTCCTTCAAGTAAACAGGCAAATTAACAGGCACAAGATGAGAATTCAAAAAATAAAAGTTACTCTTTTAGTTTTATTTTCAAAATCAACATTTTAAAATTCATACTGCTATTGAAAGCATATTAATGTTTTTAATGCTAAACCAATGACAAGCAAATGTGTATATATAAGTGTTCTTAGAGCCTTAGATGTAATTTGGGGGGAGGGGATGATTTGAAATTAAAATTTTAGTCTACCTTGTAACAGAGTACTCAGTTATGATGAAAAAAAGTGATTTTCTAAGTGCTAAATATTAAAATCTAACCTTACAACACGATGTCTCCATGTTTACAAAAACAATTTAATTATCAAAGATTCAATTTATTTTAAAATCTAACAATTAGTCAAATCCTTTCCACTAGGAGTATAAAACTGAGATTGTAATGTGATGTTTTAGGAGACACTTTTAAAACCTGTTATAGACCAAAGTACCTTTTTGAGTGGCAGATTAAATGATTTTTCCATAGCATTTTTTCTATACAACAGTTTGGTTAATATTAAACTTAAATCCCTATGATTCCTTATAAGGACTTTACAAGGACAATTTTCCCAGTAATTCTGCCCAGAAAATACTTCTTCAATGGTAGGTCAGGATTGACTCTAGATATATTACCCACTTTCCCAAGTCCTGCACTTGCCATAGGATTCACTGATCAAATGAAGCGTACACTTTAATAAGTACAAAAGAGCTATTTTCTTTGCTGAGTGGAGTTGGGAATGGGATATATTTGAGCTCCTGGCAATGGTGACTTCAACACAGAAAACACACCCGAGGAATGGAGATTTAAAAACAAAGTTTCTAAGGCTAATATTGGGTAAATATTCTGATTGTTTTATGACTTAAAAAAGGTAGTTTGATTACAGCTTATCATTAGTATTCAAGAACATTTAGCCTGAGAGCTTCATGAACAGAATTCCAATTGTGTAAAATTTGTGTTACAGTCTTAATATAAAACCATGTAATTCAAGGAAACTTGACTGAATTAGAATTTGTGCTTTATAAATTTGTCTTCAGTGATGCATGATGGAGTGATCAAATCCAATTAAGTATAAATTTACCAGACCTAAAAGAGCAGTCCAAAAGCACTGAAATGTCTCACACATAAATGGGTTCCACTTAAATAGACTGTGTTATTTCTAATCTGATACTGCCACTCTAAAATACTTGTGTTGGTTAAAGGACAGAATGACTGACTACACAGCAGCCATCTTTGTTAAAATGTAGACCATATTTGCCATCATTTCATGGAAAATTCTTGAAGATGCCAAAGAATGAGCTGACTGCAATTAAGCAAAAATTACTTAGAAATTCCCCTTGGTAGCATTCATGTGGCCACATACCAAGAAACTATGTATATGAATCAATAATTAAAGCTAAGTTTGACTTCAAAAAAGAAGCTGCTTTTTAAAATTAAACTTGCAAGGTTTATGAAGCAAAGCAGAAGCATGAACTCTTAGACATGATTTTGCAAAGTATGAGCTTCACTGCTTGGTGGTGGTACATGCTTGTCTATTTAGTCTTGTCCCACCTTTTATTTAATCCAGCAGTATTATTTGTTTCCTTCTAAAGTTACATAATTAATGGAAAAGACCATAAAATTTTAGAAATCTATGGCTACTTTCCTAGCTTGCTTTTCTGATAGGTATTAAATTGCTTGCTAAAGCAAGATGGTGAAAGGTTACAGCTGAAACGAGTAGGTCACATGAACTCTGAAGTGCTGAATTGTTACCCACATTCTATCCTTTGGCTTTCCTATGAATACTCAAACTACAGTTTCAGATTGCCTTGGGAGCTGCAAGGAGCTGTGAAGTAGAAGTTAAAGCAGCCTTGGACTAGATCCTTACTACTCAAATCTCAGGACCATGAGCTGGTGAGAAATGTTAAATTTCAGGCCTTGCCCCAAGCCTGTCTGAATCAGAATCTGCATTTTCAATCCTGACATAATTTGTACGCAGGTCAGGACTGGGAAGTCTCTGAACTATTTCTTTAAGGACACCATAATCCATAAAAGTCTACCTATACACATGCTGGTTTTCTACCTTGATTCTTTTTTTAGCTGATTGTACCATTTAACAAAGACTAGCCCTAATTATAATTAACACACTGGATTGAAGATTAACTGCATGCCTGCATGGACACATTACATAAATTATCTTATTTAATCTTAAAACAATTGTTTCTGACATGATATTTAGTACACAGTGTAGTAAGTATCAACCGTAAGTCTGCAAAAGAAACAAAGGAAGCCTTCTTTAAAATGCACTTTGCTTGGTCTACCCCTAGAGTTTCTGGATCAATAAATTCGGGGTATATCCCCAAGAGTTGTACCAAGTACACAGGTGATGCTGATCAAAACCACTGACAAGGAGGCCCCAAATAGAGATGACTTTCCTTCAACTACCTGGGTTCACAACTTAGGTGCTGGCTATTTGTTTTCACATTCTTTTGCATTTTCTAGCTGTTTGTGCTCTTCTTCCAACAGTTCCCACACCTTATTCCCCCTCTTTTCTGAAGCCACCTGGAAAAGACAGCATGTCTTCCCCTGTCTCCTCTTACTGTCCTTGACTAATTCTTAAATCTTTTGACTTTGATGTTTATCTGTGCTAAGTGCTACAGCTTCATTGGTAATTTCTGTGTGTGAGAAAAAAATCCCTGAAATCTCACAAATCCTCAGAGCTTATTCCCTTGACTTTAACGAATACCTTAATATGGTGTTAAACTCCATATTAAATTCCCAGTCCTTGATGTTCAAATAACTCAGTTACTTCAGAGAAAATTACTCATTAAAATTTACAACTTTGTAAGAAAAAAAGATCGTTGACATGCTTTCACCAACATTACCTTATGTACTTCTTCCTGGAATCCTATTAAATAAGCAAGTAAATAATATAATGCCACAAATAATTAGGAGAAACCAGAAACAAATTATCAATAGAAAAATGCCTAAGTTTCAGAATGTTGTCCTTGCTCAACAGCAATGTTAAGGGAGGTGCCATATCCCCCTCCCACTTACATGCAGACACCTTGGACTGGCACTGGGCACTGTGGACAAAGCTGAGAGGCCAGGGGAAGCTATGAAATATGGAAGGCAGGTGGGCTAAAAAGGAGAGTTCTCTCCTGCTTCTGCAGCCCTGACTTGCCTTGCACCCTTGGAAGGAGACTTGGAGGAGACACATGAAGGAGGGATTTGCATGGCATTGTTTTGCGCCAACCCTACTTGACAGGGCATTTGCCCATGAGGGGATAAATAATTTGTGGTGTTTTATTGAGAAACTTTTACTTAATTTTTCATTCCTGTACAATGTATGCATTTTCATCTTGGAAGGGATCATGCTCAGTGAAATAAGCCAGAAAGAAAAAGAAAATACCAGGTGGTCTCACTCATAGCAGGAATTTAGAAAACCTAAATAAGGGATCAGGAAATAGACTAACTATAATAAAGTAAAAATCAAAATCAATAGGAAATTAGAAACCAGACACACTACAGAGGGGGGAGAAGGGAGTAGAATCAAAATAAGGGGGGGTGGTGGGAATTTTACGGGGATGATAATCTACTAAAGTTCTTTTACAGTAACAGTCTCTTTGTTTTGGGGTACATGGAGCCCAGACCTCTTCCTCTCAGGGCATGCACCCTGTTTGTGTGGGTCCCTGGGTGCCCTTCAGTCATATACAGTCATATTTCCATCTTTTTCAACATGGTGGAACGGGGCCTATACGCATCTCAAAGTTAGACAATAATTGTCTGCATGTTTGATACACATATGTATACATAGCTTTATTGCTTTATTTACAGACAGTTCTCAAGAGGAAAGAGTTGTGTCTTACTAGACTTCGCCAAAAGAAATCAAGTGCTGACATTTGCAATAATATCCCCAGAATTACAAAAATTGGTAAAAATTTCTCTTAGATTAATAATTAATACTTAGAATGCATCTTACTTTTCTTCTCCCCTAGGTACTGAATAGAAATCTTTTACATAGAGAAATACCCATTGCATTGAGTATTAAGTAGAAGACAAATATTTTTAATTTCTTCCTCCAGGCCACTAACCCAATTAGTCTTTAGCACAATAAATTGTAAAAGGGTAGAAGTATAGCTAAAACATGGTTTAACAAGCTTGCTGTGAATCCATATATTAGTTTTTAAAACATACTTAATATTCTAAGAGGAGAATTCAGAACAAAATTTAAATAAATATAATTAGTGGAGGCTTTACCAAAAATCTGAGCTCTATTTGTAGAAAATTTAGACCTAGCCAATCATGTGTAAAGTATAGATGGGGTTGAGTCCCTCAGGAAAGTGAACAGTGAGCCTCCTGGGAAAGCTTATCTCAGGAGGGACTAAATTCAACCATTCTGGGAATATTGAAGGGAAGGAGTGATTCTCAATTTACATCTACTTACATTGTATATTCACTAATGGAATTTATAGTTATTTTAACACTTTTACCTATTAACCTTTACACTAGAATTAAAAATGATTTATCCACCAGTTATAGAAATAAGATTATTTTTATATATATTACTGTTACCAACAAGTTTTATACTTTCTTATGCTCTATTACTGTTTAGCTAAAACCCTTTGGTACAACTTGAAGAGTTTTTTTAACATTTTATAAGGCAAGACTAATGATGATGAACTCAATTTTTATTTGAGGCAATGTTTATCAATATTATTGATGGTTTCTAAAGAAATTATTTCAGGTCAGGAGAGGGGATGTTTTGCTTTTTTTACTTCCATACCAGAAATACAATAGAATTAAAATAGGCCCTGATGCTCATATTAGTGAGAATACAGTACATTTTTAAAGATTTATTTATTTATTTATACAAGAACTGGGGTACATGCCAGATGCGCAGGAGGGTGAGAGGATTCACCAGAGACAGAGCGGGGAACAGAACAGGCAGACTGACCGAAATACACTGCTGAGGGGAGCAGCGGACAAGACAGGAGAGGCCTGCCACCAGGGATTGAACCCACACTGCAGAGGCAGCAGACAGCATCACAGCGCTGCCCTCAACCGCCTGCGCCATCAGGGGAGATCCAGAATATGGTACATTTTTAAAGAGATCCTAGAACTAAGGAAATGTCTTAAGGAGATTCTGTTTAAGAAATAGCAAATTGGGGTTCCCCGGTGGCGCAGCATTTGAGCGCTGGGTTGCGAAGCTGCCCGCAGCCTCTGCGGTGCTGGTTCGATCCCCGGCTGCTCCCCGGCCACCGGAGGAGGGTCCCACATGGCGCGCAGACCTCTCCTGCCGCCCGCTGCTCCCCTCAGCAGTGTACTTCGGTCCTTCTGCCTGCTCTGCTCCCCGCTCTGGCTCTGGTGAATTCTCTCACCCTCCCGCGCTTCTGACTATACCCGGTGCTTGTATAAATAAATAAATAAATCTTTGGGGGAAATAAATAAATAAATAAATAAATAAATAAAGGAATATACCTTTAAAAAATAAATAAATAAAAGTAAATAAAAAAAGAAACAACAAACTATTTTATGGAAATTAGAATAAAGATGTAATCGTAGGAAATATAAACAGTGGGATACTTTAGTGGAGCAAGTAAAACATGTCTGATCCAGTCATAATCACAAATTAACCTTTATGAGCACCCAGAAGTGTTAGAATTTTGCTGTCACTAGTCTTATTTGTCTCTAACTTAGTAACTCCTGATTAAAAGACTTAGATAATGGAAAGAAAATGCTCATCCCTTTATGAAATTAAGATTTTTCTGCATTAAAATAGATTTTGAAATGGGAATAACTCAGCATTCTAAGCCTGTTATTGCCTTAAAAACGATGGTAGCAGTGGTTCCTACAGGTTTTCAGAGCCAGAGTGGGGAGCAGAACAGGCAGACTGAGGAAGTACACCGCTGAGGGGAGCAGCTGGCGAGGCAGGAAAGGGTGCGTGGCATGTGGGCACACCACAGGCAGGGATGGAACCTGTAGACACCTATAGGTTCAAATCAATTGAAAACTATTCAAGACTCCTTGTTCCAGTAACTCTCTCAGGCACAAAGACTTTCTAGAGATAGGATATATTCTAGCATATATGTGACTGGTCTAGGGCAAGACTAAAGGAATCAAGACATCATACTAACATTACCCTGTACTGATTATTGCAGAAGAAGCACTTAACATACTAAAAATATGAATGTAAATAGTGCTGCTATAAACATAGGGGTGCAGGTTTTACATTTATATTTTGCCCAAAAAATAGATGACTGGATCAAGAAGATGTGGCATATATACACCATGGAATATTACTCAGCAATCAAAAAGAGATAAACTCATGCAATTTGAGCAACATGGATGGAGATGGAAGGGATCATACTCAGCAAAATTAGCCAGAAAGAAAAAGAAATATACCGATGGTCTCACTCATAGCAGGAATTTAGATAACATAAAAAAGGGACCAGAAAAAAGACTAATTATAATAAAGAAAAAATCAACTGGCAACTATAAACCAGAGACACACTATGGGGGGGGGTGGAGAAGAGGAGGGATTAGGGTCAAAATAAGGGGGGTGGTGGCCTGCCCCGGTGGCGCTGCAGTTGAGCACTGGGCTGCTGGGCTGCAAAGCTGCCCACAGCCTCTATGGCGCCTGTTCCATCCCTGGCTGCTGGCAAGCATCCCACATGCCACGCAGACCTATCCACCCTCGCCCGCTGTTCCCCTCAGCAGTGTACTTCCTCAGTCTGCCTGTTGTGCTCCCCTCTCTGGCTCTGGTGAATTCTCTCTCACCCTCCCATGCTTCTGACTGTACCCAGTGCTTGTGTGAATAAATAAATAAATCTTAAAAAAAAAATAAGGGGAGTGGGAATTGTGTGGGGAATATAACCAAAATGAAAATGCATGCATTGTGCAAAAATGAAAAATGATGTAAGAATTATATAAAATATATTTTAAAAACATAAATGTGCACTGAGGAAAACAAATAATGTGAAGGCACAATCCTTAACACGTGAAAATATGATAAATAAAAAGAAAAACAAAACTTGGTGGGAGCAAGTAGTTTGGGATCGAGGATACACACTTGAACTCTCATGATGAAGCTGCACAATTTGACCATCACAAAGCCAAGGAAAGGAGCAACACCAGATGCTAGCTGCTGTGCATAACCCGCCCCGACGTAAGTGAATCACCTGCTCCTCAAAGTACCTACAATGCTCAGGACCTGCTCACAACCACCAGAACTGGGTTTGGAAGGAGACAGCCATCTGTTTTTATGACTTAAATATCTATGACAGTCCCTGAAACATTGCTGAAATACAGAAAGAGGAAAACATGTTGATCAGTCTCTTGAGCTTACAATTAGTTGTCCACAAGCACATGTTATAATGAAAACAGATGGTCACTAAAAAGCCTCTCTAGCAGACCCTTTGTTACTGACTGAGGTATGTAAATTAGGCCTGTGCAGCCCATTCCTTTTTGCCTTCCCCCTTTATTGATATTTTATTTCTTATAACTAAATGGTATTGGGGAATCCCCGTTAAAGGAACTCGGGATGCATACTCAGGAAACAGGAATTTTAAAAAAGCATTCAGGTGTATATTAATCATGCAGTCTAAAGACCAATTATCAGAGAAACATTGACTTAACTCCCAAAGTTTCATTCAGCTTTCCCATTTCCTTGAAATAATTTCACAAGATAACCCACTATTTTACAGTGTTCAGATCTCTGACTACAGCTGCCTTTCTGAAAAAGCATTCAGCACCCATTGGTTAGCCACTTCCTTTTTTTTGGAAACACTCACTTCTGAAGGGCTTCAGAACCCTTCATCAATCCTAATTGCTCTCCAGCCTTGAGAGATGAGGCAGCATTGTGAATATGCACATGAACTCTGGAGCCAGCTTGCCAGGGTGCAGGGACTGGATCCACCTCTCCAGGTAAGTAGCCTCAGGGAAATTATTTCACCTTTCTTTGTTTCAGTTTACTGGTTTACATTATAGGTAGCAAGAACTATACTAATTCATTAAAATATGATTAAATAAATGTTATTAGAGAAATAGCAAGAGCAAAGCAAATGCACAACGTTAACTTATTTATATTTCTGAACCTTCATTAGTTTCTTAGGCTACCCGTTCTTTTCATTACTCAGGATAAGAATTAAATTTTAAGGTTGCTTACCCAATTCTTCTTTCTTTTGAACACTGTTTCACCCCTTAACTATAGCTAGTCTATCAGTAAAGTTAAAAAGCACAATTTAGTTGTACAAATTAAACATGTGCATAGTACACGTTGTCCTGTTCCTTACTCACCCACCAAACACCTTCTCCTCTGTTCAATTTCTTAACATCAATCACACTATTCTAAATTAATGTAACAACAGCACACACAGCATACAAACAGAGCCCTAATTGGTAACCTTGCTAATTCCTCATTCAGGCTGCACTTACTATTTTATTTCAGCTAGTCACATATTTTGTATCAATTGTCTTTATTAGAAGATTGCAATCTTCTTTGGAATTGAGAAATATGAATTATTTATCAGAACTACTACTACATACAAGTATTATTTAATAAATACTAAGGAAGTTAAAAATGCTTATATTAGTTCTGCTTTTTTCCTGCTCCTTATATGTTTTATCCACTGATTAGTTCGCATGATCCTCTTTATTTCTATCTTCTATTGAATCACTGAAATAAAATATTACAGTAAAATCAAATAGAATTTTACATCCTATGTTGTCCCTCAAAGGAAATCTTTATTTGAAATTTATGCTCATGTTTTTCTCCCATTAAGGTTGGCAAACTTTAAGTGAGAGGTAAATGGTAAATACACCTTGCTCAAGTCCATGGATATGGACACTGTACCTGATACAAGTACTTTATAAATGGGTAATTAGATGGAATCCACCCTTTGTCTTTCTACCTGCCCACATAATGCCAACCTCAACCTGGAGACGTCTTGGCACCCATTCCCATTCCCCAAGAAGGAATTTAATTCACATAAATAGTTAGCAAAATTGTCTTTACTAAATATTCCAGAGATGAGATATGAGAGGGAATCACACATTACAACGGTAACAAATTAAAGTTTGAACAAGACACACCTGTTGCCTCTACCGGCTATATATTGAGTCCATCAGGACATCCACTTTTTCGCTTTTCTGCCTTGTAGCCCCCAGATACCTTCATTCTTCACTTTATCACTGGTATGTGGGGCAGGTCAGTCATAGCTCAGCTTCTAATTTCAAAGCATCTTAAGTAAATTCATCACAATGTTAATTAAACAATAAAACCCACTTTAAGGCTACTTCAAGTTAAACTTAGAGATACTCTGAACTTTTGTTGGAAACCTAAGTAAGGGACCCTTTGTTCCCCTTCTGTGAGTTTCCTTAGCTCTGTTTAAATTCAATGTTTTATCACATTTTCATTTCATTACCCTGTACTGATTATATTATTATGAAATTATATTTCATAATAATTCCTCAATATTTTACCATTGTCAGTTGTGCATTGCAGCTATAGATTTATTTACTTTTATTCTCAAATATCTTATGTTACATCATTGCAATTTTGGAAACCAAGAAAGGAAATGCTTATATCGGGGCATTTATTTTGGGAAATTACTTTCTCATTTCTCACTTAAAGTCTTAAAAATCACACTTTTTATAAGTCCATTTAATGAAAGAATCTATGTCGCCATATTAAAAACACATGCACACGCGATCATACAGTTGCTTCTTGTTTTTAGAAACATACACAAAAAAATGAAATGCCATGCCTAGGGTGAACTACAGAAACTAGGAAGCCAATTTATAAATAGGATTGGTTGCCAAATACAAAATAACTTCTTCAGGAATGGTAAATTCATACATAAAATAACCCTTCGTCCATTATCTATGGTTCCATTACCATGGATATATTAAGTTGAGGGAAAACATAAAAGAAACAAAACAAACATTTAAAAAAACATTTTCAAGGCTAGAAAAATGAGTATTTTCCTAAGATTGGAGGGTAGAGAAACACTATGACTGGAAGAAGTTGTTGTCAAAAATGGTTAGTGATAAAAGGAGGCAAAAGTTAAGGAATAAAGAGATATTTCTACCTGTGCTAGATAGGTGCACAAAAATTATTTTGCACCATTTATAATAGCACTGCTATAAACTCCAGCTCCTATAATTCTTCAAATTTTCCAAACATATAAAGGTATTTCCAGAGAATCATAAACACAAATCTCTTCTACCTCAAATAAGTTCTATTCTTCACCTAAGTGACATGCATTCATTTCCTTTTCTTTTAATGGCTTCCCTTAGTATACATTTCATCTTATTTTAGATGAATCGCAGTGGTCATGAATTAGAGTATACTTCTTCACTGGCACAGATGTCTACCTGGGTGGTCCCCAACAGAATTTCTGCTTCAATTTGTAAAACCTCACATCATTGCAGTAGACAGGGGATTTTTAGGGATACAGATAAAGAAATATACATATTGAAAAGATGATATTATATTAAGTCCAGATAATGCAAGTAGCTAGAAGCTAGCCCTCTACTCCTTTGGAAACAATATGATTTCTATTTAGGAGAAGAAAAATCAGTAAGCAAAGTCAGAAACCTATTCAAATTTGAAGATGGTAGTTAGCATTTATGACTTTCTCCCATGTTTTTATCCTCAGTGAAAAAAAAGGAAATTTAGTTCACACAAACAAAAACGTCCTATTACATAATGTTGGCCAATTTAGTGTAAGCATTTTTCATAGCCTCCCTTTGGCAGAAACTTCTAAAGATAGAATTATTAAGAGAGAAGTATGGGAAAAGCAATGTTTCTGTTGCCCATTACAATATGTCAATACTAATGGGGATATTATTAAGGAAGCCGTTACCACTGTTAAATAAAATGATCCCCCAAATGATTGCTGTGAATCCACAAATGTATGTACTGGAAAATTCCAATTAGTCTTTTAACATTCTCAAAAGCACAAATAGCTCATGGAGATCAAAAGGTAAAACAAATTTATATATATATATATATATATATATATATAAATTCCTCATTTCATATATAAAATCAAGGCATGAATTACCAGAAAGTACTGTGAAGCTATTTTGTTTTTATTAACTACCACTGTTATAGAAGAAGAAACATTTTATAAATTGAAAATCTAATGACACTTTAAATCTCATCTGGAGTAGTCAATGGAAAGAGAAAAGAGATCAGTGAAAGGGAGCTAGGAAGTAAAATTTTATTTAGATTTTCTGTTAAATAAAAGAAAATTTAATGCAAAGAGGATAGATAAGGGCAACAGTACTCTAAATTTATGTGCTGCAAAACAGTGAGTACCAATAGACTCTAGAACACTGTTAGATAAAACTGAATTATTTTATAGCAGTTTCAGTCCAATAAAAATAGAAAGCCAGCTTAATAAAATAACTCAAACATGACAAAGATAGTGCGAATAAAATAAAGCTGCCACCATAGGTCTGTGTGTTACTCAGTCCTTCAACAAATATTAACAGCAGTTTAACCATAGTGTGCATATGAGATTGAAGTCAATTCACTGGCCATAGAAACAGTAAACATCCTGAAAGTTGTACCCTTTGTAGTACATGTTTCAAAATGTATATAAATCAAAAAAGTATTTTTATTCTAATCTTCGAGGATGGATGTGATAGAACTCCAATAGTGGCATCAACAAATCAGAAGGGGAAATGTCTTCTTAGAAATGTCCACCCAAGTTTGAGGCAAGGATTGGGACATGTTGCAGGTTTCCCACAGGGAGGAAGTCAGGTGAGGCAGCTCCCTTCAGCTGGGGCTGGGGAGGAAGTCAGATCACACTCCTGCCTCAGCAAGAGGCACCTAGGAGGCTCAGGACAGCAAGCAGTCAGGAGGTGAGCCAGTGTTCTACAAAAGTTTACTGCTGCAGAGTGCAAGCTGTCAGATATTGAAGTCTACATGTGTGAACAATGCCCTCCTAATGAGCACATGCCCTCCTAATGAGCACATATGATCTATGTTTTCACTGTGATCTTCAGATCACTTTCTTTAATAACGACATGACATGAGAAATGTCATATTTTGTTCACAGATACAAAAACCATATTTTAGATATGGTGATTATTTCTCTTGTTCATTTTTGTTCTTTGTAGTGTATATTAGGATATGCCCCTAGGCAAGTAATTATACAATGCTCTATAATAATTCAAGACAGAAATTAATTTATTTCATTTAGACATTCCTGAATGAATAATAATTTTTAAAAATAGTTTCATGTCTATTATTTATTTTATATTCCTCCATATATTATGTACACGGTTGGATGATTTTAGGTAAACACCTCTGTTGTCATATCCCTTTCTTGATACTACTAAATTATTTCCCATTTGAAATCAAAATTTGAAGAATTTCTGTAGATAAAATAAGTTCCCAACAGCCAGTTTTGTAAGCTTGCGAGTTCAAGAAGAACAAAACATATCACACATCTTTTTCTAAAAATAATAATATTCTTTACCAAAAAATTTATAGGAGATTTTACACTCAAGAATTCCCATTTTTAGCTTGATTTCTCAGTAGGTAAATGAAGGTTCAGCACTGGTTTTGTTTATCATAGCCATCAAGCCTGAAAAGGTATATTTCTAGAATGGGAAGATAGGTGTATATAAATAAAGTTGTTTCTATATTAATGTAAAGTTCTAAATTGTCGAGCTGATTTCCTGCAGTTAGAGCATTGGTTGTTTGTAAAAGGATTTCAATCTAAAATGGAACTAACAATAAGTAAATAAATGAAATGGAACCAAGGATATGAAAGGGAGAATCTTGCCCACACACCCTCATAAAAACAGAACTGAGAGAAATGATTTCCTATCAATACCTGATTTACAGAAGAGCAAGACTTATCTTCTGACCAAAGAAGATCTGCCAAGAACTCTCCCCACCCTCAAGCAAATGAACAAAACGTATTGCTTGGATTCTGACTTGTCCTATGGGTAGCATTCTTTACCCATAAATACAGCCTCTCCCAACCCTTCAATAGACTTGCCTATAGCTGCTGCTACAGCATGTTCCTCTAATTTCAGTTCTTCTACCTCTCCTAATAAACTGATAATTTGAGCTTGCTAAATTTGCCTCTTTACTTCAGTTGACAAATTAAAGGTGAGAGGTCCTCTGAAGTATACTTTTAGCAAAGTTACTGTGATCTAAACAAAGTGCTCCCACCAATTCCTAGTCTTTTCTTAATGACTTTTACTAAAATGACATACTAGAAAGAAATATGGAAAACTATGAATAGAAAATGAAACAATATAATGTTGTTAGGTACCTTATTAATCAGTGCACTGTTGGTATATGATAGAATTTTGTTTTTTTGATGTTCTCTTAAAATAATTTCTCTCTTTGAAAAAACATTTTCTATCAAATATTCATTTGAGGGAAGATAATAGACTTTAGAAGTGTGAATATTTAAATGAATAAGATCTGAGTTATTGTTAATTTGACCATTTAATAGTTGTATGATCTTTACCACACTATTTAAATGACATTATCTTCAATTTCCAACAATTGAAAGAGAAAGATAATAGTAATATCTTTCTGGTCATGAGGAGAAATTAAATAAGAAAATGTACATAGAGCTTTTAGTACAATGTTAACCCATAATAAGTGGTTTGATATAATTATTTTTAAATAATTGATTTGAAGACATGTATTCCTAGTATTATGATTTTAAAGTATTAACCATTCTAAATTTTGTCTGGGGTTAACTGCAAGTTTAGTATCTAAACTGGGCTTATGTTTTGTCCTAGTATCTTTCTGGTATAATTGTTTACTTCTAAAGAAGTTTGTAAATTATTAAGGCAGGGAAAATAACACACAGAGGCTGACATCAGCAAGACCAAAAACACAACTTCAAAAAAAAAAAAAAAAAAACCAACATTAGGAACTGGATCACACTTGACTTAAAATAATTTTGCCTAAATACCAATGAGAAATAGATTTTCCATAGGAAGTTCAGAATAGACACTGTGAAATATATGTTTTTAAATATGACTTAGTAAGGAGTTTTCTTTACTAGCTCAAATTATACCTATAGATCTCAGTAGTTCTCAATTACATTTTGATTTTATATATCAATTTTTTGTTTTTATATCAATTTGATCAATAACATCCATAATTATCTATTTGCCATACAAGAGAAAGAGAAATAAAAAGCCCTTTTCGATAGAATATCCCAGTTCATCAAACTAAAAACATAAAGCAAGATAGAAAAATAATTTCCATTTTTAAAAAGTCTTCATGAGGTAAAATATTAGAACAGACAAAAATTTAGTCTCATTTTTAAATGTCATTAAGATTTAGATAAAATATCTTTTCATCAAACATGAACCATCTGACCAGAAAACAATGTTGTAACTCTTTGCATTTGCTGCCATTTTATCTCCCCAAAGTTCCCACTGCATGAATCCACACTTCTCTCTCACCTCTCCAAGCTTCCCTAGCAGCCTTCCAAAGAACTTGTTTCCAAAAGTACTTTTTCTGTTCATCACATTGCTCATAAATTCAACACATACTTTTTTAAAAGTCATCTAGAATGACTAAACAAACTAACTTTTCAATATCAAATCAAAACATTCTGTACACACTGAAAGCCCATAATATATTGATTAAAACACATACTTGAAAACATATGATTTTTAAACCAATTGCAATATTATTAGCCAATTAACACCTCCACATGTATCAAACATTTAAAAGCAATTGTTTAATATAATATGTTAAAGCATGTGCACTTCCAAATAACTACATTAAAAACAATTGTCAAGGAACTGTCAACTTTTCAAATAACAGTAAATGCCTTGGTGGTTCATGAACACCATTCTAGTACAATTAAGTATATATAGCAAACAAAATTTCCCCTTCTTCTCTAAAAGACTGGAAGAAATTATTTCTTTGAATGTACTGTGCTGATAAAGCTTGAACGTAATGTTATTTCCTGGTTTTAAAAATAGACATTAACTCATTCTTTTATCTTCACATCTGCAGGTACACAAATAACTTAAGTAGATGATGTAAAACTGAGAATATAGTTTCAGAAAAGCTTACCATTGTCATTTTTCAACATCCCGTTGCTGAGTTGTTTCAATCTCTTTTGATGTGATTTGCCATTGTAGTGGATTTGTGCTTGAGCGGCCGAATTCAGCTGAATGTTACACACGCTGCACAAAGTAAAATTAGTATGCTTCTTTTCTCTTTCAGGTTTCTCTTCAAAGTCATCAGGTAAGAATTCAGCCTCACTCTCTCCATCTTGTGCACAGGTGAAATCTAGGGGTGCAAAAAGAGTTACGAAAAAACTGATCAGGATTTTTAACTCCTTTTTATTATTAAATTGGGCAGAAAATATCAAACATGAAACATCCGACCAGAATGTAATACTATAACTCTTTGTAGTAGCTATCATTTTAGCTTTCCAAAGTCCCCAGATGTAAGAGCTCTAGATTTCTGCATTCAAAAATTCCACTTCTTCTATTTAAATAGGTTGTTTTTATTTTTTTTTAAATAATAAATTTTATTTTTATATTCCCCCATACAATTGCAAACGCCCCATTCTGACCCCAATCCTTCTAAATAGGTTGTTTTTATACCATTCAAAAGTAGATAGCCTCTTTAAGAAATACGAATGATGAATATTTTACTTTGATTTTTTAATGTAAAACCACACATTTAATTCCCAACAAGAGTTTAGCACATATTATCTCATTAAGTAGTCATAACAATAGAAGAAACAGTATAGTTTTTCCTGTTTTTTAACTGAGAAAATTAAGGTTTAGAGTGGATATATAGCTTACCTAGGGTCATACAATGAATAAATAATATAGGTGGGATAAGCATTCAGTTTTATTTCCAAATCCCCACTTAGAGTATATAGTCTAGTTGTATTCTGAATATTTCAAAACATTTTCCTAGAGTTGTTATATTTTAAAAATCTTTTATGTCAAATATCATTATATATTAAAAAGATTAAATAAATGATAGTATATTTGTCACTGTGATATAGTCCCAAAGTGTAGCCTGGGAAGACTTTGTAAATGGGAAATTCTTTGGACAAAAAGCCACATATTACACATATTATGTTTACAACTATATAAAACACAAGACTTAAAAATGTTAGCAGTATTTGATTCTGAATAGTGAGCTAGTTACATTTCCCCTTCATCTTTCTCATATTTGAAAATTTTACATGACAATTGAATACATTTATTATGAAAAAAATCAATATCTTTAGGGAAAAAAAAAAGCCAAAAGAGGTCTGTCCAAAATAAATCAAGCTATGCAGATTTTCCCAGCATGTGATCCCTACACAACAAATAGTTTTTGCCCAATATATGTATACACGTTTGTAAGAATATATTTTCCTGCCTGAGTCACATTGCCACCTTGACCCATAAAATTACAATGCTAACCAACAATTTAGCAGGGGGGAGTTTTGAAGAAATTTTCTTCTGAGGCTATGAGATGTATTTGCTTACATATGAGGGGTTCCTTAATCAGAAGCAAAAGTGAAGATTAAGTCCCAGAGTCAATAAATAATTTTGCAATAGGAGGCAAAGGACAAGGAAATAAAATGAAAGGTACCTTGACTATGTGTTCTGAACACAAGGGGAAAGAGGATCTCAAATTCTTGTGACTGGGATGTGACATCACAAAAACATTTATGGACTTTGCAAAAAAAATGCAATGCCTCAAATGGCACTCTCTGAGAAGTTGGCAATAAGCATAAGTGGGATTTTATTCTAATATGATAAAAATATTATTTAAAATCTGAAAAGGAAATTTTGCTGATTTTAGTTCCATTGAGAAAAAATTAAGATTGCACACAGGCTTTGAGCATTTGGCCTGAAACCCCAAACACTTAATCAATTTATTCATGTTTTTTCCATCTAACCTTCATCTCCTCTCCAACCACTAACCCATTATGAAAGTCTGTGGCTTCACACAAAAAATGTGGATCTAGACTGTATGCATAATAGGTTGAAGCATTAGAATTACACTGGGGATTATTACAGTAGGAATTAGGTATTTGCTTGTATATGTTTCTTAATTTTGTAGATGTGGAGTTTAAATTAATTTTATAGATCCATAGAAATAATTAAAATGTGGCATACATTAGAGAATTCATCTTTGTAATCTATATTAAATAATGTGTGACACACGGGACCTCCCTGGTGGCGCAGGAGGTTGAGCGCGGCATTGTGAAGCTGTCCGCAGCCTCTGCAGCACAGGTTCAATCCCAGCCAGCCAGTGAGAATGCCATATGGTGCAGCAGACCACTCCTGTCTCGCCCACTGCTCCCCTCAGCAGTGTATTTCATCAGTCTGCTTTTTCTGTTCCCCACTCTGTCTCTGGTGAATCCTCTCACCCTCCCACACCTCTGGCCTATACCCTGATTCTTATATAAATAAATAAATATTTTTTAAAAAATAATATATGACACAATTTGAGGAAAAGAAAACTGGAAACAATATTTCTCCTGGGAGCAACATGATTCTTGCAGTTGAATTATATCATGTTGATTTGACCCACTTGAGAGCTTTTTGAGACAAAAGCTGAAACATAACTTCTTGTACTAAAACATCAGTAATAATGGTACTGAGACTGACCTGAAAAGTACTGATCATCATTTCCCCTCCTCACTCCTAGGGTAACAGGTGGCCATCTCATGGTGGACCCTGAAATTGACTTATAATCACAGAACAACAGATTTATAACCAAAAGTTGGAGAATAGATTCAGGAGCCAATCGACAGAGTGTCCAATGACCAAAACTCAAAACATACATTTGACTGGATTATAACCTAAAGTATAAAATAAATATCAATGAGTATATACTGTTCTAAAACAAGTAATGAAGACAATAGAAATGTCCCTTATAGAAGTATTCCAAATAATTTAAATATACTCCCCTCTCAAGGATGGATGGAGCATAACTCCCTACCCCTTCAATGTAGACTATACTTAGTGTCTTGCTTCCAAATAGTACAGTGTGAAAAGAAGTGAAAAAGTAACTATACAGTGAATAAGCCTGACACTATCTCAGCTATAGAATCAAAGCTTACAACATTCTAAGAGTTGCTGATAGATGCATCCTTGATGTGAGGTTTTGAGAATGGCATTTTACCTCCACAGTTTCTTCACAAAAGCCTATAACCCAAGTCAAATCAGATAAAAACATTAGGCAAACCCAAACTAAAGGACATTCATTAAATACTGACAATTATTCCTGAAAAATACCAAGTTCATGAAAAACAAGGAAACTCAGAGAAGTTATCAACCCCAGAAGAGCCTAAAGAAATATGAACACTAAATGAAATATGGTGTCTTGGATGTGATCCTGGAATAGACCAAGAACACTGAGTGAAAAATTCATGAAATCCAAACAGAGGATAGAGTTTCATTATAATAATGAGAAAACTGAGTGTGTGTGTTGTATGGGAATTCCATTAACTTGAAAACACGTCTGCAAATCAAAAAATAATTTCAAAAAGTTTGTTTATTTACTTCATTGTTTATCATTTCTTTTTTATTGAGGTAACAGTTTACAACACAGTATATAATTCAGAGATATGAGTTCACACCTCTTTAGTTGTATGTTACCACACACCACACTCACAGACAAGGTTAGTTACATTTGTCCACTGTAGTCCATTTTGTCTCTCTTCATGGCCCTTAAAACAGAAATTTCTCTAGCACTTGTCTACTCTGAGAAAAAAATATAAAGAAGTTTCTCTTCTTTTCTTCATACCTAGCTCATTCATCTCCAAAGCATGAAAAAAAATGGGGTGATTGGGAGTATAATGGAAAGGATCATTGCTTCACATGTGTCAAACCATCTAGATTCTATATATCAAATAAGTCTAAAGTTACAGTCTCTTCTCAGCTGCCATATATAAATTTAAAGTGTAAATGCTTAACTTCCCTGAAAAGCAGGCCCAGAATTCTTCAGCTACCCTACCTGTAACTGTGGACATAAATTCAGTTCAGAAAGGAAAGGGTGAGAAATCCAATAAGGACACTGGTACTGAGTCATGCCATTTTCACTAATTCAACTTTGCCTACTAAATAACCTACCAACACACTAACAAAGACAATATAACATAGCTCAGCTGAGATCTTATGTCTATTTAGGACTGGTTCCAATCATGATGAGGGATGAGTTATTTTCTCTCTCTCACACACACACATACATACACACACTGTGTCATCAAACCAATCTCCATAAAATTAAGGATTTATAAACTTCAGGTTCTATTTAGTATTTAACCCTGTCGAAAGAATGAGTAGACCTTTTTTTAAAAAAAGATTTTATGTTATTTATACAAGAGCCGGGGTACAGGCCAGATGCGCAGGAGGGTTAGAGGATTCACCAGATTCAGATTGGGGAACAGAACAGGCAGACTGACTGAAATACACTGCTGAGGGGAGCAGCGGGTGAGACAGGAGAGTTCTTCTCACCAATTGGGTTGCTCTGGCAGGGATCTAACCGGCATACTGCAGAGGCTGCAGACAGCTTCACAGTGCTGCACTCAGCCACCTGTGCCACCAGGGAGGCCCCAAATAGACATTTTGAAAAAAATAAGTCTCTAAAGGAGTATACTTTAGATAACCAACAAATCTGATTCCACTGAGTGGAAAACTTTCCCTACATCTAATTTCAGTGTTAACCAGCTAGTTTCCATTGTTTTGCCCATGAATGGTTTTATCCCTTTTTTAGATCTGCTACCCTGTCAAAATGACAAACCCCTAAAATCCCTAAAAATTCCATTCTACAATAGTTTGAAATTACAATGAAATGACAGTAGATGACATGTGCTAATAGGTAGGTTAGAAGACAATAAACCATAATTTTAAAGGGTTTTACACATACAACTGTAAATGGCACAAGAAAACTAAACTATAATCCTGTTTTCTCAATGACTTCTCTTGCTGTAGTTTTTTTTTTTTTTTTTTAAGGAGAATCTTAGGGATTTAGATGTGTATAACACATTTAGCATAGACTTGCTTCCATATACAGTGGCCAAACTGAAACTAAACACTAAAAATCTGTATAGAAATCTGTGTCTGACAGTATATCTACCAGTCATTTTTCATCCAAAGAAAAATTATATGAAAAAGCATGGTGATTTTTTTTGAGAAAATAAAAGTAAAATTCTAAATTTTACACAAATATGAAATAAAATTTGTTTTCCAAAATTATGTCTTTGAAAGGTGGCATATACTAATATTTAATTCCTTATATATTATAGTTTATTATTAAGAACTTTCTCCATTTTTTTCTTATTTAAAAAAAAATAGTCCTTTCTGGAAAAGATATATGAATCTTGACCATTCCACTAAAGGGAAGTTGTATTATGAACAACCTACAAAAAATTCATATAGTATTTGTAGCTCTTATGAAATTTTTCTTCACTGGTTCAAAAAAAATGAAGGTTGATTACATAACTATGATTACTTATTATTTATGTGGATTTTAGATGCAGATATGTCATTTTGAAGAAAACTTGCAGCAGTCATCTTAAAAGTTAATAAAAGTTTGTGAAGAGCATGAATAAGCATTAATATGCTATTTTTATGTTAAAAATACCATAATGCCATTATGTGATTAAATACTGGTTACTTAGAACAGTATTTCCAGAGATAATATCACATATGGATTTTACAAGCACCTATTTAATTTGAAATACCTTAGAAATAAATGAAAAAAACTATTAGATGATTGAAATGAGGCTCTAATAATGGCAGAAAGGTCAAAGGTTTGAATAAAAATGCTTTATAAAATTAAGATAAAAATAAAATATTACAAGCAAGTGTTTTAAAAACTGATCTTCATTCAAAAATTTATGAAAGTTTGCCATTCTTTTTCTTCTTGGTAGAAAATAATGAGAGATTAACTTTCATTCATTTCCTCATATTAAGATTTATATGGTGCGATACACACACACTCACACCAAATATGCTATAATAAATCAAATGAACTATCCCAGTATTGAATTTTCCTCTATTTTCAAGATGGGGTTAGAAAGAAATCATATTTTTCTGTGATGATAACATATTAAACATATGTTCATATATTGAATATATAATATGAGACAAAAATTACATTTATAGCATTTCACCTTTGAGATATTATACATAACAACACTGTTCTATATTTTACTTTTAAAATTGTAAATAGTTCATAACTGTTGCTATAACTTTATACTTACCAACAAAGGAACAATTTTGCATTGATCACATTCCCCACTAGAGTGCAGTATGAATTTAAAATTAAAACTATAGTATCTGGAGATTCCTATAACACTAGGCATAAAAAATAGTATTATTGTGATATGTAAATACAGAATATATAAATAATACTCAATTACATAATATTTAACTTTCATAGATAGATAATGAATTTCACATAAATTCACCAAAATTGGCTACACAAATCTGACACTAAAGAAAAATTGGAGGAAAGTCACAGAAAAGCAATCTGTTATCATAAGTTTTATACCAATAAGCAGAAACTATTTTATGGAGTCTTCTGTTTTAAATTAATTTTGGAACTTTAAAAATGAAGATATGTTTTAATTAGTAATATCTTACCTTTATGAGAGGAAAATGATACTATAAAAGATTATAGGAGACACATCAAGGTTAATGGATTGTTATTTCAATTATGGTTTTTATTACATCATGGCATCAAACTAAATTTATCATGATCAAACAGATTAAGGTTTTCATAAGGTAAAAGAACTCTTACTGAATATGCAGAATTCAGGTATAAAAATTAAGCCAAAAGTGGCAGGATGAAAAATAAAAATTTTAAGTGAATTTTCTTTTTAAAGCTGATTATTAGATTTAGTGTTTTTCCTAATCAATTTGTTCTATTTTTTTAATTATTATGTGATGTAATTTATGCAGGCCTTTTCTACCCCCATGAGAACCACTGACTGAAAGAATGCTGTACTGGGGAATGCAGCCACTGAAAGGACCACATGGATTCCCCAACAACCCACTTTCCCAGAAAAAAAGGCCAAAGGAGGTCAGCAAAAGTCCACGGTGTGACCACATGCACAGAAATCAGACCTTGGTATTCAACAGTCTCAGATGTCCCTACTAACACAGACTTCATCAGAGGCTTAAGCAGATTTTGAAAATAGTAAAGTCAAAATCAGAATTTCGACTTTAAGTTCTTAGATAAAGAAAATTCTCCCTAGCTCTTTAAGTGAGTCATCATGGAGTAACGACTAGAATATCTCTGAGACCATCAAGAGCTCACAGTTTAATCTTAAAACAATAAAAAAGAAGACAAATTATTTTTTTTAAGGTCAGTCTCCAACTAGAGCCTATATCCAAAAATGGGTCAGAGATATTTTAAATTTCAATGTATTTAATGTGATCCCTCAATGTCTCAAGTACTATGAAGAAAATTACATGACTACAGTTATTATTGTTTTTTAAAACAAGGTGTAAATATTTTCCTCTTTTCTGACTTGTTTTACTTTAGCAATTTATTCTTCAATCAGGCACATGACTCAGGGCTTCAGGGACAAAACACAGCCCCTGGTTACCCATCATTCTACCAGGTGTGCTGCAGCTGAATTTTGAGCTGTGCTCTTATGTTCTCAGGTCATATTTTTTCATGAGGCTACCTTAAATATTAACCCTGTTCCCTTGAGAATGCACCAAATGTTCGTGGTGCTTTCTCCTGTACCCTACTTTGCATCTAAAACAGCTTATATAAAACTTAAGAGTGGTTTGCCCCAGAAAAACTTCCAGAGACCTAAATTAGAGAAAGAATATTTTGGCTTATATCTTAAACGCTAGGTCAGAGAAGGAACTAAGAACCATGAAAATCATTGGAAATGATTCCCAAGTATATATAAAGCATCTCTGATGTCCAGCATGCTTTTAGGCACCTGGGATTTTATCATGCCACATAGGAAAATCTCCTAGCTTTCCATGGAGTTCAGGGAGATGGTGAAAATATGGGCAAATAAATATTACCTTTGGTGTTTCTTTCGATAATCAGTTACATGCTAAAGAAAAGAAAAACTGGTTTTTATTGTGGCTAAAATTTGGGCTTACAAATTCAGCAGCTGGATGCTTAAGTTGTTTACTTTTTTAAAGAAAGAAACAGCTTTATCTCTCATGCAGAGTACTTAGATTGCCAGGATTTTTAATTTTTTTTATTGATTCATCCTCCTTAAATATATTTTGATATTTTGGTGATTTCAACTGCTGTCCTTGTCTGGTTGTTTTGTAATACAGATTTTCTCATGATGTTACCTGCATCTGATTTTTCTATTACTCATTTAAGAATGACATAATCCATACAAACTCTAGAAATGTGAGTGTAGAATTGAGGCTCTGAGAGAGGGAGGGTGAGGAGTAGGGCTGAACATGTGGAGGGAGCCTACTATGTTGAAGTATTGTGGGTGCTTTGGTGGTAGGTGTGGTGTGGTAACACACATCTGAAAAGGCATAATCTTATACCCATAAGAAAAAAAAAACATACAAATATCCCTAAATCATAAACAGTGTTATAAACCAACATTTCTTACCTCAATAAGAAATAATAGAATAATACACACACACACACACACACATCCATCCCACAGAAGAATGACATAATCACTCAGTTGCATATTTCCTTTCACATTTTCCCCCTCTCACTATAAGGAATACAGCAGATACTACTGATGATTCAGACTATCTTCAAGTTGCTTGAGAATATTTTCTCAGAGCAAAAATGTTCCCTGGATAATGTATGCCTTCCACCTGAGGCAGACACACTCTACAATGGTCCCTATGGCTTCCACATTGTAGTAGTCAGACATTTGAATAGTCAGTCCACTCCCCTGGAGAACAGGTAGAACCTATAACCTTCTTCTACCTATAGAATATGGCCAAGGTGATGGGATATGTGATTGCAGGGGCTTGATTATCTTACACAAGATTGCAGTGCTCATAGGGTAATGAGAAACTCTTCTGGTGACTTTGAAGAAATAAGCTACTATGTTACGAGCTTCCCTATGGAGAAGACCACTTAGAAAGCTGCTTAGGTCAGTCTCTGATCAGCAGGAAGGAAGAAACTGAGGCAAGCATAAGCAGTTGAATGTTGCCAACAATCACACAAACAAGTTTTGGCTCCTTCTTAGTCAAACCCTAGATGAGATCAGACCTCACTGCCATCTTAGTGACCAACTTCAAGAAACCTAAACAAATAAAATAATCTGCCGCAGTCTCATTTACCAGCTTTTTAATTCAGCATTCTATATACCATTTGTCCTTGCTCTCAGATGATAGATTCAGAACTTCTTTAGCTCTAAAACTAGTAAGCACACACAAAGCAATTGGTATGTCACTGAGAATTTGGCTGAGTCAGAGTGCTTTAACTAGGCAATCAAAGATACTTTATGTTAAACTTTACCTTTTTGCTTATCAAGTTCATGCTAGAAGGGGGCCCAGAGGACCCAACTAAGCAATAACTAGACAATTGATGCTCAGAAGTTATGAAATAATGAATCTACATTATTTTAAGCCATTAAGTCTGTTGTGAAGTTATGCAGCAATAGGTGACTAATCCATCAACTAAGACTTCGGTATTACTTATTGTGAAATTAAAAATTAACTCAAATTTCCAAGGAAATATATTTGTTAAGAGACTATCCCACAATAAATTACCACCTACATTTTAAAAAGGTTTAAGCATTTTTTTTCTTAAATGTGTAAAATGTTCTAGTTATATACCTAACCCCAAACATATAAAATATATTTGAGTAAAATGGAGAGAAAAATAAAATCAATTCTTTTCTTCATGAATATCCACATTACCTGACGGACATCCAGGGTGGACATCACTAAGCAATTATGACACCTTTCATTTTTTAATCATTTATTTATTTATGCATACAAGAATAACTGGGATACAGGCTAGAGGTGCAGGGGTGAGAAGATTCACCAGAGAGAGTGAGGAATAGAACAGGCAGACTGACTAAAAATACACTGCTGAGAGGAGCAGCGGGCAAGACAGGAGAGGTCTGCTGTGCCATGTGGGTGGCTCTCTGGTTGGCCAGGGATCGAACTCATGTTGCAGAGGCTGCAGATAGCTTCACAGTGCTGTGCTTAACCCCTTGCCCACCAGGAAGGCCTATGACACGTTTTAATAGGTTTGGTTTCACACACTTGACACAGCAGTGCAGAGGCCCACATATTGTTCGGACTTGCCATATAAAATAAAAACTTTTTTGGTATACTACATACACTGACTCATATTTTACTGTGAAATTTGACTTGGAAAGAACAAGAAACTATTCCAAATAAAGAAAGGAAACTACACAGCAGTCATTTTTCACAATAGTATCATTTAACATATTTTCCTTTATTTGAATAAGCTTGAAATTATTGTTTGATTATTCTAGATGCTGTAAAAAGAATCAGGATTGAAAATAACTTTGTTATATTATAGCCATTATTATAAACTAAAAAAAGTAATGCAGGGTGGCAAGGCTAAGTCAGAAAATAACTATACAAATATAATTGTTTTTTTTCATATTTTGAATACTTTAGTAAAGATTTCATCATGTTCATTTTTCACAAATGCATTATATTCAGATCAAGCTCCAAACAGAGATGTTGGATATGAATATAGGTCTAAGAAGAAATATGAAAGACCATTAAAAATTTACACAGCATGTTTATAAATGTAGATGATAAGAAACTAGGTTTCTTAGACCTGAAGGAATGATTGAAAAGAACCTTGAAAACAAACAGTCTTAAGGGCAACCCTGGTGGTGCAAGGGGTTAAGACACAACCCCAGCCAAGGAGCAGTCCACATGGTGCAGCAGACCTCTCCTGGCTCACCCGCTGCTCACCTCAGCAGTGTACTTCGGTCCGTCTTTCTGTTCTGTTCCCCACTCTGTCTCTGGTGAATCCTCTCACCCCCTCACCACACCTCTGGCCTGTACCCCAGCTCTTGTATGCAGAAATAAATAAATCTTTAAAAAAAAAGTCTTAAAATATAAAAAGGAATATCATTAAATTGAGGGTGGTTTTCAATTTCGTTCCATTCATATTAATGGAAGAAAACAATAAATGTTTAAGATAAACATAATAACTTCGGCCATATGCATATTATCAAAAAGAAAGGAAGTTCCTTGGTTGGATTTTGTTGTTTGTTTGTTTGTTTGTTTTAATAGATTTCAGCCCATTCAGGTTAGTTAAAAGTAAATCCTTTTAAGGATAAGAGTATGGATTCTGTTTTCAAGGGCAGAGAATGAAAAATTTAATAAGAATTCTTCCTGAAATGAAAAGGTTCTTATAAGTATATTTTCATCAATAACTAGTTTTAGAAGGCACGAAAACTTTAGTTCCTCTCTTAAATGTTGGAGGTCATTGGACATGACCACAGGTTCGTCTGGACCCTGGCATGCCTTTGGCCAAATCGGGTTCTCCATCTGGCATGAGAAAGAAAAGCTATTCTGGTTCTATCAGGAGGTGATGGGCAGTGAGGGCTGCAGAGCCTCTCCAGCCTCCCCGGAAGGGGCACTGGTCTCTTGAAAGAGATTCACTTCTGTTGGGTTCAAAGCCTCCAGTAAATGGAGATCCTCTTCTTCCTGAATCTCCCCTTGACAACCATCAGAGTAAAAGGAAGTCTGCTGCCTTCTCTTTTGCTTCATCAAATGAGCTTCTATCTTTTCCAAATTTAACTTAGGGAGGGAGATGAAAGTACAAAATTCCTCTGACAACTGAGCTTGTCCTAGTCAATCAGAATTCATTCAAGCCGACTCTCAGCCACCTCTACTTGAGCCAAAAACTAAACTTTAGAAAGCACATATTTGCGCGCATGTGTATGTGCGTGTGTGCGTGCACACACACGCATACACATGCACGGAACCCTTCAGAAGCAAAATTCCTAAGCAATAGGTTGAAAAGGAGCCCAGATTACACCCATGGATTCTCCCATGAGAAAAAATCCAATGTCCATACACCAAACTTCATCAGATCGCCAAGCAGAGTTGCCTAAACTAAAGGTTTAATGGATGTCTAAATAAAAGCACAGAGAGAGAATTCCAAATAAAACCCAAATGCCTCCAAATTAGTAACAACACCACCAAAAACAATCCTACCACACGTCCAGCAGTTGCAATGTGCTTATGTGACAGGGTGGTCCCCAGGACAAGGGGAGGTTCCCGGTCCCCTGCCCCACCCAAAGAAGGGTGGAGCTGATTAGGGAGTAGAAGAAGCTGGAGAGGAGCCTGGGGAAGGAAGGAAGCAGGATGGGGAGCAAGAAGGAGACCTGGAGAAGGCACATGGGGCTAAGAGACATGAGAAGAAGCTGCACTTGCTTTGTGATCCTGGACTGGGTGAAACAGATGTGGGTGACAGACCCAAGGGGAGGTTAACAATGGCAGCGTTTATCATGATTTTGATTTTGCTCTTTTTCTTCCAGACTTGTCTGGCTATTTCTGATCCTTTTCTATGGGTCCCCACCAGAAGGTGTAGACTTGTGGCTGGCTTTCGGGCCTTAGAGGCCCTGCTTTGGGAAAACCCTATTTGGCTGGACATTTTGAATGGGTAACTTCAGGTGCTTGGTTTGGAAACTATTCTTCCCCATTCTCCCCCTTTTCTGTATTGCACACTACTTGTATTAAAGTTTCTTTCCATTGAAGGTCTTACACACTTAGAGTATGTTTTTTCTTGATGCAGCAGATGGCAGAACTTATTTGGAGTGGGCAGGTTTGCAGATTTTGGGGTGCCCCTCTCCCTGCTATGTAACACTTATGGCACCAATATAAGTATGATATCCTTGGATTGACACACCAAGGATGAAAAGAGAGGTCACTTGAAGGAGTTCTGATCATGAATTTATGGGAGTTGTATGAAGAGCAAGGTTCATCAAAGTGTGCTGATCCTGACAATTTCTAGGTGGGTGGCCTCCAGGAAATCCTTCTCCTCTCTAGTCTGTTTCCACATATGTAAAATGAGGGAGGTTGGCAAACGATCTCCATTCCCTTCCGATGATACAGATGACAGCTCAGTTTGGGAATGTAATCTTTTACATTAAAGGTCAAGCTGCCATTTGTGGCCTTGAAATAACACAATGTTTGGACTTTTGTTTAAATTTTAAGGGTTGATGAACCATTTTCACTTACACTTTCTCACTTAATTTTCTTCTATTGTGCCAGATCTTAAATCTTCAGTAATGTGTATCTTAATTGGTAAAACTGCTGCACTTGATTGATACCTCTAAGAATTAAACTCTCAGAATTGAACTATTCAAGCAAAGCCAAGAGTCAAGAATGAACAAATGCACTACATTGCCATGAAGTTCCTTCATATTCCAAGATCCCATGTATTTGTGATACACACACACACACACACACACACACATTTCCAATTTAAAAATTTCTTGGTAGTGTTATGTGGCTATTAAAAAATAAGTCCCTGTTTTTATTCTACTTTATTCTAACTTGTGAGGTATATTTAAATAAAAATGTTTTAAATATGCATGTTTTTAGTTCCAGCAATGCTAAAGTCAGCAGATATGATTCTTTGCATTGAATAATATTTGTCAAACTTCAGCTCACAGGGTCTATCATTTAGCCAGTGAGAGTATGATCAACTTTATCTGGGCCAAAGTGCCAGTGATGAAAATGGAAAAGGTTGTGTAAACTTTAAAATTTTGAATTTGGAGAAAAAGTATAGAAATAGAATACCAAGAAAACATTTAAGTCAAATAAAGTGGCAGAGTGGACAAATGTGTAGCTCTAGTGTTCTCAGTGTCATGCTCATTCCTAACTCAATGATGCTTATCAGTAAAACAACATTTATTGCAGCTGTAGGGCACACTAGACTACAACTCTACGTGTAAACAGCATGTACAGTGACAGTTCTATTTCTCAAAACAATTCAAAAATATACAAATATGATGCAAACCATTTAGCATTCACATTCAATTTTTTCTTCTTTTTTTTTCCAGAAAGTATACTCCACTCAACACAACTAGCACCCTGCTAAGGAAGAGATTTAACCATGTGTTAGCCTGAGAACTCTCATTAGACATGGTAGACAATGACATAGAACAACAGATTTGTACTAAACTCCTGCCAACCTATTTAATGAAAATTTTAATCATAATATTTTGCAAAATTGGAAATAGGCACAAATCAAGGCTTGCCTGTTCAAATTTTCACATTATTTTAAATATTTCAACATTTAACTTCATTTTATACCACATTCTTCCTAGTTAAACAAGTTTACATTGCATTGAGTTGGAAAGTAAAACTTCGGCTTTAGAAACTTGAAAATAAGAAAAATATCTGAAGAGTTAAACTTTGAGGGCCTCCCTGGTGGTGCAAGGGGTTAAGAACCACACTATGAAACAATCCGCAGCCTCTGCAGCATGAGTATGATCCCCAGCTGGCCAGGGAGAAACCCACATGGTGAGGCAGACCTCTCCTGTCTTGCCCACTGCTCCCCTCAGCAGTGTGTTTCAGTCAGTCTGCCTGTTCTGTCCCCCACTCTGTCTCTGGTGGATCCTCTCACCCTCCACATCTCTGGCCTGTATCCCAGCTCTTGTATGCATAAATAAATCTTAAAAAAATTAAATTAAAAAAAAAAGAATTAAACTTTGAAATTTACATATAATTGTTCAGAGGGGATTTGCAATGTTACCATGGAAAGAAATCTTCTAGGTCAGCCCTAGTTAAGAAGTTACTTGAACAAAGGCTTCCAGGTCCGTGAAGAAATACTGACTTCAAGGGATTGATCAACCTGTAATAATTGACACCAATATTATATATTTGTGATGTGTTCACAGCTAATTGGTGTTTTACGAATAACATTAAAGAAAATATCAGTTTTTAGTGTTATTTTAAAAGACTAAAAATTTAGAAATACTTAAAGAGTATTTTATATATGACATACTCTGTTGAAACACTTCACAAATTTTAATTAATCACCAAATATTACCAATGGGGTAGCTCCTATAACCTAAATTTACAGATGAGGCCACTGAGGCACAGTCAGTAGTTCAAAGCTAGGTTTTGAACTCATGCTCTGTCTCAGACTCAGGGCCTAATCAAAGCCTCCATCTAGATTGTAACAAACAAGAAAAACCTACAACCTAAAGCTCCCTCACATATAAAAAGATTTATATAAATTCTTAAGAAAATATATGGCCATTTTTTCCTAAAATTTATTCTTTTCTTGGTTTAGTATATTTTCTCACAGCATTTTTTCCCCTGGTATCTTGTATCTGAATATACTGTAGTCATTTGTTTAATTGAAATCTATTAAAATAAGACCACTAGGCTCTCTAATCAACAACATATGTTTCTCAATTAACTGGCATTACATATTTATTTCTAAAGCTCATGCTATCTAATTGTGCCCTTTGAGTAGCTTATAGAACTATTCAAGACCATAATTAATATTTTTTAAAAAAATCAACTTTTAAAATATGAAATTTCTCCTCTAGTGTCTAAATAACTTCTCTTTCACTCTCTATCTCCATAAATATATGCTTGTATTATATATACACACATTTACATATTTAATACTACATATTAATTAATGTTATAGGGAGATGGAGTTAGTAATGAAATCAGAGGGGAACAAATTTCCTCTCATGACAAATATTTATTTATTTTTTTAAAGATTTATTTATTTATACAAGCACTGGGTACAGTCAGAAGCTCGGGAGGGTAAGAGAATTCACCAGAGCCAGAGAGGGGAACAAAACAGGCAGAATGACGAAGTACACTGCTGAGGGGAGCAGTGGGCGCAGCAGGAGAGGTCTGCACGCCATGTGGGACCCTCGCTGGCAGCCGGGGATGGAACCTGCGCTGCAGAGGCTGCGGGCAACTTCGCAGCCAAGTGCTCAACCACTGCGCCACCAGGGAGGCCCAACAAATATTTAATTATTTAGATAGTCTAAATAGCAATTCATAGTATCCAAACTTCTGTTTAAAGGGGGAAGTGATAACTGAGGTAGATTTGAATTAAGAACAGGAAAACCAAAGAGGAAAGGGAGGAGATAAACAGTTGTGAAAATATTAGGCATGTTTATAATGATTTGTATATTTGTAGACCTAAAAATTTAATAAATCAATTCACATTATCAGGAGGAAGCATTACAGGAATACAAGTCTTTATCCTTTCAGCTATCAGAAATGTTCCATATTTAAGACTTATCTGTTTGTCTCTCCTTAGGTGGTAACAATAAGCCAAATATAAATAGCTCAAAGCTGCTTTGCTTGGCATCAACAAAAGCAGCAATTAATAGACAGGGGACCTAAAATGACGATTCATCACTGCCTTGTGTCTTGTGGAAAGTATCCCATTGTTCATTAAGCACAAACACGCCTTCCAAATGATGTTAGGGTATCCTAGAAAGTGAGCTCTCCTTACAGAGTTATGTATATACTAACCTCATATACCATCTGTTATTCTTTACTAATTCTTATGCACTTCTGCCCTGATGTGTTTGCATTGTTTGGAAAATGAACACTTACCCATTAAATTCAACAATAAAAATGGCCCAGTGGGTGTAATGAAGCAATAAAAACAGTATTCTTGGTAAGTGTTGCCATCACAGTTTGAGATTTTATATTGCTGCTGAGGAGTAATTCCTAAAACAATTACTTGTGGGCAAATATATGAATAATATTCAAATGCAGTCAAAGTTGAAAAGCAAATTTTCAAGATGGGAAATCTGAAGTGCAGACTGCCATTCTGTCCATGATGTGGCGCATCCTCTGGGCTCCAGACCCACAACCCGTGTTCATTTTATTTTGACTTGTGCCCTCTGCAGTGATCGCTGCATTTATGAGCAATAGCAAAGAGTTTTTAGGGTAGATCTTTTCTGTTATAAATCTCTTTTTTAACTCATCTGCTGATACATTTTAATTTTCAAAGAGTGAAAAGTTTTCTATTCTTATAATTTTGGGTCTAATTTAAAGTAATTTAAAACAGCAATAACACACCCTGCTCTTTTGCAATGACTATTTACCAAGGATATTCTGTGAAATTCCAAAATTTACCAAAAATGTCTGTCAAGCAACCAAAAATTCATATTCAATCATCCTCAGATTATATGACTGATATATCTCTGTAAGAAATATGCCAAATTTTAATGAACTTGTCAGCAATTATTAAGTGTTGATTTAGCATAGTGAAGTAAGTTTGGTGTTCTCTGTACTTCCTTCAAATACATAGGAGTGCAAAGCACAGATTTATTTCCATATTGTTGACTGGGTTAAATATTATTATTGGTCTAGTTCAAATATTATAAAATAGTGTGGTAAAATGACTTTTATGACTCTTTTGCCTACAGTTATCCCTTAGAAGTGTCCCTATAACATATTCTTTTAGAATTAATTCTAGTGGAAAATATGATAGAATTTTGTTTTTATACAACTCTCTGTGGTTTTAAAGCCATTAAGCTGATAAAATATTTTTTCAAAAGATCACGAGACAATAATACAATGTGTACTACTTGCAAAACAGTAATTAATCAATCAATGTTTCTCCTGTGAAATCTAAAGTAATACAGTTAAAATAAAGACTATAATCAAAAATATTTCACTGAAGGAATAAAATGACATAGACATTTGAACTTGGAGCCTTTTAAAAATTATAGGTTATAAGAAATGCAAGGAAAAGTTATCAATATTTTATGACTGATGTTTGCAGAACCACCCTTAAGTGCTAATCTTAAAAAAATCATTAGTAATTTCCAAATCTATTTAACCAGACAAGATTCTTCCCATAGAACTGTCTCCCATATAGACACTGATATGATAATTACAACGAAAATTAAATTTTCTTCTGCCCAGATACCCTAGAAAATCTACCCTTATTCCTCTCCTTCTCTCCCGTAAAGGATTTTAGTACCAACTAAAGTACCCCGCCCTTGACCTCAAGGTTAGGAGCATGACACAGGGACCAACAAATCATGATGACTTGTTACAAAGGAGGACGTATAACCCAAGAGTGGGCCAATCAGAGACCTTTTGTGAGATTTGATGTACAGAAGCTGCGTTACTTTATTTATCTAAGTACAAGATGTGATGCCAGTGTTAGCAGTCAATATCATGCTTCCCTCTGAGGGAAGAGATCCTACTGTAACCTGAGAAATTGGAGCTCTGCTAGTCAGATTCCAACATGGTTACCAATGAACCTGATCTGGTATCCACACTGTTACGTATTTGCCTTTCAAAAAGAAAAAGACTAATATTTGTGAACATAGAGTAGCTTGAAAAAGTGATGTTCTGTGATTCCTGAGGCTAGGTGATACAGCTTCTACCTTGCAACTTCTTGGATTATCTGGTCAGAGGGAAATCAGCTGCCATATTGTGAGCATACATACTCTGAGTACTCATCACTGGAGAAGTATCCAGGGCAAGAAACTGAGACCTGCTATGAGAGAACCCAACTCACAAACCATATGTGTGAACCACAATGAAGTAGATTCTCCAGCCTCAATCAGGCCTTCAAGAGATTACTGATGTCATAGCCAACTTCCTGGTTGCAACATCTTGAGAAACCCTGAGTCAGGACCTCCTAGGTAAGCTGTGCCCAAAGTCTAAACCTACAGAAAATGTGAGATCATATATGTATTGTTTGAGGATACTGAGTTTTGGATTAATTTGTTGCACAGAGCTAAGTAACTAATCCTGAAATCCAGGATGAAGAAATGAGAAGCTGAAAGAGAGAGAATTCTACCAGAAGAGTTTAACTTGAGTACTGCTTTACTTGTCTTTTTCTTGCACTCTTTAAGTCATCCAATATCCTTCCTATTGGGAAGTGTCAGTAAATGGTTTATTATTTTTCTTGTTCAGTTACTTGATTTAGTTTTAATTCACTTGCAACTAAAAGGTATTAGTAGGGTTTATAATAAGATGAATGATGCTGATGTTGATAATAACTCCGAGTTAGTAAGAATGCACCTGGTGGGTACTGTGTTAGAGAATAACTATTCTTTCAAATCCTTTAACAACTCCACTAGTCAAATCTCAAATGAAGGCTTAAGCGCATTAACTAAGAAACACAAGTGGTTTCTAGACACAGGCTTAGACAATACCAAAGCTTAGTTAATCCCATTATGACTATTGTTCTTATTTCATGTATCTGCATAGGGATATTAAATCAGATAAGGCAGGAGTAACTATTTATATAAGTCCACATTTTCAGGAAATAATTAGTTACTACAAATTAAATTTTGTTAGGAAATTAATAATGCTTCCTTAAGGATATTTCATATTTCAAACAGTTTGAGGAAATACTTTCTTTAATATCACCTTTTAACATTTCCCTTCCAGGCAGAATCAATTTTCCCATCACTTTGCTTATTTAGAAGTTCATTCATAAGGATAGCATAACCCTTTCACAATACAACCTCACTAAATTAATTCTCTCTCCAATAGATTATGAACATTTTGAGGGCAGTAATTTGGGCATAGCTGTTTTTTTCTTCTGTATTTTCCTAGTTAAAATAAGACAATCATACTTGTTTTGAAGTAGATGAAGTATTAAAACCTTAACACAATGACTCTGTGTTTTCTCAAAATTCATTATTAAGATATTAACAGTTATTACAAGGAAAAAATGGCATCTAGGACAAATGCTTGTCCTTAATGGCAAAACATGGTTAAACAATTAGGCAGAATACTTTCCTGAAGGAAAGAATCTATCAAAGAGGTTTATTTGTGATTTTGCAAATTAAGAATATAGTATGTAGTATTATCCTATTTTATTTGACCACAAAGTTGTATTTTATATCTCCCCTACCTATCGGTGGTCTATGCTACTACTTTTTCTCTTGATTTTTGGTTCTTTAACTGACCTGCTTGAAAAAATATTAAATTCTGGGAAATGTGTATCAAAAGTTATAGGGATTCCAGTGTATGTTTGTCTCCTCCAGAAAGGATTACTTTTCTTTTGGCCTTCAATTACAATAGATTCAATCAGAAGATGAGATACTTAGAGTCTGGGCTTTTGACTCTTACTCCTACAGTTGCTTTATTTTCCTGGCATCTCAGTCAAAAGTCTTGAGATCATAGCAGGAATCTAGAAAACTTAAATAAGGGATCAGGAAAATGAGTAACTATAAGAAAGTGAAAATCAAAATCAACAAAAATCAACACTTTTCGGGGGGTGGGGGCCGGGAGGGGAGGGATTGGGGTCAGAATGGGGCATGTGCAGTTGTATGGGGGAATATAAAAATAAAATTTATTATTTAAAAAAAAAAAGTCTTGAGATCTACCCATGCTTTCCTCCTGACTATCAACTTCAATGTCCACCTCTCCAGGTCTGTGAATCTGCTAGTATTTCTCCTTAGAACTTCAGCTCTTCACACTTTTATTCGGTTCAATCTTTGGAACCCATGGCTCCACAGAGTGTAGGATAAATGCTTTGATATACCAAAGCTGCTTAAAAATCTCACTATCTCTTGGTTTCCTTTTCTCTGAAAGCTCTGTCTTTCTTCCCTATATCCAGATTTGAAACAGCTTTTTGCTGATAATTTATGTAAGCTTCATAGTTGCGATTCAGAAGATGATTGGTTTGATCCAAACCATTAAGTCAGAGTCAGAAGTGAATACCCTCTTTTACCTTTTACATTGTGTATTGACTTGCTGCTTTTCAGGAAGTATGTATTCATGAACTTATTTGTATACAATTTGTAAAAGAAAGTGAAATGTTTTAATAACACTGATTAATAGATTGGGGAACAGACACAGAAATTGTATATAGATTTGTAGAGATATAAGAATATTTAAACAATGATACAGAAGAGAACAAAATGATCAAGGCACTCCTACCACCAGATACGGCTGGTCCATCTAGTAAGTTTAAAAGGTAAGATTAAGTTTAAATATATGGAAAGGATTTTCACTGATTTCATATTTAAAAGGAATATAAAATAGTACTCTCATTTTATGTAGTTGAGGTAAATATCGATATTTCTAGCAAAGACATACTAAACTTATTTGTAAAAGGAAATTCCTTGAAAGATAGTTTCAGTTTAATTCATAATGTGATCCTAAGTATATGGTGAAAGAGAGCTCTAAGTGGTTTGTATATATAGGAGATAACTGATGAGTGTTTGTTTTTATAAATAGATTTCAGTGAATGGATATAGAAAATGAGAGAGAAGTTAGGTTTTGTTACATTATAATTGAAAGTGTTCTTAAATCAATGAAATTAAAAAAAAAACTTATCTCAAGGCTTAGCTATTGTAAATAGTGCTGCTATAAACATAGGGATGCAGGTGCTCTTTGGAATTAATGTTTCTGTGTCCTTTGGTTAAATACCTAGAAGTGGAATTGCTGGATCATTTGGGAGCTCTACCTTTAGTGGGTTGAGGAATCTCCACACAGCTTTCCGTAGTGGTTGGACCAGTTTGCACTCCCACCAACAGTGCAGGAGCGTTCCTTTTTCTCCACACCCTCGCCAACATTTGTTGTTGCTAGTTTTTTTAATATGTGCCATTCTCACTGGTGTGAGATGATATCTCATTGTAGTTTTGATTGCATTTCCCTGATTGCAAGTGATGTTGAACATTTTTTCCCAAAAATAGATGACTGGATCAAGAAGATGTGGTACATATACACCATGGAATATTACTCAGCATTCAAAAAAGATAAACACATGCAATTTGCAGCAACATGGATGGAACTGGAAGGGATCATGCTCAACGAATTAAGCCAGAAAGAAAAAGAAAAATACCAGATGGCCTCACTCATAGCAGGAATCTAGAAAACCTAAATAAGGGACCAGGAAAAAGAATAACTATAAGAAAGAAAAAATCAAAATCAACAAACAACTATGAACGACACACTATGGGGGGGGCGGGGAAAGGTGGGATGGGGTCAAAATAAGGGGGTTGCAATTGTATGGGGAATATAAAAATAAAATTTAAAAAAAAGAACAAATTTTTTTTTTAAAAAACTTATCTCCATTAAAGCATTTCTATGGCATGTTTAAAATCTTCTTTTAGACTTTTATACTGTCTTTCTTTCTTGATTTCATGCTAACATAAAATCTAAACAAATGACTACATAGCTGTATTACTGCTATTAAAATGTCTACAGGGCAGGCAAGCATGAGAACAACACATACCTTGCTTTTTAAAAAATTTTAAAGATGGTGCTTTTTTCTTACTCTGTTGTTAATTTTTGGACAATATATTATTTATTTCCTCAAGTATGGTCACTATAATTCTCCCACATCCCGTTGTGTTCTTTCCTACCCATTTTCACCCACCCCTTCCTATTCCCCTTATCCCTCCCCTCCTAGATACCTCATATCTATGGTCAGGTTTCCAGGTCTTTGTCTGACCCTTTGTTTGGTTTTTCTATATTCCATATATATATATATATATATATATATATATATATATATATATACACACTCACATATATATATGTAAAAACATCCAATATTTATCTTTTTCCTTCTGACTTATTTCACTTAGCATCAACCCCTCCAGCTCTGTCCACACATAAGCAATTCAACAGATAACCTTTCCTCAGTCTTCATTTATTTGAATGTGCTCCATTATTAACTTTCCTTTCTTACATTAGGTTTCATCAATCATTTTAAATAGAAAAGGGGGCTATTAAAATTTACCACATTGTCCTTATGTTACATATTAACTGAATGAATGATAGAGTAGCAAACCTCTTGTTGCTGTACATTTCAGAAAATCTGTCGTCTGTAACATTTGCAAAACTCTAAATTCTACACTATCTACTCACTCTTCAACCCACATCACGATTACTGATAATTATACACATCACTCCTCATTGACTAGATCTTACATGCCTTGCTTCTCAGCTCAAACTTCTGCAACCCCCAGAGTATTTAAGTTCTGGAACTGAAAAAAAAAAATACAATTCCACTATCCCATCCCCACTTCTTTGCCCTTTTATGATCTAAAGTATTTCCCCCATAGTGCCTTCCCCTAATTTTCTGTCTTTTTGTTTCACCAAGCTATAATTGTCTGCCCAATGTAGATTACAGCTTACATCTCAGATCAGAGAAACACATGGAAGGAAATGCAGAAGTTATAAATAACATGAGTTGAATGTTTTATTCACTGCATTCTTAAATAGGCAGTATCATTAACAGCACTGATTGACAATGCGACTGAATGCAAGAGCTATTGTAAAAGAGAGTGTTTATCCCTAGAAAACAGTAAGATTTAGGCCACAGAAACATGCAGCTTAAAGTTTCACTTGGCAGGCCCCATACAGTCAAGGAATTAGACTTGCTGACTTCAGATTTAGCATTACTATAGAAATTTATAGTGTACGCAAAAGAAGGAAAAAAAAGAGTTAGCCTATATACATTCTTCTATTGGAGAGGAACTATGCTAATCCTGGAAAATACGTCTAATTGGTATCCTCATTCTACAGATGGAAAAACTAATGTTAAAAATTTTAGGTTAATTTCTGTAAGTAAGACAGCCTGTGAAAGCCACAGTTATGACTTAAGTAAGACCTGTCTAACTGTAAGGCCAAGAATTGAAAATAATTAAAATGTAGCTAACTGAAGAAATGTACATATGTGATGTACAGGCAGAATTTGTGAAATATTCTTTAAAGCAGAAATAGGACAAAAGGTAGAGTTTTATGAAAAATGACTCAAATAATAGCAATATTGATTATATTTAACATTATGGATATTTATTGCATTCTAGACATATGTATAAGATTTTACCTGTCCTGATAAATTGAATCATCAAAGAATCTCTATGAAGCAAGTACTAATACTTATCTGATTTTATAGATGGAGACTGTGTAATAAGACTGAGGTCACAGAAAGGTCAAAATAACCAACTAGAAGCTATCAAATTGAGAACTAAAGCCTCAGTAACACTTGCACTGACACCAGACCACACAGCCCCAAGAGGACTTACATATGACTAGCTTGACTAGGAAATTTAAAAGAGATGAATTAATTTTTATTCAACTTTAATAATGGCAGGATGATAAAGTCAACTGAGAGATCTTTTAAAATATACATTATACTTCATCTTGTTTTAATTCTTAAGATTAAATTATATCCAAACATTATTTTCTACTCGTGTAGTCATAAATATGTTTTTTACATTTCTTTATATAAGGGAAAAAGTCAAATTGGCTCTATTAATTAAAGATATATAAACATCATTATAATTTGAGACTTTAACAAAGTAGAATTATTTAGCCATTCTGCCTGTAAATATAAAGAAAATCAGATGCTACTGGAGATGAACAAATGCAAAAGTCCCAAAGTAAATGACAAAAAAGGGGTGTGATAAATTGAGGCATTAAATGAGGCTTTAGGGAATTTATTTAAATGTCCCATTGGTGACTTTTGCAGCAAAGTCTTTCTTATTTGAGACCAGAAAACTGGGAAACTAGAGGACTTCAGACTTTTTTTTTTATCATCTTTCTTAGTTTTGATTTTCTCAATCTGTATAACAACAGTTAACTATTGACAACTTACTAAGAGATATAAGGATTAACTAAGTTAAAATACAGCATATGAGAAAGCTCATAGCAGAGCCTATCAGTGAACTATCAACACATAGAAACCATTACTTCTGGCTTCTGATAATGAGCTTGGAAAAAGTTTTTGGGAAAAGTTGGTGGGGGATCTTCTGAGGAGAGCTCCTATTCAGTCATGCCTCTTTTATTTCAGAAGCAAGTGGAAGGAATTTCCAGAGATGACAGAAAAGGGTAGCATAGTCTATTGGTGCCATGGGCTGGGTGATAGGGTACTTGGGCAAGGACAGCAACAACAAAGGCTTTGGGGCCTTGAAATCACTTGTTGTGGATGACAGCTTTCTGATAGTGTCATCAGTCATCAGAGGAGTATTGACCAGATGTTTTCAAATTTTATAAGACACCAAAAAACAAGGAGAAATGGAGTTGAATCATAATCCTTAGAGCTGAAAAAAGACTCCTAAGAAGGATCAGGGGATTATGTTGAAATGAGATACCAGAGAATGTTTGTTTCCAGTTTATTGTTCTACTTGCAGATTCCAAGGTGATCTCCACTTTATGAGACTATAAATGTTAAGCATCTCTGTCTTTGATATGGCCACCTGGAACAATTGACAATTGTATTATAGTGGAAACTGCCGCCATAAAAGCACTCTGCTTCTCAGATTCATTCAGTCTGCCTGTAATATTTACTCAAGACACACTGTGACCACAACTTTATGTGTGTGTGTGTGGTGTGTAAAATATATAGGAGAATTACAAAAAGATAGATATGACACATTCCTTTGCAAAGCATAAAGTTACAAAACAGAAAGCTTTTTACAGACATCTCACAAATGTTCCCATTCCCATTCACCCTTAGCCTTCTAAATACTATTAAATAAGCTAAAATAAACTTACTGGTAGAGTTAAAGAGACCGCAGACCACAATAGGAGTTGATTCAACTGTAAAGTCTACCAACACTTTAAAAGCATGTGTATTTAGTGAAAACATTATAAATGTGTATATATTTTAATTTTAATGCTTTTAAATTCCTATAGCTTATGCTGTGCTTTAATGTTACTTGTATTATTTATATCATAAGAAAATTGGTTTAGGGAGGAAAAATGTAAGTATGTACCATACCATAAGCAAAGTATTTGTTTTTCTGTGCACTGGAAATTTTTCTATATTTTTACAAGACTATCATAAGTAGACATGATAACTTTATTCCTATATTTATTTTTGAGAACTTTAGCAAGAAATCAAATTACCGTTGACCTTACCACCATACCACTAAGTACACTCACTTCAATTGCATTTATGAATTAGTCTTTCAATAGAACATTTTTTTTAATTTAAATAAGCAATAGTACAATTGTACACACATAAAAGCCAACTCAAGACGTACTTTAAGGTAGTTACATATTCAGCTTGCCAGTGAGAGGGTATAAGCATATATATCCCATTTGGAAGAGTTATTCTTTACCATCATAATGGAACATAGGTAATGTCTAATCATAAATTTTAGAGATCTTGAAAACTCCTTTACCCATAATTACATTTAGTTATATTCACCTAAGATTATCATATTCTGGATCATATTTTACTATGTACTACGATGTTTTGAATGAAAGAATTCTGTAAGAACCTCAAGATCTAATTTCACACCATTGGTATCAGCCAGTGCCTAGGGAAATACTCTGTGGAAGGCAAAGGAAGGAATCACTGAATGGTAATTGCACTTCTATGCTTAACACTCATTTAGAGACCTGCATTAATAATCAGTAAGATATGTCTTCAAATGTTAAATACATATCATGCTTTTACATTGATTAATATCTTAAGTAGTTAATGTTTTAACAGGGATAATTCATCCTAGTTCAGAAAGCATGAAAAAGTAATATATAATACTCCTGTATTTATATCTATAAAGCAACATAGGCATCCTCAAATGAACTGGGAATTAGAAATGTCTAGTTACTGTATATTTAACATAAATGAGCATAAGTTATTACTCATATAAATATATTTACTAATCACCCAGACAACCCATAAATCTGTAAGAGAAAATACATGTATTATAAAATGTCATACTAAGAGAAGATATGGATCTTGATCTCAAATAGCCTATTGGAATGAAACAGCTTTGTATAAATATAAAATCAATATAAATAGGATGTGTCTGGCATTATATTTCTATTAGGCATGCCTTCAGAAATAACTTTTGTCAATACACAAAATCCTACTGTGAGTTAGTTCATTTCTCTCCCCACATCCCTCTTCTACCTAAACCATTTTCCTCTGCCCAATCACACTTGATGCTCTGGCCACAAGAAACAAGAACTTGCTCCCTCAACCACTGGATGTACTCTTGAAAACAGCTTGATATACCCAAAGTCAATGCACTGAATTGAAAATTTTCTAAGAATCAATTTTATCAAATGATCAATACAGTAAAATTATCAGACTTACCAAGTACATGTCCAGACATGTGAATTCATATCAGTGGAGTGGAAAGGAGGATACTATTTAAAACAAGTTTTGATAATAGGTAAGTTTGACAAGTTGATCCTTTGGTGAATTCAATTTTTGATAAATGTTTCATTTTCCAACTGATCTTACTCAAATGGACTCAGGTAATGAAATTTATTATTACTTAAATGGTTTCCCTCAACTTTCCTCAACTGGCTAAATTCTACTCATCTTTTAGTATCTCTTACTTGCTTTTCTAGTACATCTTTCCTGAGTACTCCACACTCCTTGTAAGCGCCCCATGCTTACCAAGCTAAGAGCTGATTTCAGTAGAATGAAAGTATTTACAGGGCTGTTGGCCAATCTCAGAAGATTGTAAATTCCTTAAATGTGAGGACTGTATTTCTAGCACATAATAGATGATCAATAAAACATTTGATGAATAAGTAAATACTCCTCAAAATTCACTGGAATTTTATTTTATTTTTTAATTAATAAATTTTATTTTTATATTCCCCATACAATTGCAATTCCCCCATTCTGACCCCAATCCCACCCCTCCCGCCCCCCACCCCCCAAAAAGTGTCTCTGGTTCATAGTTTTTGTTGATTTTGATTTTCACTTTCTTATAGTTATTCATTTTCCTGGTCCCTTATTTAAGTTTTCTAGATTCCTGCTATGAGTGAGACCATCCGGTATTTTTCTTTTTCTTTTTGGCTTATTTCACTGAGCATGATCCCTTCCAGCGCCATCCATGTTGCTGCAAATTGCATGTGTTTATCTTTTTTGAATGCTGAGTAATATTCCATGGTATATATGTACCACATCTTCTTGATCCAGTCATCTATTTTTGGGCATTTGGGCTGTTTCCAAAGCTTAGCTATTGTAAATAGTGCTGCTATAAACATAGGGGTGCAGGTGTTCTTTAGAATTGATGTTTCTGTGTTCACTGGAATTTTAACTTATTATTAATGCAGGTCTCTAAATGAGTGGAAATGACTGGAAAACAAAATATCTTGATTTTATTTATTGTCAGTAGCCACTTTTCTCACCCTAGTCTCCTATTTTTCAAATAATCTTGCTCCCTTGACCCTCCTGCATAGTCAATGGAACACATAACTTCACCCAGTGCAGTTGGTTCATTGCATGAGTGGGTAGCTGGCCAAAAAAGGGACCAAACAAGTATAAGATTCTCTTGTGTTATCAATTATAATTAGATTCTAACACTAGATTTAGTGTTTCATTTGGGTTGTTGAATTAGAAGGAGGAGGATGAACATTGTGTATTCTTCCTGCAGGTGATAAGAAGAAATCAGGTCTATAATGTGGAATGCTCTTGGCCTGAGAGAAACACTTGAGAAATTCAGTGGGGAGGGTAGGAATACTGGAAAATGAAGAAGGACCATGTTGCACAGAATGGAATTGGGAAGAAAGATTCTAGTGCTTCCTAAGTAAATTGTGTTCTTGAGTATGGTCTTATTGCAACTTTACTGAATTTCGTGTACTATAAATTATAGGATTATTCAAATTTACTTCCAGGAAATTCCTTTATCTCCCCCTTTCTTTCATAATCTATCGATATTTTTATTTTCAGTTCCACCAAATGACTACTGACTAAGGCAGCGGGCACCTAAACAGTGCATTCTGACCAGAATGTTTCTCCATTTTTTTTTCTGCCCTGCAAATATTCTTTAAGTTACCCAGATGGCAATTCTCTAAGACATTGTGGTAACAGAGAAGTCATATTTTTACAGCATCAGTGTATCTAGTTTTCTTTGCCACAAACCTAATAGAAGAAAGAGCGGGCAGTCACATGTTCAATTATCCCCAGTGGACGGTAAAAGACAGAGGAAGGTAAGATGGGTAGAAAGAAGATAAGATGGGTATTCTCAAATATTTCATCATCTCACCTATTTAACACAGCTCAGCCTCTGTTCTGTCTAGCAATCCCTGCACCACAGAAGGACAAAAACAACAAAACGGGGTCTCCTCAATGGCTCAGGGGGTTGAGCTCAGTGCTGTGAAGCTGTCCACAGTCTCTGCAGTGCGAGTTTGATCCACAGCCGGCCAGGGAGCTACCCACATGGTGTAGCAGACCCTCCTGACTCTCCCGCTGCTCCCTCAGCAGTGTACTTCAGTCTATCTGCCTGTTTTGTTCCTGGCTCTGTATATTGTGAATCCTCTCATCTCGCACACTGCTGGCCTGTACCCAGTTCTTGTATGCATAAATAAATAAATCTTTAAAAAAAAGTCAGAAGGAAAATTAAAAAAAAAGTCTATACTGCCATCTCTTTATGCCAACTTGCTCTATTTACATATGCACATGTCTTTCTGCAACCATTTTTAAATCAAGAAGGTTGAAGGAAAGAAGAAATTGATTAGCCCAGATCAAGTGGCTCCGATCCACCTGTTATAAAGTAATAAATTGTTGACCTTTTGAAAGCACATGTGATGTTTCAGTTAAGAGATTCTCTTTTCTTGGAATTAATATGTCTCTAAAATGTCAGGCTTTATTCCCTCATCACTAAACAAATCATCCTTAATATGTTTTTCTTTTCAAGTGTGACTATTTTAAATATGTCAAAAAGGTCATTCCTAATGTCAACATAAAGATGATTTAGGTGAGAAAATATAAAGGAAAATAAGAGCTCATTTTAGGGTTAAGTGATATATAAGGCTTGTTTTCTTTCTATAATTAGAAAAGTAAAATTGGGGAAAAGCTAGGTAGAATAGAGCTATTTAAAGTAAAATCTTTATATGTTCTTTTGTTTATAGCTCTTCAGAGAAGAAATCACTAAGTAAACTTAATTGTAAGATACCAGACTAAGATGCACATTCAAGTTAATCACATTAACTAAGGTGAAAGGAAAATAAAATGTATTAATTTGGAACCAATGAAAGATTGCTTATACATCATGGTTAGAGTGCATTTATTTGGATATAGTGAGTAAGATGCTAACTAAAATCTTTTTTTAGCCTCTTCTGAAAATATAGTGAAAATGAATATGTGATACCTTATAGATCACATTCTTTTCTGAAAATTTCTTCCATATGAAAGGATATTTCTCAAGGAACAGATATAATTACAGGAAATTAGTCATGTGACAATATAATTGGTAAATTATAATAATTCCATACTTTTGCTTGATAATAGGCAGGGATTGAAAAAAAATTTCATAAAGGGCTAGGTAGTAGATAGTTTAGGCTTTAGAGGGTATATAACCTATGTTGCACATTCTTCTGTTTTTGGTCTTTGTATACAAATAATTTAAAATGTTAATATCATCTTTAACTTACTGACTATACAAAGTGAAGCAATAGGCCATATTTGGTCTGTGGGATGAAGTTGGTTACTCTGAGGCAAAGGGTGAGTGGGTTGTCATATCACCAGATATAATTTCCATTTGGAACTAGAATGTTTTATTATATCACGTTCATGTTGGCTCCTAACTGGATGATATAAATCTATGGCCTATAACTTATGAACCAGTGGGTAGGCACTGTAGGTATCAGGATGAATCAGTCTTAGATCCAGTTTGCAATGTTAGTAAGGCAAAATTAACATACCTATTAAACTATAACACAGCTAGACAATGATAAATGCCATAAAAAAGCTTCAGTCTATTGATGTTGGAAACATATTATTGAATAGAGCGCTGTAACTCCTTAAGTTTCACAGAATAAACGTTCCATGAACCAGATACTGATATCCATCTGGTTAGAAACACAGTCTCAGCAGAACACCAGAGTGGGGAGATCAATATTAACTAAATCATTAGACTGATTAAAACCCAAATGTTTATATCTTTGTGGTCTGTGCACTTGCTCATTCTTAGGCAGATTTACATGGGAAGTCAATTTATAAAGCAAATGTTGCCTAGCTATTATGGAATTCAAACAAGAAGACTGAGTTTGTTGAATCAGAATTTTTAATAAGAACACATTCATCAAAGACAGGGTATATCTGGTGTAAATAAGATAGGACATCTCTGTAGGTCAGAGAAAACGTCTCTTGGGCTGTTCCAGGAGAAGGGGTCAGTTCTGTTTCTATGACCTTGTTTTGTTCTATGTTCCAAAAAATACATACCCGTTCTAACTCACTCCCTCTTCTTCCTTTATCCTCTACGACTCACTAATCCCCTTTAGTTTTTAAAGTTAAACCGCTTCTTTTGAAGCCATTTAGATATTTAAGTAGAACATGACTTTGATCACTCTTGCTCATTGTCAGAATATATTTTTTATTTAAAGAAATACCTTTTAATCAAATTTCATAAATTGATACTTTGATGAAAATGTTTCATATTTCATATTATACACATTCATTCTCTTTATTTGTTTCACTCTTCCATGGATATCTTGTTCACAGTATTATATTTATGGATATATTGCTCTGGGGATCCACAAGAGGAAAAGTTGCTTTCATTTTAAGTCATGGAACGTGTAAGGGATATTCCATGAGCACAGCGATGCTGGAGCTAGGTCTTTAAAGATAAATAACATTATTCCTGGAGAAGGTAAGGGTTTTGGGTAGAAGAAAATCTTGAACACTGATGTGAAAACACAAAGGAAATGTGTGAAAAATCAAAGTATTTTCACTTTGGTTTTAAAAAAATTCAAGAAAGGGCAATGTGCACAGCAAACATAGATTGGACTGAATTGTGGGAAAGATTGAATACTCTGCAGTAAAGACTGTTTATAATTCACCAACCCATTTTTTCCTTCGAAGGCAACAGATGGACATTTCCTGGTCTCGCTTACTGTTAGTTGTGACCATGTAACAAAGGCCTGGTCAATGAAGAGTGATTGTGGATTAATGACAACTCCAGTCCAGATACATAAACCCTCCTATGCCTGATTCTGCATGTTCTCTTGCCTTCTTTGTCCAATTTGGAAGCTACATTTGGAGACTGCTGAGTCACACAATCACTGGGAAGAGAAGTACCTGCCAAATAGATGCATCGGTCTTGAATTTTGATATCTAAGAATAAGACTTCTACTACCTTAAGTCACTTAGATTTTGCAGCCTTTCTGTTGGAACAGCCAAAATTACCTTAAACTTTGGGTATTAACCTGAAGGTAAATGAAAACTATTAAAGAACAGTGCACTTCAAAGAGCATCAGAGACTGAGAGAGATCTATTGTTTGGAGATCAAATGTTCTCCAAAAAGAATATACTCTGCTATCCACAAGTTAGAGCAGAGGTTGTGAAATCAGATGGGTGAAGGAGATTCACCAGGTATTACACAGGAAATGTTATTATAAATTCATCAATAACCACATAAAATCTAGCTTTGAATCATCCCTCCAGCTCTAGTCCTAAATTCTCCTTAATACATGTTCCATATATATAAACATGATAAACTCTAGGATTGATGGGCTGACATTTCAGATTTTTTTAATGCAAAAAGTCTACAAATAAATGAGTGCAATTGACTTCTGTTATAGGTTGAATACCACCCCCCAAAAAAGTGCATATGTTAAAGTTCTAACTCCCAGTACCACAATAAGTGACCTTATTTGAATCAGTCATTACGGAGGTAATTAATTAAGATGATGTCCACTGGAATAGAGTGGAACTCTGAATTAATGTAGTTGGGATTTACTTTAATCTAGTGAGGCCAACAGATCAGAAGATGAGTTGAATGAAGGAAAATATTTATTCACATTTCCCTAAAAATAGGAGGTACAGATACCAGATGGTGTCACTAATATGTGGGACATTTAAGTAACCAAATGAATAGTCAGAAAAACACAAGCTTAAAAACTAACCCTTGATACCTGACTTCAGAACTGAAGCACAAAGGGTGTGGGAAGTGGGGTGGGGTTAGAAAAAAAGAGGGAAGGAAGCACTGTGGTCTATGGTGGTAGAATATGGGTGAGTGTTAGTAAGTATAATCATGGTGGTAATACCTGATGGGGGTATTCCAATAACACCTCAATTAAAAATAAATAAAAAGAATAATTGGTGTTTAATGGGATACTTTAGAAAAATTAAAGAGATTTAAAAAATATATAAAGGGTCACTTGCAGAAACAACTGGAGCAAGCAGGAACCAGAAAGCATGAGGAATAAGCATTGATAAAGTTTTCATAGTTTCCACAAGAAGCAATGGGCAAGGCAGAAGGGATAGGCTGAGCAGATTTAGAATTGGCTAGTTTGAATATTTTAGTGGACCTGGGGTATAAGGGCAGCATCCAATTTTTTGATGTCTGCCCTGGTATGATTAGGACAGAGTTATATTACCTTCTGGAGTGTAAAATCGAGAGATGATTCAGAGTTGGTCTTTACATTGCACAATTTGCATTTCAAGGATTGTGTTGGTGAGCAAGTTCATTTACTGTCTCTAGGAATTAGCCAGCCTAGAAGGGGCAGTCTCTCCAAGTTTAGCAAGATACCCAACCCTCACAAAATACAGAAAAGAAAACAAAATCATGATTGTTGCAGGTTCTAATAAAATATAATCTATATCATATATAAAGGGGAAATTTGGACAAAGGAAAACATCTAAGGAGAACACAGATGAAGGCAGAGTTCTGGACGATGGTTCTAAAAAGCCAAGAAAGCCAAAAATGGCCAGAAAACCAACAAAAGCTAGGTAAGAGCCATGGAGTAGATTCTTTTTTTTTTTAAATAATAAATTTTATTTTTATATTCCCAATACAATTGCAACCTCCCCATTCTGACCCCAATCTCTCCCCTCCTGCCCCCCACCCCCCAAAAAATGTCTCTGGTTCATAGTTTTTGTTGATTTTGATTTTCACTTTCTTATAGTTATTCATTTTCCTGGTCCCTTATTTAAGTTTTCTAGATTCCTGCTATGAGTGAGACCATCTGGTATTTTTCTTTTTCTTTCTGGCTTATTTCGCTGAGCATGATCCCTTCCTGCGCCATCCATGTTGCTGCAAATTGCATGTGTTTATCTTTTTTGAATGCTGAGTAATATTCCATGGTGTATATGTACCACATCTTCTTGATCCAGTCATCTATTTTTGGGCATTTGGGTTGTTTCCAAAGCTTAGCTATTGTAAACAGTGCTGCTATAAACATAGGGGTGCAGGTGTTCTTTGGAATTGATGTTTCTGTGTCCTTTGGGTAAATACCTAGGAGTGGAATTGCTGGATCATATGGAAGCTCTATGTTTAGTAGGTCCATAAATCTCCACACAGCTCTCCATAGTGGTTGGACCAGTTTACACTCCCACCAACAGTGCAGAAGAGTTCCTTTTTCTCCACACCCTCGCCAACATTTGTTGTTGCTAGTTTTTTTAATATGTGCCATTCTCACTGGTGTGAGATGGTATCTCATGGTAGTTTTGATTTGCATTTCCCTGATTACAAGTGATGTTGAACATTTTTTCATATGCCTGTTGGCCATTTGCATTTCCTCTTCAGAGAGGTTTCTTTTTAGCTCTTCTGCCCATTTTTTGACTGGATTCTTTTCTTTGTTGTTGTTGAGTCTCATCAGCTCTTTGCAGATTTTTGTGATCAGTCCTTTATCAATAGTGTTGGGTGCAAAAATGTTCTCCCAGTTGGTGGGGTTTCTCTTTGTTTTTGTTATTGTCTCTTTTGCTGTGCAGAAGCTCTTTAATTTGATGTAGTCCCAGCTGTTGATCTTTGCCTTCACTATCACTGCTTTGGGTGATGTGTCTGTAAAGATGTCTTTGATGTGCAAATCACGTAGCGTTTCGCCTATATTTCCTTCTATGTATTTTATGGTTTCAGGTCTTATGTCTAGTTCTTTAATCCATTTTGAGTTGATTTTTGTGTATGGTGTGAGGTAGTGGTCAAGCTTCATTCTTTTGCATGTAGTGACCCAGTTTTCCCAGCACCATTTATTGAACAAACTTTCTTTGCTCCAATGCATAGTCTTTGCTCCTTTGTCAAAGATTAGTTGTCCATAAATCTGTGGGTTTATTTCTGGATTTTCTATTCGATTCCATTGGTCTGTATGTCTGTTCTTGTTCCAATACCATGCAGTTTCGATGATTATGTCTTTGTAGTATAGTTTGAAGTCTGGGAGTGTGATGCCTCCATTCCGTTCTTTTTTTTTTCAGGAGACCTTTGGCTATTCAGGTTTTCTTTTGTGATTCCATATGAATTTCATCAATAATTGTTCTATTTCTTTGAAGAATGACATTGAAATTTTGATTGGAATAGCATTGAATCTGTATATTGCTTTTGGTAGGATGGCCATTTTAATAATGTTTATTCTCCCGATCCATGAGCAGGGGATGTCTTTCCATTTCTTTGTGTCTTCTTCTATTCCTTTTAACAGTGTTTTATAGTTTTCTTTGTATAGGTCCTTTACCTCTTTTGTTAGATTTATTCCCAAATATTTGATTTTTTTGTTTCAATAATAAAAGGGATGGTTTTTTTGATTTCTTCTTCTTCAGATTTATTGTTTGTGTATAGGAAGGCTACTGACTTTTGCGTGTTGATTTTGTATCCTGCCACTTTACTGAACTGATTGATGAGTTGAATTAGTTTTTCTGTGGCGTTTTTGGGGTTCTCTATGTATAATATCATATCATCTGCAAAGAGTGATAGTTTGACTTCTTCTTTTCCTATTTGGGTTCCTTGGATGTCTTTCTCTTGTCTTATTGCTCTGGCTAGGACTTCCAGTATTATATTGAAAAGCAGTGGTGAAAGTGGACATCCTTGTCTTGTTCCAGATCTTAATGGAATTGCTTTCAGCTTTTCACCATTGAGAATGATACTGGCTGTTGGCTTGTCATAGATGGCCTTTATGATGTTGAGGTATGTTCCTTGTATCCCAAGAATTTCAAGGGCTTTTATCATGAATGGTTGTTGCACTTAGTCGAAAGCTTTCTCAGCATCTATTGATATTATAATATGGTTTTTATATTTCTTTTTGTTGATGTGTTGGATAATGTTGATTGATTTTCGGATGTTAAACCATTCTTGTGTCCCTGGAATGAATCCTACTTGGTCATGGTGAATTATCTTATGGATACATTGTTGGATTTTGATAGCTAAAATTTTATTGAGGATTTTTGCATCAGTGTTCATTAGGGAGATTGGCCTGTAATTTTCCTTTTTTGTGTTGTCCTTGTTCGGTTTTGGTATTAGTGTAATGTTGGCTTCATAGAACGTGTTTGGTATTGTCCCTTCCTTCCATGGAGAATATTCTTTTTCACAGTCCTCACAAAGAAGAAATCATGCTGACACCAAACTCTAGACTTCTAGATAATAAATTTCTGTTATTTAACCACTCAATTTATGGTACTTTGTATGCCAATCCTAGCAAACAAGTACAACCTCTCATGTCTCCCCATTGAGTTGCCACCCAACATTTATTTCACTTCTACTCATTCTAAGGAGATTCTAGTGCCTGACCTCCTAGAGTTTCCAAGCTGGGAGGGGAGAGGACAGATTCAGGCCTGAAATCTATAATAAAAGACAGAATGCTCTCTATTAATGTCAAGAACCAAATCAGTACATGTCTATATGGATTCAAATAAAGATACAATTAAAAAAATGGTTTTGAGGAATTTTAGTTCTGGAAACAATTTCAAAGGTAATTTAAAAAATTCTTTTGAGAATAACCTTGTCTCTGAAACCATACAATGAAGCAAGCCCAAGATATGAAGATATTTCAAGGTTTGGAGTTACAAACGCTGGTGCATCTTGGAAGAAAACTCAATTTCTGAGCCTCATTTTCCTCACCTACAATCATAGGGATGTTGATGCTATCATTTCAGTATGGTCACGGAAATCAAATTGGAATGCTTGACATCTAGAAAACACCCTGCATGCATTAAGCATTATTGCTCTAGCCTCCAAAAAGCATTTTTGTATTTAAGACACATACTGTTGAACAAGCATGCCCTTACACTATAGTCATAGCTTCAGAATTCTTATAAATCATCTGCTTTTAAATGAAGTTGTCTATTCATATACCAGTGTTGAATGTAAGGGCACATTCAACTCTGTGCCCTAAACTCTGATGTGCAATGTAGTGTGGTCAAAGTTAGAGCCCTCAGTCTTGACTTGGCCATATTCTTGTCATATGTCCTTGATAAAATACTGATTGCTCCAGGTCTTGCATACATCTTAGATGAAAATAGTTAAGCCCAGAGCCCAGCATTGTCATGATAATAGAATGAGTTAATGGTGTGAATCAGTGCCCAGAACAGTACCTTGTCTGTAATAAGTATTCAATTAAGTATGGAAATAGTCAAATCATCACAAAAAAGGCAATATTTAAAATATTTTCCAACCAGTACAGACAGAGTTTCCTCATTATGCATCAGTCCTGTTGGATCAATTAAATGGCTTATCCGTATATCTCACAGTTGAGACAATAAAATCCTTCAGAGACATGCAAAAATCTTACATGCACATATCTGTGCATGCACAAAATAAACAACTTACTCTCATTTCAGGCTCCTGGGGGTGCAAGTGTAACTCCCAAACACTTTAACATGACTAGATTCTTTGTACTATTGCTTGAATAGCAGTTAAGGCAATTAGCAGTGACCCAATGCAGCAACTAAATGATCTTAGTCTAATTGTAGCTATTAAGCAGAGTCTAAAAATGATAGAGGCAGCTTCCAGACCACAAAAAAAAAATTCAAGTAAACTTATAAGTGAACTTTTATACCATTTTATACAGAGATAAAATTGTAGCTGCAAAATTTCATTCATTTGAAAACAATATGTATTGACTTTTTAGCAAACACTGTACTAGGCACTGAAATAAAGTGGTAAACAAAACAGACACACATAGCACTGAAGATGCCATTGGTTAAGCTATTTGAAAATGCTTTATGTCACCCAGAGATCTGTCTGTTCCTTTTTTTTAAAATATACATTTTTGCTATGGAATGCTTAACTACTTTACACTGTAACACATGAGTGATTATCATTGGCTTCAGAGAGATGCAATTAACATGTTAAATTACATGACAGTGATAGATGGAAGGAGAGTCATGTTCATGATGCTTTGGTGCTATGAAACCAGACATTCCATAATTCTTTTAACCCGCAAAGGAAACAAGACTAAGATGGACATAAAACTGAATAATTAGTTTGCCTTTTCTAGATGAAGTAGTTTTGACAGAAGAGAATAAATCTTTGGAATATGATTGAAAGAACTAGATCAAATTTTTACTAACCAATAAACAAGTATTTATTGAGTCTTGATTCTGAATTCAAATGTGAAAAAAGTAATCACTTATATGAATGTTAATGTCAGTTTATATTAATGCCATAAAATCATGACTAAATGCAAGGAGCAATTTATTCTAATCAATATAGATCTAAATTCAAAAGGAATATCTATGAATGTATACATATGTCTCTGTCTGTATATATCAATGTGTTAGATATGTGTACATATAATATGTTTATATATTCACATATAACAGTTTTCAGAAAGAGACAAAAAATGGTATAGGAATGAATGATTGTAGAATACACCATGAACAAGGGAAATAAGTTGACATTTTTAATTGCCTTTTCTTTAAAATTAGCATGTCTATTGTAGAAAATTAAGAAATTAAAATTATTGTAAGAAACTTGAAATAAGCAGATTTTGGCTTATGATCTATTATTTATATGTAGATTCATACTGTGTCAGCAATGTTAGTTCAATTTCAATATCATTCCACATTATGAGTGTTTAATGGTAACATAAAATAAATGTTGTATGAATTGATTTTGAAATTCCTTAATAAACAAAGTTACATGCATCTACTACTAATATTTCTCAAGGATAAATCCTAAAGAGAAATACTAGGGTCTGACATTCTTAAAAAACTGTTTTCCAAAAGTGCATGACTATTCACAATACTGAAATATAGTATAAATATAAAAGTATTGCCACTTTTTTTTCAACATTCAGTATATTGGGATCAACTTGCTTTAGATACCAATAATTTGATTTAAATGGAAACTGATATCATTCTTGTTTCTGTCATATGTGTCTCTTCTTTTATGAACTGCCTATTACAACATTTGCTTAGTTTTAAATTAGGGATATTTTATTCATCTTTGCATCCCAGAACTTTTTCAGAAGACAGCAATATTGTCATCAACTTTTATGTTTATTTAAATATTTCTCCAAAGTTGTCATTTGCCTCTTTTTTTTTGTATTTTTAGAGCACAGAAAATTTTTATACTTATGTAGTCAATGTGTCATTAAATGATTTCTTTGATCATTTAATGTAAAATTTCTCTCTGCCTCAACATTTAATATTTGCCCATTTTTAACCCAGTTTAGTTTTTTTTTAAACTTTTTCATTTATTCCTAAGTAAAACAGGAATTTAGACTTCTATATCAGTTGCTGATTCTCAACACCTTAACTTTTTATTAAATTGATAGTTTTTTCAGCTTTCAAGAAGTTTTTTTTTTAATTTTTAAAAAATTTTTAAAGATTTATTTATGCATACAAGAGCTGGGGTACAAGTCAGAGATACAGGAGAGGGGGTAGTGAGAGGATCCACCAGAGGCAGAGCGAGGAGCAGACCAGGCAGATCTACTGAAATACACTGCTGAGGAGAGCAGCGGGGAGACAGGAGAGGTCTGCTGCACCATGTCGGTAGCTCCGTGGCTGGTTGGGGATCGAACTCATGCTGCAGTGGCTGTGGATAGATTCATAGTGCTGTGTCTTAACCCCTTGCACCACCAGGGAGGCCCTCAAGAAGTTGTTTTAAATATGGACTTTTGTTCACAATTTGTATCTATCCTTTGTGCAAGTTTCACTTAAATTATCTATTCAGTCATAACTAGGAGTCTCACTTTTTCCACTAAAAAATACATCTTGGAGATTATCCATTGTATGAAGATACCAAGGCTCCCCTTACCTCGATTCAACTTAAACATGTTTCTCCCTGACCTCACTTAGAGCATGTTCCCATTAAAATATAAATCTTTCCCCAGCCTATTGCCAGTTTTAAAGCCCAGGAATGCCTTCCTCAGAACCTGTGAGACAACCTTTGAAATTTAATCATCATGAAACATGGCTGTTCTATCTCCAAGGCTTCATAGGTCTTAGAAGTCTTAAGTAAGTGCCAATTAGCAACACAGATATCTAATCACCATGAATAACCCCCACCTCAGTCTCCTCTGGTATATTTCCATGGATTAATGCCAGCCCTTCAAAATTCTCTCATCTTCTGTTTCAGTGGGGTTCATTTCATTGTCTTTTTCCTATTGCAATAATATTGATCTCTACTGCAATAGTACTAACTAAAATTGTCCTTGCCTGATTAACTGCGGATGGCACCTTTATTCTTTGACACATATTAGTACATAAAATGTAGCTCACTCTTTTTTCACTACAGAGAATTGTGTGTTATAAATGTATCATTATTTAATAATTCCTTTTTGATGGACATTACAATTGAATGTTGTCAAAACTTAGACTACAACCAAAGCAAATCAATTGATGTAACTCAGTCAAAATATACAATGATGTGCTGGTATTTACTGAGACTCTTTTTCAGTTGAGGCATATATTTTTTTTTTGATTTATATATGTTAGAACTGACTATGAATAAATGCTATTTTTTAATAATCTGCAATAAAGTTGGTAGAAATTTTCTGCAAAGGTATATTGGAAACACTTTGCATACCACAAAATTCCCATTTCAATGTTCTCTTAGCAGTCTCTGATATTTTTAATCTTCATTTTTATTTCTACCTCAGATTTCTCCCCTTCCATTTTTTATGTGTATTCCAGTCAGGAGATGAGATTTAAAAAGGTCAGATTTGATACCAAGAAAAAAGGAAAATTCAAAGTACATTGTGCCTAGACAATGATCCTTGATCATTTTGCCCTGACACCATTCATTTTACAATATATCCTTCATTTAATACCCAGAAAGGTTATGCTTAACTTTTATAGAGCTATTTTAGCTTTTAAGAGACTAGGCTTCATTTTATAAATTTATGATATTCAATTAAATAGTACTATAAGTCCATAATCCCTATCAGAAACCCTTAAAATTAGATATGTTCTGTTATACAGAATATTCCCAATTGTATAAAGATAACGAGGTATATACACTATGTATTATACAAAATTCAGCTCTTTCAAGGGCAATGACTCATAATTAAATACATTAAAATTTCTCTATCAAGTGCATGCATATTTGTACTAAGAGGAAAAATAAAGATGTTTCAATAATATTGGATCAATGCTATAAATATTTTGTCAATAAATGAGTTTTGGTAACAAAATTGTGAAGGAAATTTTGTTTCATAAGACTTACAGGTCTTGAAATGTTAATTACTGATAATGGACCTGTACTCTATTACCTTTTTCCAAAAATGGAGTTCTAATAGTCATTATTTGATACCTTCTCCCTCTATTCTTATGATATTCAACATGAAGGATTAGTTCCATATTCTAATCTTCCAATTTTTTCTCCACTATTATTGCCTTAATATAGAACTTTCTCCCTAACCTGTACTGCTGTTATTACTTTATAATAGTTACCTCTGACTCCTCAATTTCAATCAAAATTTTATAACATTGTAAAAATGAACATCTGAAACTTAACTAGGAATACTACCTACAATTTAAAACCATCAATATCTCTTCTTTTTAAACCATTTCTGTCTCATTTTTTTAATTGGAAATATATTTCATCTGATAGCAGTACAGCTGGTACTGACTTCTTTTGATTAGCATTTGTTTGTAGGATTATAGTCCCAACCTTTAACTCTATGTCTTTGCTTTGATGGTAATATGAGCTCCTGTAAACAGCAGAAGGTTAGACTTTGTTTTGAAATATACTCAGTTACTCTAGAACTTTCAATTGGTGAATTCAAGTAATTTATATTTAAGGATATTATTGAGCTATAAATGCGTATTGTCATTTTGTTGTTTGTCTTTTACTTTCATTGTTTGCCTTTGTCTTTTGATTTTTGACATTTTCCTTTCATGTTTGGCTTAGGTCCCATTTTTGTTGTCTTATGTGTTAATTCTAATGATTTTTGTCTGAAGCTTACACTGAGTTTTATGTGTGATGAACTGTATTTGTGGCCCATTAGATGGTTTGATCTCAAATTCATTCTGATGGTTTACATTTTTACTCTCCTCCTACTTCACATTGTATAATTTAGTTTTCTGTCAACTTTGTACTAGCTTTATCATTTTTTCATGTGTGTTGGCCCTTTAGCACGTCTTTCAAGTCTGTCTTGGTGTTGCTATATTTTTTTTTTCTTTTTCTGTGCTGAAAATCAATTTGAATACTTTAAATACATGCTGCCATTCCCTCCTTTCCACTGAAAAGTCCATGAACGGTCTGATAAATGTTCCTTCATCAGTCACTCTTCTTTCATTAGATGCTTTTAGTATTCCTCCTTTGTCATTGGCTTTCAACACTTTAATTATAATGTGTCTTGGTTCTGTCAATATAGTATTATTTTGTTTGGAACTTTTGGGTCTCTTGGATCAGTATATACTAGATTGGGGTGGGTTTTAGCAAATATTTCATTAAATAAATTTCTATGACTTTCTTTTCTCCTTCCGGTACTTCAAAGACAAACATAGTATTTCCCTGTAAGTGATCCCAAAGAACTCTCAAACTTAAACTGTTTTCAATTTTTAATTCTTTTTCTTTCTCTCACTTGGTATGTTCTCCACCACCATTAAATTCAAGTTTGTTGATTTTCTTTCTTACTTGTATCTACCTGCTGTTGAGGCACTCAATCTTATTTTTAAATTGTTTAGTAGTTTTAGTTATATTCTGTTTGTAGTAATTTCATATTTTCTCTGAGTTTATTGTGTTCTTATTTTTGTTCACCCACTGTTTTTGCTTAAATCAGTTATCAAGGTTGTAGCTATGACATCAAATTCCTCATGAGGCACATTCCACAATTCTGCTGGATTGAGACTTCTCAGAGGGTATTTTGCTCCAAAATTTGTGATATACTCTTCCATCTCTTCATTTTTAGTTATTATGGGTTGTAATGGGTGGTTTCCTTTTCCTGTTATAATAAATTGGCCTTATGCCACACCTAAAGGAACTGGATATAGTCCTAAGTTTTTTAACCAGGATCTTTAGATGGGTATTATTTCATAGAATGTTGCTGCTGCATCTGTTTAGGTGACTGGGGCACTGATGCTGATAAGGAGTAATAGGTTAGGGCTGGGGCAGTAGGTCACTGAAAGACACTGCCAGGATTCAAGCTTCCCACATTGCTATGGTATACCAAATTTTTGTGGTGAGGATCAAGAGTAACCTCCCTCCCCAGGCCAACTACTCAGCCAAAATGTTACAGTTGCAGGCAGCTTCAACCTCGAAGCTGTGACTGAGCAATAGATGTCAGGCTGGGTCACAAGCTGGGAATTGTTCTCTTTGCCATTAGGGTATGGAATCTTGCCCTGAGGTATTTGTAAGTCCAGATGCTTCAAACTCTGTTTTATGGCACTATTTGGTTGCTATTTCTAACTTGGCCTTGGGTGGGGATAAGGAAGGTATTTTTGCATATCATAGCCTTCAGCACCAAATAATAGCCACCTCTCTAAAGAGACAGACCTGATTTAGCCTCCCAGCTAGTAAGTGCTCCATCTGTGTCTTTCGGGAGTCACAGTCACCTTTTTTTCACATAGTTCTCCACACTCCTTTGTCTGCAAACAGATTTTGTGCACTCCCTTCTCCAGTATAGTCTCCAGTTTCAAAGCCCCAGATAAGGGCATTTGCCCTTTAGTTAACAATAGTAGAAAGACTTTATTTAGCCGCTGCTCCTACCATTCATGGGTTTTACTGCCTGGTCTTTGCTCACGCAAACACCTTTTCCACTATGCCATCATTCTTGGTATATATAATAACCATCTGTTTATCTTTCAGGGGTAATTATCTTGTTTTAGTTGCAATTTGGTTGTAAATATGTGGAGGAGGCAAGCCTGGGCTCTTCATTCTATTCATAAATATTATATGCATAATAAAATATGACAAACATTGTCTTGAATGTGCTTAAGACTGAAAATCTTCAGTAATCTTCAGATTCACAGGGGCATTTTTGATAAATGATGGTTTAATTTCCTTTTGCTTTATTTTATAGAGATTGCTAATCATTTCAGTTTTAAAGAAAATAAATTTATTTGTAGCTGCCTTCTGACCTTTTTAATATAAAAGACAACTCATTTGTTCTTTGCAACTTGTTAATAAGGTGTATAGTCTGCATGACTACCAATAAGTTGCAGATTATATGTACAAAAAGCTGGTGCAAAATTTGAAGGAAAAATCCATTTGATTGAAATACAAATTCATCTTTGTATGACTGATTCAATTTAAGCTTTGTGTCCTTAATTCATCAAAACTTCTGAGATGTCAATAAAAGTATCTCTCCACGACTGAGTAGCAGATGTGAATGCCCTCAATGAATGCACAGAGAAATCATATGTTTTCTAGGATCTTTTTCAAAACTATTTATACAGATGCTTTCATTAACCACCTTCAATTTTGCTGACCATAAAAGCCACACAGTGGCTTTACCATCCAGTCCCAGATTACAAAAAAAAAAAAAAAATGTCAGGGATGACAGCTTCGTGAATGAACATAATTTGTATCTACTTGTTTTAAAATAAAGTGAAAAACTACTGTTAAGTTCTGAAGTCAAATATACTCAACTTAAGGGCTCAAAAGTAAAGGTAAATTCTTCATATAACTCCATGGGAAGAACAAAAGTATGGAACAGTCAACTTCATTTTGAACTTATTCTAGTACAGATGGAATTGAACTGGTTTGCACAATGGAGATTGACAGGAGAGTGGATTAGCTCAGACTTGGGCAAATCATTTATTAAAGTTTTTATTTATTTGTATTTTTAATCTTAATGGCAGTAGTCTTCACAAACACTTCATTTACCAACTTCGAATACTTCACATATGTATTCAATTGGATGTATTTAATAAACCTGAATGTAATTATCTTTAGTTGAAGAGGAATGTATTCCCCATTTCCCTTCTTCCTCTATGATACCTCCAACCCCCTATATCATCATACATTCAAGACATTTTAAAAGATTTTGCCATTGTTCCAATACTGAAGGCATGGCAAGCAACCCACACTGTCAATAAAACAAAGCTTTGCATTTACTGCCAAAGGACATTAAAGTGATAGCAATTGAGACACAGTGATGGCTAAGCTGGGAACACAAGATAAAAACTATAGGGAAGAGAAAAAAAGATATGGAAGACTAATGTCATCAAAGCATGCCAGAATGCAATCCTATTCCTATTAAAGTGCTTTCATTACTACCTACAGACATAATTACTGGGACAATCTTGTTCCGGTAGGTTTCAGATCTACCAAGTCACCAGCCCCAACCACTGACTGAGCACTGCACTCCCTCTAGGGCACACCCTGAGATTGCACCTCTATTCACCATAGTTTGGCTGTAAACTTTGTTCATTACCAATCAGTAATACACATTTCTGTGCCCTCTTTTGCCTTCAAAGAATCAACTATATTATTTGAAAATTAGATTCTGAAAACACGGTATGTTCCCAGTCATTCTTATTCGTAAGGGGAAGTCTCATCATTCTACTTATACTAACAATGGTATGTATTTACAGTAAACAGTTAAAATTATGGTTGAATGCTTTTGTCACATTTTCACATCAGTAAATTCCTGGTTTTGTGTAGTAATCTTATGTTCTCTTTCTTTCTAACATTCAAAAATAATTCTGACTGTGTAGCATGTGATTGTAGAGAAAGATATCATTTGTATGTTGGAAATCAATCTCATGGTATATAGTAGACACTACTAGTGCCCCATCCCTATGCTTTTGCCTTTACTAAGTCACATTGCACAGGCTAGATGGACTACCACCAGCAGGCTGTTTCTTTATCTGAGGTCCTCTTGCAATCAAAACTTACCCTGTACCCATGTGGCAGGCTCGAAGTAAACAGAACTAAATTTCCCCTCTCCAAATACTCCAAAATCTTGACCTCACAGAGTAGATGGATGTCGGGTTATCAGTTCAGGGATAATGCAAAAATATGTAAAGTATGTGTTCTAAATAGAATGCTAGGGTTTTTTTCAGAGCCTTAAATATCAACTACTAATGATAGTATACAGCATATGATATATGGAATATGGTAACACATCTTAGTGTCTGTCTTACCTTCCTGTTCCATTTTTCTATATCTCTACCAGTACTGGCTGATGCAACACTCAAGGAAATGACTTACCCTCAAATTCTTGTCAGAGGTCTACTCTGTGGGAATCCAAACTAAGTCAAAATAACATCAAATTTGCACACTCATCTCGAATGTGGGAAGTGTTTATTTGCCAGACTGCTACAAATTCGGTCTTGTTAATATTTATGAAATGATCTTTGCCAGTAATATTAGCACATTCGATGTGTTTAAAGTGACTTTGCTTATATACTGCTTTTTAATAGTTTATATTGTATCTGAAAGAGCATGAGAAGGGTTCTCAAAACTACTCCCTCTACCTTAATCCATCTCTGATGCCCACTGGCATTTAAACCCTGCTGACCACTTCCACATGCACAGTCATTGTACCTTCACCGCGGGATCCTACTTGAAAAGAACTATAGGTGGAAAAGAACCTTAACTTGTGTCTCCCAAAGTAAATGGAAATGAAAAAAAAAAAAAAAGGTATCTAAGTACCACTCATTTTATATTGATGTTCCCTTTCCTAAGTTTGATCCTATAGAAAAATAAAACCCCAATTTCTTTTTTAAGAGCACTAGCTTTTACCACAGCTGGGCATAAAAATTATAAGCTAGCTCTCAGCAGTGATAAGCGCGGGGTCTCAGCATGACAGGCCAGTGAAATCTTAGAATCATAAACAGACAATAGAAAGGACTGTCATTTGAGAAAGCAACACAGCACAAGAAAGCTCAGCAGAAAATAGCTGAGGTTTCCCTGATCCCTAGAAGATTACTGTTTTGTAGAGCCTTCAAAAGTTATCTTCCCAAGCTCAGCTGTTTTGTTCTCCTATCTATAGGTGAGGAAACACTTAAATTGTGAAAACAGTAACCTTGGCAAATATGTGTAATAATTACTTTTTTGTTTGTTTAGGAATTTGTGATTCAAGTTATCAAGCAGAACAGGCATTTCCTTTGTTGACCTTGCGTTTTGCTATACCTTTCTCTCACCAGGCAAGATTTCCACAGATGTCTCCTTTGAAGTCTAGGTCACCCATTTATAGCACCCTCTCCCCATACTTGTCAGTCATGTTTTCATTTTCATCACATTTTTTTATCTTCTGCGCTTGCCTTGCTATTCTCTCTACCTCATCAGCTGTCATTTTATTACGTGGCATTAGTTAGCATCTGTGTTGATTTTCTAGCCAATGGTGCCTTGCTGACAACTCCAATGACCTTGATATTCTCTCCGTTCAATCTTCCTACAGCTTTAAATGTATCTTTGAGCTCATTCTTCCTTGACATATTTCTTCTTGCGAAAGCCAAGATGAAGCACAGGCTAGATTCTTGCAACTCATAATAATGTCATTCCAGCACATCACCTTGCAGGAATGTGCAAGAAATGCAGATTCTAAGGCCCAGTTCAGCTCTGCTGAATGAGAATCTATATTAAATAAGACCTCATTTATTCGTATATGCATTCAAGCTCGAGGAGCTTTACTGCAGGTAATATAAACAGTAATGCATTTAAAACTGTTTGAAATTTTCTTCCTAAGAATGTTTATTACTTGATTCAGATCATAATCTTTGGAACTGCAAGGACTTCACTGAGAAGAAATGAGAAGCCACCAACCATACGGCACTCTTGGCAACTCCAATTAATAAAAAGGGAGGAAAATATGTGGAAGGCAACAAGGACTTCTTTTCCTAGGAACTAGAAAAAAAATCACTTAGTCCAAAGGGCATTCAGAATATTTTAGTCCAATCCAGGAAAGCATCAATCACCAAAAAACCAAGTCTTAACATATCAATCATTAAATTCACCAGGAGTCAATGATTTAGATGTTTCCAGATTCCTCACTTCCCCTAGCCACTTGCCCCTCCTTGTTCTTTTCCTCCATCAACTTCCTGGACTTCTCTCTCAATCTAGACATAAAAGCTAATGCTTTAGAAGATGCTTCCTCCAGCACACTGGATCCTTTACTTCTTAACCTTATCTGTATTCAGTATGTAATTCCTCAAACAAAAATAATCCCCTGTGAATATCATCCCTCTACTTTTCAAATGTTGTCAGATTAAGTAAAAAATGTGTTGTATATACTAAGAAATCATTAGCTGATTCTTAATAAAATGTTATTATTCTTTTTTCTCAAATTTGCAGCCCCAACTCTTTATTTCTTGGGCTCAGAGGATGGTTTCATTTGTTTACAGGTAAAATTTGTCAGCATTTTCTTCACTATCTTCTCTTTGCCTCCATCCTTGACATAGTTTTTAAATTCTAAAGAATTTAACTAGACTCTTTGTAGTTAACTAATCTGCTGCACTCTGATTAAAATAATTTTCCCCCTTTTTTAATTTTAAGGTTAAATTTCTTACTTTTACTCTTATTTCATGGCTTTTTTCCTCATATAAACCATGGTCCTCAGTAATTATTTTAAATAAATTATGTCCTTTTTAGTATTCTTTCTTTAGTTTCACCAGTGAGTCCTTTTATCTCCTTATAAATATCCTCAGTTCTCAGAAAGAGAAGGAAAATGATTTGTGTTTGTCTCTTCTGGCTGATACTTTACTTCAATAATGAAATTGCTCAAGAGCATATTCTACATACTCAGCATTAAAAGAGAACAGATTATTGATACACCCAACAACATAAGTGAATCTCAAAATCATGCTGAGTCAATAGGCCAGACACAAAAAGGTATTTTCCTGTCTTTTGACTTCCAGGGAAAATGGCTTAATTATCCTCCTACTTAATTGATCATTTCTTCTGTATCTTCTCCCCAGAGTTTGCCCCTTTACTCTTATTCTGATATTTGGAAGCAATTTACAGGTTATATTAAAAAACTCACTGCTTTGGTCATAAATATCATGATTTCTTAAAACTTTAATTACCTGCTTCTTTATGATAAAATCAAATTCTCTACTCTCCTCTCTCCTAATTCATACTCCATAACCACCTCAAAGTTCAATATTTGAAAACAAATCCACTCTGCAGTCACTCCTAACTTCTCTGATAGTTTTGCTATCATTCAAATTAAAAATTTCAAAATAATTTTATAACTATTCACACCAAACATCTACCAAGTATGTAAATACATCACATATACTGACATTCAAATTCAGATTTTACTTTTCATTGCCATTCATCTATCTGAACTCAGGCCCTTATCCACTGCCTCACCAATAAAACTGGCCTCCTTCCATCAAACTCCTATTTGAAACTTCATCTCCTCCATACTTTCTATTTACAGTCATCAGATTTATCACCTAAAATGCATTGTGGTAATTGTTCCACTCAGCAGCTCAATAAACCACAAAAATCATCCCAGTGCTTTCTAATGACAGTCTCAAATCTTCAGTCCTTGGCAACCTCTTCCTCTATAGCTTTATTGAATTTTATCTACAAATCCAAATCATACCTTTCATGCAATCTTGAAGAGTCACTGTTACTCAAGATTGCCCAGATCTTTTCACTCTGAAATTTTATTTCATTTTTTTCTTTGATAGAAGAATATCCCACCATAATCTTTGGCCTATGGACATCTATGATGACTAGAAATGTCATTATACCACAGCAGGTGTCAACTCATTCTGAATGAATTTACTTATGACTTCTTTTTTTAAAGATTTATTTGTTTATTTATTTTCTATCTATCTATCTATCTATCTATCTATCTATCTATCTATCTATCTATTTATTTATTTATACAAGAACCGGGGTACAGGCCAGATGCATGGGAGGATGAGAGGATTCACCAGAGACAGAGCAGGGAACAGAACAGGCAGGCGATGAAATACACTGCTGAGGGGTGCATCGGGCACAACAGGAGAGGTCTGTTGTGCCATGTGGGACCCTTGCCAGCCGGTGGGGATTGAAGTGCAGAGGCTGCAGACAGCTTCACAGGGTGGCACTCAACTTCCTGTGCCATCAGGGGAGGTCCTATTTATGACTTCGTAAGGGATACATCCCCTACCCTAGGTGTTTGTCAGTTAAATACTCCTTTGTATTGTGGTGATTTGAATGAATGTATTTTTTTAAACCATATTCTCTCTGAATGGAATTACTGAGGAAAACATCTCTGTAATACAGTGCTAACTCTATGGATGCTCGGTAAATATTAACTCAATATTTCACCAACCAACTATACTATAGTCCTATTAACTCTCCAATAATATATTCATGGCTATTTGTAATAAATACACAGGTGAAATATCTTCAAGAAAATATGGATGTAACATCAAATAAGTAAATATAAATGTTCTTCATTTCATTATGTGTACATAATTTCAGCAACCTAGTAAGAAGTCAAGATGGATGGAAGTCATCAAAGCATGAGTCAAGTTTTCGTAAAGAACTCCCAACAGGTCAATTAAGGTCAATTAATACATTTGTGCGTGGGGGCTTTGGTGATAGACTGTGAATCTGAGGATTTATAACTAAAAAATTAAGCATCTCTATAAGAATCCAGAATTTTACCTTCAGCAAAATCCAATTCCATACCTTTCATATATTTTCACATCCATATTCTACCCATATCCATTCCCAAAAGGAGTGAATACTTTGAGTTTAAAAATCTTTACTGATTTTAAACTGGAATAAAGAATAAGCATAAAAAAATGAGACCTAGAAGAAACTAAATGCGAATTAGTATATAAGCTTGAAGGAAGGTAAAATAAGGTTGATTACAGGAAGAGAAACAAGAAAGATGGTATTCATTTAAATATGGCAAAATACTCAGAAGCCATGATTACCATAAAACCTAAATCTTAAAGCCCTTATCATGGGGAAAATGCCCAGAATAACGTGAAAATGACAACAAGAAAAAAATATGCAACCCTTATGTCAAAGAGCTCTTCTGCTACAGAGATTTGGCAAAGTAAGACAGTTAAGTCAACTAGAAATGATGTCTGCAGACAATGACTTTTTAAAAAGAAACAAACACAAAAATATGCTCAATAACTCTGTGTCAGAAATTGGAAATCATAACAATTTGCAGTCATCCACTTATCAAAGATTAATATGCTTAATAACACTCTCTGCTAGCAAGAAAAGTAGGAAACAAAATTTCACACATAATATGGTGGGAGCACAAATTGGTACAATCCCTTTGAAAGGTAGTATGAAAATATCCATTAAAATAAGTGCCTAGATTAATGCCTGGTGAAATAGAAACAAAAAATAAATATTTATTGGTGAATTAAAATTCTAAACTCCACATGCTTTTTGATCCAACAATTTCACTTTTATGTATTTTCTGTGGAGTGATGCTTACAAAATGCATAAAATATAACATCAAAAATCATTGCAACCTTGATCAGAACAGCAAAGAATATGGAAAAACCTCAAAAGGTGCCAATTTTACCTCTAGAATAATATTCAGTATCACAAAAATAATATATAATTTTACCCACAAATAAAGCAAATTTTAAATAATGAGGGTGAGAAATACTTCCAAAATGGAATAAGTGTGATTAATCTTAAATGGAACCTTGTGCTTAGGTGAGCACAGAAGAATGAACAATGAATCAGCCTGGGCAAGGAGATGTTAAGATTACTACTATTGTATCACAAAATATACTTAACATTTGTTTACCGTCTGAACATGAAATATATGACAACTTTGGAAAACTAGAAAAATATTATAAAAACTGGACTGTTGGTACTTTGGGTTGGGAGCAATGTTGGTAATTTCTATCTACTCAAGAACAGTCTTTTGATTCACCATACACAGGTAATGTGTCAGCAGAAGAGAATAGCTGTCTTCATGGACGGGGAATTATTGCAAAATATAAGGTAGATGACTTTTAGGAAGCATGTAAATAGTTAAACAGCTAAGGACAGGAGAGTGTGCAGAGAAATTAAAAATAGAGGGCCTCCCCAGTGGCACAGTGGGTTGAGCATAGCGCTGTGAAGCTGTCTGCAGCCTTTGCAGCGTGGGTTCCATTCCCAGCACGCCAGGGAGATACCCACATGGCAAAGCAGACCTCTCCTGTCTCGCCCGTTGCTCCCTTTAGCAGTGTCTTCGGTCCATCTGCCTGTTCTGCTCCCCATTGTCTCTAGTGAATCCTCTCACCTTCCCGCACCTCTGGCCTATACCCCAGCTATTGTATAAATTAAAAAAAATTAAAAAGAAATTAAAAATAGTAAGGAAGACTTAAAGAAGCTAGTAACCTTGGACAGTGTGAAAAGCAAGCATTGGATAGGGAGTCATAAATGATAAATACCTTTATTCGGAAGGGGTTTTCTGTGCTGTAGATATCCATCAAATAGCTTATAGTAAAACAGACCTTGACAAGATCCAGCTTTGTAGACCTGGCAAAACATTCATGTGCAATCAGGTATGTTGTTATGTACAACATCTTGACTATAGTTAGCATTTCTATATGCTATGTAGGAAAGTTCTTAAGAGAGTAGTTCCTAGGAGTTTTCATCACAAGAAGAAAATTATTTTGCTTTTGCTTGCATCAATATGAGATGAAGATTAATTAAACTTACTGTGGCAATCATTTCCTAATATATGTAAAGCAAGCCATAATCTTGTACACATTAAACTTATATAGTGGTGCATGTCGATTACTTCTCAATAAGCCTGGAAAAAAATTAAAGGCTTTATTTCTCTGCCTTTGAAATAGCAGCAGAAAATCATATATGGACAGTATGGAAAGCTCATGGTGCTTAAATGCTCACTAAACTTCAGGCAACGCCATTGGTAATACAATGGTGGGGATTTTCTTTCGTCTGTGTGCAGATTTCTGCATTTTTCATGTTTCAAATTGATAAATAACTCCCATCATCTTGATTTTCACAACATTACAAATCTGTAATGTATTGGGCATTTAACTTCAAATGATAAACCACTCTGACCCCAAAAGATGGCAACTGCTTATATCCAGTTATTTCCAGCATTATCAAAACATTTAAGAAGTATATTTGGTTATATGATTTGAATCATTTATTTACCTGTTGGAATTCACCTCTTCTGCCCCAAATTTTATAATTTACACATTCAATTTTACATACATTTCCCATGCCTTTTCCCTTGTCAGTGCTTAAAAAACTACAAGTATTGGGCTTCCCTGGTGGTGCAGCGGTTGAGCGCTGGGTTGCGAAGCTGCCCGCAGCCTCACCTCATTTCTCATAGCCCATCTTCTTGACAGTTCTCTTGGCTTAACTTTCTGTTTATTCTGTGTTTGCAGTCTCTTTTTTTTCACTTTACCAGGATTTTTTTTTTAATAATAAATTTTATTGTTATATTCCCCATACAATTGCAGCCCCCCCATTCTGACCCCAATCCCTCCCCTCCCGCCCCCGCCCCCCTAAAAGTGTCTCTGGTTCATAGTTTTTTGTTGATTTTGATTTTCACTTTCTTATAGTTATTCATTTTCCTGGTCCCTTATTTAAGTTTTCTAGATTCCTGCTATGAGTGAGACCATCCGGTATTTTTCTTTTTCTTTTTGGCTTATTTCGCTGAGCATGATCCCTTCCAGCGCCATCCATGTTGCTGCAAATTGCATGTGTTTATCTTTTTTGAATGCTGAGTAATATTCCATGGTATATATGGACCACATCTTCTTGATCCAGTCATCTATTTTTGGGCATTTGGGCTGTTTCCAAAGCTTAGCTATTGTAAACAGTGCTGCTATAAACACAGGGGTGCAGGTGTTCTTTGGAATTGATGTTTCTGTGTCCTTTGGGTAAATACCTAGGAGTGGAATTGCTGGATCATATGGAAGCTCTATGTTTAGTAGGTCCAGAAATCTCCACACAGCTTTCCACAGTGGTTGGACCAGTTTACACTCCCACCAACAGTGTAGAAGAGTTCCTTTTTCTCCACACCCTCGCCAGCATTTGTTGTTGCTAGTTTTTTTAATATGTGCCATTCTCACTGGTGTAAGATGGTATCTCATGGTAGTTTTGATTTGCATTTCCCTGATGGCAAGTGATGTTGAACATTTTTTCATATGCCTGTTGGCCATTTGCATTTCCTCTTCAGAGAAGTTTCTTTTTAGCTCTTCTGCCCATTTTTTGACAGGATTTCTGTCTTGTCTGACTAACTATGTACTGTCTACCCTGTCTCAATTTCCAAATCACGGACAAGGTGTATTTCGTGTATTTATTCAGACACTTTCTTCAAGTTTGATTTCATTATTTCTAAGCCTGATGCCCTTTGGTCCTTAAAGAATTCATCTGACTTTTGGGATTGAGAAATTATTTTACCTTCTAATCCATTCTCCTCTGGGATAGAGACAACAATGCCTTCATACTGTTTTAAATATATGCTTAAGTGAGGCTTACTTAAGAACAGCTTTTTCTTAGAAAAAAGCTACATAGTGATTAATACATATCCAACAGGTAATGTCCAGCCCTTAAAATTCCAGTCATAATCTAGAGATAACTTTTGCATAATGTGAACATAGTATTTACTCCCATATTTTATCACACAAAAAAAAAATATTGTGAAGGAGTTCTTTTAAAATAGAAGGAATAACTATTCTAAAAATTCACACCTTAAAGTGTAAACTATTCATTGTTTATGGATTGCCCTGGAGGAGATGTTTAAATTTAGAACAGAAACCATAACAATTTACTCTGTAAGTAAGAGACTGTTTCTCAGTTATCATAACATACACAGGAATTTAGTGGGGAAAGTATAGTTTTTTTGAGCAATACTTCTGGAACAATTGGGAAGATACAGATAATAAAAGGAAAACTAACACATTCCTTGTAGGATATATACAATGAAAATTAAGTAAAAATTAATCACAGAATTAAGTGTGAATGTAAAAATACAAAACAGTAAGAAAAAGTTAGGTGTCTTTGTGATGAGCTTGGATACAGACCCACGTTTGCTAGACCATGTCCCATGGAAAGGAGAGACATCCAGGTTGCCTCTTTTAGCTTGACTGCCAATGCCTCCCAGGCATGCAGGCACTGGAGAATGCTGGCCAAGAGCTGATGGTGCTCCACCCTTACCCACAGGCCACTAATATTCCAAATGCAACGCACAAATGAGTGCTGGTCTGGGCACTATTTGTTACATATAATGAATTAATTAACTCATTGAAAATGAATACTTTAAATGTCCATAGTGATTTGGCAGGATCATATTACAGCTGTGAATCTTATATTTGATCTTGTTTTTATAATATCTTTGGTTTTGTAATTCTGTTTTTCTAGTAATTCATTTTTATTCCATTCAACAAAAACATCAATCAGCAGCTGACTAGAAATTAAAACTTTAAAACAAAAATAAATAACTGGTGCTTTGTGACAGATGGTTTGAGAAGTATCTGTTAGAGTTCTTGGCCCTTGGAAGGGGAGCTGTGCTTAAAGGACAGGTTGCTGAAAATAATCTCAAGGTGCAAATTGGCTTCATGCCACCTGGTGCTCAGTGGGTAACAAGCTGGCTGCTTTACAGGGAGCCCACTTTGGTAGAACTTCAGTGAAGCTTTTAATGGCTATTTTGCCCAAGTGACCTCTGTCCCTTCCCCAGTCCATGGAATAATAACCAGTCTGGGAAAAAGAAAGCTCATGGTTCAAATGTCCACCTATTTCTTTCTGTTTATACCCAAACTATCAACATTTAGATAGCTTATGTGCTGAGAATATACCGAAGTGCTTTAAATTCTATAACTTTATAATGATAATCATGTGGAAAAGTACTTGGACACTTATGTCTAATTCTTCTATCAGAATGCAGAAGTGGGGGATGTTTGGGATATAAGAGAAGAAAATAGTTGAAACTGATAGGAAGGACATCACAATTTTTAATACTTGGAAATATCCCATCACAAACAAAACAATCATTTCTGTGGAAGTTCAGTAAATTATCCCAGGCTGAGTTATTAAGGAAGATTTCATGAAAGAAACTAACTTAGAAATGCAGAGAACATTGAGAAACTTGATAATTGTGTAAGAGGAGAAACGGCATTCTACTCAGTGACCAAAATGTCCGGGAAACCAGGAGAGTATAAAGCAGCATTTTTCTATGTTACACGACAATACATAAACGTTCAATACCATTACAGGCTATGTTAGATACGATGTTCCTTAGCAATGTGTGGAGTTCATTGCCATGCTGTGGAAAACTGCAGCAATGTGGTGAGTACATCTCCATTAGTCCCTGAGAATGCATCTGCAATTTGTATCTCTTCACTGAATAAACCTGGACATACAGCATAATTGCGTGGAAGCAATCAAGAGGATCCCTTCATATCTGGCAAGTTAACAACCCATTTCACAAGGCCACATCATCCAATCTAGCTATGAAAAGTATCAAACAAAGAGTTCCTCCTCAATGTAAATAGGGGGTGATATGTCAAGGTCTCTCAAAGTTCCCTTTCCCTCCTCCCTAGGCCATGAAAGACAGGCATTAATCAGTCACTCAACATGGTCAAATATGCCAAATATTTTGTTTGCCTCTAGATATAATGATCATACTGCAGATTAGCAAAATAGAAAGAGGTGAATCACTGAGGCTGTATGTTTAAAGTAAGAAACAGAGTCACCACAGTTATATTAGAATACTTTGATATTAGACTAAAAAAGCAATCTGATTCTGAATGCAAGCTAAAAATATATATTTACACCCCATAACAATGGGGAGGCAAAGAGAATTTCTGAGCAAGACAGGATGTTATACAAGGTGTAGATTTAAAGCTAGATTTAGTCAGAAAAGGAGAGAAATTAGTCCACAATTATGACAATGGAAATGACGTGAATTATTGCCCCAGAGGTTGGGGCAACAGAAATGAAAGTCAGAAGTTTCAAGTACTCAAAAAGCAAAAACAGGTTAAGTTCAGTGGCTACATTAAGTGTTGGAAAGTTTAGTGGGAAAGGCAGGTCTCAAGCAGTGAGCCTGGCAAAAACAGTAGTGTGTTACCAAGAATGGGTAAGTGGGGTGAAGAACTTGGTTTGGGTCAGAGAAGATATGTTCACATGTCAAGTGTGGAGCTCTGCTCTCCATTACGCAGGGCATTCAATCAGTGGCTGACCATATGGAAATTAAGCTCAGGAGACCTTTGAGCACCTTTGAAATTCATTCATCAGATTTTTCTGATAGTAATGACTAGAAATTTATAGCCCATAACTCAGCTAATCCTTCACTTAGTAAATCTCTTCATTGGTTTAGCACTCTTCCACCAGAACAAAGAAAATTACCGATAAATCTGTTGAGATAACTTTTATTTCCCCTTGAAGCTAGCAAGTCCGCAAAATCTAGAGTTCTTAAAAAGTGTTAGTACTCTGTCCTAAGAACCTTCTCATGGGAAAAAATAAATTAGCCATTATTAAACTTTTACTCCAGGGCTTGTAATACCTGTGATTTGCCACAATGTGTTGCTTTGCTATAACTGCCTAAGACTTGTGAAGTGATTTTTCTTGAAATTGTGTTAGTCTCTGGAGAGTTTCAAGAGATATTCCTTACTTATTTAACTTGGAATTAAACTGATACCAGACATCTGAACTTGAAACAAATTAAAATATCAAAAGCAGAAAAATAAAGCATAATAAATGCCAGGTATATTCTTATTACCAATCCAGGACATAAAATCTCTTCATCTTTGTGCCTCTCAGTAAATATTCCAATCAGAGTGAAAGTCTTAAGTACTTTAAAACAGAATCATCAAATCTAAAATGAGAGACTTAGGGTGATTAATATTTAATGTCCCTTTCAGGCATATCAGCTCCCAAAGTGTAATTGATAAGTTTGAAATAGGATGTGTTTCAAAGTGTGTTTAAAACTCTTTAAATACAAATGACTTCACAGTCTATGACTCTTCACTGAATTGACTATTTCATGGATCTTTCCAGATTCAGATATTTTATGCCTCACAGGCATGCTCAAAAGTAATGGCAAGTGCTAAAAACATTCTAGGTACAGTTATTGTATTTTAGGTAATTTTGTGATAAAATTTTAGCTCATCAGTTGTACAGCTTATCCTGGTATATGCCCAGTTGAATATACTTCAGATTGTTGAGCCTTCCAACGTCTCAATACCAGCTGTGACTTCCAAAATTCACACTTGAGGAATTGTGACCTTGGCATATCCAGATCCAAAATGACCTACTTTATACTTTTTAAGCTGTGGGCATTTGCACCAAAATTAAAGAAATGACTTCCATGTGACTAGAAGAAGATTTTCTAACTCAAAGATTTTCTAACTCAGTGACAAATTAGAAATACTGTGTTATGACTAAATGTTGTTTTTCCCACCCCCAAATATATATGTTGAAATCCCAATTTCCAAAATGATGGCATCAGGAGGTGAGGACTTTGAGAGATAATTAGGTCCTGAATGTGGTGCTCTCATGAATGCGGTTAAGAAGAGGTAAATGGATTAACTCTCCTTTGTTTTTTGCATGAAGGACAAGTCGGCACTCTAACGTGACATTAGATGTGCTAACGTGACATTAGATCTACTGTTACCTTAATCTCGGACTTGCAGCCTCCAGAACTGTGAGAAACAAGTATTTGCTTAAACCACCCACCCTATGGTGTTCTGTTATAGCAGCCCAAATTGACTAATGCATGCTATGTATTGCATTCAAGAAAACTGTGAGGTTCTAGCATTGGGGAGAAAGTTCAAAAATTAAATAGATTAATTTTAGTGACTTTATTTTTCTTTGCTTTTAAGGTTGCTCTTCATATACAATTTTTGATTGAGAGGTATCACAGCTGAAAGAGATATGAGATTTATATCTTGATTTCTGTTTTCACCACAATTCTGGTCTCAACATTGTTCTATATAACCAAGTGCCCTGGGGTTGTCCACTGTGATTTCTGCTTTCCTTCGGAGGCATACTGCTGATTTCATTGCAGCAAATTCCATATAAACCAGTGTGTTCCCAAATATTTAGAAGCAGTGCACTATGACTCAGCAACTTGACTTGAAGGATAGGATAAGCAAAAAAAGAAGAGAAAGAAGAAGAAAAGAGAAAAAAGCACATTTCCTCTTCTTAATCAATAGTTTAAAGTTACCTGATAAAAGCATTTTCATTTTAAAATGGCAAATTTGTTTCAGATTTAATCCTAAATACTGAATAAATACTGGATAAATAATGAATCCAACATTGAGGATTAGTAAAAACGATGGAAAGGGAAGTAACTTAGCAAATTACTCACCGTCTCTTCTTTTAAAAAATATTCTGTTTAATCTATGTGTAAAATATTTAGTCCCACCTGCCTTATCATGCAGGATATAAAGCTCCAGAGCCTGCCACAAATTGAAAGGAATTGCAATTGAAGTTGACAAGAAGAACCACTCTAATCAAGTAATAATCACTCTGAATCATTTCTAGGAAAATTTGCAAAGTAGTTTGGATTTAAGTGTCATGACTCAATCTGAGCTCTTTATGAAGGGAGAAGTCTCAGTCCCAACCAATCTTGATGACAGCAACAGAGTCACATAGTCTGTCTACCACTACTTTTATTTCCTTATACAAAATATTTGTCCGGGGAGTTTGGACACAAGAGATGTTTGAACAGGAGTCATAAAACCATAGCTAATGAGTGAAAGTTTTAAATGTGAAGTTTTATTCAATCATTTGATTGCAATTATTTTAATGGATCATATAAGAAAAATATATTACTGTTTAGGGCATCCCCTGTGGCGCAGCAGTTGAGTGCTGGGTTGTGAAGCTGCCCGCAGCCTCTGCAGTGCCAGTTCGATCCCCGGCCTCTCCCCAGCCCCCGGAGGAGGGTCCCACATGGCACGCAGACCTCTCCTGCTGCCCGCTGCTCCCCTCAGCAGTGTACTTCGGTCCTTCTGCTTGCTCTGCTCCCTGCTCTGGCTCTGGTGAATTCTCTCACCCTCCTGTGCTTCTGACTATACCCAGTGCTTGCATAAATAAATAAAAATCAATCTTTAAAATATATATATATTTCTGTTTAAATGTCTTGATATTGATAGAATATCAATCAGATCTGTATCTTTTTATGACCAATAACAAAACCATGTTTCTGTCTTTGATTTTCACATAGAAGGACTAAATGGGGGCCTCCCTGGTGGTGCAAGGGTTAAAAAGTTTCAGCACAATCAGGCTATAGCAAGCCACTGCTGCATGAATTTGATTCCTGGCCAGGGAGGTGACCCCCATGGTGCAACAGACATCTCCTATCTCCCCACTGCTTCCCTCAGCAGTATATTTCAGTAGATCCTCCTGTTCTACTCCCCATTCTGTCTCTGGTGAATCCTCTCAACCTCTGGCCTACATCCCAGTTCTTGTATGCATAAATAAATAAAATGTTTTTAAAAAAAGACTAAATGTGCCTTTTTACTGACCTCTGTCCACTCCTAAGCAACTCACCTTTCCCAACTGAGATGATTAATCTTTTGTGTTAATTATAAACATCATCCTCAGTACCAGAAAGCATTGATTACATGACTCTTTGTACACATATTTGCCAAAGGATACTAACCAACATATTGAGAACCAATTTCTGAAGTGCACTGATGGCTTACAAATATATATTTTCTCTCATTCCAAATCCAAGAATTGATTTTGCTATAAAATTCACAGAAATGTTCCTGAATATTGTAAACTTTGTTATATTAGATTTCAGGTTAATATCTCAATTGTCTGACTTGTGCACTAAATTATACAAACAAATAAAAAAAAGCTTTGAGTAAATTTTCATTTTTTTCAACCTAAGAGCAAAAGGGTAGGCGGGGTGGGGGGGAATATTGCCTTTTTAAAACCCTACAGTGAAAGAAAGGGAAATAGGAATTCCTTTCTGAAATGATCTGAGAGATACTATAATTAATTCTCTTTCTCTTTTAAACACTCACATTTTCAAGATTTTTTTCACTTTTTTTCTGATAAACAATATATCATTGCATCTTTTTGTCAAGCATATGCACATACACACTCTTACATTGTTCAATTTATATACACACCCAGCTTTATGCACATGTACATACAGACACAATTTACATACTTGCAAAATCTTATCTATAAACACACACAGTTTCACCTGTCCTTTTTTTTTCTATTATATTTTAAGTTCCTGGGTGTAAGAAAGTTAAAACTAACTTGGTTATTTCATTCAAATATCTTGGGGCCATAAAATGACCCCATTTATGTTGTTAATAATATCCTTTCATGCTGATAGATCACTACATTTAGTTGACTGGTTAGCAGAAAATGTAATCTTTAGCTAAACATAAAATTAGAAACATTTTTCATTAAATTAAGTATAAAAACGTAAGTGAAAGTGTGAGAGGAAAAAATATACATATTTAGCATGCAAATAAAACAAAGTTTCAATCACATTTTTAAATTAGATGAGAAATTGTTGCTGATGACTAATTTAAGCTCCATGTAACCTACACTAACAATTATGTCAAGAAGCTATGAGATCTTGAAGATGCATATTTTGATGAAGATTTGTTAGTAAAGTTTTGGGAACCACATAGTGTTTTTCCTTAAAATCACACCTATTAAACTTATTTTGATTTGGTTTTCAAAATTTAACATATTGATATATATGTATTATGTATAGATTTGCATGCATTATGTATAGATATACATAATACATAGACATGGATATAAACATTACATACCAAATTGTTCACAATTTTCTAATAGGACAATTTGCAAGACAGAGTTCCCATAGAGTTAAGAGTATAAGCATAAAATATAGCATTTTTGTGTACTTTATAAAAATAAGGTCATAAAAAACATATAGCAGAGTATTAAGTCTCCAAAAAAAAAAAAAAAAAAGACAACTTTGGTTGGTACTTTTCATCAGGGTGATGTAATGGTTCATTAGCTACAAAAATTGGCTCTGTGAAGATTATTTTTCTTGGAATCAGACAAATCTCAGCATTGAGCACTACAATGTAATCAAGGTTATTCAAGTCAATCATTCATAATGCTAATGGGAGAGAAATCCAAAAATCACCAGTCACCTGCAGGGAGTGTAATGACCACATGTGCTGTACGGGGATCACACCGTTGTATCTGAAGATAACCTAAGCTTTATTCCAGCTTGATGAAATGGAACTTTTTTTTCCTTCATTAATTCAGCAAATGCTTATTCATCTGCTTTGCAGATACAGAGAAGAAGTTAAATATATATTTTTGCCTACTAGACACAGGGAGAGAAAAGAAAGAACATCAAAGAAAATCACACAAGTAATACACCTATAATGAAGAGCAGGCCATGACGATGCAGTAAAATTTGAGCCTCTTTGATATTACTCTTCTGAAGGAACAGTTTTGGATTTGGATTCTGATCTTGTGGTTTACTTGTTCTGTAAGGTTGGGCAAATTATGCAACCTCTCTAGTCTCCTTTTCTTCAACTCTAATGGGAACTAATTCTGGGCTGTGGTAGTTTTAAAGGGGGTCTGTGTATACTTTGCCATAGCTCCCACAAGAAGGTGTAGTTGTGTCTTCTCCCTTGAAACTAGGTAGTGAATGCTTTGAACTGTAAACAACAGAAACCTGTCTCTCTCAGATGCTCCATCTCAGAAAGCATTCATCAGCCTGAGAGAAGTGCAGGCAAAAGGGAAAGACTTTTGTAAGCTCTCTGGTTCTAATCTAGTCACCACTCACGTGCTTGAAGAAACCATTGAGAAGTAGATATCCCAGGATTTTTGTTTGTTTGTTTGTTTATTTGATGCCCCACTTGTTTATTTAGTTTTTGTTACCTTTGCTTTTGGTTTCATATCCAAAAATATCATTGCTAAGTCCAATGTCAATGAGTTTTTTCCTTGTTTTCTTCTAGGAGTTTTACAATTTCTGGTCTTACATTTAAGTCCTTAATATACTTCAAGTTAGTTTTTGTGTACAGAGTAAAATAGGGGTTGAATTTCATTCATTTGCATGTGGATATCCAGTCATCCCAATATCATGTATTGAAGAGACTGTATTTTCCCATTGTGCATTCTATTTTTTTAAAGATTTATTTATTCATGCATACAAGAACGGGTTACAGGCCAGATGTGCAGGAGGGTGAGAGGATTCACCAGAGACAGAGTGGGGAACAGAAAAGGCAGACTGACTGAAATGCACTGCTGAGGGGAGCAGAGGGCAAGACAGGAGAGGTCTGCTGCGCCATGTGGGATTTTCCCCAGCCCTGCGGGAATCAAACTGGCACTGCAGAGGCTGAGAACAGCTTCACAGTGCTCTGCTCAACCGCCTGTGCCACCAGGGGAGGCCCCTCATTGTGTAATCTTGACACCCTTGTCAAATATCAGTTATGCCTAGATGTGTGTGTTTATTTTGGGACTCTCCATTCTGTTCCATTGATTGGTCCTTATATCTATTTTTATAGCAGTACAGGAATATTTTGATTACTGCTTTGTAATGTTTGAAATCAGTAAGTGTGGTGTCTCCAGCTTTGTTTTTTCTTTTAAAAAATTGCTAGCTTCATCAGCTTCAATCTAGGTATTCTATTTGCTCCCAGCCATTCAATTCTCCCCATTTGAGATCCCAGGCTGGGGACAAGGCATGTCAAGACCATTTTGAGTACCCTACTATCTAAATTCATAATCTAAGACCCTAAATCATAATCTAATAGCCACTGTGTTATGTCAGTAATTTTGGGTTGGCTTGCTAAATAGCCTTAGATAATCAGAATCCTATCCTTCATGATAATAAATGTAAAGCAGACAGTATAGTGTTTTGAACAGAATAGGAACTAAGGAAAGGGAGAACATTTCATTACATAAGTTGTCAAAGTCTCAAAAGAAATGCTATACCCATGACAACAAGATAGTTTTCTAAGCATTCACCCAACACTGTACTACCTCCAAGGCATTTCACCATCAAAGTTCTGATCTGAATTGAAGGAAACTAATAACAGGAAATATTAGCTTAAAACACGTGAAAATAGAACACAGTACAAATCCTACCACACATCTATCTTTAGGTACAGATGAGGTCAGCAGGCTTATTTGTTATGCTAGAAATTGCTAAGGATAGAAATTGACATACTATAGATAAATCCATAAATAACTGAGGAGCAACAGTTTTTGACAAACCCTTTCAAAGCTCCCAGAAATGTGCAAATGTGCATTATTTGAAGTTACACTGTGCTTCAACTTTAAATGTTGGAAGCTAAAATAGCATTGCCTCTATTTATACTCAGGTCCACAAAGTGTCCACCCAAAACTAGAGAGGATGTATGTGCCATGTCAGCTTTTCCATTCTGCAAAGAAGCCTCTCCATCACATGGCCTATGATATTGATCACCCCTTCTAGGCTAACTGGGCACCACTTCTTTTCTCAGGGAGATATTTTCCAAATTACCCAAAGCAAGTACATAGACTAGAAACTTACTTCTGCCAAAAAATAAACCTCAGCCTTTGTATAGCATAGTTAAATGAAGGCTATTTCTAAGAGTTTACAGTTATTCACTCTCAAATTTGCAATCTGGGAAATCAGGCAAGGATGGGAAAAGTTAAAGAGTTTTCCCCAAATTTTATTTATATATAGCAAACACAGTGCCATATAATCATACGAGAGACAGTGAAAAATTAAAAATATCTTTATAGAGCAATTTCTGTTATTTCCTGCTTGGGTTGTATTATGTTTTCTAATTGCAAAAATCCTTTAAATTTTTTTTATTCTAATTTTAGTAGGGGTGCTAAAAATTTATCAATTTAGACTTTAACAATCATTGAATACAATGATGATATTTTTGCAGACAGGTATTCCTGGTTATTGCCTTCACTAGGTTACCCCCTCCTTTTTTTTCCAGAAAAAGAAAATCATTTATTTAGACTGGAATGGTTTTGCTTTAAACTGGTCCATTAGGAGTGCATGCAAATATTGCCCCAAATACTTTGCATGCTCAACTTGACAATATGTAAGCAAAAATGTGCTTGCTGCAAATGAACTAGTTACATAATTTGGGAATCCGGGGCAGAATGAAAACGGGGGCCTTTGGTTTGAATGCTAAGAATTTCAAGATGATGAGAGAAGAACATTAAAAAAAAAAAAACCCCTATGGTCCTTCGAAGCACTGGGCTCTTGTACAAGTTATCCCTGTATGAAGCCAAACCTGGCTGCAAACTATTTCTAGAACATTGCATTAGCAGAGCAGTGACTGAGTGAACAAATTACATTATTTTCTGTCAGTGGAGACTTCCAGTGTGAATCTGTGGGTACCTCAGTGGCTTTAAACTGAATCATTCTTGTCAAGTAAATCTTAATTTAAGGTATCCCCAAATTCCTCACCAAATTCACTAAGGAAAGCTTAGAGTCTACTAACATCTTCAGCAAAATGGATTTCCATATTCACCTGCCCACCTAATGATCCTCAATGCATAAGGTTTGGGTTTAAGACCAGGTGATATAATCACTCTTGCTTCAGCAAGATAAAAACATCAACCCTTAAATGCATTTGACCTACTGAGCCAGTTGCATTTTCAATATTATCTCAGGTTATAAGAAATTCTCCTTCAAATTTAAAAGATTTAGCTGATTTTTATTTGCTAAAATAATTAAAGGTTTAATTAATAAGGTCTGAAAACATGAGATTTGAAAGTAGATACATGAGAACACTCAGGATTATTAGAAAAAGGGACAGGAGAGTAAAGAACACTTGCGTAGACGCAAGCAGGCAAAAAGAGCTGCCTCCACTAAAGAGTGAGAGTGAGACTTTCCTGTTCTAAGGCCTATAGAGAAATACGTACAGTGCCATGCATATCTCTGTGGCAATGGCTATCTTCCACAAGAAACAAAGCAAGTACCACAAATTACAAAGTTTGATTGTATGAATGTGTGCAACCCTTTTCCCAAAATCTTTTCTCTATTTGGGAATCTGAGTGAATTTTCTACTATTCTAGAATTTTTATTTATTTTTTTTAAATTTGGCATTTTTTTTTTATAGAGGCATGTTTTTATTTTTATTTATTTATTTGTTTGTTTGTTTTGTTTATACAAGTACTGGGTACAGTCAGAAGCGCAGGAGGGTGAGAGAATTCACCGAGCCAGAGCGGGGAGCAGAGCAGGCAGAAGGACAGAAGTACACTGCTGAGGGGGGCAGCGGGCAGCAGGAGAGGTCTGCGGCGCCATGCAAGACCCTCGCCCGGTGGCCAGGGAGCAGTCGGGGATCGAACCTGCGCTGCAGAGGCCGCGGGCAGCTTCGCAACCCAGCGCTCAACCGCTGCGCCACAGGGGAGGCCCTTTTCTAGAATTTTTATTTGCCTTTACCTTACACCAGATTTTCTCAATGCCAGCACTAATAACATTGTGGACTCAACAATACATGGATGTGGAGGGTTATTAGGGACTTTGTCCTGAGCTCAGTGTTCTGTGCTCTACCACCAGATGTTAATAGCATTCACTCCTCCTAGTGATAGGAATCAAAACGTTGTCCAGATATTGCCAAATGCTCACTGAGTTGGGGGAGAGGCAATGCCCCCACTCCCCATCTCCACTGAACCAATGCCTCAGATCTTCCTCTACAAACAATGAAGTGAATAGCACAATGGTTCAGAGTTCAGGTTTAGGATCCTATAGATACTAGTTCTAGATCATGTTTGTCACTCAAAGTTTGGATGCACCTGGGACATTCAAATGACCTGTCTAAAGTTTATTCTCTTCCTCTATAAAATAGAGTTTTTGATATTTATCTAATAGGATTGTGGTCAAGACCAAATGGATAAAGCTTATAAAATGCTTAGCTTAGTACCTGGCACATATTAAACATTCAATAAATGTTATTTAAAAACTGCAATTGAAACGCAACCCAATTTAAATCAATAAAGTGAGAATAAAGAACTCAAGGAAGGAAGAGGGAAAGGATGATACATTTCTAAGACTAAACACTTCTTTTCCCTCCACTTCCATGTAAGATCTAGGCTGTGAAATTATATTTTTTGCTTCAGAATTTTTAAGATATTATTCGGAAAGGTTTAAAAAATTGTAGGCTTTCTCAGCACATGTTTTTGTCTATCCTTGTAAGGGTAAGTTGGAGGAGAAAAATACTGATAATTTGATTTTATACCAATATATTGTATTTTCCTCAATTTGAAAATTATTTTATTTTAAATTATTTAAATCAGACAAGGATAAGTAGTCACTATGCGGTGGGGAAATAAATCCAACAAAAAGAAGCATAAGTTGCAGATCTTTTCTTCTTATAAATCCTACTCTTGAGGTGGAGTGAACATGTTATAAGTATATGGACATATTATATCATTATATCACATTACATAAGATTGTAAACAGAATCCATGGGAGTAAAGGAAATTACTGCTATTAAAGTTAAATATCATTTATTTATGGATTATTCGTTGCTAATCACTGTGCTGCACACTCAACATAGCACCTCTTTTTCAAATCAATTTTTTTTATTGAGGTGACACTGATTTCCAACAGGGTGTATGATACAGCAGTATAGGTTCAAACCTCTTCAGATAAATGTTACTATATAACATCCACTAGTAAAATATCCATAATCCTATACCATAGTCTACAAGGTCTCCTGCTCCTTTTGCTCATTTGCAAAACATTTGTTCACTGAGTTATACTGATCTTCTAATTGTTGGTGCAGCCATTATATAATATGTGTGTATTTAAATATCATGCACTGATATTATGACTGATCTCATCAGAAAAGGTCACTGTGACTTGGTAAGCTGTCTACCTCATAGTGGCAGTTTCAAATTTTCCAAATTTCTCATTTCCTTTGAAAGCCTGATTTTTAAGATTGGCAGAAAGCACTAAAAGTTTTTCTTTTCCTTGAAATGATAGGCTCACTTCATTCTGACTAACACCATTGTATGAATAATCATAGTTTGTCAATTGTTCTTTCAAGTACAATTGACATTCCATGATAAGAGCTGCTAGTTTAGCCTGCAATTCAGTCACACCAGTGCCTTTCCTGGAGACAACTGTCATATTTCAATACGTGGCTGACGTGCCTTATGCCTATTTCTTGTATTTGTCACTAGAATATCAAAAAGATGTATACTCAAGGTTTGTGGTTTAATGAAAGTTATACATTTTACTGCTTCATAGGAGAAATTCCTAAATAAAACCGAAGGATTTTTTGAGCTATGCAAATACCTTATATAATAATACCATAATGATGGGCATATAGCATATATTTATCCAGACCCATACAATGTGCAGCACCAAGAGAGAATTTTAATGTAAACTATATACTGGAGACTATGACATGATGATGTAGCTTCATCCACTGTAACAGCTGCACCTCCCTGGTGGGGAATGTTGATAACACAGTGAGGCACTCTCCATGTATATGTGGGGGCAGGAGTTAGATGGAAAATCTCTATACTTTCCTCTCAATTTTGTTTTGAACCTAAAGCTGCTCTAAACAATTAATTTTTCTTTTAATTGCACATGGTGTGGAAAAATCCAGTGACCACTGTCTTGATTTGTGCTAAGAATGGCATTTTTACCACCCTTACTGTATTTGTTACCAGTGAAATTTTAACACAATGAAAAATGCAAATAAAAATCTTTGTTTTTGAGATACCATCTTACATCAGTGAGAATGGCACATATTTAAAAAACTAGCAACAACAAATGTTGGCAAGGTTGTGGAGAAAAAGGAACTCTCCTGCACTGTTGGTGGGAGTGCAAACTGGTCCAACCACTATGGATAGCTGTGTGGAGATTTCTGGACCTACTAAACATAGAGCTTCCATATGATCCAGCAATTCCACTCATAGGTATTTACCCAAAGGACACAGAAACATCAATTCCAAAGAGCACCTGCACCCCTATGTTTATAACAGCACTGTTTACAATAGCTAAGCTATGGAAACAACCTAAATGCCCGAAAATAGATGACTGGATCAAGATGTGGTACATATATACCATTGAATATTACTCAGCAATCAAAAAAGAGAAACACATGCAGTTTGCAGCAACATAGATGGAGCTGGAAGGGATCATGCTCAGTGAAGTAAGTCAGAAAGAAAAAGAAAAATACCAGATGGTCTCACTCATAGCAGGAATCTAGAAAACCTAAATAAGAGACCAGGGAAAAGACTATTCAATGCAAAGTAATAATCAAAATCAACAAGCAACTATAAACAAGAGACACACTAAGGGGTGGAGGCGGATTAGGGAGGGGCGGGAGAGGAAGAACTAGAGTCAAAATAAGGGGGGGGGTGTAATTGTATGGGGGATATAACCAAAATGAAAATGCATACTTTGTACAAAGATGAAAAATGATGTAAGAATTATATAAAATAAAATATTAAAATAAAATAAAATAAAATATTAGCAACGCCCATAAAAAAAAATTTTTCGTTTTGAGATGAAAAGAGTTTTCTCTACTCAGGTTCTCTAACAGAGAATTATTAGCCTTGCCATTCTCTATTTCCAAATACCTCAAAATTCTCCCCATAAGAGAAAATGGTCATTGAGCAATAAAAGGATTGTAAAGAAAGCAAATAGATTGAACGTATGAAAGAGATATGTAGACGTATGTACAATTAATAACATAAAAATGTAATTGATGATATTATTTTCAAGGTGCTCCACTCTAGGTAGTAAGTTAATCAAACACATGTCTTTCAGGCTTTATATACTACTATAGACTTTAAAGTAAATTATATTCTCATTAAAAACTATGAGTATTGTATCCCATAAATGACAATTACATTAGAATTGATTTTGATAGGTTATAAATCATTTTGTAATCTCCCATAAGAAGGAAGAAATGGATAGATATGTTAGGATTGTTATTTAATACTGAACAGTTTAATAAATAAAATGGACATAAATCTCCCTGCCTTCAAAAAGAAGCATTTTTATCTAACATAATAAATAGCCTCTCATATATAAAACTATTAGTTTAACTATAAGACTTTGGCTATAGTCTTAATTTTAAACATTGAATGGGATTGTCTTATTACTTATAGAACATGAAAATTATTACCAGATTTTTAGGTCTCAAGAAATGCGTTTTAATCAATTATTTTATGGAAATGGAAATAATTTTTACTGAAGCAATATGTTTAGTAGACCTAGATATTCTGCTATTATTTCAAAAATACCTTAAAACATACTTAGGATGAAATCCTTCATAAACTTTATCATTTGAATTAAATGAGGATAATTACTTAACTAATATGTACAAGAAAGAAACTAAAATTATTTTAACCATGTTTCTTTCATTACAATCTATTCATCAAACTACATATCTATTAACCTTCCTTCCCACCCATATTACCCCCACAACTCCTTGGTCTTCTGCACCCCACCAGTTGCAAAGTAGAGTAAAGCAATAAAACCAGACCTAGAGGGCCTCCCTGGTGGTACATCGGTTGAGCTGTGGGTTGCGAAGCTGCCCGCAGCCTCTGCAGTGCCAGTTTGATTCCCAGCCACCGGGCGAGGGTCCCACATGGCGTGCAGACCACTCCTGCCACCCACTGCTCCCTTTAGCAGTGTATTTTGTCCATCTGCCTGTTTTGCTCCCTGCTCTGGCTCTGGTGAATTCTCTCACCCTCCCGCACTTCTGACTGTACCCAGTGCTTGTATAAATAAATAAATAAATCTTAAAAATAAATAAATAAATGAAACCAACATTTAAAAAAATAAAAATAAAATAAAAATACAACCAGACCTAGAGATATATTTAAGTGTATTTAAGGGGAGAAACCAACCAGACAGAATGAAAAATTATAATCAAAGACTAGGTGAACAGCCACACAGTATAACATCAGGAAAATAATTCAGGACACTGCTTTATAATGCAAATCGGAATACAAATGGATTGGGTAATATTAGAGAAGGGATGGGTGAATTGGTTTGTAGAGACCTGCCTGGATATGAACGTTAAAACCCAATCTCGGAAGAAGAGATGAGTCGATCAGATTAAAGATGCTTTAGGAGCTAATACAGTATTATTTACAAAAGTATAAGTAGTCTTTAATGAGTATGCTGTATGTCCCCTCTACAACCATTCTTTACCCTTCCCCATGCAGTTCTGTGCCTGACAGACTGACTGTTACGGGCTTCCTTGGTGGGTTTTAGTTTTCTGACTCTAGTGAGCCAGTGGGGGTTGTGGGGCATCAGCAGGAAACCTGAGGGTGGACAACACAAGCCTGAAATCTACACAGGCTGTGAGATATCAGGTTCCTCTACCAAAGGCTTCAGCACCCCTCTGTTCTACTCTTGCATAGCAAGAGGATTTCTCTGAATTTTAGAAACTCATCCCTCCCCTTCTCCTTCAGGCTTAAGGATGGCAATGTGCCACCAGCATTCAGTAAGTACTCCCCAATTGCTATACTTGAATGTGTCACCAGTTTCCCACAAGAATCTTTGAGTGACAGAATTTGAACAGATTGATTCATTTATATATATATATATGCATATATGTGTTTATATGTGTATATACACATATATACATACACACACATATTGCAGTAATGCTGGCTTACAGTACTGTGCTTCAAGGGTCTAGGTTCAGGGCCTCCCCGGTGGTGCAAGGGGTTAAGACGCAACCTATGAAGCTATCCACAGTCACTATGGCATGAGTTCGATCCCTGGCCTGGGAGCAACCCACATGGTGCAGCAGACCTCTCCTGACTGGCCCGCTGCTCCCCTCAGCAGTATATTTCGGTCAATCAGCCTGTTCTGTGCCCCGCTCTGTCTCTGGTGAATCCTCTCACTGCCCCCCCCCACACACACACACATACCTCTGGCCTGTACCCCGTCCTTGTATGCATAAATAAATAAATCTTTTAAAAAAAAAGGAAGGAAAAAAAGTCTAGGTTCACACCTCTACAAATGCATGTTACCACACCCACCATCAAAGAACCAATATTTCTCTATGACATCCCCTTTTGTTCTTTATAAATTCAGTGTGCTAGCACATAAAGCATTTTAAAATAATGCTCTGAAAGCATTTCACAATATTACCTTTCCTTGTTCTCATCCTTTCTCTCTTTGCCCAGAGATCCAGGGAAGACATAGTAGGAAACATGAGGATTTTTGGAACAATAAAATGGGAAGCCTTGATCAAGGAGAGCTCAAATATCCTGAGTAATCAATGCATTTATATTTTGTACTTAAAATATACAAAACTAAGCTCTTAATTCTTTCCCTCCCCACAAATTTACTCCTCTCTCATTTCTGCCCGTCTCAGAAAATGTCATCAATACTCCTCCAGGTTCTCATGCCTAGGATTCATCTCAGGCCTCTCTTTTCCTCACACACACCATCTAACCCACCAGGAGGTACAACTAGGCCTTCCCGCCAATAAGATCTTCATTCAACAATATCTCAGCACCTCAGTACCCTCACTCCAGTCCAAGTCAAATTTTTCTCTCAATTATCCCCACACAATAACCTCTTCCATCCTATTCTTGGCCCTTCTACAATTGTCAGTTCCGTCCAGAGCAGAAAATATCTTCCTTAATAAAATCAGATTTTATTACTTTCCGGCTCAAAGCTTCTCAGTGTTTTCACATCCTATCCAGGACCTATCACTCCAACCCAGTTCTTACCTAGTGACTTTGCTCTTTCTCATTCACAACAAGCTTGTCTCCCTCAGGGATCTTCCAATTTCTGATACCATCTTTTTGCAATAATTTTGCCCAAGATGTTTACAAAACTCTCAACTTTCCTTCCATTTTCTGCCTGTCATCTCCTTGGAGTCTATCTTTTATTACTCTCTCTAAAACAGTGCTCTGCACCCTAAGTTTATTTTGATTTATCATACTTTTCATAAAATTGCCATTGTAGTCCTTTTTATTATATTTTCCCTCTAAAAACTATGAGCTTTATAAAGGAAAATGTTTTGTCTGTACTGATTATATTTGTATTCCCAGTGCCTTAAACAATTTCTAACTCCAGGTAGATGCTTGCTAGATGGAATTAAACTTTTATTCTCAATATATACAGATATTAATTTGTGATAATACACACCTGAAGGCTATATAATGTTGCAATGCAATGCTACTTCAATAAAAAAAAAGTTTAATTTGCTGAATGAGTCAAAGAAGGAACAAATGAATGAACATAATATAGTAATATACTTTGGTTACTGGAAAGCATAGTTGGTTCTAACTTGTGAAAAATTTTTCCATTTAGTAATGTCTGGATAGAGCAGAAACACTGGCATCCAGCGGTTATAGGCCAGCAGTATTTCTAAAGATCCTACAATGCACAGGATATTGAATCACACCAAGATTATCCAACATAAAATAATGTGTCAAGAATGAGAAACTCTGCTCTAGAAGGTTAAAAAATATATTAGAAGAAATCTTCCCAATGAGTAATCATATACCCCCATGTTTATTATCCAGTTGTCATATGTCATAGTCACCAGCAAGATGAGTATATAAATAGGAAAACCAGAGAAACATGGATCCTAGCAAGAAAGGGAAGACCTACTGAAGGGGAAGAAGACCAGAGGTATCTGACTGTAACCAAAATCTAAGACATGTGTAAGGTAAATTTGAGTCTAGTTTTGACAGAAATGCAGGAAGTGTGTGACAATGCAAGGCTAGTACTAGAGTGAATGAGTCAATCCATTCATGGGGACAGGAGCTGCAGCTGCTGTCCAGGTACCCATGTGCTTCTCCTCATATAATATGTTAGCAGAGAGGAAGTTGGCATCCTAGGCCAAAAGGATGGGGTTTGGAGCACAATCCCAATCCTACTGGAAGAGGTAAAAACTGTGTCCACATAGCAAAGACTATGGTTTTCCTGATACCAGTAACATATGAGAGAGCACCAGGATCAGAGAAGAGCAATGATGTTTAGATGATATAGGAGGACTGAAGACATTAATGTCTCTTCCTTTAAAAGAATTTCTAAGAAACATTTTCCCCCACAGTCTAAATTAGGTTTGTCACTTGCTTTCTTCATTAACCCTTTCACCATATGTAGTGATACATTCTTATATATGCTTATTTGATTGCCATTGCGTTCCAAAGTCTGTGTGGAAGAACCCTATCAGTGAAGATTTTGGTACCAGGGGTCTCTCCCAAACTAGGTACTGATGAGTATTTGTTGAGTGACCAAATAAATAAAGGTATACCCTGTACTGAACTGCACTACAATAAAAAAAAAAAAAATCACAGTCTCATCAGAAATGAATATTCAAGTATCTAAAGTTCCACTTTTCATACCAGTATAAAAGATTCAAAATATTCCATGGAACCCCTACAAGCCAGTGGTCTTCCAATTCAAGGTATGAAGTAGATTTAGGATTTGAAACCTTCTACTTCAAATTGCTCAGATAATAATAGGCTTTGATTTTATTCAACAGATTGCAAACACTTCCATGTACCACAACTGGAAATAGGTCTTTGGGATTGAAAGATGAGTAAAGTAAAGCTGGCCTAAATTCTGATGGATGTTACACCAGTGAAATCAGCAAGTGTTAACAAATGCATTTGCAAGTTGTGATAGTTGCCATGGAAACCTAAACAAACAGTAAACTACAGCCAATGACAGAGAATCACAGGGTGACCCACTCAGATCCTGTGATTAGCAAAAAAAAATGACCCTGGGGAGGTAATATTTAAGATAACAATATTTAAAGATAAGAAAAGGGAACTGTACTGGGATCATTTTTAAATGAATAAAAACACCTTAAGCTTTTATCATGAAATTACAAAATCTTTCTGTGAAACATTATTGGCAAATGAGGTTAAATAAACTCTTTCATATCTAAATGATAAACACTTATAGAGCAGAAATATTTAAAATTCTCCAGGCCTGTTAAGGACTCCACAAACCAGAGGAATAAAGTTGATTACTTAGGAAAAAAAGGTAAATCGAACTCAGTTGACCTTGTCCCCATCAACCTTAACGCATGCTATCAAATCGATTTTTGCCACAGAAGGATTATGACACCAGGTCTGCGAGTTAGCGGTCCAAATTCACTGAATGATAGAATTATGAATAGGAAAGGAAGAAGTCATCAAAAAAGAAATGGCTTGAATATCAACATTCTCAGACCTCTTATAGAAAGGTAAGTATCTGATGCAACCCCTACTATGTATTAGGCACTTCACTAAATTTGTACCATCTGCCTTCTCACTTAATGCCTGAGTGTCGTATAACTTTTATAGGTGGGGAAATCAAACCATGTAGAGGTTAAACCACTAAAATAAGCATCCAATAACTAATAACTAAGTTATGATAACAAGTTTGGTATCACTCCAAAGCTTACTCCCTCTTGTTTTAATATGCCATCTCTTCTGTTCTGGAATAAGCTCTCTGTATAGCACATCTTGGCCTTTACCTTTCCATCTGAAAAATGAGTGAGCTGGTCTAGATTCACTTAAATAACTCCTAACACTTGCAGATTTCTGTCAATGGCTAAGGTTTCCTTCAACTCATTTGACATCCTCATATTTCTACCATAAAACCAAAAATGACTCTGACCATCTGTTCCTTTGACCATGTCAATACCTCCTTTGTTTGGAAGAGAGCTAGGTCTGGAAATAGAGAACATTCAAGCTGCTGACCATTCTCTCTTCTCCAAAATGGTGTTCATTGTAATAATAAAGCAAGATACTAATCTTTGCTCAGGCTTATTTACCAGTACTCTTCTTGATAAGAATGTAAAAGCAAAATTACCCCCCTTTCTCTCTCAAGAACTAGAGTTCAAACAAAACCATCAGGTATAACAGGTGTGTGGGGTTTGGGTCACCTAGATAAGCTGACTGACGAGGCTCATTTAGACTTGAAGAGGCTACTGGAAAGCTACAAATTAATAACACCTCAGAGTATAATTAAGCAGAATGAGAAAGCACAATTGGAAAGTAGATGGGTCATTTTAAGAGCACTAGCCTTAAGAAAGTTTGCCAGTCAAGGACTAAACTGAACAGTTAGGTAAGGAAAGAGTTCACCATGGAAATTTTCTGGTGACAAAAATATTATTTCTACAATTTGTTATATATTTATCTTTCATATCCCAAAGCAGCACTATCCTTGGCCACTGCTTTCAACTTTATCATTATTTAATAAGGATGTTCAAAGATTATCAGGGAGGAAGTTCCTGAGTATCTGATGATGAACAGATTCCAAGTAGAGTTGGGATCGCTATTCTGGGATTGGCACTGTCATCAATCATTTTTTTCCATTCACAAACTAAGCAAAATAAAACAAACATTCCTACCAAGGATATGTAATGACAATAAAGAAAACAAAGGGACAGAAAAAGTTAAACTGAGAAACTAACCCTTGAAACTTAACTGTGAAGTGGTGGCCACCAGAGGTGGAGGAAGAAAAATAAGGAGGGGTCAGAAAACTGAAGGGGGCCTCGCTGGTGGCCTAGGGGTTAAGTCTCAGCACTATCACCTCTGCAGCCTGAGTTCCAAATGGCCTGCCAGAGAGCTGACCCGCATATGGTTTGGCAGATCTATCCTGTCGTGCCCGCTGCTCCCCTCAGCAGTATATTTCAGTAGATCTGCCTGTTCTGTTCCCCACTCTGGTGAATCCTCTCACCCCCTGCAACTCTGGCTTACACCCCGGTTCTTCTCTGCAATAAATAAGTCTCAATAATAATAAAAAAAGAACATGGGAAAGAGGGAGCACAAGGGTCTGTGGTGTTGGCATAGGGGATTTTTGGGGGGTGGGTGTACTGTGGCAACAATGACTTGAAGGGGGAATCCTGCTTCTTTAATGGTAACAAAGGCATAAGCCATTATTAACTCAATTAAAAAAATTTAAATAAATAAATATAAAGCCCCATACTTTGAGACACTATTCTAAACAACCAGATTTTACATGTATTATGTGATGTAAAATAGAATTCATTTAGGTAACTCTCTTCTGAAGTTTAATTTGTAAAATATAAGGAAGTCAATTTACTTATCAAATGATTTTATAAGTGAATTAAGCCAAGTGGCTTCTTCAGAGAACCCAAAAAGAGAATTGAACTTGAATCAAATGTCTATGGGGAAAGTGTTTGAGAATAAACTACTATGTGTCCAGATTACGTAAATATTTAGACTTTAAAGGATTAAAAGCACACAGTCTCAACAAATGTTAATATAATTTACATATTTTTAAATTCATAGATTCCTTTCTTGTAACAATCCAAAAGAATCATTCCTAATCCTAACAAATTCTGCTTTTCATTACATTTTACCAAAGAAAATCATTTTAAAAATTGCATATATAGATAGATATCTACTTTTATTTTAAGAACCATAAGGTAAAAGATAATTTGCATATGTCACAGTAATTAGAATTATTTCTTATTGTGAAAAGGTTTGAGTATTCCATTTTCAAAAACCATAGTTTCAATGAAAATGATACCAATGGTTAAATCAATATTTTTCAGTAAGAAATGTGAACATATAACCCCAGAACAATAAGAGAATGACTAAAGAAAAATTTTTACCTTTATTAAAACACCATTAACTTTATTTTAATTACACTTTAATTTATTTATCATGTAAAAAGATTTTGTGCAAATGATTAATTGCTCTTTGTAAATGCACTCCAAGATTAGAATTATGCATATACAATCAAATGCTCTATTTTGATTTCATTTCATCTATTAAATTATTAAAAACAAATTAAGCTCTAAGTAATTATGGCAGTAGAAAATACACTCAAGGCAACTTTACATATTTCATGTGAAATGAAATAAAAGACAATAAAATGCATTGATAGAAAAGGATAAACATTGAATGTGTTTCTATTTAGTGTGTGATAAAAAAAATTCCCGATTTATTAATACTTTGTTTTTAGTTCATGTCTTGGGCATTCCAATGACTGAAATAAGGCAAATATTCTTTTTCCTCTTTCCAATTATAAAATAAGTATGCACTACAACTTTTACATTATTATGTAAATTTATTTTGCACTTTAGAGTTGTGCTAAATAATTGCTAACAAAAACGTATTATTTGACTTGGGGATACGACACAAAAATGAAAAGAACTGGCAACTATGGCCACTGCATGGATGCTGACCCCTGTTTTCTAGCATGAGGATCAAGGACAGCACCATCAGGAGCACCTGGCAATGGTACAAAGCAGTTATGGTCCTTGAGAAAAAGAATATTTTGCCCTCTGATTCTTACTATAATTATTTAAAATTATAAGATGGAAATAAAGGTAGTTTTTTACTTTCTTCCATTAAATTTCATTGTCAATGTTATATTCGTACATTACAACTTAACAGGAATTGCAGACGTGTGTAAATCTCCACTTAAAACTCTTTCCACAGTTTGAAAGGATTGGGAAGTAATTCAAATGAACCTCTAGGAGACCAATTTATACAATTATAAAAAGGAAAGAGGATGATATGGAAGGAAGGGAGGGAGGAAGGAGAAGGAATGATGTAATAGGATTAATATAGAGGTGATCTTGACCACATTTATGAGCTCCCACTTTCAGAGATATTGTTAGATAACAAAATGTTTTATATATTAAAAAAAAGAATTATACAATAGCTTTCATTGAATCATAGTCAAGTGCACGTGACGGGTGTGCTATAGATAATGCAGTTTCCCACTGAAGTACACACTTCCTCTCCCTCACACCCCCATCACCTCCACCCCCAGGTAACGAAAAGTAGAAGCAGTGGTTACCTCTCTTTTGGTTATCAAATGCAATCATTGGCAAGTAAGTATATTCTGGTGACTTTTAGATAACAGTCATCCACAAGTGGGTTTAGTCAATACGTAAACAATTTCTGCATTTACTTTATACTCCAAACTGACTGATTTTAAGACAAAGATCCCCTCAAATTTATCTTCTCCTGAAAGATGCACGTCTAAAATAGATTTATTTTTATTGCATTTTCTGTTCTCTATCTTCACCTTAACAAAACTTAAGCTCTATCAAAATACAGCACACAAGAGAAATAAAAAAGAATATATTGTATTGCCTTTGTCTGCTTAAATACTGAGGCTATAATAAAATAATTTGCCTTTATAATAGTAACTGATGGAAGAAGATATCATTTTTCATTACAATATAACCATGAGGACAGTATAATAATCCTTATTGAAGACATATTAATGATTCACTGAAAACCATAGGCCTGGAAATAATGACTGAGAAAAAAGTTACAATAAAGAGTATTGAGAATGGGCCTCCCCGGTGGCGCAGTGGTTGAGCGCTGGGTTGCGAAGCTGCCCATAGCCTCTGCAGCACCCGTTCAATCCCTGGCCACCGGGTGAGGGTCCCACATGGCGTGCAGACCTCTCCTGCCGCCCACTGCTCCCCTCAGCAGTGTACTTCATCAGTCTACCTGCTCTGCTCCCTGCTCTGGCTCTGGTGAATTCTCTCACCCTCCCACGCTTCTGACTGTACCTAGTGCATGTATAAATAAATAAATAAATCTTTGGGGGGGGAAAAAAAAGAGTATTGAGAATGTCCAGTACAGGCCCCTGAGGAAACATGGCTATTTCAACATCATATAAATCACTTATGATTTTTAAAGCTCACACTTTAGCATCATTTACCTGTGAACCATTTTACCCAGGTAGGCCAAGAGTCTATGGCAATCAAGTTGTTAAATACCTTTGACTTTTTAACCGACTGGCTGATTGAACAGAAAAACAATATTTCCAGTAGCTATTGATTTTACTAATTTTGAAAAAAATGAAACTAAAATATATATGAATGAAACTGTCTAAACTTACTAACCTTTCTATTTAATCCTCTAGCAGAAATGACTTGGCTCTGGTTCAAAACTAATGCTTGGGGGGAGTGTTGTCCTTTTTCTTATGTACTCTTTAGTTAAAATATTGAAATCTTTGAGAATATACTAAATTGGAATTCCAAAAACAAAGCTACCAAAAATATAAACAAAATGGAAAGCATTTTGTTTTTTTAAGAAAGCATTCTTTTTTTTAAGTGTATAAAAGTAAGATCAATGTAATAAATCACATCTGAATTCAAATGGGCAAGGAAAAAAGAGGGATTGTGTCCACCACAGATCAATTGGTTAGAGGGTAAGACAGACCCAGCAGATTGCTGTCAGGTCTTAGAAAGGTTATTCTATTAACTCTTAAATCCATGAACCACCGGTCACCACGACCTTAAAATTTAGAATCAACTATGCTACATATGTCAGCAGGGTTCTATCATTACTTTATTATCAGTTCTAAATTACCATACAATATAATATCACAAATACCTAGTGACATATAGTAAAGGTTTCCACTATACTAGTGAGGTATGCCTTCAGCCCAGGACATTTTACATGGCATTCTATTTCTTTAAAGGATTGTTGTGACATGAATCAAAATGAAACCTGATTAGCAAATTAAAGATTTGATTAGCTCTTTGCAAAATGAAAAAGAAAGATATTAATCAAAGATTGTCAGTAGGGCATAACTTGTCCCTTAATTCAACCAACACCTGCTTGCTGGAAGCAAAGAGATAATGGCTGTTAATGCTTGAGAGCCCTTTGATTGCTATGAAACCTTCTTTATTCTTCTTAAATAAAGGTAATTACAGAGTACAATGCTTCTCAGAGGCTTATATAGTATTTATCAATAAAAGGTAAGGCAGTTTGATTGTGCTAAAGTTAAAAAATACAGCAATATCTGTCTACCATTCCTGGGGTCATAGACTTTGCTTTCCACTTCAAAAAATTAAGAACCGGATTAATATTCTTATCTAGGAAAATACTGTATTTCACCTTTTGTAACATGAATGCTTAGAAAAGGGAAAAGGAAATAATGATATTTCTATGGATTTTAAACAAATGACAGAACATTCACAACTTTACATCTGCTGATATGAAAAGACTCTCATGGCAAAACTCATAATATGGCCAACTTTCAGTAAGTTAACACATTAACATTTTAAAAGAATTATGAGAACTGAATCTGTGACAGCCATTATTGGCATAGATATACACAAGAAAATTGCTTCCTTATGGTGAACAAATTCAACTGTGTTTGGTACTGTGTATTTTGATTCTTCTGAGAAGATAGCAGAGGATCTCTGAGATTCAGTCCTGTACATGAAACTTCAGAATTTAAATTAGGAAGAGTCATTCTTCTGTGAGTCTCAAATTTATTTTATTTTACTTTTTAAAGATTTATTTATTCATGCATACAAGAGCTGAGGTGTAGGCCAGAGTTGCAGAGAGGTGAGAGGATTCACCAGAGACAGAATGGGGAGCAGAACAGACGGAACTAATGAAATACCCTGCTGAGGGGAGCAGCAGGCAAGATAGGAGAGGTCTGCTGGACCATAGGGGTCAGCTCCCTGACTGGGGATCAAACTCGTGCTGCAGTGAGCTGCCTATAGCTTCATAATGCTAAGACTTAACCTCTTCCTCTTGCACCACCAGGGAGGCACGAGTCTGTATTTTAATTGTCATTGGATATCACAATTTACAATAGCCACTTTTATTAGTATGTATTCTGAAAACACACTGAAATGCTCTTCTTGGTAATCTCATGAAGTAAACAGTGTAATAGCAGACAGTCCTGAACAGGAGTCAGAAGTCCTATATTCAAGATCCAGTTCTACCAACTTAAAGGCATAACACTTAAAGGTACTTAGACAAGTTCTATTACTTGAAAATTGATAATGGTGGCACACTATCACTGTACTACTTTGTGGGTTAAGTGGGAGAATGCATTTGGAAAATGTGGGGGGGATCATAACAAAGATTTTCCCAATTATCAGCATGTATTTCAACATTGGTGACACAAATGGTCACAAAATATTTGTATTTCCATATTTTGTCCCTCAAATTTGAACACTGGTCTTTGTTACTGTTGAATGGCACTCTCATGGAAACTCAAAATTATCACTATAAAGATATCAGGGCAAGAAACAGAAAATGAAACCAAATAACAAAGGGTTACAGTTTAGCTTCGTTTTTTGTTCTAAAATTTTCACTCGAGTATATACCACATGAAAAAAAATATAAGAAATAACAAGAGACCAGTTATTTCAACCACATGTGTTCAGGTAACACTTCATTTAATGTGGCTAGTTACAAAGCATAGAAAATATAAGTACTAATTATTGAAATGTAGCATTATATTACATTGATTGCATTACATTTGTATTTTATTTCCATATATCCTTTCAAAACATTTAATAATTCAACATGTTAATTCTAAGCAACAAATTGAAAACTTTCCACACTGATATTATATTAAAATTTCTCAAATTGTAAAAAATACAATGAAGACAGAGCATGGAGAGTGGGGGTATGGGAAGGCAAAAGGATGAGCAGTGATCAGGTAGGAGGAGGCTCAGGGTTCAAGGGAACCAAAGGGAAATTAGTGAATATAAAAGAAAAGCTGAGAACAGAGGACTCAAATAGATTTCAAAAGCTCCATCCAGAAGAATCTCTGGATGCAATCCATACAGGGCAAGGAATATTTTATGGAATGCCAAGACTTGAACTACAGCCTGGAAAACTGTATTTACAAGCAACAGATTCAATCAGACTGGCTCTAAGTAGTTCAAGACCAATATAACCATCAGATTCAAGAAAACAGGAGGAAGACAGGAGTGCCAAAGCCAAAGCAATCACACACTTCTTAATGAATCACTATTTAATAGCAGATTAATGCAGCAAATATTTGTTGTGCAACTACAAGATGCTAGAAGAGTGAATAAAACAGAATTCTCAATCTGAAGCTTATAATTTATAATTTCTTTGATATAATTTCTTATCATGTATCAATTCTAAATTGTATAGCAGACTTCACAGAAGAGCAGTCCTTGTAAAGTCATTAGACACCATGGCAGATTTTTATTTCAAAGGCACAGCTAATATTGAAAAACCTTATCATTACATATGAAATAAAGAAAAAGCATGCATGAACTAACCACACTATTCAATCACAGCTACTTCCTACTTCAGCATTCTTGCTCCATGAATCACTCATTCTTGGGAAAAGAAATAGGAATTTACTATCATAATTTAAGAATGTCAGTGAAGAGAAGAAGAATACGAATCTAGTATGATTAAAAAAGAAAATTCTTTGTAGGTCTATTTTGGCAGACCAAAATAATTTTAGATAGAAGCATATTTTATTATACTAAAAGGGAAGAAGAAAACAGCACAAAGAAGTGAACAGGAAAGGAATAAGATACAGAGGAAAATAAGCAAAGAGGAAATAATACAGAATAAATATTTAGGTTACTGTATTATGGGCTAAATGTTGCTGAATAATCTACTGGAAATTGGTTTTGCACAAAGACAAAAGAGGAAAAAGGGAATTTTTAACAGTGGTTAAAGGTGGTGTTTCCCTGGAAAAACAGCTGAAATGTTGATTTAATTATAAAGTGGGATTAGTGTCCTTAGGGAAGATGTCTCCCAATTGACTTGTCAGAGCTACTAACAAGTAGCAATTGTTTTGGAGAGAAGAGGCTCATCCAACCCTCATGCTCCAATGCCCTCTTCTCCATCTGCACCTTCATGTGGCCAGAGATAAGGAGAGACACCTGTCACCAAAGAACTTATTTTCCACAGAGTTGGCTAAAAAATATTGGACACATCTGAGATTTAAGGGTTTGTTTTTAACTAATACCATCTTTATTTTTCCTTCTGCAGGGAACAGAGAATGAAGTAGGAAGAAATTTTCTGTTTCTTACTGAAAAGTGTTATTTTGCTTTGCCTTATATACAAATATTTGGTTGACAGTATACAGCAACTTGCTCTCATCCAAGTAACAAAATACCCCATACATATGTATGTATATTATTATTATTTTGTTATTATTAACATCACCACTTAAGCCTTGAAGAAGGATTTGCATTAAATCTTAAGTCAAATTTTATTCTAAGCAAACAGAAACTCTACATAAATTCAGGTGACCCACTCACCTACGAATCCACTAGATCCTAAAACCTTCCCAGCACATTTCTTTTAAAATTCATTTTCTTTGTAAACAGATGAAGTAAGGACACACAGGGAGGGTTTGAAATAAGAAACTATAATGATGTCTACGTAGCACTCACTCCAATATCTCCATTCAATGTATTGATTTTTTATAATGTGTGGGATACTTTTAGTGTTATTATTTATCAGCTGATATATAAAAGATGGCAAACATGTTCTTGATTTAATTTTAAGACCAGCTATTTGATGTTTTCCTAGTTTTTCTTCTACAACATGAAATTTACTAATACCTGTATTCTAATGAAGTCTAACACCAAAACAGAACCTCATTTAAAAAAAAAAAAACCTACCCAAAAAGGGGAACCCTGAACTTTTAATTTTCTAGAAATAATCACTTTATTGCAATCATCTTAATGAACACCATTTAAAAATCTCATACCCAACATTTTTTGTAGCTAGTTTTTTTAATAAGTGCCATTCTCACTGGTGTAAGATGGTATATCATTGTGGTTTTGATGCCAGATGGTCTCACTCATAGCAGGGATTTAAAAACCTAAATAAGGGACCAGGAAAAAGACTAATTATAATAAAAAAAATCAAAATCAACAAGCAACTATAAACTGGAGACACATTATGGGGGGGAGGAGGGGAAATGGGAGGAGGGTCAAAATAAGGGGGAATGTGGGAATTGTATGGGAAATATAACCAAGATGAAAATGCATACATTGTGCAAAAATGAAAAATGATGTAAAATATATAAAATAAAAATTTATATAAAAAAATCTCAGACCCCAAATCTTCCTTCCTCTCTCCCTTTCTTCCACCATTTTACTCTTGGTCATTTCGCCCCTTTTTTCTCTCCTGCCCATCACACCTCACCCCCCACTTTATCTTTTTCCTCATTTTATTTCTAATTTGAAGTTTCTGTCAGAAATCTGCTTATAACTCTGGGTATTGTTCCTGATGTCCCCCTTGATGCTCCAGATCTGGGCAAAGCACATAAAATTTCTGCTCAAAATGCCAAAGTGAAGGTCAAAATAAAAAAAATTAGATTTTCTTCCTCTCTGGGCACCGACCTAGTCTGTGGTAACAGTGGCCAAATGTACAAGGAAGATGGGTATTGTCAGAAAATGCAGGACCTACGGCGGTGCCTCCTTCAGGAAAACGGTGAAGAAAATTGAAATCAGCCAACATGCCAAGTACACTTCCTCCTTTTTGGGGCAAAACCAAGGTGAGCTGTGGGGATCAGGCACTGTGGATCCTGCATGAGAACAGTATCTGGTGGTGCTGGATCACCACGTCTGCTGCCACAGTCAAGTCTGCCATCAGCTGGCTGAAGAAACTGAAAGACCACTAGCAGTTCCATAATTTGAAACATTGTCAGCCTAAGTAAATGGGTTAATTTATATAATAGGAAAAAAAATAGATTTGTCTATAATTTTACCTGGTCAAATAAAAGATCTGAAGTCTTCAAGAATAAGGGGGAGGGGCAAATCAAATGCAGTCATGGCATGGAGTTTTATTTCCTGTAAAAACACTTGTTTTATGTATTTTATAGTTAGAAATTATAAGAAAAAATGTACTAAAGGCCCAGTCTTTTGCTGGTATCTTTTGCCAACCCCCAGCTCTATTTCAATTACTCTCTGGGTCCAAAATTCTACAATAACAAGAAAAATCAAGGTATGATTCTCACAGCAGCTGCTGGAATCATTTCAGTTTAAATCTTCAAGAAAAGGCATTTTTTTTTGTATCTTCTCTGTTCTGGCTACTTATTTTTGTTCTCCCAAGACCTGATGCCAATGAATTGACTAATGTTATACAACTTAATGTATATACAAAATTACATGATTATTATCTCTATTGATTTGAACAACATTACATAGAGAAGTTAGGAATACCAAGAATCTCTTTCAAATGCATACAATAAACTTTACTCTTTCATTTTTAATTCAAATAACACGGTATTATCATGTGTACATTATAAATCCATCCAAAATGTCATCACAGAAATCCCCCAAGTCTGATTCTTGTTATTATGTTCTTCATTTGCACGTGTCATTATTATTTCATTACTTTGGAGAAAAAGCCCCATTGTTAGGGCAGCCATGAGTCAGAAATATTAAGCTCTTTGCAACTTTTGATTAAACCTCAATTATGTCCTGGGCTCACTTCAATTAGTGAGCACATGCATTCCTAATTTAGTCTCCCTTTATTTTCATAGGATTTTAATAAATTATACATCTTCCTTTTAATTTAAAACTTCAGACCTTGTCTTTCTAGTAACTAAATCTGATTTTTGTTTTCCCTCAGCAAATACAATACACCATTCTTTGGTTAATGATGTCCTCTCAATAGTTTTCCTTACAAGCTAGCTGTGGTGGTATCCGTGGTGGTTATACTTAGCATAACTTCTAGGTGCAGTGTAAGCTGGGAATAAATTCCACAATAGCAGACATGGGTTAGATGGCATTCATTGTCTTTTCTGCCAAATGAATGTTATCTGAAGATTTTCCTAGGTGCTCCACAGTCTCACTTTACCATGTTGCATGTGGTCCTCAAAGTGTGGTCCCCAGAACAGCAGAATCAACTTCAGTAGAATCAACCTTAGCTGAGAATTTATCCCCAACTTATACTTCACTGAATGTTCAACTTTCACAAGTGAAAATTCCAAATCCTGCTTCAGAACTACTGAATTACAAACCCTGGGGGTGGGGCCAGCCTCCATTTTCAGTGATTCTGATGAACACTAAAGTCTACAAACACAGGTAAGGGTTCAGCTCTTTGCTCACGTATTTGTCCATGTCACTTGCATCAAATTTTGGATCAATGAATTTTTTCAGACATGGGTAATATTCTCTTTCCTTAGGCTGTAGCACAAATTGATACTTTCCCCCTAATTTGTTATATTCTCTTGGAATATAACTTGGATTGGGAAAAGTGCTGGGTACATATATTCAAGATCTCTCGAGGCCATGGTAAGGATAAGCTTGATGCTACATTAGGTACTTCTAGAAATGTTTTAAAAACAAGATTGTGCCAGAAAACTTCATGAGAGTGGCTCTAATAGGAGGTGGATAGTTTCAGTTTCCCCACAATTTAATACTCACATTAGTGCCTCTTTGTACATTTCCCCCTTCTTGATGAGCTTCCAAGATTAAGTGATATTTCTAACAGGGTCTCTCCTTATAAGAAAATTTTGCTGGTGAATATATTCATATTATTCTAGCATTAGTAATATAAATATATACATGTATATGTATAAATATGTATATTGTACACATATGGAAATTTTTATGGGTGTGTCCCCACTCCATCATGACCCTAACTGGCTAACTAAGTAGACATATTAATGTAATTTAGGACTAAGGCCAAAATAATTCAAATGAAGGAAAACCTGAAATCCAGGGACTGAGAAAGTAGGATCTAATTACTTGTGCTGATAATTACCAGCGGTGTGCTGCCCGGCATACTCCTAATATCCTGAAGTCTCTATTTTCTTAACTGCAAACATAAGAAGTTGTTGTAAAATTCCAGATTGTTCAAAAATAAATAAGGAAAACACCAAAGCAGGAATTTGATGCATTTTGAATTTTATTATTTATTAAGTTAAAAAATCTTTAATCTGTTATCAGTACTAGATATCATAGATTTAAGAATTTCATATGAAAACACTTCAATATATTTAGCAAGACAAGTAGAAAAATTAGACACCTGGCTTCATTTATGGAAGCAGAAGAACAACCATCCATCTCTGTCTGTCTATTTGTACATACACTCACTTATCTTTCACTATAGGGTGATAATTGGTTTCAAAATGTTTGCTTATGGCCCATTAATTTCTATTATTATTAGTGGGAAAACTCCAGTGTTCCTATTAATGGAAAAGTCCTCATGCTGGCAATTATAATAACATGTGTTTGGAATTACATACCATAGATGATAATAAATTCTTTCTCTATATTTGAATAATACACTGGAAAAATTCCTAAATTTGTCAGTCTTTCAGTCTTTAATTTACTAGGTAAATTATAGTAAAATAGTACTAAAACATCATCAATATGTTTTGCACAAAACAAAGATGGTATTCTAGAATGCAAATGCATGACACATAGTTATATTCACATGTTAAGGTGAAAAAATGATTACATAGTTAAACTTATATGCATCCAAAGTCTGTGTCCTGGCTCCAGACCCTCATACGAGAAATACAACAAATAAAATAAAGTCACATTTTTAAAAATCTTTTGCAAAACAAAATTGGGCTCACATCACCAAAAAGTCACAGTAAAGACACTCGTGAAAGAGAGCACTTCAAATTAATGAAGCAAATCTCTATCATTAGTGCATGATCTCAGGGTTGAACAAGGTGAGTGAGCTGCACTTGAAACTTTGGTAGGTAGAAAATATGAACATTAAAACAATTATTGATTTCTTTATCTGCACATCTGACAGTCTGACCGCTAATGTTTCAGATCCCCTTTAACAATTTCTCATCTAATATTTTCTATCACCATCTCAGCAACTACTGAAAGCCATAACTTTTGGAAGATGTGTTCAGAGAAAACCACCATCCCCGTCCCATGGCCCCCCGCCGCAGTGGACGTTCTGATCAAGAGGTGTAAAGGCTAATCTTTGAAAAGGACTGACACTTAGAAGATGAAAGAAAACAAAGAGAAAAAAAAAAATTTAAGACAAAGAAGGACAAATCGTGAGGATTCCCTAGAACAAGCGCCAGCCCAACGTATAACATGTAGGCCTGAGAAACGCACAAATGTCAGCCCACATGCCAGATACATAAACACCTGAACATTTAAAGGTAGTTAAGCCAATGTTGTAGCTTTTAGGCTTTTTGTTATGCTGTCACCCCCTCTGGAGAACAATTTCTGTTTCAGTTCTGTAATGCTACAAACTCAACACTTATGGCCTTGAACCACTATGTTTATTATTTATTCAGGATTCTGCAGTTTGGGCAGGACTTGGTGAGGTAGCTTAAACAGCCAGGGAATAGTGTTGCCTACTTGATTCCTAGATGCCTGTCACTAGTGATGCCTCTGTTTCTGCGTCACTTGGATTCCCCCAGGAAGAAGATGTTGAGATGCAGTTATGATTGTGAGAAGTGTTGAGGGGATTCACAAGGTAATGTCTTTGAATATTAAAAGAGGGAGGAAACTACTTGGGCAGAGAATGAAGGCATCTCTAATGCCTTAAGATCTTTGTAGATTTGATACTTAAGAAAGAGAAATAAATAGGAAACTGAATTTGGCAGGAAGAGCTTTTGACTTCAGCACAGGTCTGACAAAGTCTGTCATATTGGACAGATAACCAGACCCTAGCCTCCCCATTCTATTCAGCTACAGACTGGGGCACAACTGACAAACACCTGTCCTCAGCTTGTACACTGAGAGGTCGCCTGCAGGAGCTTCGGTGAGCAACTCTCAGCTAACCGCTGCTTAGCAAATGGAAAGTTCCCTCTCAAAGGAGCTTACCTCCGTGGATACTGCAGGAGCCTGCATGTGGCCTCTCGCTGGCTTAGCTTGAGCTTCACCCCAGACTACTTAGTCAGGTATGGTGGGTGACACTTCTGTTATATTATGTTGGTGAAAGCAGACCCAAGAACCCAGCCCAGATTTAAGGGAGGGACACTTTCCAAGAATGTAAACACAACGACATAGTTCATTGAGGGTCTCCAAATTAATCATCTCATATTTGGAAGGATTAACAGGCCTAACCCTATATTTGTAGGAGTGGAGTCACGAGTATCAACTGGGACCCATGTAGCCCCCAATTATTTTTTTTAAGATTTATTTTATTTATACAAGAGCTGGGGTACAGGCCGGAGTTGCAGGAGGGTGAGAGGATTCACCAGAGACAGAGCAGGGAGCAGAACAGGCAGATGGACCGAAAGCACTGCTGAGAGAAGCAGCAGGCGAGACAGGAGAGGTCTGCTGCACCATGTGGGATTCTCCCTGGCCGGCAGGGAATGGAACCGGCGCTGCTGAGGCTGTGGAGCTTCACAGCACTGCACTCAACCTGCTGAGCCACCAGGGAGGCCCAGCCTCCAATTATTATGCTACAGATCGTAGTCAAGTTGTGCACCAAACTAGCAAATCATTGAAATACATTGTATAAATAGATCTTGCCCTTGTGACAAACACAATCTCTTAAGAACCTAAAAGGCTATGTTCACGTTTAGAATCTTGAATTTATCAGATTTTCCCACCAGAAAATCTGATGGTACAAAGAGAATACCCGGTGTCTAGCACCCATCTCCCAGCCTGGACCCATCCACCTTTGTTGCCAGTCCCTCAGGAGTGCTACCACAATCTGTCTAGACGCCCAATAACATCCCAAATCCACCCACCTTCCTTGCCGTCCCCTCCAGCTGAAAAAAAGCTGTCTTTGGGGCAGGTCTTCAGCACAGCATCACTGCATTTATTAAAATAGGCATATACTTTCCTCTGCTTCAAAAAAAAATTAAGTGGAATAATTTAATGTTAGAAAATGGACGTTATTAAAGATGGAATATTTTAAAAGGTTCTTAAGAATTTTAAAAGACACACAGCAGTCAAAAGATAATGAAGACTTAGGGAAGGTTATCAGATTTGGTGACTAAAAGGTCACTTACTACGTGCCATTTACAGACAAGTAGAGGTGGAAAGTTGGCAGAGACTTAAACACAAGTGGAGGAGAGAAAAAACTGCGACCATCCATAGCAGCCTCCGTATCTTACAAGACTGCGCTTTAAAGCTGAATTCTAGGAAGAATGTTGAGAGGCCCACCTAAAATTAATAACACATACAAAACAAAAGATTGTAAATGATCAAATTTCCACTTGGAGGATTTCATTTTCATAGCATTAAAACAGTAAAAGCCACCGAGAAACAGCAAAGTTTTAACTCTATGTTTCCTGAATATACTGGTGCGTGGACTTACAATCTTTCATTTTACTTTTCCACCAAACCCAAGCAATTATATTGTATTATGCTACCCCCCAAAAAAAAATATATATATATAATGCAAACTCTAAAAAAAGAATTGTAAGTTTCTTTTGATTCCACGTAATTCTAGGAAAATGTGCTTTGGCAAAAGGGAGGCAGGGAAAACCAAGGCCCTTTTATGATGAAAATATTTTATAAAAAATTACCACCACAATTCAAATTTTGGGAGCTTGCATTAGAAAGAAAATATGATTCTATCAATAATGAACTTGCATCTCTTCTCAAATTGCTTTCAGGGTTCACTGGGTCTGTGGAAATTAAAGAGGCTGATGGTGACTTTAATAACCAATAAATCGAATAATATCTATACACGTTTGTTGTGGAAATGACTACCTATTCTTTTAAGATTATAACTTACATGACAATCATAATTTAAAATATAGCTCCAATAGCTGACAGAACAAACAAAACAAAATAATAAGCAGAGTTAGAGAAGTTCACTCTCAAAATAATTGTTCAGGTCACTGGTTTATGCTCTCAGAAACTCAAAATCTGAGAATATTTCCTACCCAAAGGAGGATTATACTCCAGAGAGGGAAAAAAGAAATATATACTGGGGCCTCCCCTGGTGGCGCAGCAGTTGAGCGCTGTGCTGCAAAGCTGCCCGCAGCCTCTGCAGCGCTGGTTCGATCCCCAGCCGCTGGTGAGGGTCCCACATGGCACGACAAACCTCTCCTGCTGTGCCCGCTGCTCCCCTCAGCAGTGTATTTCGTCACTCTGTCTGTTCTGTTCCCCGCTCTGGCTCTGGTGAATTCTCTCACCCTCCCGCGCTTCTGACTGTACCCAGTGCTTACATAAATAAATATATTTTTTAAAAAAAGAAATATATACTAGTAACAAAAAGCAATCCATAATTTACAATTATCAAAGTGAAACATTTTATAAAATGGCAATAAAAAGAAATTAATGTTTGATTTAGTAAAGCTCAGACATACCAAAGAAAAATATTACCATGCAGAATATGAATTTGGAGCCTTCCAATTTTCATTTCAGTTCCAATTTTCTCTGAGCAACAGAGAAAACAAATATAGTCAAAAATCCTTCGGCAGATTGCAAATTAATAAATTTCAAAAGGTTGCTTAATAATTTAAGCAATTTTTTTCCTAACTGCAAATTGATTAATCCCTGCATCACTTCTGCAGTAAAATGGGAGGCTATAAAGATATTTTTTCCATTTTCTCTACTTATATTAATATACTGCCAAAAAGGAAATAATAACCCAGAAATCCACACTGTGCAGCTCTAGGGGTGCCAAGATATTCCACTAATGGTTCTGAAACAAAAAAGAAAAAGCAGCCTTGTGTTAATCTCCAGTCTATTCACCATTTTGAACAAGAGCACTAATATGTGACTAGGAAGAAAGTATTTGTCTTTCTTTATAAAGTCTGCACCACCTTAAATTCTCCTCTGTAGCTGCTTTTACTTTAAATAAGAATGAGTTTTTGCTTGTAATTATTTACTTATCTCTGCCCTGTACATTTAAAACTTTAATTATTCATGTGATAATCCTTCCTATAATAAAGCATTCAAAGAAATGGGAGAAGTATAAATAAAACTCTTCTTGGATTTAAGAGGGCATGACCTTGTCCCAGTTTTAAATTTCTAAAGGTGAAAATAAGGACACCAAACTGCTTTGGCTTAGGCTATATATAGAAAGAGTATTAATATAATTATTTGAGGTCAAAAATATAGACTATTCACAAGTCGAAATACCTAAGTTTAAATGTAAAAAACAGGCTCTCAGATAAACCATTACCAAGAACAAGACAAAAATGCATTTAGATGGCTTTCCTATATTTTAAAATAATTTAGAAGGCTTATGGTGACAGTTGCCTGATTATGCTGATTAAACTAACTTTCAATTAAGTTCTGTTTCTGGTAAATCTCAAATGTTAATCACTCTTTGGAAAGAGGATAGTCCTACTCTTCTCTGTAACTGACCATTTCAGTCTTTGAAAATTTACTCTCCATACCAGTGTTCCCTTCTTCCTACTTCACCTCTTGACACTTTCTGAACTAGCCTTGACATTCAATAAGAGGGAGCGAATTCAGCACTCCTATATAAAGCCACAGAGGCTCAGTGTCCTGTTCAAGTGACCAAACAGTATCACAATTAAGAGGTTAGAGTTACCTGCACTAGCATATGGTTGATCCAAGTGTAACAGGGTGGTCCCCAGGAAAAGAACCCAGTTCCTGGCCCCACTCAAGGGCAGGTGGAACTGAGTAGGGAAGAAAAGAAGCTGAAGAGACGGGAGAAGGAAGGAAGCAGGATGGGGAGCCAGGAAATCTGGAGGAGGCGCATGTGCAGAGAAACATGTGAAGAAGCTGCACTTGCTTCTTGGTCCTGGACTAGCTGAAACAGATGTGGGGAAGAGACCCATAGAGAGGTTAACAATGGCAGCTTTTATCTGGATTTGATTTTGCTGCTTTCCTTCCAGATGTGCTGGGCCTCTTCTGCCCCTTTTCTATGGGTCCCCTCCAGAAGGTGCCTTAGACTGTGGCAGGCTCTCATCCCTCAGTGGTCCTGCTTTGGGCCACCCATTTAGCTGGGCATTTACCCCCGAGGGGATGGGTAACTTTGGGTGCTTGATTTGCAAACTTTATTCTTTCCCTTTTCTTTATTGCACAGTAATTGTATTAAAGTTCCTTTCCACTGATGATTATACAAACTAGAGAACGATTTGTCTTGATGCAGCAGATGGCAGAACCTATTCAAAATGAACAGGTTTGGGGGTCCTGGGGTCCCGGCTCCCTGGCCTGTAACACAAGCAGAGTTTATGATTCTCCCCTCTGCCCCAACATAAACATTTCTGCTAGTCTGGATTTTATATTATGTGCAGTGTCATTTTTGTTTCCACAACATTGTATTGTGATTATTGATCAATTTGCTGACACTATAGTACAGCAGTGGGCTCCAGAAACAATTTCTTTGGATTCATATCCAGGCTTCACAAATTACTAGCTGTGTGAGCAAAGCAAGCAGTATAACTTCTCTGAGACTCATTTAAGTACATATAAAACAGAAAAATTATTGTTCCTGGGTGGAACTTTTATTAAATTTTGAATATTTATGATATTTCCAGGTTTTCAATGATTTTCATAAATATTATTGCCATTAACCCCACAGTTCCATGACTGGTCAGTTACTTAGGGTAAATTACTAATGACAGAATTATTCATTCCAAAGAAAAATATCTAAATATTTTGATATTTATTGTCAAGCTGCCTGCTTAAAAGGAAAAATGGATTTAAAATTCTACCAAACGTTTATCTTTCTCATCTTACCATTAGGGACATTTTCTCTAATGTTCTGTAATTTAAATTGTGTCAAAAATTAAAAGTGATAATTATGATTTTTGTTTCCAGCATAGCATATCTGACATTGTTGCACTTCAACAGTATCTTCAGTCTTTCTTCCCACTTTGTATTAATGTACAAGGCTGTTCATTCACTTTTAAATAATATTTTTCTTACTGATTTGTCAGTACAATTTTTTATAGGAAGGGCTTTTGTTCTATTTGTCTTACTTCATTACAATTGTTTCACATTTAATTTAATCTTGAAGCTCTTGATGCTGAAGGGTTGTTAAATTTTATGAAGTCAAAACTATGTCTTTTTTAGTATCTTACAAAGATTATATGCCTATAAAGTCTTTATGATGTACAGATATAAATGATTACATTAATATTAATACTTCTATTTTTATATAAAACATGAATTCATCTCAAGTACATTTATATATAGTGAAAAACAAAAAGATAATTTGATTTTATGTAAAGGTTTTTTTTTTTCCTCATCTTGTCATGGATTTTTAAAGAACTCTGTATGAGATAGCTATATATGTTAATATCTAACATTCTATCACTTTATTAAGAATGTATCTTTATAATGTATATTCAAGTCTGATAGGCAAGTTTTCCTTTCTTTTTTTGTTGAATGAAACATTTAAGAAACCAAATGTAAATTTTGCCCCAATAAATCTCATAGTGAAAAAGGAGAAAATATAGGAGATAGGTCCTTGAGAATATTTATTTTGGGGTCATACTGGCCTAGATTTGAGCCCCACTTTTGACATTTTTCATATTCTCTAAGATTCCCTTTATTCACGTACAGTTGGGACTAAGAATAGTATTTGCCACATAGGATTAATCTTAATGGTCAAAATCACTAACATAAAATGTGCTGTAGAACATATCTTGGCTATTATTATTTTGGACTGCAAGGAAGATTTCTGAATAAATGACAAAACTGAATACGCTGTGGTGGAGAGTAACTGACATAGCAAGGTGAAAATGGAAGCAAACATTGTATTGAGTGCTTTAAGTAGGATGACATTTTTTTATATAAAATATGAGGCAAGAGTGAGGAAATAGATGGACAAAAAGTGAAAATTTGATGTGTAAAGGGAAGCCATGAGGTGTACAAACAGCAGATCCCCTTGATAAATCAATAAAGAATCAGACATGTTTATCTCCAGAATGAAGTGAGTTAGGTCAGACGCTTGAGGTAAATGGAAAGTTATGGAGCTCGTGATGGGAAAGTATACTAGGAGATAAATTTAAAATGGAATATAACTGTTTCTGATTGAGAGAGGAGCCAAGACAAAGAATCATTAAGTGAATCTGTAATCAAATAAATAGGCCCACTGCCTGACATTTTTAGGCAATATTTTGGGACCAGCAAGAAGAGAAAAAGTTAAATAGGAGGAATTATCCATGACTGAGTATCAGAAACACAAGATCCCAAGAAATATCATTTTTTTTTTTTTATGCAAGCACTGGGTACAGTCAGAAGCGTGGGAGGGTGAGAGAATTCACCAGAGCCAGAGCAGGGAACAGAGCAGGCAGAAGGACCGAAGTACACTGCTGAGGGGAGCAGCGGGCGGCAGGAGAGGTCTGCGCGCCATGTGGGACCCTCCTCTGGTGGCCGGGGAGCAGCCGGGGATCAAACCGGCGCCGCGGAGGCCTCGGGCAGCTTTGCAACCCAGCGCTCAACCGCTGCGCCACCAGGGAGGCCCGAAATATCAAAATTTTTGAGAGAAAAGAATTATCATAGTTTACTAGACCAAATATAGTTGAAGCTGTGAAGTATCGTATATGAAATGGACATGTACTGTGAAAAAAAAAACAATGATTAGGGAATCTAAGGTCATGATGAGCATAGAGAAATATCATTAAAAATAAAGGAAAGGGGGGTCTCCCTGGTGGCACGGGGCTAAAGACACAGTGCCATCAAGCTATCGCTAGCCACTACCGCATGAGTTTGATCCCCCAACAGGGAGCTGACACACATGGCACAGCAGACCTCTCCAGTCTTGCCCACAACTCCCCTCAGCAGTGTATTTCAGTAGATCTGCCTGTTCTGCTCCCCACTCTGTCTCTGGTGAAGCCTCTCACCCCCACACCTCTGGTCTATACCCAGCTTCTATATACATAAATAAATAAATCTTTAAAAAAAATAAGGGAAATGGAAATTTGGTAGCTTTAGTTAGAGAAGACATATTTCACTGCTAAGTTCATTAGAATACATTCTTCTTAAGATAGAATAATTTACTTTATAAAAGCATGCATATCTTCCTTGTAACAGCCAGAGAAGTTACTAAGATCCCAAAGTACAGGACTCTGGAAATTGTTCCATTTCAGAAAATGTTCCAAAATTTGCCCAAAGCAAAATTAAATGTATGACTATAAAGCAGCTGCCTAATGTAAACACTGTGGAAATCAATAGGTGGTAAATAGTTTTCTAAAGGCATATAGAAAAAAAAGGACAAAACTATAAATTTAGCCTGAACTTTATTATATGTAAATGCCTTTACAGGTTTTTATCAAATAGTATCTGAAACATTAGTGAATTAAATGAACATTAAAAAATGTATTATTTAGTGATTATTAATATGTTTAAAAAAGCCACAAAAAGCATCATCTAGAGAATAACATGCAATATTAAAAGTTTTTCTATGAAATAGATCTGTTTTAAACTTGAATAAAATATGAACTTTTTTAAAGAAAATAATACTGGAAAATGTTGGATAAAAATTGGCAAATGACCACACCGTACACCAAAAAAGATATTCTTTAAACCCAGGAACAAGACATATCTCAATAAAATGTATACAGAAGCTTGCACTAGCATATCACCTCATTAACCTCTGAGGATATGAAAAAGTCTTTGGAGTTTTTACTTGGAAAAGTTTAATTAAGCACAAATACAAATTTTGTGAGCAATGTCAGGGGTTTTGCAGATTTCCTTGCAATCTTTGGGCTCCAGTTTGCCAATCTCTGAACACTGACTCACTCTCCCCTCCTGTGAAAAATCTACACTCCCAGGAAGTAATTGGATGGTGTCCTATGAAAATGTCAGCAAAAGTCTCTAATTCCAAAGGACAAGGGCAGATTGGGGATATAAAGGTCACAGCAGACACAAAGTGATACGCAATTTTCCTTGACTTAGATTTAAAAGAATTGTTCTTAAAGTTACTTCAATTTCTGACAGATATCTTAAAATGATAGCATCTGCAGGGTAAATGGTTTTTCAGGCTTTTCTGCCCTCCCACCATTAGGATTGCCCTACCTGATAGGGCACCTGCAGTTGTTACATTGTTCTAAGCTGTGTTATTTACTTCTGTGGGCCATAGCTCAGTATTGGTATATTCACCAGGAGAAGCAGAAGCAGGGGAGAGGCAGGAGAGAGAAGGGGAGGAAGACCCCCAGAGAAGCCCAGAGTGAAGATTTGCCAGGAGCTAGGAGGCCTCCTGGCCTCCTGCACCGCACCACTCCCCCATCCCAGCACCCCTGCCTGCTGTGTACCTGGGTGCTGCACTACATGCAAAAGCTCAATAAAAGCCTGAGAAAGCCACCCAAGGCTCCAGGACTCTCCTTAAACCGGCCTGCTTGGAATCATGGAAAACCTGCTCTGTGCCCATCCTGGCACTACAGCATCTTAGTTCCACATTTTCCTTGGAATGCAGCTCTTACTAGTCTTGCAGCTTTTAACATAAAATGTCTACCTTACTGTTAAATATTTCAAGAGATTTTATCATAGGAACTGAACCTGACCCAGAGGGAAAAAAGAGACATCTACCCTGGGCAATGTTTTGGAGGACCCTTGATAACACATAATAATATGTAGACACATTTATTTTTTCAAAGAGGATAAGCGTACTCCATGTGTGATCTTGTGGTCTGCACATTCTCTGCACCCGCTGTCTCCTATGTCTTCAAAACTAAAGATAACTCTATTTAAATGTCCTCAAGGTTTGTGTTATTCTGTACCTAATATTTGAGATGAACATTGCTTTAAAGCTCAAAGTGGATTTGGATGGGATTAGTACTTCAGTAAAGGAAAAGACAAATTAACTCGTCCCAAATCCTTCCTCTCTTTTGAAATGAATGCAATAAATTCTTGCATAAAGGATCATTTCACTAGTATATCCAGCATACCAGAATATATTAGCCTGAGAAATCTTTATTAAAATTATTTAATAGAATGAAATTACATTTGAAAAGTTCATTTTAAGATGTCAGCTTTCTTTAGAGAATATAGTTTTAAATACATTTAAGGAAATTTTAATAATTTTGTAAATTACTTTTTCAATTTTTGACATTTGCATTTGTTTCTCTTTTTGATGAAAGCATTTAATTTTTAGACAATGAATACAATTAGTTTTTAATTGCTTTGATTGTCTCCTTTATAAGAAAAATTGAGTATAATATAATTAAAAATTTTGTTGACATGTCAGCAAGAAAAATTTATTCACAGAAAAACATAATTAATAAATCATGGCATGTGGTTTGGTGCATAATATCTTCTGCTATTTTATAACTGTTTCACAAATTGTAACTTTGTCATTATTTTATATCACATTTCATCATATTTGGATTTTTAAACATAAATAACACCTTCTCTGATACTAACACTGCTGATCGTCTTTTATTGCCATTTTCTGCTATCTCTTTTACCACAACTTTATTATCAACTTTTTATTATCATTTTCAATATAGCCATGAAAATAATATATAACCTTTCATTTTACCTTTTCTACAAGTACCTACAGTTTAAAGTGGGAATTCAGGCTATTTTTATCAATGTAAAACACTTTCTTGTTTATTTAAAGAGCTGTTACCTCATTATTTTCCATTTTTCTTTCATTTACTGGTATTAACAATTTACTGTTCTTTTCAGATTTTCCCTCAGTAGGTAAGAAGATGTGCTGTGCTTTTTCTATTCCCTTAATGATCTCCATTCTGCTCATATTTACATTCCTCTTACTGAGTTTCTTAATACTACCACTGTAATTTTTAAAAGGTTTTTTCCCCTACCTATACAAGCTGCTTGTCTACTGTTATAAATCACTTCTGTTCTCCACCTTCTATTCCTTTCACATCCCCAATAAAATGAGATCTTCAGAAAACATTTTCCTCCCCCGACTCATAGTTTTTTCCTGAGGTTTTATTTTTGGTTTTGCTTTGTTTTGTTTTGTTTTAATCCCACTTAGGTTTGAACTATTACAAAGTTTGGTTAGCATATATATTCTCCTTTATTCACATATATATCATATATTCCCAGTAAAATATCATCACCAATATTATCTATCTTTTCTCACTACTGTTTTACGCCCTCTCTTTCCCTAATTACTGCTCTCTGTTGCTTGTTATTTATAGTCTTTTCTTAATTGCTGTTTTCTGTATTTACTGACATTGTAAGTATTGACAGCGACACAGAATATACTCTGAATCATTTATATCTTCAAATATTGTTCTTTCATCTAAACAGAGGAAGGATCACTTGGCTGGAATAGTAGTAATCTATTGTGGCACTCTAGTTGGCTTATAGGGAAATGCTTAGTTCTTAAAAAACACAGCCCCAGAGGGCCTCCCTGGTGGCTCACAGGGTTAAGACAAAACCTATGAAGCTATCCGCAGCCACTGCAGCATGAGTTCTATCCCTTGCCAGGGAGCTACCCACATGGTACAGCAGACCTCTCCTGACTAGCCTGCTGCTCCCCTCAGCAGTGTATTTCAGTCAATACGCCTGTTATGCTTCCCACTCTGTCTCTGGCGAATCATCTCACCGCCCCCCACACACCTCTGGCCTGTACCCCAGTGCTTGCATGCATAAATAAATAAATTAAAAAAAACAACACAGCTCCACCATCTCTTATACTCATAAGATCCTCTAGTGTTCAAGATTATAAGTAGATGAGGGTGGGGAATAAACTAAAAAGTGGCGGGAAGATTCCCTCACCCTCCTGATTGCTGACAATGAACTGATGGCTTATTATGCTTGCATATGTACTTTACACGACCATCTATAGTTGAAACCATGAAAGCACAAATCTGGGAGGTGGGAAGGAAAAACAGAATGTGGAATTTAGTGAGCGATGGTTCAATTTCTTGTTTTCAAGGGAGGGAGTACTAAATATTGTTTTATTCTTAAAGATATTTAAAAATAAATATTTTATTAAATATTACATTATAAAATGTTTCAGATGTGCATAATTAAAAATAAATGTGCATATACTACACTAAGCTCACCATTAAGTCCGCATCTATCTACATAGTTGTCCCCTTTTATCTGATTGACCTACCCATATTGCCCACTCCCATTTTATGTAAAGCAGAGGTAACATAAAAATTCTACAGAACATCTCCCTTATGGCTATAGATGCAAAATAATACATAAACTAATAAAGTGAAAGCTTGTTAATAATAAACATTTATTCGGAACTTACAATGAGATTATGTGCCCAGTGATGAATATGAACTATCCTCCCACCCCCTGCAGCTATCTAGAATAATAAGGTATTTCAGTAGGTGAAATAAATGCAAAGAATTTAATGACCCTCCTGTACTCTAAGAATAGGATTTATAATATCCTGGAAGTCCTTTCATAGTAGCAACATAAATGAAACTATAAATAAATAACAGAAATGTGAACAACTTAGATGGAGAAATAAACAAGTTTGCTGACTAAGAGGAAAAAAAATAAAATGGAAAAAACATTTCATGATCCTGTGAGCAGTCTCATTATCATAAAGATTTCAATTCTCCCCAAACTATCTATATATTCAGCTCTACCCCATCAAAAAACTAACAGAATTTTTTAGTGGAATTTGAAAAGTTAATTCTGAAATGCACTTGAGGGCCTCCCCTGGTAGCGCAGCGGTTCAGCGCTGGGCTGCGAGGCTGCCCGCAGCCTCTGCAGCACTGGTTCGTTGCCAGGCCACCTGCGAGGGTCCCACAAAAAAAAAAAAAAAAAAAAAAAAGTGCTTGAAAAAAGAGATATAAAGTATAATAGAACATTTTGAAAATCCTGCCTCCCCTTTGACATATTATCATTGCTAGCCACGCTAGGCACGAGATTGACTGAGTGGCCTTTTTAGAGGCAGTAATACTTCCTGATTAAAAACATATCCCAATCTGCAGGGTCTGCAACTCAGTTCTACCATTTACCAGTTGTATGACCTTGAGCAAGTCACTTAATTTCCTGTGTATCAGTCACTTCATCAGTAAAATGGAGTAAAATAATACCCATTTCAGAGGTTAGTTGTGAGAATTAAATAAAAAATTAAAATCCTAGTACAGTGTATGCCACAGTGGGTTATGTAATTATTAATGATTACTACAATACATTCTGAAGGAAAGGAAGCCTGGATAATTTGACCTTGAGTTTTATTAGATTATTCCATATTTTTCTAAATGTTTGAGATGAAAAATAAAAGTTAGAAAACTCCAGGTTCAGCAGTTTTAATGTTGTTAGGGGTTTTGGGGTATTGAACACAAATTTATTTTTATTTTAGTGTGGGTAGAAGACAGGTGGGATAAACCTCCAATTAATCACAGTTATACAACAATAAGGTTAAAAAAACTATACTAAATATTTAATTTATAGAAAACTATGCTATAAATCTTTGTATGGAGATACATGTGAATATTATAATGTTGGCTCCTATTAGACTCTCACTTGTCTAGCCCCAGCATCATGAGTATAAAAATGAAAGAATTATTTTTTCTCTAATAATATTTTTTTTTGCATAAAAGAACTGGAGTGTAGGACAGAGGTACAGGGTGTGAGAGAATTTATCAGAGACAGAGTGGGGAGCAGAATAGGTAGATTTACTGAGATGCAATGCTAAGATGAGCAGCAGGCGAGACAGGATAGGTCTGCTGTACCATATGTGGGTTAGCTCCTTGGCCTGGGGTGGTCTCAGTGCTGAGACATAACCCCTAGGCCACCAGGGAGGCCACTAATAATTTGTTGGTGCCTTGCCCTGTGACATCGGGACATTTCCTCCTTCCGGGATTAGCTGTGCTCCTTCCGGTCCAGTGCGCATGACGACCTCCGGGGCACCAAATAAGGTCATGTGTGTAATCATTGGCTAGGCACTGTTGGCCTGCTTCTTCCGCTTTTCCCCGGCTATAAAGCCCCACTGAAACCAAAAATAAATGAGACATGCTTTACCTGAACCGAGAGTGTACGTGTCTCCCTCCGTGGTGTACCCCAGTTCTTTCAGGTCGCTGCTCTCCCCCCGAGAACCTCGTTGACCAGTCCGCGGGCTTGGACAATAATTCTTTTTTTTTTTTTTTTCAGAATTTTAACAGACTTTTATTTTGGATAAACTGGTTATGGGAAAAAACATAATCTAGATTATCCAAGGGAAATTAAAAACTGGAATTACACTGAATTTATTACATTTATTTTTTTTTTTTATAAATTTTATTGTTATATTCCCCATACAATTGCAGCCCCCCCATTCTGACCCCAATCCCTCCCCTCCCACCCCCGCCCCCCTAAAAGTGTCTCTGGTTCATAGTTTTTTGTTGATTTTGATTTTCACTTTCTTATATTCATTTTCCTGGTCCCTTATTTAAGTTTTCTAGATTCCTGCTATGAGTGAGACCATCCGGTATTTTTCTTTTTCTTTTTGGCTTATTTCGCTGAGCATGATCCCTTCCAGCGCCATCCATGTTGCTGCAAATTGCATGTGTTTATCTTTTTTGAATGCTGAGTAATATTCCATGGTATATATGTACCACATCTTCTTGATCCAGTCATCTATTTTTGGGCATTTGGGTTGTTTCCAAAGCTTAGCTATTGTAAACAGTGCTGCTATAAACATAGGGGTGCAGGTGTTCTTTGTGTAAAATGCTTTGGGGCAGTGGCACAGAGGTAATTAACCACACAGCATAGGGCAAAATTTTCTAATAATAATCATTATCCATCTTTTTCTCCAAAGCACCATATTTTATAGGACTTTTATAATCTTCCCTTTCTTAAAATCAATGTAGACACACTGGACTTTCCTCTCAGTCTCTAGTTGTTGACTGCAAAAACAGGTCAGCAGCGAAAGAAACTATCATTAAAACAAAGAGACATTATCAAATGGGAGAAAATATTTGCACATCATACATTTGATAAGTAACTAATATCTAAGATCTACAAAGAACTGATATAAGTCAACAAAAGGGAAAAAAATCCAAATATGGGCAGAAGAACTAAATATATACTACCCCAAAGATGATATTTAGATGGCAAACAGGCATATGAAAAATGCTTTATCATCACTTATCATAAAGGTAATGCAAATCAAAACCACAATGAGATATCATCATACCTATGGGAATGGCCTATATCAGAATGATCATAAACAAGTGTTGAAGAGGGAATAGAGAAAAAGGAACCCTCAAACACTGTTGCTGGGGATGTAAACTGGTCCAGCTCCTATGAAAAACAGTAGGGAGTTTCCTTAAAATATTAAAAATAGTTCTCCCATATGACCCAGCACCCCCAGTTCTAGATAAATATTCAAATAATTCAAAACACTATTTTGAAGGGATATATCCATTTCTGTATTCACTACAGCACTATTTATAATATCCAAGTTATAGAAACAACCTAAGTGCCCAGAGGCAGAATAGTAGATCAGGAAGAAGTATTGCCCAAAATGGAATTCTACTCTGCTACAAAAAATTTGAATCTTGCCATTTGAAACAACATGGATGGAACTGGAGGTTATATGAAGAGAAAGAAGCCAGAAAGAGAAAGATGAATATTGGATGGTCTTGCTTTTATATGGAATAGAGTAAAACAAAAACAGAGTCAGACAACACCAAACCAAATACAAACCCTAGAAATTGTAAGGCTGTGAAATGGAAGCTCTAGAGGGGGATGGTGATGGTAGAGGGAAGGAGGAGGTCCAAAGGACTGTGGTGCAGGACACTGGGTGCTGTGGTAGTGGATGTGGTGTGGCAACTCACACATGAAGAAGTGGGAACCTCTATGTCTGAATCAAACCATACAGAGTTCTGTAAACCAATGTTAACCTAACCGAAAATATTAAAAAATAAAATTTTATCTAATAAAAAATAATAAAAGCAACTGCACTCTATCGCATTAAAACAATACAGAACAATTCCAATGAAACATTACATGTTTGTTTTAATTAGGTGAATTTGTTCTGATTTTGCCCGAGAAAACAAACTTATGAGAACAAAACACATAAGGTATTTAATGTGCTTTATTCACACCTATGTTTGCATTTATCATAACGCTGAAAGCAAGTTGATAAAAACACCTGGGGTGACAGAAAGATACGAAATTACCTCATTCTAAACTTCTTGAGCCATTTACAAGGTCCCAGGTCTTTTGCTTTGGGTCATTAACACCTTCACTATGGGAGAGAGAGGACAGTAGTTGGAAGTGAAATCCAAATGACTTATTTTGGAAATCTATTTTAAGGTTCTTGAAAAAAAAATGTACAAGAAAAGTACAGAAATTATTGGCTAAAAGGAAAGTTTGGAAACTATCTGAAGACTTCTTTTTATCACTCAACCACCCATACTAATTTGCAAGTATAATGGAGAATGGTCTGGAATATGATCAGCTGGAATACTCCTTGTCAGGAATATTCCACCTTATTATTTAAAGAATGTAAAGACAGTTTTACCCACAGAGGAGTGGGGGAAAACAATGTCTTTTGGGGTGATATTATTATGAATGAGAAATTTAATTTGCTAAGTTAAATAATAAGTAGATAAAATTTTTAAACGTGGAAATTTAACTTTTCCTCGTGTAACTTCCATTGACACACATTAGCTAGCAGATTCTAGAATGCTGATATTAAAATTTGAAGCGACATCAACCCTTTCTAGCATGTGAGGGAAGTTATTGACAATTCACACTGAAAAATGCATGTAGACATGTTTTTGTATATCATTTCAGGAAGTCCAAAGATTTCCTGAAGCCTAACATGACTCTCCACCTAGGTTCATTTACCCCATTAGAATCTCTTTCCAGTCTGTCATCTCCACACAACAGGTCATGCCATGTTTGCATCTTCCGGATGCCTGGCAGCAGTTTGCACACAGCTTGGCAGGTGAGAACCGGATATGTATTTAAACTGAACTCCAGGCAAGGGTAAAGAAGCTATTGTTCTGTGAAGATGCTTAAAAGTGATTTATCGCCATTGTCCCTTTGCTTCCTAAATGCTGATGTTGCGCAGGAAAGAACATTGCTATTTCTTAAACCATTTCTCTTCATTTAGCCTGTTTCAACATTTTGAGGCCTGAAAAAAGACCCTAATTATTTTAATATGAAAACATATATCACCTAGAAGAAAATTGTGAAATGCTAAGTAACATTTATTGAATCTCTAGTATATGGCAAGCATTCTTCTAAATATTCTTTTTGTATCCCTTCTTGTTTGGATTGCATTATCTCAGGCTTTTAAAAATGTATTTCGTTTGGGATATATTTATTTCGCCTAATAATTTCTGACTTTAATCCTCTTACATGTGACATAATTACTAATCCAGTTGAGCTTTAAAAAACATTTTGTGTGTTTCCTGCTAACTATCTACTTTTCCTATCTTTTTTTTAATTTTCTCCCTCACGTCATGATCCTATTGGATTGATACATTGCTACAGAATTCAGTGTTTTTCTTTCCTACTTTGAAAACTATATATTACTTTTCTATTCTCCTGGGGGTCATTATTAATTTCATCTTCCTGATGTCAGCATACATTGACTGTACATAAAATATCTGCTTGACCCATTTTAATAAAAAAAGTTAAAGTTACTAGTATACTGTTCACTCTTTATGCTTGCTGTTTTTTCTTATATTGCATACCTCCACTTTAGTCCACTGTCCCTGATGATGTGTATCCCTCTGGAACTCTTTTTGTGAAGATCTATGAATGATGAACTAACTAGATGTTGTTTAATTGATTTTTTTTCTTTATTTTTCTCTACACTCAAGTATCTAGCTTGGTACATTTTTAGACTGACATTTTTGCTCTCCAATTTAAATACATCATTTCATTGTTTTCTCCAGAAGAGACTTCCATCAAGTCAAACATTTTTCATAGGTAACTTGCTAGTGCAGTCTAGCACTTAAAAAAATTGTTTTTATTTATACTTGAGCTTCTTTAGTTTCACTGTAAAGTTCCTATGTGTGTCTTCACTTATGCTGAATATTAACTGATGTAACTATAATTCTGCTTCTTTCCAAGTGCAGAAAAAATTTCAATAATATCTTCTCAAATATTTCTTCTCCACCATTCCCTCTGATAGTGCTTCCCAGAATACTTGCATAAGAGTAAATATTATTTAGACCAACCCTGTCCATTAGAAATGTAATATAAGCCACATTCATAATTTATCTTATATAGCCACATTAAAAAGTAAAAAGAAAAAGATCCAACTCTATATGTAGACTTTATTTAACCCAATATATCCAAATTACTATCATTTCAATATGTGCTCAATAACAAAATTATTAAAATATATTATGCTCTTCTTTTGAAACATGTCCTTGAAATCCAGTGTGTATTTTATACATATAACACATCTCAATTTGAACTAGCCACATTTCAAATACTCCCTAGTCACTATGGCTAATTGCTAGCATACTGGTAACCACAGGTCATAAACCTTCAAACTATCCCTCTAACAGTTACTGTTTTCTCACACACACATACACACACACACACTCACACACACACCACACATATCTTTATCTATCTGGGTGGCAAAGTGATTCTCCTTTAAAATGAGACTTAGTATTTATCTTATCCACTGAGTTTTTATTTCAGTGATTACATGCTTTACTTCCAAAATTAGAAATGATTCATTTTTATTAAAAAAAAACCTATTCCTGCATTTTTATACCTTTTATTTCATGCAATCACTTATAATTTTCAAGGGAAATTAAGTCTGTACTTATCAATTTGAATATTAGGTTTATTTAAAATCTTTGTCACACTGTTTCATAAAATCAGTTTTATCTGGAGTGAATTCCTGTATTGATTGCTGGTGTTTTGTTTCTGGTTGTTACTGTCCTCTTAGAATTAGTCAAGTGATTTCGGAGTTTGGATTTATTGCATCCTTTAAGTAGTTTACTTAGTCTTTGCTAATGCTTTTATCCTTATTCCCTTTATGACAGTTTTGAACCTGTCTCCATCTTTAGACTACTCAGTTGAAATTCAAGTTTTATAATATTATTTCAGGCCTTCTCCTCTGCTATGATATAACAAATCTGTTAGAAAATGTCTGTTTCTCCTTAGGAAGTCCTCAAACATCGTAATGTATTTACTGCTCAGTGTTCACTAAAATAAATCAATTCTGTTTTAAAACTATCTAGCCTTAATACTATAGATTAAATATAATAAATTACTTACAGAGGTTAAACTAAGGCATGAATGATGATGGCTAATTCTCACGTCCTAAGAAATCAAGACAATGTATTGGTCTTCTCACTCGAAGACTTACATAATAAAATTGCTGACTTCAAGTGGAAAGATACAATAATAAAATAAAATCCAGGAATTCTAAGCATATAAACAAAAAATAGCCCTTTAAAAATGTAATAGAGAATTTTAATTAAAATGCATAAAGTAGAACTATCCTCACAGGCTAATAAGTGAAATAATATTAATGTTACATAACAGCAAAACCTAGTTTTGTTTTTATTTGTTAAAATTCAAAATCCATTCAACTGTATCAGACACAGTTTTATGGAACTGACTTATTCAGCAGTAACTCTAAATTAATATGTGTCTTCTAATTTTTTGCCTTAATTACACACAGGCTATTTATATACTCCATGTGACTTTTACTGAAGAATATCAAGTTATTATTTCAAAAGTTAAGCAGAGGAAATTATGCATTTTAATCTTGTCACATATGATGGCTATTTTCCAAAACATATCATCAAGTATGTCACTATGAATCACATGTTCATATTTACTACTGGTGAAATTAAATACTAAACTATATCAACATTGTTTCTGTATTTTTTCCTATTATGAAACTATTTTATTATAGCATTACTCAAAATAGAGGGTTTTTTGTTTTTGTTTTTGTTTTTTTTTTTTTTTGTGGGACCCTAGCTGGCGGCTGGAGGATGAACCGGTGCTACAGAGGCTGTGGGCAGCCTCACAGCCCAGCGCTCAACTGCTGCGCCACCAGGGGAGACCTAAAATAGAGGTTCATTTTATACCAAATTCTAATATAACATCACTTAGTGACATTGCTTAATAATCTTGAGAGTCTAAGCATTAAGAGTGTTGAAAGGACAAAGCACCTGTAACTAAATGGTCTGTACAGACATAACAGTAATGAGTGACATCCTTGAGACCACTGTGCTGTGCTCCTAAGGTAAGCCCCCTTAGTGCTCACAAGGAGGGAATATTCCATGCACCTTCAACATCCCTAGCAGCTTTCTTAACCTAAATTATTCAAGTAGAGAGTCTTAAAAGCCCATTCATTTACCTGCTGCTAAGAGGTATGCATTTCATACCACTTTGTAAATCATTCTAATGATGTCTGATGAATCACTTCAACATTTGGAAATAACCTTAATTTTTTTTTCCATGACAATTTTTTTTTCTAATGTGCTACACTCATTACAACTAATTAAACTAACGCAGTTTTGATGCTTGTCTGGTGTTACAACTCACCCAAGATCACCAACAAGCTCAAAGGTCACACAAAAGTAGAAAACCATGACACAGACTTTAGAAATCCCTACTGATTTTAAGATGTGACAAATGGTAATAAAATTAAGCAGAAGTAATAATTATATTTTCTCTAATTTTCCCCTTCTGCCTTGTATGGGTTTACAGCACTTCAAAAGGGTGTCTCCTTAGGATGTGTGGTGTGGTATGAGAAAAGATTACTCAGAGTCCAAGTGAGCAGGAATAGTGAGAAGCCTACAGGGGCTAAGCCAGGAAACTCCCTTAAGAAGGGCAAATCGGGGGCCTCCCTGGTGGCACAGGTGATTGAGCACACCGCAGTGAAGCTGTCTGCAGCCTCTGCAGTGCGGGTTCGATTCCCAGTCGGCCAGGGAGATACCCAGATGGCACGGCAGACTTCTCCTGGCTCACCCGCTGCTCCCCTCAGCAGGGTTTTCAGTCCATCTGCCTGTTCTGCTCCCCACTCTATCTCTGGTGAATTCTCTCACCCACCCATGCCTCTGGCCTGTACCCCAGCTCTTGTATAAATAATCTTTAAAAATAAATAAATATAAAGACTGACCTCCCTGGAAAAAAAGGGAGGAGAAAAAAAAAAAAAAAGGGCGAATCAAGGTCAGCCCTGTTCCAAGGACAGACTCGTATTTATTTAGAATGAAGCAGAAGATTAAATGGTCAAAGAAGCTAGAAGTCAAGTGGGGAATGCCTTAATGTGTGGGGAGTCAGGGAGAGAGTCAGGGCAGCCCTGGGGGTTATAGCTGATTTAAGCTGAGTATCTATTTCGGTTTTCAGCACGTGCTGTTTTCAGCGTGTATAGTTCCTCATACCAGGGCTCTTGCCCTGAGAGGCTCCTTGTAAGAGCATAGAAAAGTCAAGGCAAAGACACAGAATAATCCAAGTACCCACAAAAGGGTAAGAAGGCAATGACACCACGTTATTTTTATATCTATAAGGTGAGAGCACAGACAATGCAATGACAAGCTTTCACTGATTTTGCATTCATTGACGAGAATGTAGTCTGAACTGATGGATAGTAAAGAGAATGGCTTCCTCAACTTTCCAGCCACTAAGGTTTCCACACCAAGATAACTGAAGAAAATAAAAGAACATTGTTTAAATCACCTCTGGCATTTCCATTGCCATGGACAGGAATTTTGTTTCATCCATTTATTATTTGTCTCAGAGCCTCTAATGAAATGTTGAAAACACAGAAGTTGCTACTAAAATTTGGTTGAAATCATTTTATAATCATCTGAGACATGAGGAGAAGGCAGGAGAAAGGTGACTACCAACACCAAAGAAAATTGCAGCAGTGATCTCTTAAGTAATTATCTTACTTTCCACACAGTGCATATTTAATTTTTATAGACATAAATTTAAAACACATAAAACTTGATTATAGCAAACACTTTGAAAGCTATTTTTAAAAAAATATATGAATTTGATTTTTACATAACTTTTGTGGAGTAACTCAAAGAAAGATATCAACGTGTCAGAAAATATATCTCAATTTTAATGCACAGATTTTCATAACAGTTTAGTGAATTCAAGGTCTGTATAGGTGCAAACTGCACTTTCATTGTATAGAAAGAAGTGTAAAATGCGTGATCTTTGCAACGGGTAAACACAGGAATTTCAAAAGTATCGAGGTAGAGTGAACAAAATTTGATGTTAACTCACAAAGAAGTTTAATATAAGTGGTTGTGGATAATTCTTGTTTTTTCTACTTTGAGAGTTGCTTTCAGAGCACAGAATATAACAAGATTTTTAACCCTAAAATTCACTGTAAAGCAATACAAAAAGAATATAAGGGCAACAAAGATAATATATAGCAAAATAATGTTTAGCTGACTTTAAAAAATGAAGACATTGTCGGTGTTGAAGCATGTGTCGATATATATACACATTTTAAAAATACATACAAACACATACCCACACGCACATTTTATATGGATATGTGCTTAATTTTTTAAAAAAGATTTATTTATTTTTATACAAGAGCTGGGGTACAGGCCAGAGGCATGGGAGGGTGAGAGGATTCACCAGAGACAGAGCAGGGAGCAGAATAGGCAGACAACAGAAATACACTGCTGAGGGGAGCAGCAGGCGTGACAGGAGAGGTCTGCCACGCCATGTGGGTATCTCCCTGGCTAGCTAGGAATCGAACCCATGCTGCAGAGGCTGTGGACAGCATGGCACTCAACCCACTGAGCCACCAGGGAGTGCCTGAATATATGCTTTAAAGTATGTGCTTTCACACTCCGCCAGGCTTAGAAACCACCCCTCCCTCTTTTGTTTTGTTTTGTTTTTTGCCATTATTTATAAAGCTCAGTCATTTTCACTGAAGCCCAATAACCAAATATTTTCAAAGTCTGATATCATAATGCAGTTCAACAAGTTGAAGTTGTCAAATCAAAACTAGAGTATTTGGAAATTTCTCATGATTATATTGATATAGTTCACTATTGTACATATCATTCTCTCACTTCCTTTGTAAATAGGGTCTGAACTAATGCTGGCTCAACCAATATTTATCAGTACATACTATGTGGTTAAGCTATGCTGGGTGCTGGATACCTAAAGATTATTAATCGCATCTCTGTTCCCCATGGGGTTTTCACAGATGAAAGAAGTACTAAAAAAAAAAAGCACCTAAATAATATGGAAATTTGGGCAGAAAACTCTCAATATTTCCGTTATATACTAGGTGTTAAAACTGCAACTTTAAGCCTGCAACTTTAATGCTGGGTGTTAAAACTGCAATTTTAAGGCTGTTTAACATCAGTTGTTTTTAAGAATCTTTTTAAGAATCTTTCTTCAAATCTCTGGTTGAGTTATTCAGTTTCACCTCACCAATCTCTGAGATTCTCTAAACCATTTTTTGTTTTCTCTTCTGTCTTCTACTTTTTGTAAACACCTCAAAATTGATTTATCATTCATGTACTAATGCTTATTCCCCTGCTTCATAAAACTTAGCCGTTTTTATAAACTCAATTAAATATTTCAATTTAAAAATCAAGCTATGTTAATTGGAATGCATGAATGGAAACAGAGACCAACAAATATTTGAACTGTTACTCTGTTAGACTAGAAAGTACAGATATGGGCTCTGAAATTGGAATAAATAGGAACTTAGATTCAAATTCAGGGTTGGTTTGTTTACTATGCAAACAAAAGGAAGGTAGGATCAGGACCTAAGATATACAGATGCACAGGTAAGAGAGGACACGCCTTCCAAATTGAGTGATTAATTACACACATGGCAAGGGGAATCCACTGGGATAAATGATCCGGAGGCACAGTCCTTCCTGCCATTAGGCTAGAGGAGAAGCCATATCAGCTCCAATGTCTGTCTTCTATCATATTAAGGAATTTTCTTTGCTATGCTACCGTGACATATTTTTTCTTCTATGATCTATTTATGTCCATGCTATCAGGTCAACACGCACTCTACCTGTGAAGATGGATTGCAAATGGTGACATACTGTTCTATTTTGTCTGTTTAATTTTGCTAAGTGTTTAGTATAGTATGCCCATGCATGGGTGTGTGTGTGTGTGAGAGAGAGAGAGAGAGAGAGAGAAACAGAGAGAGACAGAGCTCATGTGCAATTACATTATAGGGAAGCCTCATAGTCCACTAGAAAGGAAATGTGTTTTAGAATCAGAGCTGTGTTGGAATTTCATGTCAACTCACCACTAGCTGCAGTACTGCTAATTCCTCTGAGTCCAATCTCATCTTTAAAACAAAGATAATAATATCTACTTTCAGGATTTTTGGGGGAAAGAGGGGTGAATAATTAGATATAGTTAGTGAAGTTAGGTGAATATAACTATCACAGTCCTGGTACAAAACAGGTGATGAATAAATGCAGATACGTTTTCCCTTTTTTTTTTCCTTTGTGGTCTATGTAACAATTCACCGATTAATCTATCAGTCTACAATTTAAGTGTTCATGGATGTGAACTGGGAAGATTTTGAAAAATGCAGTTTTCTAGCCCAACCCTCTGGGAGATGCTTAGGACTCATCACTCCTGCCTGTACATGATTCCTGTGCCTAAGAGTGATTCGGGAACTTTATTTTGAGAAACATTAGTTCTAAGTTTCTACAGGTTGTTGCAATAGTTTAGCCTCAGCACAGGTCTTAATATAACACTTCCCATACACTGGCATCTTTTTCAAAAGATACTGTATGTGTGAAGCAGTGTTAGCTATAATAATAATGATGATAATAATAATGACAAAATAATAATAGTAATAACTGGAAACTATATTAACAATGATTGATGGCATTATTATTTTTATTATGAATTGCATTCATGGTAGGTCTCTAATAACCCATTTATCTTACACTTGAAGTAATTCCATTACTGGATCATACTAGATACAGAACAAAAAGTTCCCAAGTCTTCAATCTGCCTTATAATAATAAATTATTTGGACTATAAAAATAAATGCATTATTAAAAACTATGTAATTACTCACCTGCTTATTCATTTAAAAAATCTTATTTTTACAGTACACAGGCTTTAAATTATTTTGTTAAACAAACTTTGTGGAATATTTCTTGATGGCATTAAGTGGCCATAATGTTCTAAGCACCATTTTAGGTGATAAAATACAAAAGACGGTTCATTGTCTTCAGTCTCTTGGTTTACCTTCTAGTGGCAAGACAGATAACAGTCACATAAATACTTATATAACTTCTATATGGAGGAGACTGAACAGCTATGCACAGAAGAGTAGCTGTATTGTGGATTCTGTGCAAAACCATCCAAATCACCCTGTAGCATGAAGTAACTTTGCAGCTCAGCTTGAAAGTAAAAATCAACAAGCAACTACAAACCAGAGACATACTACAGGGGGAGGGGAACGGAGGAGGGAGTAGGATCAAAACAAGAGGGGTGGGAATTGTATGGGGACTATAACCAAGATGAAAATGCATACATTGTGCAAAAATGAAAAATGATATAAAAAAATATATTAAATTAAAAACATAATAAAAAATAAAAAAAGAGCTGTCTGCTGATCCTCAGCTGTCATACCTCTCGTTACTTTCTCAGGTGATGAGGGTCACCTGGTCCAGAGTCAAGTCCTCTTTCCAGGATAATCTACATCCAATGATTGGTCACCTGATAACCTAAAGGACTGCCCGGACTCTTGCCCCAAGTTGGGATACTTCTAAAGGGTCATTACAGTTTTAGAGCTCCCCATAATTTGACTGAACATTTTTTGTGACTGCAACATAATTCAACTTCTTGTCCCAGTCCCTGTCCTGTCTTCTTCCCTTCCCCTACTCCATATGTTTATTACCATAAATTCCTTGCCCCTTAATCTCCTCCTAGAGTCACTTTACATGAAATCCAACCATAATGTGTTGGAAATAGAAACCGAATGCCATTCCACTTCCTTGGTACTCTCTTGCATACCAGAATTTATTTCATAGTCCCTACTCCAAGTTAGACTTCGTGTTTATAGAATGACTTAATATATAAACCAAGTTTTCTATAAATTCATGTCTATCACTTTCTTCAGTTAAAAAAAAGGACCAACTTTTTGATTCAAACAAATACTCACTTCTTTTTTTCAAAAATATTTGTCTAAAATACAATGACTTGTAAGTTAGAAGAAAAGAAAACCTGGATTATTTGAGGCACTGTACTAGTAAATTTTTGTTCATACTATCTGAAGTAATTTAATGACCATCATAACAAGTTACATTTACAGGGCATTTTCTATGCTTCAAATATTATGTGAAGTGCTTTTATAGTCATTATCTCATTTTATCCCCAAGAATAACTTTATGAATTACAAATTATTATTATACTGTAATACTAAGAGGAAAATTGAGGTTTAATTGATAAAAAATAAATGTGTCCAACAGACCAAATTCAGTAGATGATGAAATTTTAATTAAACCCCAGGCAAGGGTACAGTGCCTACCATTTAGAGTTGTCTTTTATTCCATTTAAGAACTCTTTTAAGGGTTAGATGGTATTTTGTATATTCACATTCCTCCATCCAAAAGGAACCTAGTATATGAAAATAAAGACAACCAGAGAGTTTTTCAAATGTGTACATTGTAAGTATGAACTGATCATTTTTTCTGCTTTAAAGTGAAAATGGAAATTTCATTTTTCTTCAGAATGTTACGCTCCACTATCATAATGTACCCTTCTGTTCTTTTCTGTTTATGATCCATCATATTTTGAACATGCTAATGGGACAATACAAAAAACAGTGTCCGCCCACCCCTTTTAATTACACCTAATATAAGGATGAAAGAAGAAGTGAAATTTCAAATATCAGAGTAAGACATTTCAAAAGGGAAAGCAACATAGAGGAGAGAGAGAGAGTGCATTTTGTACCATATAGAATTTTTTTATTATCCTTTGAAAAATCTATTCCACTTTGAACTATAGAGCAAAATCCTGGGTTTTTTTTAGAACATATTTATTCACATTTAAATCATTCATACTTAATGCCTTTAACTAGACTTATCATGGCTATTGCTTTAAAAATGTTTGAAAGGGGCTATATAGGAAAATATACCATGGATAGCATTGGAACTGAGTTATTTTAGGTCAAACCACTGCAGGGAAGAAAGATTTATCGCAGCCCCCTAGTTTTGATCTATGCAGTTCTGAACTGAAGTCAAAAGTCTCTTCTGGAATCATAATAGTAAACTGTACTTGATCCATAACCTCCAAAGAAGCAGCAGCAAAGCTGATGTTGAGTCAATTTTGCGAAGGCAAGCTAACATCAGAAACACTGCAGTTTTAAAACAATCAGAGCACTAGGAGTGTAGGTCAGTTACTACTGTACACATTCAAAATCTGGGTTGGAAATTTATTGAAAATAAGATTGGCTGATTTAGAAGTTACATTTTAAAAGTTAAGTTAAATTATCGGTAAATATGTAAAATGATGGTAAGATTAACTAACTTGATGTGTGCAATGAGAGTAACCCAGACACCACAAAAGAATGAAAATGAAGAGGAACATTTCAACGCTAAAATCTTAGGGACACGAATTTCTAAAGATTTCATCAGAATAGTCTTTCAAATAATAAATTTAATGGCTGCCTACAAATAAGTGAAATTCTAAATTTCTTACATTTATAAACACACCTTGCACTTAAATAACTGGATTAGATAAATAGCACGGACATGCTATATCTAGAGGTTGTCGTCAATGTGCTGCATGTGTGACATTTTTAAAATATTCACACTGAAACCATCAATCATCTATATGGTCATTACCTGGAACATGTCTTTCATGTCGGCTACCTTACTAGGAGAAAACAGTTAAGCAACGAGTTGTTTAATGGACATTTTTTTCTTTCTTTTTCTTTTACAAATGTAAGCTCATTATTGGTGTCATTGTTAAAGGCTGAATTATGTTCCCCCAAAATTGATATGTTGAAGTCTTCACAACCATTGCCTCCGAATTGTGATTATGATGGGAGAAAGAATCTTTCAGGCTATAATTAAGCTAAAATGGGATCATTAGGGCGGGCCCTTATCCAATATTACTGGTGTCTTTAGAAAAGGAAATTAGGACACAGACAAAGGAAAAACCCCATAAAGACACAGGGAGAAGATTGCTATTTATAAGCCAGAGAAAGTTCTCAAAGGAATCAACTGTCACAACACCTTGACCTCAGATTTTTGGTTTCTAGATTTGTGAGAAAATTATTTCCTGTTGTTTGCAACCTTCTATGGTACTTTGTTAAGGAGGGTCTAGAGACGAACACAAGCATGTAGGCAAAGCTAGTTATCAAAAGGCATACTATCACAAAGTTGTTCATTCTAATAGTTATCTGAACACAAATTATTACAACCAGAGTAAAGTTTGTTATATTCATGATCCAAGCAATGAATCAATCTTACTTATCTCATTAGTCTTTCTTCAGCTTGGTATCTTCTTAATTTTAGAAGTCTGTAACTTCTCCCCCAGATTTTCCCAAGATTTGTCTTATGGGCAAAGTTCAGCATTTATTATTCTGAGTAGGCAAATTACCTAAAATGGAGACTAACAACCATTAAATGCTTTAAAAAAAAAAAAGAAAAGAGTTCATGAAGTAATGAATGAACAAATGTTTGCTTGGCTGAATAATAACAGCAGCTGCAGAACATCAAGTTGAACCTAAAAAATTGCAATGCATTTTTCTTTTTCTTTCTGACTTATTTCTCTGAGCATGATCCCTTCTAGCCCCATCCATGTTGCTGCAAACTGCATGGGTTTATATTTTTGATTGCTGAGTAATATTCCATTGTGTATATGTACCACATCTCCTTGATCCAGAAAGAAAAAGAAAAATACCAGAGGGTCTCACTCATAGCAGAAATTTAGAAAACCTAAATAAGGGACCAGGAAAAAGACTAATTAATACAAAGTAAAAATCAAAATCAACAAGCAACTATAAACCAGAGACATACAACGGGGCGGGGGGGAGAAGAAGGATTAGGGTCAAAATAAGGGGGGGGTGCAATTGTATGGGGAATATAACCAAAATGAAAATGCATACATTGTGCAAAAATAAAAAATGATGTAAGAATTATATAAAATAAAATATTAAAAAAATTGCAATGCGAGCTACCCATTCACCATGTTCATGGTTGCAGTGTGAATAAACTGGTAACAAAGGGGCACTGTTTGAAAAGGCTGTAGAAAGGCTATTTGAGGTGGAACAAGCATTTAGGAGTTCAGTTGCTGTGCTCTACTCTGCTTAAATCTACTCTGCTTTACTTCCAAGTCTCTTCTCCACACTGGTGATATCTGCTCCTCTTACCTCTCACTCACACTGAGCATTTACTCTGCAAGAATGAGAAAGAAACAAGATAATGCAACTGAAGTATTTTGTAAAACATCTTTTATGAAATTTGACATTTCTGGGATCAAACCCAATGTTTTACTGTTTCTGGCATCTCTCCTTTCAAAAAATGAAACTCTTATATGATGCGGGATTGGTGACAGATAATAAATGCACTGGACTATACATCAAAAGGACACCTGAGTTATCATGCAACTTCCAATATACTGCCTGGAGAATGAATCCTACCACACTTACCTTCTGAATGAAATGGTGGGGGGGTGTCAAATTATATTAAGAACTGCTATTGTAACTTTCCTCTCTTTGCTCTCATTTGTTCTTGCATCTCTCCTTAATGAATCATCATTTCTTCTTCTCTTCTACATTGTTGTTGTTTCTCCTCTCATCTTAATTGCATTCCTGTACATTCTGCATTTCTTGATTGTGCAGTTCTCCCATGCATCTTAATTCCTACTAGCATCTCATCAGCACTTGAGGCAAAAGATTAACCTAATGCTTGTTATAAGCATCTTCCACTTCACTTTCAAATTTGCCTTTCCATTGTTCATGGTCCCCCCACCCACCCCCCACACACACATTTTTCCCTTTAATGTTTTTCCATTTCATCCAGGAACTTCCATGGCTGAGAACAGTCATACTAAAATGTGCTATGCTGGTCAAAACAAGAAGGGTTTTCTCTTGTTCATACTTTGGATTCTTCTATGCTAGTTTTTCAGGAGGAACAAACACCATCATAGATCCAAAAGAAAGACACAAGAGAATGGGTGGTGGAGGAGCAATGAACTTGGGAGGTACCTATGGTGTAGGAGTTCAGAAATTTCCCCCTGTAGGTGGTGGTGGTGACAAAATCCTGGTGTTCCACCAGCAACCATGAGTGGCTCCATGAGGGGAAGCTCTCTGCACGCTCAGTGCTATGGGCAGGGAGGTGCAAGAACCGCAGTTGGACAGTGTCCTAGAGAAGTGGGCCCTGGAAGTCCGCAAGGCAGAGTGGGAAAGCCCAAGCAAAAAATAATCTTAGATGTGACATCTACATCTGCATTCCAATTAATTTTTGTCTTTTATTATTTAGATACCAATCTTTTAAACTCTTGCATTTTGGAAAAAAAACAAAAAAAAAAGCTACTGTTTATGAACATCAGCAGATTTTTTTAATATTTATTTATTTATTCAAGCATTTGGTACAGTCAGAAGCACGGGAGGGTGAGAGAATTAACCAGAGCCAGAGAGGGGAACAGCACAGGCAGACTGAGCAAATACACTGCTGAGGGGAGCAGCGGGCATGGCAGGAGAGGTCTGTCATGCCAGTTTCTTGATCTATTATTTGTATATGCTCTGTTTGGGCAGGAAAAATTATGTAATGCAGTGATTGAAATCGGATTTTTTTTCCTCCTTATTTCCTTTAAACAAAACTGTATAATGTCCCTCAAGTTATGGTGTTAGGTTGTAACACTGAAATTTCAAAGCATATCAATTTTTTACAGCAAATTATTTTTTTACTATAATTTACATATAAATAGAAAAACACAGCTATAATGTTGATCTTCAACTTTGCCATTCACACTTCCATGCACATTAGGCTATAGGTATCTCATGTGGAAAGTGTGTAAGTTTTCAGAATTCACATGCCATTTCTGGAAAACGTAATTGTAGGCTTAAGTATTAGTCTCTACAAATAAGTACCCACTTGTTTATTTTTTTAAAAAAAGAAATACATATTGCAATACTTCCATGATTTGATTTGTTTGGCATTACAGGAAGCAAGCTGGTGCTAAGTATTTTTTAAATGATTTTGGACACAAAGCTGAACTATAAATCTTCATTTAGGGATGTGTATTTAGAATATGGAACAGTTGTAAGACTATTGATAGAAGGAGAAAGTGGGTATGACTAAATGGATCTTTTATGGCCCTATGCTTTTTCCTTTCCTTGAAAGCTTTTGGAAAGATCATTCTGTTGTATTCCTCCATTCTTGTTTTTAAAAAGAACAAGCCCTAGCAAATGACTTGAACTAAACTTTAACATTTCAGTTAAGGATTGCTAAACATGAAAAATAAGAGTTACTACCATAAACTACTAGACACAGGCATTACTATTATTTTTCTTTTAACTTTCTGATCATATTTACTAATGGGATATTTACTAATAATGCAAGATACAATCACCTCACAATTTTTTAAAACAAAAGCAAAATATCACCAAACATACTTGAGTTCAGTTCACTTTCTCAGGATATAATCATGAAATGTTCAAGAGAGCTTACTAAAATTATCACCTGTCCTGTGAACTCACGATAATCAAGATCTAGATGTCCAAAGTTAATATGTGTTTAAAGACTGTCTCTTGAATCCAAATGCAAATATCTTAATAAAATGTTATACGCAAGTACTAATACCCCAAGAGATAAGATATCTTATAAACATTTTAATGTTTTCTATATGATTATAACTTCGTTTATACAATGGGTCCATTTCTTTTTTTTTTTTTAAGATTTATTTATTTACACAAGAACTGGGGCACAGGCCAGATGTGCAAGAGGGTGAGAGGATGCACCAGAGAGAGAGCGCGGAACAGAACAGGCAAACTGGTAAAATATACTGCTGAGGAGAGCAGCTGGCAAGACAGGAGAGGTCTGCCGCACCATGTGGGACCCTCCGCAGCTGGCTGGGATCGAACCGGCACTGCAGAGGCTGAGGACAGCTTCACAGCACTGCGCTCAACCGTCTGCACCACCAGGGGTGGCCCTGGGTCCATTTCTTAAGAGTATCTATTTTGAATGTATAAATGTTGGATAGTATTCATTGTTTTCTGCCGTGTGGGAGATTGTTCTACGGTTTAAGAAAAGGCTAGATTTCAACACAATACTTTAGATCATGCTTTATGAGTGGCAGGTGCATACTATACCCTGAGAGCATCAAAAATCATCCTGAAAGGTCTAATTAGTTTTTTATTGATGAAGAAACTCATTTCCAGTAAAACTACACAAGGTCCCACAACTAGAATATGTCAGACCAGATTCAACAGACTTCCTTTTCTCTGACTCAGCATATCCTTCTATCCACAATGCTATAAGGTCAGAAGCAAAAAGGTAATTAGGATTATTTCTTAAGACTGCATGTATATCTACAAGGATCTCAAAATAAAACTTTAATTAAAAAAGTAATTACACTGATAGTGTAAGTACCTAGTTTATAAAACTGGAATGCAAAGTAGCCAGAACTATTTCTTTACCACAAAATAGCAATTTTAATTTACTAAACAAATATACTTCATTCTAGAGTCACTGAGATTCTTTCAAAAGTCTTTCTTAAAAGCCAAAGCAATATGTTTGTCTATTGTTTGTCTTTTAATCTCTTTGTAGTAGAATTTTCTGGAATATCCCAACTTGAAGATACAAGTTTGTTCAAAGACAACAGATACTCAGATACAAGAAAAATGATTATTAAAAACAGAGCATAATTTCTAAAACATCTTGCCAAACTGACTGGAAAATGCTTGAAGAGTCGTTTTCCAGATACTGCATTCAAAAATCTGAATTTGATTTTCATACAGCAAGCTAAAAATAATGTACGTGTTATAACTATGTTGCTGCAAATACAAATTCATCCAAGAATACATATAATGAGAGTAATCTGAAAACCCAGTGCAAGCAAGCCAAGGTGATAGGAGGGGATAATTTAACACTGAATAAATACATACAGCACAAAGTATATTTAACATTACCTCATATCTTCAACATAGATTTCCAAGCAATAATACTATCTGGGACTCACAGAATTCATAGTTCAAAACTCTAAATTGCTTCCCTCCTTACCAAAAAGTAAAAGGAAGAGAGGAAACTCAAAAGTCAGGTTAAATATGAGTAGGAGAATTAGGCTCGTGATTTTCCTTCCAAATATGGCATGAAATGGCATCCACTTGAAAAGAATCGTGTGTGCTATTCTTTGTAATCTTTAAGTGGGACTGTCTTGTATATATGTTGCATTATTACCTCATATTGTTCATGCAAACAACATGAAAGAAATATGCCTATGTTTCCTCTCTGAGCCAGCCACAGACCTTCACAGGGAGGCAAGAAAGAAATGACTCTAGCACAATGGGTTTCAAAGACTTTCTTCCTCTGTGCAAAGCTGAGAAGTCTGTAATAGCTTCCAATAGGAGGAACTTTCTGATCTTTCTGTTTCCTGGCAAGCAAAGTAAAATCTGCAGAAGAAAAATGCAGATAAATGTTATAGTTTTCTCCTTAACAAACTGAGATGAGAGTTCCTTCATTCTTCATCTAACAAGCCTATGAACATGCTCAAGCGTGTACATGAGCACAGTGACCAAAGTACGGCAGTGTTCGGGACAGATGCACCCCCATTAGCTAGCAGAACCCCACTTTCACAATCACATGTGCCCCTGTTCCTGTGAGTGACACAGTGAGACTGAGGTTTGCATTTTTTTGAGGTGAGAAGTTTAATTCACAGCCCAGAAGGGAGAGTTTTCTTAGGATGCTGGGATTCCAAATTAAAAGATTTCTTTGGATCTTTGATTCCTACAACATAATTATTTCTTAACACATTTTTAGAGGAGTGGCTTTGGCTTGTTGTGATGAGCACACAGCTATGGCCCAAATCTCTGATATCTCCTCTCACTAAAGATTATGCACAATGTCTCAGGTTCTTAAGTATGCACTATTAAATTGTAACAGAATCTGAGTTATTCATTCTCTCCACAAATATTCAGTCAGTAAAAATTTGACTAAAAATATTTTTTAAAACCTGCCACCAAATGTTTTTGTTCTTTTTCATTAGATAACAGGCTCCCTAACAACATTTCAGTATATTTCTATAATCTGTGAGACTTTTCAGTTATTAAAAAACACATCCATTTAAAACTTCACTCTCATATTTGGCTAAAAGTTCTACTCCTTCCCTCCAATCTGGCTGTTTTCCCTTTAAGGTTAACCAATCCCACAAGCCTAGAGTGAGTTTATGGATTCCTTTGTAGTGATTTCCTCTGTGAGGGCAGAACCCAAGGGGATGATAATTGCTACACTTCCCTCCCCTAGCTCAAGCAATTACTGAAACCTGGACTTTCTAAACCCAACAGCCCTGCCAGAGCCCCTGGCAGCTTGAATCTCCCCATGCATGGACAGCCCTCTCTCTATGGAAATCTATTCATCTGTGCCACGCCGAGATGGAAAGTAGGCTGCACCCTCAGCACTCCCTTGGTGAGTCTCCCCACATCTCTTGAACAACGTCCAGCCCAAGGAGCAACAGGAGTAGACAGGTTTTGATACAAGATAAAATCACAGCTCCCTGAATTATTGCTGTATTCTTTGTGCCATTTGATAGGTCCCAAAGTACAAGAAATACAACCAATAGGAACTCACGGCATCCTGATACAATTGCTGATGAGGAGCCAGATTGTGGTGTCACAACAAACAATGAACCTGGCCAAGAAGCAACAGCACGAGTTCCTCCCTTGTTCCAGTAGACAATTCACTTAAAATGACAAGATTTTACTCTGGGTTCATGATCAATGTCTCCAAACTACCCTTGTCATACTTCATGGTGATTTCTTGGATGTAAATAGTCTTGCCAAAACCTTGTTCTTTCACTCTGCAAACCAAGAGTTAGCCTACCTTCCATCCCTTATCTGCCACACACTCACTTTTACACCCCTATGTGAGCCATGCAAATAAGGGGATCCCCTCCACAATGTCAGACATCAGACCTTCTGACCACCACCTCCTATCTTTCCTACTCATATGTTCTGCGGCCAGGACTGAAATGCTTTTTAATCCTCTCGTACATTATTTAATGTTATTCTCTCTTCTGATATCATTTTCTTTTATCCAATAAAACTTCTGTGGACAATTACACTAATCACAAACACCCATGACCCCTCAAACCCCTTACCTCCTTCTTGCTTTATCTTTTTTCTTCATAGGCAAAACCATACCCTGTTTCAATCTAATGTTCTGCCTGCTTCTCACAAGCACCTTGCCTTTTGAATGTGGATGGAGCTTTGTTTTTAATGGGATTTTATATTCCCTGGGTTTAAAAGATAAATTGTCTCCTTCCATATTCTTGCTTCTAGCTATACAATCTTAGGCAGTGTATTTAAATACTCTATGCCTCAATTGCTTCATCTCTAAGATGGGGAAAGTATCAATACATAATTCAACATATGTGTAGTGAAGATTAAGTTCAGACATATAAAGAAGTGCACATCACATAATAAATCTTGTTAAATGTTGGCTGCTATTGGCACTGATATTTAAAATATTTTTCTATCCCTTAAAAACACAAAATTCATGCAAGAAATTACATTGAATTTTATACCAGAAAATTTCTTATGAAATTTTAATCATTTCTGAAATATGACATAAATATTGACATGAAGGAAATGAATAATTTGTTTAGTATCAAAACCTCAAGTGGTGATACAGCTACCACAGTATTGACAATATAACAATATCTATCATGTATGTTTCCTTCAAAATAAAGTTTCTTTTATTGACCTTATTATAAATTTTATTTAAAAATGTAGAGGGGAACAAAAAGCATAAATTAAAATTTATAATCAGTGACTCTGTACTAGAAACAATCACCATTATCACCTTGGAATATAATAGTCTTTTATATCTATGCCACTTATATGCTATTGTTACTACTTTATTTAAATAAGCAAAATTAAAGATTCAGTTTCTTGATTAAATTAACAACATTCCAAATGCTCAATGCCACATGTGACTAGTGTCTACAATTCTGAACAAAACAGATAAAAAAGACTGTCTTCATCACAGAAAGTTCTGCGGGTTTTTTACCAAAAAAAAAAAAAAAGTTGTAACTCTCAACTTATCATTAAATCTTACACCAGTAAGAATGGCACATATCAAAAAAAAAAAAAAAAGGCAACAACAAATGTTGGCAAGAATGTGGTGAAAAGGGAACTCTCCTACAGTGCTGGTGGGATTGTAAACTGGTCCAACCACTATGGAAAGCTGTCTGGAGGTTCCTCAGTCCACTAAAAATGTAGCTACCATATGACCCGGCAATACCACTCCTAGGGATCTGCCCAAAGGACACAAAAACATTAATTCAAAAGAAAACCTGTATCCCTATGTTTCTTGCAGCACTACTTACAATAGGTAAAACCTGGAAACAACCCAAATGCCCCAAAATAGATAACTGGATCAAGATGTGGTTCATAGACACAATGGAATATTATTCAGTAATCAAAAAAGATAAACTTATGCCATTCACAGCATGCGGATGGAGCTAGAAGGAATTATGCTCAGTGAAATAAGCCAGAAGGAAAAAGAAAAATATCAGATGGTTTCACTTATAGCAGGAATATAGAGGAACCACGTAAGACATCAGTGTAAAAAAATAATAACAGTATAAAACACAAAAAAGCAAAATGGACAATTATAAATCAGAGACATCCTGCAGGGGAGGAGGAGGGAGAGGGATCTGAGAGAGGGAGGGAGGAGCACAGGGGACTGAGGTGATGGTGCACAGGGGCATTAGTGAAGGAAACTCTATGTGGAATACACCAGAAGGGGGGTGGGGGGAAGCAAATATTGTTTACAAATGAACAACGATGTAAAATATAAAATATATATATATAAATTAAAAAATACAAAAAAAAGAAATCATGATAACAAATCATACAGATATTCTGTTAATCAAAGCATTCAAGTTTGTTCATCACAGATACTTTTTCTTTGTATTGTTAACATTTGTGAAATGATCTAGACATGAAACCGAGAGGCATACAGGCAGTATATTTGATGTATATGACATGCAAAATTTGATGTACAATGCTGTTTTGAGTGTGATCTTTGTATGTTTTTTTTTCTTTTATTATCACCTTTATTCCTTTAAAAAATAGTTTCACATGGAGGTTTTGGAGGTATATCAGCAGATATGGAAAACAGGCCTAAGACAAATCAGGAAAGAGGAAACAAACAGAAAAGATTTCAAACGCAAAGATGACCTTTCCTCATAGCCACAGAAACTCCAGGCTTAGTGAGTGAGAGTCTAGCAGGCCTTCTAAGCTAGTTCCCTACTGATAGTCCTTTTGGCTAGATTTCAAGGAAACACAAATGTATGATTGCAAGTACCAAAGTTACATAGGTACATTGGGGTGTGGGGGGTAAAGGAGGGAAGGAGAGATGAATACAATGACAGAAAACAGAATGTAAAGACTTATTTCTTTAAGAAATGGGGATAGAGGAATATAGTAAATATATGAGCAAAAGTCAAAGATAATGTGAAAATAAATCAAAGATCCAATTCCAATGGGATATTTCAGGTTTAGTTCTTTTGAAGTTATCTTCAATTGTATATAATTGGACATATTATAAAGTAAGTCTTTGGTGATATATTTAAGAGAAAAAGAGAAGATATAAAATATCAAGAATGAGAGGTAAGAGTGGTAACAAAATCAGAATGTACCATTAAATGAGCAAAACATTTACTATTCAGACAATGCCCTCTCTTCATTATGTATAGGAAAGGAGACAGCACATTATAATGGGACCTACACTATTATGAGCATATTAATTATATGAAAAATGCAGGAATAAGCATTAGCACATAAAAAGAAAATTCCATCATTGAGATTATCAAGAAGTTCACACACATAATTACATAGTACTTTTCCAGTCTTAATACAATGAAGCTTTCAGATAGGAAGAAAAATAGACCAAAGCATATTATTATCCCCAAAATCTCTAAGCGAACTTGAAATGATTTTGAGTATCAGAAGGTTAGTAGAGGAGGAGATACAAACTTCAGAGTAGTTCTGAATTACAATAACAGTATGTTAAGAATTGTGTATAGTTGGCTGTGAATTGATTTTCTCACAGACCCTTTACTAACTTTCATTTAGATATGGGAGAGATAAATTTAATCACTTATTGCCTTGCAATTACTTTCACATTTTAAAGAAATTTTCTTCTTAGTATGATGAGAATTTAAAGTGACTTAGGAACATCAAATTTGAAGGGTAGTAGGAATCTTCTAAGTGTATATACAATTGCTTGAGAGCAACTATATATTTTCCCAGTAATTTATTTATATTTCCAAATAACATTGTATCAGTTAGGATACGCTGAGTTATGTTGCAGTAACAAAATTCTAAAATGTTGGTGATTTAAGGACACCAAGACACACTTCTGGTATACACAATATATTCATCTCAGGTCAGTAGGACGTTTGTTCTAAGTTATCAACCTTTATGTTCAGAAGCTGACAAAGCACCACTATCTGAGACATTGTTGGTTTCTGTGGCAGAGGCAAAGGAATCTAACAAATCATACACCGGATTTTAAAGTCTCTGCCTGAAAGTGACTCATTACTTCCATTCACATTTTCTTGATCACAACAAAAATCATGTCATAAACTAATTATTTGGGAGGGGTAGTTGGGGTGGAGCATGTACAGAATAGCAATCCTTCTAAGTGACTGCAAAACGAAGAGCTATAAATAAACAATCTAATCACTACACACACTTCATATGCTCAATTTTAAATTATTTCTTTCCCAATTAATTTTGAGTTCTTGGGAAAAAATATTGTATCTCATCCATATTTCGAAGATCTTGCCCAGACTGGGCACTTAATAAGCATTTGTCCAATGAATAACCAGGACAGTTAGCAGTGTCAAATATTTCAGTCTGTTCAAGAAGAAGAAATATTAAAAAGAGACCTTTGAATCTGACACAAAGTTCATGTGTTATCATTGAAAAGTGTCTCAGAAGTATGACAAATTGAGGTAAAGAAATAAAGAAAAGTCAAGGAGACTGCCCTTTCCAAAAGTTTGACAATGATTCCAAGGAAAGATTTAGGACAGCAACTTGAAGTAAGTTATTCTGCATCAAAAGGAGAGTACAAGTCTGTAGGGAAAGCAGATGGAAGAAGGGAGTGAAGTTTAAGGAGAGAGGATGAGTAACTGGTGAAATGTTTAGGAAGCACCAGGAGGAAGTGAGAACATAAAATAGGTAAGTGGGTATTAGAAGAGCAATCTTTTTGAGATAAGGAGATATGAATTGAGATGCTTGTAAATAAAGTGGTGAGTGGTAATAAAAGAGGAAACTGAAGATATCCCTGTCTCGACATCTTTATTTCATCTGGGAAATGGAAACCAGAAAATATTCTGAATGTATGAGCAGACATTGAGCCAAAAATTTGAAATGCAGGACAAAGTTTAGAGAGACCTTTGTAGGGAAGAAGCTACTGGGGATTACAAAAATGACTGAGCCGCATGAAAATGGGTGTCCAGTTGGCGCTGAAATGTTAAATGGCAAAGCGAACACTCCTCACCACAGTTATTAGAACTGTCTGTATGATTCAGTGACTCATGATCCTACACACTATCTACTTATATCTCGGGTCCCAGAACCCAGGAAATGCAAGCAGATGACCCCTTTCTGGAGAGCAGCAGGAAGTGTAATGTTTAGTATCCTAGTCAAAAACAAAAATCTACAATTATGGTCGACCATTTTGACATAATATTTGAAAAAAAAATGAAATTTAATTGTGGACTGAATTTTTTCAGTGCACATTTTAAATCCATCATCACTGGGTAAAGTTAGAGGAAGCTCTAGTAACTCACTTTAAACATATACAAAAGTATTATACAACTTCTAAGAGGTTTTTCTTTCTTATATAATGCAATACCATGCTCTCGTATTAGCCTTTTAAACGAAGGCAAAGTAAAGTAGACAGTTTTTGCAGTAAATCAAAAATGAAGCTAAATCAACCCGAATCACTGCAGCCTTTCTGCTGCCTTGGGTGTATTGGGGGAATATAATGCTGGTCTCAACAATAGTGAGATATGAAAAGGAAATATAATGATACCAACTGCAGACCATTTTTAGTTTCCCCTTGATTATAAATGTATGACAATAACAAGGCAATCATTATATGCCATTGTAAGTCAAAATTGGCATCTTCTGTTTAAATGTACAGAACAGTTAAAATCTCAGAAAAGTGTTGTTAATGAAAGAAAGAATGGAGTCAAGCAGAATTGGAGCTGAATTTAGGGGCAAAAAGATGAACTCACAGTTTGAGGTGACAATGGGAATGCCAGTAGAAATGATAGGAGATGATACCCTACAGAGACAGTAAATCTCTTATTAGTTTTTTAAAAAAACTAGTTATGAATCATATATAAACAAAAAATGTATAATATTGAATGTTTACACGATATTTTTACATAAGTTATAAAGTGAATTACATATAAATTATGTTATATATACAAAAGGCATCATAATATTCAATAATAGGTATTTTAATATTTTAATATAGAGTTGAGTTCTCAAAAGCATTGTACTATTTTTCAGCTTGAATGGTTTGCAAAAGAAGAGCTGCAAACAACAAGAAAACAGGCTGACATTAATATGATTATATTCACTTTAACAATATCTTTTTTGGGGCTATTTCCAACATTATCTTTGAAAGCATCCACAGTTGAACTCTTGCAAGTTGTTCCATTTTCTGGAAAATTTCAGGAACTCATAAAACAAGAGCTAAATAAACCTTTGCTAGTCTATTAAAAGAGCTTGACTTTTTCTTTAAAATATGTGGCTGGCAACTTTATTCTTTTAGACCAAACTATTTTTACGACTTTTCCACAAAAGTGTGCCAAACCATCCTCAAACTAACCTCTCAATGACTTCAAACTATTTTAGTGTGTAGATATACCTCACACACCCATATCCGTGCAGCCAGAAACGTAGAATGGTTACCACAAATCCATCTGCAGACGCATTAAATATCACCCAGTGCTAGGAAGAATCCTGCAGGACATATTTCTCTGTGTTTGCTATTCACACTGTGACATCAACAAAATATCAATAATTTATTAGCATCATTACCATTATTAGACTCTTTATTGACACCTCAGTGAGAACTAACTTCAAAGATTCATTGTTGTTTATTTTGATAACAAAGCAATGAAATGAAGTCCTAAAACTCTATCAAGATAGAACAAACACCAATACCCTTAACAGTCGTGTTCACTGCAGGAGGCCAAAGAAGTACTTTATATTGGCTTAGGGGTTACTATGTATCCCTCTGTTCACCTCATGCTGTAACTATTAGAAACAAAGAAACAACATTACAACTTTAATGCTGTGACTCTCCTTTAGTGGGAATGCATGGAATAGAAATGTATAACTATGTATTCCTATGAGACCTGTGATAATCAGGGTGATCACTCAGTTGGCACATTTCTGTTTCATTCAGGTTATAAAAATTGAGAGGCTTCTGTATTATTTGATTATGCTGCCCCTCTAGAGACCACAAGCTATTATTCCCTTAAACCTTTTATTATTCTGAAACACACAATGTCGATTATTAAAATATTCCATTTGATTTATAAGGATGGAAAAAAAAAAACACATTGCAGCCTTTTGCTGCTCAAAATAAAACCGGTTGATGCCGCATCCCAAACACATTTGGGAAAGTAGTTATGTTGCCAGGTTTCAAATTATCAAAGGGATAAGGTAAAAACAAATTCATTGGATAACACAAAATTTCCAAACTCAGCTAATGGACAAGATGATTCATTGTTCTGATGTGGCAAGACAAAATGGAAAGCCCAGCAGCTGGGAAAGCTCAAAAATGCAGAGACTGGAAACTTTCAAACTTGGGCATGGAAAGCAAGCAATTTGCTGTACTCAGAACCTAATAGGCAGCATTAATTTATAGGAATATGCCTTCTGGAGTACCAAATTAGCCTAATCAATTTAGAAACTTATTAATGGTGCTGACAATTTTCTTTAAGGACCACATCAAGGTATATAAAATAACTGTTAAAGTCACTTTAGCATTTGCATGAAATTAGTTTATCTTCACATCAAATCTGAGTATGGTTATAAAGACTATCTTAGAGTACATTTTAGAGCAATTTTCAAATTAAAATTTCATTAGTGCTCCCTTAATACTGTCATTTATTGATTGTGCGCATCTCCATTTCATTCATACATTATGATCACACCTAGGTAAATCATTCCTGTGTATGATAGACTTAACAGAAGTTATTTCCTTGTATACACGGAAAGCAAAGGATACTGTTCAGAGTAACAGAGAACACCAGACTTTGAGTGAAACAGTTAGGTCTTCATTCCATGTAGCCACCTACATGTTACTTCGCCTTGTAAAATCACTTGACCTTTCTTTGTTTCTTATGTTTTTAATGTAAATACAACTAATAGTAACACTTCTGACCTAATTTGTGAAAGAAATTATAAATTGCAGATGTCACTTTTCATCCTATAAAATACTTCCAATGCAAGCTTTTACTCTATATATATTAGTAGGAAAAGATTAAGACACTTTGCCTTAAATGGACATAGAAATGTAAATTATATCACTGGTAATGGAAAAGTTTTCTACCTTGATTAATACTTAGTTTTCCTCAAGTTTTCTTATGAATGCTAAAAATTCTAATTAGGAACATTTTTACTCTGTTAAAGGCATCCTTTAAAGAAATTAATTCTTTCATCAGGCTTTCCTGAATTCAGAGTGGTTCTTCAACTACTGAAAATTTAAATTAAGAACATACATTCTAATTTATGACCAAAATGAGATAACATTTTTTTAATTTTCTCAGTATCAATCTCCCCACAATGACTTGAAATGATTTGTAATAATTTTTTATTTATGAAGAGATATAGAAAGATAGATAGGCATCAGAGAAATTTATGATTAATAAAGATTTAATTAATAAATTAGTGAAGAATTATATCATGAATTCATAAATTTTATAGATCCAAAGTTCTCACCAAATACCATGGAAGCTGAAAAAGGTATTTTGAAAGTAAATTTCCTAAGGTCAAAATCTTCTTTATGAGCTGCTAAAACACTTTATTCAACCTGCTAAAAATCATTAACTAATAATTTATTTGTGCCTGTTTTATTAAACAGAAGGAAATGAATGTAAATTAAAATCTGTTATGCTGTTTTAAAGGCAATTTTTATAATTCTGATAGTTCTATTTAAGTTCTGATATCTATTTGTTTAGTTTAATTTTCTATAACTTCCCAGTCTATATATAGCTGAATTTAATTATTTACTCATTAAACAAATGTTTTTAGAACACCTGTATTGTTTAAGAGACTGACAAGCAGAGCAAGAAGTAGACACATTAATAAAGCCCAGAAAATAAGTGTTGCTGAAGATGTGGAAAAACTGAAAGTAGTTTCAAAGAGAAATGTAAATATGATGTTAACAGCTGCATTACTCACAATATGTGACTAAATTTTCACAGCTTTTAAAGACTAAAGATTCAAACTAAGGTGTTCTAGTCTCTCAGTCATGCCATTGCTGCCCTACGTTAAATGAAAATTTTGCCTCTATGATTTTCAGGTCAAATTTTACTAAACATGTCAAATATATAGCCCTGATAATGTAATCCATTAATATTTATTGTTTAAATTCTAGGTGATCTGGATAGGTTTGGTATCCTGAGACCACGTGCAAGAAGTTATCAACTAAATGCCATCTTAAAATTTAGATTTTTCAGGATGCCTTCTCAAGTTTCATATGTATTCCTAATGAATCTTCTCTCATTTCCATTCAGGGTAGATAAGAAATCATTATAGGAGAAAAAAATCTTCAATACTATTTGATAATACATTATAAAAATTACCACAAATATCTCATTAATAAAAAATAGAACACATGCCAAGGTCACAAAAAAAGAATCCAAGAATACGTGACCCCAAATTATGAGAAACCCCCAGGGATCCTCAAATGCACCTTTCTACACTGCTGCAGAGAGGGTTTTCTTCCCACAGGGACAAATCGGTTTAATGGGCAGTCAAGGTGTGCTAAAATTAGTACCATTTACTAAAAGTTGGTTTACATAACTACATGAAAGGACAGAAAGAACTCTCTTCCACTGCAACTCTCTTGCTTAAAAGACCCATTTAGGAATGCCGCATGCTTGCTTGTTTTGGCAGATATAATTCCATCAATAGATCAGAGAGAACTATCCTTGGTTAAAAAAGTTAAAAAATTAAACATACGGTTGAAGGATACTACAATCAAAATAATAAAGATATTAAGTGTTCTAGAGGTGTCGATCCCAATACTAGAAGACAATGTGTCTTCTAGTATTCTCTATGGACTCATCACTAGCTTAGAAACAAGATATTCTTTGAAGCCCTCGTCAATCTGTGCAAAGTATCCAAAGTGGAACAGAATTAGCTGGGTATAATTAAAGTGGAATAAAGACTTTGTGAAGGAATTTGGCACATCTCTGCCTCTTGATGGCCTTAACTTTCTCTCTCATTGCTATTATTTTCAAAAGCTTGGTTATTCCAGAAAAAGGAGTTATTGTCAATAGCAGAAAGACCTGGGAGATATAAATACATTTTTAGAGTACTGAGATTTTTTTTAAATGATCTCCAATGTGTTTGTTATCCACTTGTTCAAAAGATTAATTATACCAGCAAATTTTAGGCATGTACTCTATATGAGCTGATCTGAGTTTCCTAAGAGGCAATTTAATGATTGCTTGATTTTTAAACTGCAGGCTGTATTTTACTCAAACTAGCACTTTAGAGCCCTTGTCAGTAAACTAAGAAGTGGTATCCACCTTGAACTCTAAGCTCTCAAAAGACTCAAAAGTACAAATCATTCCCAATATAAAATACTTTGATCTGTGTTATCAATGTAAAACAAATGCTTACAGATTTTAAATGACTTTTTGGAGATCCAGTTGTTCAAATCACCACATAATATCCAATAAATATTAGTTCTACTGTACAAATATGGAAATTAGAAGATTGGTAAAAGGCAATAGAACATATCTTCATGTGATTATAAGGTTAATCCATTCACAAGACTCCCTTTGTCATAAAATACCTTGCAATCTGAAATTCACATTTGCAATTCCATATTTTACTAAGGTCAAATATAATAGCCACTATAACAACCTCATTATCTACTTCCCCCAAATAAGCAAAATTTTATCAAGTTATTATTGTTACTTTTACACTTCTGTTAAACTATATTCAGACAGGCATAGTTTTTAGTAGGGAAAATGATTTTTTAAGGCCATCAAATGCTTGCAAATACAAATCAAGAGAAAAGATGAAAATTCATATTTTAAGCAATACTAAGATACTACTAGAAAAGCAATTTAATTCTAAACAAAAGGTATTGGCAATTACCATTAGTCTAAAGGACAGAGAAAAGCAGTTTTAATTTTAAAAACAACCCTATCATGCAAATATAATAAAGGAGTAAAAATCTTTAACTTTTCAAAGATCTCAATTTCCCAGAGTTAGCTCCACTCCTGGGATATTAATATCAATAGTATCCTAGGGGATTTATACACTTTTATTTGATAATTCCATTCATGTCCAGGCAAATCAGATCTGGGACTTAAAGTTTATTACTGTTCCTAAATCAAGCATAATTAGAGCTTGTGAAGAAATATTACAAATGTATCCTATTTGTTGTTCTTGCTCTAAGTTTCAAATATTCAAAATCTTTAGACAGGCACTAGCATTTATCTGAAGAACTCATGTGTAATGGACTTATAAAGTTGGAAATTAGAAGAAAATAATGGAAGATGACTTCTTACCTAGCTGCATACAAGTTGGAATAAGAAATACAGCATCTTAATTAAATTTCAAATAAATTGAGCTCTAAATTAGATGTGAATTTTTAACCAGAGTTGTTACTGTAAATAAAACACTATGTTTGTATTGAATTGCGAATATTTTTCATTATTGAACTTTTGATGCACCTAGTAAATAGCAGATCACAGCAGGAATTATAATTGTTTTTGAAAACACCACTGAAAATAAAAAGGAAAATTTAAGACAAGCTCCTAGTATCTCTTAATAGAAATGGAATGTCCTGGTAGAATCTGAGTATTAATTATAAGTTGGCTGAAACATGAGAATGTCCAATGTAAACCTAAGGATAACTACAGATTCGTAACACAAATATGATTTTAGTACCAGGTACACATGATGTTATAAATCATATGTTGTTAAGAGAAGTGTTAAAATATAGTACTACTGCTTTACAATAAAGGGGCTGAGGAGCATATGTCACCCAGGGGAACACCAAGACCACAACATCTACCCTTCTTTAGTGCTGCCAACCTGAATCACATAAATGCCACACAATGTTCATTTGATTTCAAGATTCAAACTCTACATTTCTGTTATATTAAAACATCTGGAGTGATTATGAATAAATTGATCCATGATATACCATCACTGTACTAATTTTTCATGGATTTAGAACTCAGAGATGTCATCCTTCCATTTTCCTGGAGGCTCCAAGAGGTCCTGTACTGGTTAATGGAACCAATTTTGGGGTCCAGCAGTCTTGGTTTCCAAAACACTAACTCGGGAACTTTTCCAAGTGTAACATCCGTAAGTCTCCCTTTTCCTATCCACAAAATGGAAATGGTAAGGGTGCTGCTTTCTTGGGCTGTTGTGCACTTACAGGGGTCTAATACAAGATTTGGTATACAGTGAGTAGAAAGGAAAGCAGATGTCAGTATTACTATTACTACTATTTATTGCCCAAAGCCACTTCGTCCTGGAGCAAAAAATAGTCCAGGACTTCCAAATTTCGGCATAGGTCTCTTTCTCCTAAATCACTGCTTCCAAACCTCACTTACTTAAATTTAAGATAATACATTATTAATTCCAGATACATGTCCATTCCCCCAGTCTATATTTTAACTCTATGAATAAAATGCTCATGTTAATTTCTGAGGAACATCTGGGAGGAAATGTGAAGAAATTGCAGCAAAGCCAGACAAGCCATGCTGCATCAATCTACATAATTTGAAATGACCCATATTTGCCTTTCATGCTCAGAGGCCAGAATGTAATGACTGAATTACACAGTACAGGGCAAGAGTAGCATGAAAACCCAAAGGGATAGATACCTTTCCAGTGGATGTTGGGGAGCATGGTGAAAGAGAATTGAGCGGGCATGTGAAAGGCCTGTTTCACAGACCAGCTACCAAATAGCCTGGAAAGAATAAGAAATGTCCTCATCGCATTCCCAAAAAAGCACCGGAGGAATGTCACAGCTCGAGGGTCCTTAGTTACACCTACATAATACAGGGTAATCTTGGAAGTCAGTGTAAGGTTCAGAACTTGAACAGGATGTTTAAAAGCCCAGAAACAGCACATCCCTCATTTGAAACTGCAAACCAGCTCAGGCTAAATGCATCCTCCAGAAACATGTGCTATGGAGAGGCTTGGATTGTACAGGTGACATTAAAAAATGGGCATTTCAAAAAAAAATGGGCATTTCAGAAGTAGTGACACCATATTGGAGGTGACAGCTTTCCTCTGACCCCAATTCACACCCACAATAAAACTTCTCTCAATATGCAAGAAATCACAAGGTGCACCAACTTTGTGCTCTCTCTCCTCACTTGGCCTCAGGGGTACGGCGCAGGGATGAATAGACACACTAGGTGACCAAGAAGACCGGCATGTCAGGCGCGGTGGCACGGGTGCAACTTTACCCTTAACTTCCCACCCGAAATGTGAAAGTGACCCCCCTGAGGGAGGATTCCTCTCCCTCAATAGTTTTCCACGCTGCCCTCAAGTCAGACGCATTCCAAAGAGAAATCTTGCAAAGGAAGAAAATCACAGAGAAGACAGTCGTGTAGCTGGCCCGCTGTGCTTTCTTATCCCAACAACTTCCCCAGGTTTCCCGAGGAAGGCGCACGCCCTGCGTGCACCCAATAGGCGACAGCCAGTGGGGTGTCTCCGGATGCCCAGCCCTCCTGTAAGGTCCGAGCCGGGCTGACCCTGCCACCCCAAGCCGCTGCTTCTCCTGCCCCTTTGGCTGCGCAGGGTATCTGGAGACCCTCAAGTTCTGAGCTCTCCTCTCTGCTTCCCGCAAGCTCACATCGCTTATTGGCACCAAGCAGGAGAGGTAGGGCTGCGGATACATGGTGTGGGGCACTAGGCGGGGGAGGTCCCGGGCAGGACCCTGCAAACACCCATTCTGTGCGCCCCTGTCCCCCAAGCTTCACATCCCAGGGCTATTCCCGATCCCCAGCCAACTCTGCAGCTGGAACCGAGACACCTCTTTGCGCTCAACTTACCCTGGCCGGGCAGAGCTTTCGGCGTCCCCAGGAGCTTTTCTCTTCTTCCTCCCACTGAGCCCTTCATCCTCCTGCTGGCCGCCGCCCGGCGCCCCGGCCCTGGCATCTGGGAGGAGCAGCCGCCAGGGCTGGCTGTCCCCGGGGACGCACTGCTGCCGGCCGCAGCTTTGGCGGCGGTGGCTGCGGTGAGGCGCGAGTGGTGACCGCGCAGCACGGACCCGGAGCGCTGTGCCCGCGGTCCCTCCGGCGCAGGCTGGAGGCGGCAGTCGGCGCGCCTGTGTCTCGGAGGCGCTGCGCCCCCAATGCTCCTCACGGATGCGAGCCAGCGCCAGCCTCAGGTGCACCCGGCTGGGGAGAGGTGCAAGGCTGCGCGGAGGGAGGGGCCGGCCCGCGGCTGGGTGAGCGGGAGAGAGCGGAGACGCTAGTGCCCAGCAGGCAAGGAACTAGCTTTAATGGAGTGACTGGATCGTGAGTGTTAACGGAAAACGCAAGGTACAAAAATGTGCCCAGAAACTCAAAATGGGAAATGAGCTTTGGGGACTCCGGAGGCAAAGGGGTTTTCCTTTTATGCTGTGGTCCTTTAACCCCCCTGGTTTGGGTCCTTACACCTGACAACTGCTCTCCATCCTTACCTTTGAGCTCCCTCCACCCTCAGCTCCCCTCCAACACACACACACACACACACACACACGCACACACACGCACACGCACGCCTCATTTTTTGGTAGCAGTTAACAGTCAACAGTGAGCAGGTACAAAGTGATAGGTGAAGACATATGCAGGGAAGTACACCTCCACAAGCCCGAAGGGCTCGCTCCTATTCGACTTAGATTTTTCTTCTTTTCTTCTCTCTGTCTCTTTCTCTCACTCACTCACACACACACACACACACACACGCACACACACGCACACACACACTGCAGTACCCAGGGGTGAAATGACACCTTCTGTGGCTCTATACTGGGGTGCACAGGGGTGTTGTGCACCAGAATAACCATGGGGTCTTGATAATGGACTCAGATTCTGATCCAGTAGGTTAAGAGTGGGACCAGAGATTCTGCATTTCTAGCGGTGCTGTTGATCCAAGGACCACATTTGAGTTGCAAAATACAAACAGGATAATCTTGCTTTCTACTATCAGCTGACCCACTATTTTAAGGTAGTACGACATAACCAGTCACTAAGGAACTGATTTTTCGTGGAATTTCAGGATGTTTTTGGAGGACAGATGACTTATAAACAAAGTGCAGGGGGATAAATGCCCTCCAGATACAAGATAATTATAATAGTTGCTATTGATTAAAAGCTATAGGAATAGTAGTGTTGATTAAAGTATAGAAATTGGTGATTCACCACTATCTACACGTTCTCAAGAGAGATCCTAAAAAGTACCCAACAGGAACCGATCCACACACATTTAAAAGAAAATACAAAGTAATATTTCTAAGAAGCACTCTATTCCTCTGAGCCAGTTGTTGAGTTTTGCAGCTATGTAGCATCATTCAGGTGTATAATATCAAGTGGCAAATTGCTTATCAAGCTAATAGATAAAGCAAATCAAGAAGAGCAAATGCCAAAAACAAAGAAACAAAAAGAAAAAATATAACCAATGTACTGAAAGAATGTTGTGTTTTGACGTAGCGTGACTATGGTAACTGGCTTGATCTTTGGGTCTCTCTCCCTGCATGCTTTCATCTGGATTTAAACACTCATCTCTCCATTTCAATTCAGTATTAATAAGACTTTACCATGGTAAGGGCCTTTTTTTAGGAGTGAACAGAACCTGTCGCCATTACTGCTTTCAAAGAGCAATTTGACAATATTCCAATCATTACCATAGTAGGCAGCCTATGGTGCAGTAAAATTACAGCATGCCCATTACCACAGAGAATTCAAAAAACAGTGAGGTCTGAAGACACTTCACGGAAGGGAGGTCATCCTAAATAAACCTTTAAGGCAAGGGAGGAACACTGAAGCTGAAAGAATGCAAGTAGAAAAAAATGCAGACTCGTGATCCTTTTGCCAAAACATACAGTACATGGAAAAGAGTACAAACAATGGCTACAGGATTGGCAGAGGTTCTGATTGCTGCCTGAACAGTGTTTGCTCCACATCACAAGTATTGAGAAGGTGTTCACCATGATCAAAAACATTGATCTAATTTAACAGGCTAATGGGGTGACCTACAGCCAGAAAGTAATGAAGATATAGAAAGTACTGAAGGGCAGCAGAAGCTGTAAATATGAGATACCAGAGTTAGCAGCAATGATAATTGTTGCAAGAAATGAAATATAAAGATATTCAAAGGGATACATTGCTGAGACATATGATTGGCAATATGTAGCATTGATGTGGAGAAGAGAGGGATTTATTCACGGTAGTTCTAACATTTTGTGATTGGAGGACTAGAACGGGGGGTACCATTAAGATTAGAAAAGTCAAGAAGGAAACTTACAGTTGGTTGGATTTATTCTCATGTTCGTTAGGGAAAGGCTATCCTCTTTGGGCATTTTTAGCCGGCAGTTTGGGGAGATGTTCAGATGCGGGTGTTTACACAGTGAGAATTAAGACCTTGCTCTGCAAAAATGGGTTCTGGTTTAGAGCTGTTTACCCATGTGTTTGACAGTCCTGGGCATATATGGGGAATTAAACTGTTGGAGTGTGAGGTTCCTGAGGTAGAGTAAAGAATAAAGCATAAATTGCTTAGAACAGAAAGTTGGAGCTATTTCCTCAGAATCCCTGTTCCTCAGAATCATCATCTGTAAAACCTGAATAGAACCCTTTGAGTGAAGCGGGAATGAGAATAAAGTGAGATAATGTACTGTCTATTCATTCATTTTTTTTAACTAATCTATAGGGTCTGAGAAGATAGGACCAAGTATATTGTGTCCACTGTTACCAAACTGTTTGACATGCACTGGGCTCTGAAAATGTCCATTGGGGTCTCCCTGGTGGTGCAGGCAGTTGAGCGCAGCACCTCTGCAGTGCTGGTTCGATCCCCGCCGGCCTCAGAGCAACCCACATGGCGCAGCAGACCTCTCCTGTCTAGCCCGCTGCTCCCCTCAGCAGTGTATTTCAGTCAGTCTGCCTGTTCTGTTCTGTTCCCTGTTCTGTCTCTGGTGAATCCTCTCACCCTCCTGCGTATCTGGCCTGTACCCTGGTTCTTGTATAAATAAAATAAATCTAAAAAATATATAAATGTCCATTGATGAATTAATAATATAGAAAGAAGAAAAGACATGAAAGCACAACCAAAATGATGGGAACACAAAACTAAGTGGGCTCTATTACTTCAATGTCATGAAAATCAAGTCGGGAAAAAGATTAATTTTAGAGACTGATGCTGGCAACAGACCTATGGAGAGATTATAAAGGGGAAACACTAGCTCAAATTGAGAAAGCTTTTACTTTCATTTTTGAGGAGGCTGTAAAGAGTTGTTTATATTTGAGGAAATATTGCACTGGAAAGCCATCGCTATTATGAGTGGAAGAATGCTAGATTATTCTTTAAGAAATTTGATAATGAACTGAAAATGAAAAAGAGGGACTGGAGATAGAGGGTTGCTACAAATTAAGGAAAGTTGATCCTTTTTAGTAAAAAGTAAGTTCAAATATACTTTTTGATAGGGTTATGGGGCCAAAGGTATAGGACAGAACTTCCAGGTAAGAGAAGAGGAAGACTGACTGAACAATATCTGAAAAGAGAAATAGAACTAGTGGACCAAGATTATAAGTAATCAATCTTGGCAGAGCTAAGGGTCATCTGTTCCTTAGATGTAAGTGCAAAGAAGTATAAGGATTCTAAAGTAGAATTGCAGGAAGTAGAAAATGCTCACAATATTTTGTCCTGTGTTTCCAGGAAACAAAGATGTGCCTTCTACTGCCTCTAGGGATCATCAAGAAATAGCGCTTTGAGAAAGAAGATCTAGGGAATATTTTTTAAAAGATGTATTTTATGTATTTATGCATACAAGAACTGGGGTGCAGGACAGAGATGTGGGGGTATGAGGATTCACCAGATACAGAGTGGGGGAGCAGAACAGGCAGATCCACTGAAATACACTGCTGAGGGGAGCAGTGGGCAAGACAGAAGTGGTCTGCTGCACCAGGGTGGGTCAACTTCCTGGCTGAGGATGGGACTTAGGCCACAGGGGCAATAGCACTGAAACTTAACCCCTACACCACCAGGGAGGCCCAAGTAAATCTAGAGAATATATGGAATAAGTTTTAAAAAGGAGATCATAGTGAATCTGCAGAACTGAAAATATCACCAAGTGATGGCACCTTGGGGAAAACCTGTCTCACGGGTAAAATTTATTCATTTACTATAATGAAGTCAACATGCATTTTTATTTATTACCCTTCAGAAATATTCAAAGACACCAGTACAGAAGCAAGTATAGCATGGTTGACCCATGTTTAATATTCAACAAAGAGGAAATTATGTAAGGTCAAACAAGTATGAAATTTCATGCAGTGGAACTTGAAAGAATGGACTTGCAAATCTTTCAGACCTGGGCTGATTCACCAAGCTGCCAGTTCAGTTTGGGAGAACTTACACAATTCCCTTAATCTCTCTGAGCCTTAGATTCCTCATCTATAAAACTGAAATAAACTGATGTACCCTTAAGTTTTAGGCTTTCATAATAAAATAAGTAAATATTGGTAGAACAGTGGTCCTCAAACTGGAGTATTCATCAGGATCGCCTGGGAAATTTGTCAAAACACAGATTGCTAGGCTCCTGTCCCTAGTGTTACCAACTTGGTAAATCTTAGATGGGTCTCAGAAGCAAGTGCTTCTAACAAATTTCCAGTGATGCCACCCCCACTAGTCTGGACAATCATACTTTGTAAAACTCCTGTTGTAAAGATTTTCCATAATGCCTAGTACATAGTAGGTGCTAAATACATGTGTGCTCATGTTTAGGGCTGGTGAATTCATGGTATGGTCACTGAAGAGAGAGTGTCAGCTGAAAAGATTAGACATGAAACACATAGGTGAATTAATAGACAGGGATTATAGGAAGAAACTGAGAATTTAAAGGTCATAAAAATGAAGATCATATATAGTATGAAGGTTGTTCTGAGAAAGCTCAAGATAAGGAGATTTTGGTCAGGGCGAGAACATAAGAGTTCAGAATCTTGGAGATCAGCTTATATTTAGCCCTTCGGTTTCTAAAAGGGTGGTTTATAATTAAATGGCAAGACTATAACAGTAAAGTCAGACCATGGAGAGAAGAAAACTGGGTCGAGGTAGACAGTGGCCCTGACAACAGAGCAGAGAATACCACAGCTGTGAGTGGACACAGAGCCGGGCTCTTGGCCTTGGAAGCCACTGAGAAGCAGGAGTCAAGGGATGGTATGTACTTGTCATTGTCTGGGGTTTTGCAAATTTATACTGCATATAAATTTTGTATAAATTTATAAAAGATTTATAAATTCCAGTCTCATGCTAGAAAATTTCTCTCTATTCTCAAACTTGAAGGAAAATCTTCCCCTCTGGAGTACTGAGTAACTTGAAATACATGTGGCTTCTTTAAGTGGGACCCTTCAGTATAAATCAAGGCACAGTATTACAACATAATAAACAAAAAGCACATCTGGGAGGAGTTGAAAGCTATGCCTTCTGGGGTTTGATGTTCCCCACTGCAGGCCCCTCTACATTGAGAGACTTCGTTCAGTTCTGTGATGGTACGCTAGACGAAACGTCTTTATTTCTAGAAGACCACTCTTTGAAGATGAGAAAGCAGATTCAAAAAGACTGGCAACTTTGGGCCTCCCTGGTGGCACAAGGGGTTAAGACACAGCATTATGAAGCTATCCATGACCACTCCAGCACGAGTTTGATCCCTGGCCAGGGAGCTCATCCACATGGCACAGCAGACCTCTCCTGTCTCGCCTGCTGCTCCCCTCAGCAGTGTATTTCAGTCAGTCTACCTGTTCTGCTCCCCACTCTGTCTCTGGTGAATCCTCTCACCCAGCCCCACACCTCTGGCCTATACCCCAGTTCTTATATTCATAAATAAATAAATCTTTAAAAAAAGAAAAATTGTCAACTTCCCAGATGATACCTGATAAGTTTTCATCTCTCTGATTATAAAGCATATCCACTTTCTACTTTTAGTCTCTAAAAATAAAGCTAATAAATGTGGGTTCATCCAAACTCCTTTTGTCTTATGTTGGTTTCTCCAGGAAGTAGACTGGAGACATGGAAATTGTGTGCAGCAAGTTTATTGGGGTGAGTCCCTGTACCAAGACCTGTGGGAGAGGAAAGCAAGCAGCTGGGTAGCACTTGGTGCAACCAGCCTGGATGGGCATAATGCCTCAAACTACACAAAGCCACCTCATGGAGTGGAGTGGCTGCAATAAACTCAGGACACCTTGCAAATGCAAAATAATCACACAAAGGCAACGTGCTATATATATATTTATAATATATATTATATAATATATATATAATTATGGTAATGCATAAAACCACCTCACTTCAATCCCTGTGTGCCTCCTTCAGCGACATCTCCCATTGACTCTTTTTTAGCTGACAGTGGTATCCCCATTCCATCAGGCTTCAACTCTAAAAGTCAGTTTTAATCACCTTCTATCTTCCACCATAACCTCCAGCCAAGCTGATTTTCCCTTCTTAACAGGTCTCAGATTCCTTCCTACTCCCCCCTCATAATTACAATGTCAGTATCCTGATTCAGGGTTTTATGTGGATTAATTGCCTGGATTAATTTATAAGCCATGAATTCCCTGCCTGAAATCTTGAACTTCCACTAACCGAGGCAGATCAAGGTCAGACAATAACTGCCCAAATCAAGGTTTTCATCACATCACTCTCAGCTCTCATCACCTGCCTAACCTCAACCTGTAAAATATATTTCAAACCACAAGTCAGCATCCAAATCCCCCTTTTCACTGCCTGCCATTCCTGCCCTTTCACCTCTGACTCTCAAGAGCCAAATGGTCCCCTTACTATGAGTCAAGTATGTTTTTGAAAGCTATACCTGCTGCCTGAGAAGTTGAGTCCTCTTTCCCCACCTAGTGAAATGCAACCCATCACAACTAGACGTAAAACTTCAGACAGGCAGAATGCAGGTAAGAAGGAAGGCTAGAAAGAATGAGAAGGAAAGAGAGAAAGAAAATAGGAGGAAAGAAAAGCTACAATGGAGGGAAACAAAGGCAAAAAGTCAACACCAGTTTGGCTTCCAAGAGGCAGATGTTATCATCTCTATTTCTTATGGGAGGAAACTAAGCATCAGAGAGTAAATAAGTTGCCTGAGCTCACAGTGAAACAACAGCAAAACAAGAGCAAGACCAAATCTTTGCCTGGTACAGTAGCTTCAAACTCGAGCGTGCAAGGGAAGGTGAAAATGCAGACTACTGGGCCTACTACTCAGTCCCAGAGTATCTGAAAAAGTAAGTCAGAGAAGGACCTGAAAATTTGCATGTCTAACAAATTCCCAGGTGGTGCTGATGTCAGTGATCTAGAGTCACAGTTTGAGACCAGTGGTCTAGCAAATCGTTCCATTGCCACCAGTGTGAATTGGCAAATTGTAGTCAATCCATAACTATTGAACTATGAACTACTGAATTATTGAGCTAAGAACTATGTAGGAATCCAGCAGTTTCTGTTATGTCATGAAGCCTGCCCTAATCACCATGGTTGGGAAGTGACAGCTCTCACCTCTGAAACCCCACAGCACAGAAAGTCTACACCCTTCATTCCACAATTAACCATTCTTTGTGGTCCAATGACACAGCCTCCCCAGCAGCATCTTGAGTCCAGGACTTGTGCGCCATGATTTATTAAGAAATAACCAGTCTAGGGCCTCCCCTAGTGGTACAGTGGTTGAGCGCTGGGCTGCGAAGCTGCCCACAGCCTCTGCAGCGCTGGTTCGATTCCCGGCCACCTGGTGAGGGTCCCACATGGCGCGCAGACCTCTCCTGTTGCGCCCACTGCTCCCCTCAGCAGTGCATTTCGTCAGTCTGCCTGTTCTGTTCCCCACTCTGGCTCTGGTGAATCCTCTCACCCTCCTGCGCTTCTGACTGTACCCGGTGCTTGTATAAATAAATAAATAAATAAATAAATAAATAAATAAATAAATAAATAAATAAATAAATAAATCTTTAAAAAAAAAAAAAAAGAAATAACCAGTCTAAAAAGTGGGAGGAACGGAGAGTAAAGAGGAAGAAACCAAGTAAGTGTGTGACACTGCTCAGTGTCTCAAGGAAGGTAGTTTCAGCCCTTCTGGGTGCTCTGGAAAGGGACCTGGGCTTCCCCACCACTTCCCCATCACTCAGCATCGACTGAGGCTTCCCAGAAGGATGTCCAAGGGCACTTCTAGAAGTCTGCATAAATGACCACAGTCCAAAAGCAGACCTCTGAAAATGAGGCTCCAATGCTGACATTTGAAAGTGAAAATAGTCAAATGGCAAAAGGGATCTGAGAGACCCTGGATGGGACACCAGCTTATACACTGATAAGAATAGGATATTTTTTCCTTTGTAATATCTTAGCTCCCCAATTGGATTTTAAACAATTGGAGACTGAAGGCTACATTATAGATTTTTTTAGGTTAAACCAAATTAAAATGTCAATATTTGACCATTTTTGAGAAATAAAATTGGCAATTGTATATTGTCCAGCTTAATACATAGGTTTTAACTCATCACCATGCAGTCAATGGGATTGACAAATTCATCAATATCCTTCAGTCCCCCAGTTCTGATATGTCTCCTCTCTGTGTAGGCAGTCAGCTGCTGAAAGCTACCATTTATTGTGACTGTAATTACAGTTCTTACCACTTGTGTTAGGTATTTACTAGGATTCAGCCAATTTTATTATACTTAATTATTGTAGTTGTACAATTTAATTTAAAAATTACAGAAACTATTGAAATATGAGTGTGGAAAACACATGTTGCCTCTATGAAAATTAAATATAATACTTTGCAAATTTCAAAAAAAATGAGATGCTTAAAAACTTACAAACAAACAAACAAAAAACCTGTTCTTAAATTAGGAGTCCATGAAACAGCTGTAAAAGACTGGGAAAATTGTAACAATCTGGAAGGCTTGTTCACATGAAATGTCTTCATAAATGTCTTTCATGTCTCATTGTCAGTTAAAGAAACTCAAACTAGCAATTGTGTCATTTTAATTAACATGTTTTTGGCAGAAAATAACAGAAATTCTATTTGAAGGCAAAAGACAATGGCATTATCATTCCAGTGAGGCAGAAGTCCTAAGGTAGAAAAGCTCCAGGGTTGTTCAATACAGCAACTTAATCAAATCATCTGATGTCTTTCTCTCCTTTCTGTTCAGGCATTTGTAGCTTACTTTAAGCCTTCCTTCACGAAATCAAAATGACTGCAGCAGCCCAAGGGAACCCATCTTCATGACTCAATGGCCAAAGGCACAAAGGACTCCTGTATCCCCTGTGCATTGCCTTTAAAAGCAAAGACCCCTAGGGTTTGTCAGTGTCTCATTGGCCAAGAGCAGATTATGTACTTCACACCATTCCCTGATAAAGTAGGCATTCACCCTTTTCATTTGGAAAAAGGGGGAACAACACTATGCATGTAGGGGGTGGACACCTTGGCAGCATTGTGAGAAGGGAGTAGCTATTAGAGCGGAAAGCAGTGTTGTTTGCTACAGGAGGATTATGGATCGGGGCTATGCACATTAGATAATGAATACCCATACTAAAAAGAATATCTTTGCTATGTCAAAAAAAAATAGAAAATGAAAGTACACCATATGTGTTAAAAACAAAAATGTTTAAGTTACATATTCTCTATTTTAATTTTTATATGATCCTGGTCATACCAAATAAAATAGTTCCTAATATACTAGTTGCAATTGGTTGTGTTTTTGTAGAATAGGCAACAATGAGCCTCATAGAAAGTATGTGGTCAATAAATGTTAACGACACCTATAGGTTTATGTATTTGGCATAAGTAAATCAGTAGCACTTAGTACTGCTACTGATTTACTTACTATAGATGGGTAATGCCGTATAGAACATTAAGTGACTTGCTTCTACTTGGAAAATCTTATCTACTGAAAAGCAAATGTCTGGTCTACTTCCAGTGTCAAACTTTTTCCCTTTAAGATGATTGTTCCCATTAATAATCTGGAAAGTTAATAGTGGAAGAAATATGCTGTGTTATTTACCAAGTTATCTGCTTTTCCTGGGAACATGGCAAAACTACTTTTCTCAGTCTACCTGGCATCAAGAAGCCTGATAATTCATTTTGCCCAAGGATATATCCAAGAAAACAGTAACCCTAAATTTTGACACAAAAGCCTCCTGGGATTTTTTTTTTTGTTCAAATGCCTGCTCACTCCTTTTCTTCCCCCTCATCACCCTTCTCCTTGTCATTTGCAGATTTGAAGCAGAGGAACAGACGAGGACTCCAAGGCAAGGATCTGACAGTTTCCACACGCCAACCATTCTGTCAGAATGTATTAAGTTTCATAAGATGGTGTGGTCATTACAAGCTAGTACATGTGTATATATACAAAAAATAAAATAAGAGTGGCTACGGCCATAATTGCAAAGGACAGGATACTGGCTTCTAGCACATGTCTTCTCCTACTTATTTTTTTTTAAAGATTTTTTTTTATTCATACAAGAACCAGGGTACAGGCCAGATGCGTGGGAGGGCGAGAGGATTCACCAGAGACAGAGCCAAGAACAGAAGAGGCAGACTGATGAAATACACTGCTGAGGGGAGCAGCAGGCAAGACAGGAGAGGTCTGCTGTGCCATTTTGGATTCTCACCAGCCGGCCAGGATTGGAACCCGCGCTGCAGAGGCTGCAGGCACCTTCACAGTACGGCACTCAACCACCTGTGCCACCAGGGAGGCCCCCTACTTATTTTTTGAAGTAACTTTGGTTTACAACAGTGTATGTGATTCATAGGTAGATATTAACACCTTTTCAATTATATGTTACCAAACCACACCAAGAGATTATGGTCGAGGACTACGGCTGCCCCTCCGACTATTAATGTATTTGTGTATTTCACTCTAAACACTAAAAGCATTCATGATATTACGCTGAAAAAAATCCATTTGATATTTGTAACAACTCTAAACTGTAAAAATCTTAATTTGGTTGCATTCTTCCAAATGCATTTGCATTTTCAAAGACCACAAGGCTTACTTACACCTAAAGAATGAATCACTAATAGTTAAGTTTCAATAATCAGAGAGAGAGAAAATATTCCTATGCAAATTATGCCATGTAGGCTATTCAATTAGAATTCCAATCCTGACAGAAATTACATTGACTTTTTTTTTTAAATAACAAACTAAAATAAAAACATCTTTTTCTCTGCAGGGTTCTCAACTTATTTATATTGTAATAAAATTCTTTAAAGCTGTAAAATTCTTTATATTATTTATTGTTATATCTCATGAATTTAAAAATGTCTGAAATAGAGAACGATAATTAAGAAAAGATCGTATGCAATTCAAATGTGCAAATGAACACTATTCACTAACTGTGTAATAAACTTAGAATTGCATTACTTATGTTCAGGAATATGTATGTCAACATTAGCTTTCTTTGTTTTAGACTGAAACAATCCCAGGGCAAGAACTTGTACTTGCTTCTGTGCATGCTTCTGTGTGCTTCTGTGGTATCATGTAAAAATTTTGATCAAGGTTAAGTCTTCTTCTCTGAAATAAGGGACAAGATTGAAATTTATACCCTACAATTAAATGTGTAAAAAAAATGGTAAGAAGTTACTTGTCTACTTTTCTAAATACCAACAACTTCTTCATGAGCTCATTTTCCTGGTGATGGAATGTTTGGGAGGGCAGCAGAGGATGGTAGAAGACTTAAATTTAAGATAAAAGTTAACTCTGTGTCCTCTAGTTTCAAATAATCTCTTGTGAGTAAACAGTCAATCAACTCAAAGTTCAGATTCCCATTAGATTGATTCATTCCCCTTTCAAAATGTCTCCTATACCCTAATACCACATCAAAAATTAATTTAAAATGGATTAAAGACTTTAATGTAAGACCTGATACCATGAAAGACATATATAAAAATGTAGACAATATGCTCCTTGACCTCAGTCTGGAGATGTTTTTGAGAACTCAACTCCAGTGGCAAGGGAGACAAAAGCAAAAATAAACAAATAGAACTACATCAAATGGAAAAGTTCCTGTGTTGTAAAAGAAACTTTGAATGGAAAAAGGTATTTGCAGGCCTCCCTGGTGGTACAGGAGGTTGAGCGCCGCAGCCTCTGTAGCAAGGGTTCGATCCTGGCTGGCCAGGAAGAAACCTCTCCTGTCTCACCCACTGCTCCCCTCAGCAGTGTATTTCGTCAGTCTGCCTGTTCTGTTCCCTGCTCTGTCTCTGGAGAAACCTCTCACTTTCCCACATATCTTGCCTATACCCCGCTTCTTGTATGCATGAATAAATAAATCTTTAAAAAAAAAGTATTTGCACATCATATGTCCAACAAATTATAAATATCCAAAATATAAAAAGAACTCAAAAACTCAACATTAAAAAACCAAACAACCTGATTTCAAAATGGGCAGAGAAGCTGAATAGACATTTCTCCAAAAGAAGACATACAGATAGCCAGTGGGCACCTGAAAAGATGTTCACTAGGGAAATGCAAATCAAAAAATGAGATATCACCTCACACCTGTGAGCATGGCTATTATCCAAAAGACAAGAAAGAAGTGTTGGCAAGAATGTGGAGAAGGGAAAACTATAAACTATTGGGGAAAATGTAAATTGATACCCATTATAGAAAGCTATATGGATTTAACTAAAAATATTAAAAATTAAAACTAGAAATTCCATATGATCCTGTTAGAAATTCCATATAATCCACTTCTAGGCATTTATCTGAAAAATAAAGACAACTAATTCTGAGAGATATATTCACTTCCATGCATTATTTGCAACAGTCTAGAACTGGAAACAACCTAAGTGTCCACTGATTGACAAATGGAAGAAGAAAACATGGTGTCTATATACACAATAGAATGTTTACTCAGTTATATATTTATATTTATATATTTATATATATAAATAAGAGGATTAAATCCTGCCTTCTGAACATGTATAGACCTAGAGGGTATTATACTTAGTGAAGTAAGCCAAAAAGAAAGACAAATGACTTCACCATATTTTTTTCACTCCTGGTGGCATAGAGAGAAAACAAACAGCCAGATAAACTAAATAAAACAGTCATACAGTTTTGGACTATAAAACCAATTACTGGCTATCCAAAAGGGGGGTATAGAAGGGTGAGTAAATCAGGACAAAGGAGACGATTGTATGGTAAAATAAAATTAGACTTTTAGAGGTGAACTTAACATTTATATTCAGTAATGCACACCTCAAATTTACACAATGCAAAGTGACTTTAGTTTTAAAAAAGTAGCCATATAGGTGATTATTATGACCACTACTAAAGTCTGAGAATCTTTGGCATCAATGACATAAGCAGTTATTATCTCATCTATAAAAAGATTGAGCTAAGCAGTCGTAGCACTGGTCCAGATGCTGAACATGATCAACAGACCTCAGGATTGTTTGATTAATTCCACTGCTGTGGTCTTAGTTTGTTGACTTTTTTACGCTCAAACTCATTATCTCAAGGTTCCAACATGGATGCTGTAGCCTCAACAATTTTCTCACTTAAGACAGAAAGGAGGAGATAAAAGGGGAAGAAACAATGCCAATTGGGAAGGTCATTTTTTACAAGAAAATGGAATACTTTTCCAGAAAGTGCCCAACTGAGTTCTCATTCCACCTTATTGACCAGAATGAAATCCCATGGCTACCTTCAGCTGTTTTTCAAACTTTATTTTGAAGGTAGATTAGGGAGAAGGGAGGTGAGAATAGGTTTTTAGTTAGTTAGCCAACAGTGTCCTCAAATAGAGGATCATAACGTAAACTCAATAATTTAGAAGATTTATCTCAGAAATGAGAAAACATATGGAAAATGAGAAATCTATTTTTAAGTACTGTTTTTGAAATTTTGCCATGTGGAAGAAAGCTCAAATGTTATATGAAGCTCCATGAGGCAGAAACAATAGGTGATAGAGATCACAGATGTTGACTCAACAAGAAAGAATTTTCTAATGATTAAAATGTACAAAAGGAAATAGGATGCTTATGGAGTAGTGAGCACCATATTATAACTATTTCTCAAAACTGTAGTGGAAAGAATCCTTATAGTGGATTTCTTCCAAGTCTAAATTGTGTATTTTAATTGACTAAAATTATAGTGTGGATAATAATAATCACTAACACTTAAGCATTCTTACTCAAGCCTTGACACCCTATCAAGTGCCTTACATGCATTATCTCATTTTCTATATTCTATGAGATAAACACTGTCATTATCCCCATTTGAAGAAAGTGAGTCATAGAGAAGCAACATACTTTGCTCAAGGTCATGGGACCGAGTAGGTAGCCCAGGTAATATGACTTCAGAAGTAATACTTTTTATTCTTGCAACCATCTCTTCAATTCAAAGCACATTTATCCCACAATTTTGAAAACTTTAGAAATAAAGTTGTAATAAGCTATAAGCACAGCATTGCACCTCACTCTGTCTACTTACTCAGAGTGGTAAAGAAAAGCATGCTAGCATTTCTGGCATGCAAACATGCCCCTGTCTTCTTCTCACATCTCCCACTCATACCATCATTCTTCTGGAACCCAGTTTGAACAATTAGAGACTCTTTCCTGGTGGCTTACTTTCACTTGTCCTCAATATCTTTCTTTTAGAAAATTGCCCCATAGGAGTGACTGTCACTCAACATTTCCATGTATTACTTTGAAGTAAAAATTTTGACCACTGAGAACATTTTCACAGAAAAAAATGAATCTTTATTTCTGGCTCCTGGACTAATCTGAGAATCGTTTTGGTAACTTGCCTATTCCTACTCCAAGTTTTCTTTTTTTTTTTTCCTTTTATTTTTTTTTAAATAATAAATTTTATTTTTATATTCCCCATACAATTGCAACCCCCCCATTCTGAACCCAATCCCTCCCCTCCTGCCCCCCACCCCCCAAAAAGTGTCTCTGGTCCATAGTTTTTTGTTGATTTTGATTTTCACTTTCTTATAGTTATTCATTTTCCTGGCCCCTTATTTAAGTTTTCTAGATTCCTGCTATGAGTGAGACCATCCGGTATTTTTCTTTTTCTTTTTGGCTTATTTCGCTGAGCATGATCCCTTCCAGCACCATCCATGTTGCTGACTACTCCAAGTTTTCAATGGTAGGGGAGGAAGACTTTTGCCTTTCTCTCCTAGGTTCTTTGACTGGTATAGTGATTAAAAAATTAAGGAAAGGCAGTTTAACTGGATGGAAAAAAAATACTTTGTCCCAATAGGAACCCCAAAGACAGAAGACTCAAAAATAGGCAGAGAATTTAGGTCTATATGCCATCCTGTCATAAGGAGTAGAGGGGAGTCTAGGGCTTAAAAAGGAAGATATTCACAGAAGACAGGAAAGGCAACATTTGGTAAACAGATATTTGCCATGCAGATATCTCTTTCTGGTAGAAAACGTTATCTCTTCCATTAGGTCTCTTCAATCTAGATACTTTTAGACAGTTAAGGAGAAATTATAAAGAAATAAATTTCCATCCTGAATCAGCCAGGACCTGTTTGTCTTCAGCTCAAAAGCAATCCACATGCCAAAGTAACATATTTTGGGAATCATATATTCTGCCTTCCTTCACCATAATGGCCAACTCAAAGTAGATATTAGCTGAAACTTTTTTGAATGAAGGGATGAATTTATAGATATTAATTTCAACAGTTTTTTTGAAATAGTACATAGCCTCACACATATACACCTTTTGTATACTTTTTCATGGCTGTACACTACTCTAGGAAATAATGACAGAACATTCTGCATAGTTTTGGTAAAGATAAAACAAATTTCAAAGCAAAACTATTTGTTTATCCACACAATAAGGCTAACTATTTATTAGCAATAGAGAATATTTCTACACCAAAAATTATCATATTGGGATCAAGTAAACACAACAGATAATGTAAGACCACATACCTGAAAGCTGTACCCAACCTTCTAGAACCAAAACTACAGACACTGAAGGAACTCCTGTTCAGAACTAAGAAGTGAGCACATGTTATTAATTTCTGATTAAAGTATAAAGGTTAAGATGAAGATAATGGAGATCAGAATCTCTACAATTAACAAAAGAGATGGCAGGAAAAGAAGACTGGCCGTCCCAAAATGTAAACATGGTTTGAGTGGTGCCTCACAAGAAACAAAGGCAACGACAATGCCAACTGCAGTTTCCTAAATTCAATAGTATTTGGTTCTAGTGATTGCCTTTTCTAACACTGTTTCTACTAATCTCCCTGTCAAGAAAATACACTTGTGGGGCCTCTCTGGTGGCTCAGGGGGTTAAGACACAGCACTATGAAGCTATCCATGGCCACTGCAGCTCGAATTCGATCCCAGGACAGGGAACTCACTACATGGTGCAGCAGACCTCTCCTGTCTCACCCGCTGCTCCCCTCAGCAGTGTATTTCAGTGGATCTGCATGTTCTGCTCCCCACTCTGTCTCTGGTGAATCCTCTCACCTCCCCCCACATCTCTGGCTTGTACCACAGCTCTTGTACGTAGATAAATAAATCTTAAAAAAAATAAGACAATACACTTCATGATTAACCTAGAATATGTTGAAAGAAGAAACAAATATTTGCAAAGATAAGTTTACCTCATGCCAGTGGTAGCTATTACAAATTCATACTCATGCCCCTAAGTAGGTACAAATGAAAATTGCAGATATTATTTAGAAATGAATACAAATATAAATTCATAAAACCATAGTTATTGGATCATTCTACTTTTTTGCATGAAAGAGGCAAAAAACAAACTGAATTTGCAGATTATTTCTGCAAAATTTTAATAAATTGCACTGATAAATTTTCCAACTGATAATGTTTAGAAGTCAATACTTAAATGCCAGCAAATCTAGGTGCCCTTGACACTTAAGCAATGATCAGATTTTCTCTATTTTCTGCATATATTGTCAAGAAGGTAGATGAAGCACCTCAAGGACATGTAAAGGCCTAAAAACACTCAGGTTGACAGCAGAGAAATTAGAGCAGACCCATCATTTTGATGTACAGCAATCAGAAATAGGATGTTTCACTTAGAATAAAAACTCACTGCTATCAGCTATGCAAAAAAAAAGACTGTTGTGACCAGGGATTTTAGGCACAGAAACAACTATTTATATGCATTTAAGTGAAAAGGTCTGCAGGTGATGAATCCATCTCTACAGTGACACTGAACTTAAAATGGTAAATCTCAAAGGGGAGTTAGGGTCTAACCTCTTCATTCAGTACTAAGGAAACTGGTTACCCAAAGAAGCCATATGATTAATGACAAAGTCAGAATGGCATGCAGCTCAATTCACCTATGTTTTTCCTCTTCACTAGGGGACTTTCCCCCCAATTACAAAATGGTAAAGGAGGCAGGTGCAAGAGGAAATAATTTTCCTCCACCATCACCATCATTTTAATCCAGACTTTAATCTAGAGCTCTGTCAACACTAGATACAAACAACAGAAGCTGTAATACTTCTCTCCTCAAGAAACTGATAATTTAGGGCCTCCCTGGTGGTGCAAGGGGTTGGGACGCAACCTATTAAGCTGTCTGCAGCCAGTGCAGCATGAGTTCGATCCCCAGCCAGGGAGCTACCCACATGGTGCAGCAGACCTCGCCTGCTGTTCCCCTTAACAGTGTATTTCTGTCGATGCACCTGTTCTGTTCCCCACTCTGTCTCTAGTAAATCCTCACACCTTTGGCCTATACCCCAGTTCTTCTATGCAATAAATAAATCTTTAAAAAAAAAAAAAGCTTAAATTTTAATTGGGGAGTTTATATTACAGAGAATGGGAAATACAGTTCTCATTCCTAGTTGTCATTGCTGATTCTATTGTAGCTTGTTCTTTAACCCTTCTATATTTTTTAACCTTGCTTTTGTTATAAATGTTACTATAAATACAAAAAGATATAACAAACATTTTCTCACCATAGAGCTTAAGAAAAAGAAAATTATCAAATCCCACCTATGTCTCTTCACAATTTTTTGTCACAGTTACATTTTCATGAATATATACATATTCATACATGTACATATACATATACATACATGTACACTATATTGGTACATGTGTATACATATACATATACATACATGTGAATATACATATACATATACATACATATACATATACATACATGTACACTATATTGGTAAGTTTTATATATTTTGGGTGCTATAAGTGGTAACATATTGAATATGTACTTCCATGTTCAGAGCATTTACTCAACTTTTTATTTTCAAGATGCATCATTTATAGGTGAACTAGAGTTCACTCATTTACCCTATCTTATATAATTACATTGTATGAATACGATGCAATATGTTTATTCACCTAAGAATAAGTTTTTAAGTAGTTTCTGATTATTTTGTTGTTCTATTTTCATTTTACTATTACAAACAATGGTGACCGTTTTACAGATAGATAATTGTACATATGCAGGAATATCTTTGGAGCATGTTCAAGAGAATACCACACGCTTCCCAAGTGCGGTAAGTTTCCATTTCTCAGTATCGTCATTGCACTTGGTATCATCAGACTTTTCATATTTTGCCACTCTTGTTAGTGAGGATTATATCACAGTGTGGCTTAAATTTGCATCTTCCTTCTTAGTGATACTAAACATCACTTTTATACTTATTAGCCATCTGAACTTTCCTTTCTGTGAAATGCAAATTTATGCCTTTTGCCCATTTTTTATTTGGCTGATTTTCATTTTTTATTGATTTATAGAAAATAATGATTCATTGTTTATATGTGCCACAAACATCTCCCAGATTGTAAATTCCATTTGCAGTTTTTCACACTGTCTTTTGATAGATGGGATGCTCAATTTTAATGTAATTATTATATTTATCATCTTTCCATTTACAGTCAGTCATTTTTGTGTCTTGTTTATAAATTCTATCCTTACAGTGAAGTCACGGGGAGAGTATCTGAACCATTCCTCATGACCCTAATTCAATTGGAGTCCTTATTAAGTCCTACCAAATGCAAAAAGCATTTCAAGTGACCTCCAAGACTCCACACGTCTCTATTCTGACACACATTTGCATGTCTAGTGTTTTGCAATCCCACCATAAAACCCTTCTTATCTTGTTGTCATTTTCCCCCCTTGATTCCCGTCCTTCTCTCCTCTGCTTCATCTGTAAGCTAGGGGGTGAAGGCTACCCCTTTAGAAGGTACCAGGTGTCTGCTGTTTATCCTTGGGGAGACACTGACTAGATAGTGAAGGGCTGTTTTTCCCCTTCAGCTCTGCCTTCGTAACTCATTAACATCTCTGGCAATAACTTCATTCCCTTCCTGACAGGTCAGAGTGAAACAGGTCCATCTCCCACCAGGAAATTCTGCATCATAGGATCTAGTAATATCACTGCCTGCCCTTGTGTTGTCAACCTACGGGGTTCATCTGGGTTTACTCATTATCCCTTGTTGGACTTTCAACTCCTCCATAATCAGTATGGTCAGTTCCCAGATTAAATTCCTCCTGGGATAACTACTTTAAGTTTTTTGTTTTCTAGGTCTGAGCCCAAAATGATAGTCTGTCTCTCCATTATCCACACTCCCATTTTCTCACATTGCTTACTAGATCCTTCAGAATTCAACTCTGGCTTCCTCTCCAACTTCATCTCCAGCTTCTTCCCATAGTTAAAGTTTGTGATATAAAAAATCCAAACTTTCTATTTTTCTTTTGTACCATCAACCCACCTATGCTATCCTATTTACTCTGCTCACTCCATAGCAAATCCATTTTTTTAAGTTTTTTTATTGATTTATGCATACAGGAGCTGGGGTATAGGCCAGAGGTCTGGGGATAAGAGGATCCACCAGAGACAGAGTGGGGAACAGAACAGGCAGACTGATGAAATACACTGCCGAGGGGAGCAGCGGGTGAGTCAGGAGAGGTCTGCTGCACCATGTGGTTTGCTCCCTGGCTGGCCAGGAATCAAACTCACACTGCAGTGGCTGCGGATTGCTTCATAGGTTGCGTCTTAACCCTTGTGCCACCAGGGGGGCCCCATAGTGAATACATTTTATTCTTTAATCAGACAGAAAGAATAAATGTCCCTTTTTTAAGAACGGACATGGGCTGCTTTTCTGCATGACACAAGGGGAGGGAAATTGAGAGCATAACGACCCTGAGTATAACAACACTGATGCTTGAGCCAGCTTTTCATTGGTTCAAATCCCAGCTCCTTTGCTAAGAGCTACACAAGTTCAGGGAGGTTGACCAACTTAACTTTCATCCTCATAAAATTTTGGAAATAACACATCTACATCAGGGGTAGTTGTCAGCATTTAGCCAGCTACTACATTTAAATCATTCTTTAAACCTATTATTAGAACTTTATACTGTTTCAGAATTTTAGTCTAAATGGCTCTGTGTACTTTTGTGTGTTCACGATCTCTTTGAGAGACTAAGAGACCAGACTTTTGTTCTTGTTCTTGTCTAGTTTAGTAGACCTATAACTTAGGATTTTGCCTCACACATAGTAAATGTTCCATAAATATTTTTTAAAAGAAACAGATCTGTTCCAGCCTTAGGTAGGCTAGGCTCAGAGGATGGAGGTCAGCAAGGATTCTCCTCTCATTTCATCTTCCTTTGGTCATAGCCCTATCCCCAAGCTCACCTTTCTATTCTCACATATCCAGTCTCACCACACCCATATGTATTTAAACAGCAAAAAGTCAAGCAATATTCTCCATACACTTAAAGGGAGTATACAGCAGGAAAGTCACTGTATGAAATGTTTACTCTCCAGAAAATATAGAACACCACTTACAAAATACACACTAATCTCAGAAACCAAGGGAAGATTGTTTCCCCCTTAAATGTTATCAGCAGGGAGTTAAAAGCTCTGCAGAACCCCACATCCTGAGGATGCACTTGGTTCAAGTGGTAGAAATAACCTGAGCCTTTCAGGACAAGAAGATATGTAATTAGAAGACATTATGTAATGAAAAGTCACCTGAAGAGCAAGGTAGTGCAAGAAGAGTCCAGATGACCACCTTCTGGAAGCCTTTACCCATATAGGTCTGTTAAATAGTAAACTTCTCCCAGCATAATACTTAAGATTGTGTAATATTTTACAAGTTCCTCCTAGAAGTGAGAGGAGTGAAAAACTGAAAATTCTTAGATCCGTTATGAATGACCTCCCCTATTAATCAAAAATCTGTGTCATAAAAATAGGGTAATATAGAATTTCCAAAGAAATTTGGTGCAACAGTTACCTCTAATGGAGATATTAGATTGCCAAGATAACACAGGTATTTTAAGCTTAATAACACAGGAAAAGAAGCTATCCAAATTAAAGTTGAAATAGCCATGATTTGCTAATTCTGAATAAAAGAAAAAAAAACAGTCTTGTCAAGAGTCTTGCTGAAGCTCAAGAGGTATCTCAGTGCTGGCATTTTCTTCCTTCCAGTATTCTATATGTCAGGTGTAGCAAGTGTTAAGACAAATCTTTAAGTTATCTTGCTATTAACAAGAGAAAGCAGAGAGTTGTGCTACTATAAATCTTGCTAAAATTTAAGAGATTAAATGTAAAAAAAAAAAAGGTGCGTTCCTGTCCTTAAAGCTTTTGCATACTATCTACTTTGTAAAATTGATGCTGATAAAATTCACTGCAATTAAAGGGAAGAAAATGAAACAGCCAAGCTAGCATCAGGACTTATACCAATATTACTGACCAGCAAGTTTCCCAGCATCACTAAACTTCTATGGAAAATTAATTTCATGCTTGTCTGCTCTGGTAAAACCCCTTACTGAGTTGTTACAAAAAGAGAAAATTGAGATTGGCTGTGGGAATACCAAAAAGAGTTGATGCAGCTAAAAAGAATTGTCATGTCTACATGTTTTATTACCTTTGCGCGCATACCCACCTAGAACCTAACGATTCTAAAGTAATCTGTTTACATCAGAACTCAGAAGTATTACACACATGCATCCTTCAAAAAAATTCCAGAAAGATGCATGGAAATAGTTAGAGTAGTCAAAGTAGCAATAACAGCAATAATGATGAGGATGATAATAGTAGTGGTGATGATAAAATAATAACAATAATAACAAAAGATTAACACATTTCAAGAACAGGTAGATGAAATTTCTTGTGAGAAACTAGTCAATCACTGGTAACCCTATGATATTTCATGTACAAAGGTGTAACCCTCTAATATTTGGGTTTGCTATAATTTGTTTCACAAGACTAAGTCTAGGGAACATGAGTCTAGGCCAGGTTGCTGTGTAACTTTTCCAATAATGTAGAAAAATACTTAGCAAAATCTAAACATATAATTTTGTTTGTCTTAGGAAGCAATTTATTTCAAGGTGAAATTTCAAAAAATTCACCTTCCAAATGACTTCACATTTTTTGTTATCATGCATGTGAAAACAGCTTGGGCAAGGCATACCACACCTTCTGCTCTTCTAAATAAGACTGAGGAACAGATGGCTACTGACCTTTATCTCCAATCAAGTTCTGCCTGCCTGCATATTATCTTATTTGTAAAAATTAATCTTCTTACCTTCCCATATTTTTCAGATTGAAACAGTTGATTCAAGAGCCCATCAGTTATAATTATTAAAAGCTTGACAAACGAGTAGATTCTCCCTTGAATCTCTGTTTACGAAATGAGATTTTTAGTACTGTTAACTCAAAAAACCCAGTTGGAAATATAAAACAATCAGTATATTTTCAAAACCGGTGTGTGCACCTTAAAATACTCTGGTACAGTTATCAGATAAATAAGCAAATCATTCAAATATCAACAGAGAAAAACCAATTTACAATGGTCTGGATCACATAGAAAAATTTGCCATTAGGAAACTTGTATCATCTTCATTTTGCACATGGAAGTAAAACTGGAAAGCGAAGGCACCTCCTTTTCACAAAAAAAAACACTTTGCGATATACTGTACACTGTTTCTTTAGCAATTATACAAATATTTTGTGTAGATAAAACTGATATCCATCCTAAAAAATATTTCTAAAAACTAAATATTTCTAAAATGTTTATGTCTGCATTTTTTAGGCACACACAGACCTACAGCAGATTTAAGGTTACATATTATTTAACATTATTTTTTCATTTCATCTTCACATCTTAAGTGGTAGATTTTTTTATTCTGGAAGGTAGCAGTCTAAAGAACAGATTTGTATTTAAATGTTGTAGTAATAATTGAATATTTCATCATTTTCTTAGAAATGAAATATCAAAATTGTTACTTTGCATATGAAGACCAAGCACCAGGTGGCATATTCAGAGAGAGTACAAAATAATAGCATATTATCTGAATAAAGGGTCTATTACATAATTGTGTGATTGTTTCACCCAAATAAGTCTTATGGTCAGAAAATAATTTCTCCCAATAGTGATAACTATTATAATGGCTGCTAGGAAAGGATTTACATTTTTCTTTCTGTATTCTGCTATAACTGTTATATAATAATAAATTCAGGTTAAAATATTTATCTCTTTGAAAATGAAAGTTTTCATGTTCCCTGGACAACTTTTGCATATTTTTTTCAATGATAGCTCATTAGCCTACCTGAAAAGAAAACAAGTTCTCAGGATGAACATCGATATACAAGTTCAGGATCTTGCCAATATTCCTCCAGATTCAGTTCAGCACATTTCACAAATAAGATAAAATGTTACTCACTGGATCGGAATCTGTTGGAAATTTTCTTTTGATCTCAAAAGTAATTAAAATAATATAGTTTGATGAGGTCAAGGTTTATAATTCTACCTGCCTAAGTTTTCATGACAATTGACTATAAACATTCAAATATTCTTTGATAAAGGAAAATATAATTGCTGCCTATCCTAGCTTACTATTAGCTTAAAGCAAAATTAACAATTTAAGCTGCAATTATAAAAAAATGTTCCCCCCCAATATATTACCAAATAATGAACTCCACTTCATTATTAAAAGTATGCAATGGCATACAATTATGCAATTATAAAACAAATGTTCCCCCCCCAATATATTACCAAATAATGAACTCCACTTCATTATTAAAAGTATGCAATGGCATACTCAAGATAATTAGTATTTTTATGAGTAAATTTAATTGCTTTTTCAAAAAAATCTAACAAAAAGGGACAATCCTTGAAAAGTAGTTCAACACATCTATTTAATATATTTCATATACTGAAAATGCATATTAATACATATTAATAATATGACCTAAATACCTACCTTAAAACTTTGTAAATATAATTTTAAATGCTTTATATTAGATTTTGAAATCAGAAAATGTGAGTCCTGAAAATCTATTCTTTAAAAAAAGATGATTGTTTTGACTATTCTATTCTGGGTCCCTTGAATTTTCACATGAACATTAGTACTAGCTTACCAATTTCCATAAAATCAGCTCAAATGTTAATAGGGAATAGGTTCCTGTAAATTAATTTGGGGGTACTAACATCTTAACAATATAAAGTCTTCCAGTTTATAAATATTAGATGCCTTCTTTAACTTATTTTAACAATATTTTACTGTTTTCAGGGTATTAGTTTTATACGTTTTTTAAAATTGTATCTATTTTGATGCTGTTGTAAATGGATTTTCTTAATTTTATTATGAATTGTTCATTGCCAATGTGTATAAATATGTTTAATTATTCATATTGATTTTGTATCATGTAATTAAGCAAGAACTCACTTATTAGTTCTAACGTTTTTTTATTGATTTGGCCCAGATGTTTGCAATAACCTTCAGTCTTGCCTATACTTCTGATTCTGTCCAATCGTTGTTTCACCATGTATTCAACAATCTTCTAAAATATGTGTCTGACTTAGAGTATCCACATTTAGAAGTCCTCAGTCACTGTCCATGACCTTAAAGTCTACATTTCTCACTATAGCTTACAAGGTTTGCTTCTTAACATAGTATTATACACTGAATTACCTCTTGCCATTCTTTCTTTAGCATACTTTGTGTGATCTTCTGTCTTCCATTGACATTTTTTGGCCCATTGCTCACTGTTATTTGACTTTAATTCATTAAATTATTCAACAAATATTATAGTTATACCATTGACTGAGACACGAATGTCCTTCAGACTCACAAAGCTAATAACCTAATGTGTTAATAATTACACAATCAAAAGAAATGAGTGTAAACTTTAATTAAAGCTATGAAGACAATTACTAGAATTAAAAACAAACATTTTCCTGTTTGTTTCATTGCTGTATTTCTAGCACTGAGAACAGTCCTGATAGCTGGTAGAAGTGTAATAAATATTTATTGATTAAATAATATGGAACTCATAAAGGAGCAAAGGACTGAGAGGAAGAGTAACAGGACATTGTTAAAAATAACAACAGGGAAACCTATAGATAGAGAATGATAAAAAACCTCAGTGAATATGTCATTTAGACTGAGAACTAAATAATAAAGAAGGCTGCTATTTTTAAAGTGAAGGAAAGAACATTCTCACTAAAGAAAATAGCATGTGTAAAATTCCTGATAAATGATGAATGGACAGATGGATAGATGGATACATAGAGAGATAAATAATAGATAAAGATATATTCTCTGCATTTATCAGGAATGGCTCAAAAATGACTGGTCTTAAATTTTTGAATTTGGAGAAGGACTTTAGAAACTATACTTACAAAGTTAGAGTTCTAGAAGATGACATTAGGCTCCTACTTCATTCCCATAGTTAGGTCTAAATTGTGTTAACCAAACTTTTCTAGTTCTCTTCTTTTCTAGAAACCAGCAATGATTCCGGTGTCTTACCTAACTTACATTTGCTCACTCAATTATGGAGACTAGATTTCAAGTTCTGCATCAGCTGCCATCCCAATTTTTGCCCACTTTTGTATGAGTCCTGCCCCTACCTGGAGTCTCCTGCTATGGTGATTGACTCACCAGGTAATATCTAATCCTGCCCTTTCTGACTTCATCCAAGTTTTAATTTACCACATTATGGATACTGTATATTAGCACCACCTAAGAAATTAGAAATACAGACCCCCAAACTCACTGAATTAGCATTTGCAGTTTAAGAAGTTTCCTCAGATAATGAGAATGTTGTTACAGCAAAAATCAACAAAGTCAACTGTTTTGGCGAAAACTTAAATAACTCACATTAATGTGATTAGCAGTATAATTTACACAGAGCCAATTAAGAGGTATCCCATTAAAACTAAAAGGACAGAGGCAGTATAAAACTTTCTTAAACTCTATAGAGCCATCCTAAGTACTACTTGGGATGTAGCTCCATTCTAAGTTCATATGAGTTGCTTTGTCTGTTCAAAGAACAGAACAGAACCTTCAAACATCTGTCCAGCATTACAATATATTCTCCATCACTTTCTCACTTAAAAACAAGATATTTGATTGACTTGCAGAATTCTTGATCATCTCTTCCCCAGTAGCCTCTGCTACAGTTTTATTTATTTTTTGACAGAGAAACTGATTTTTTTTAAGTATTTTGAATACCCCGCAAAGGAAAGGCCTATTTTAGACCAAAACCAATACAAAGAATCTGTTAAGAACACCACATGGGGGGCCTCCCTGGTGGCACAAAGGGTTAAGATGCAGCACTATGAAGCCGTCCACAGCCACTGCAGCTCGAGTTCAATCCCCAGCCAGGGAGGTGACCCACATGACGCAGCTCCTGTTTCGCCTGCTGCTCCCCTCAGCAGTGTATTTCAGTAGATCTACCTGTTCTGTTCCCCACTCTGTCTCTGGTGAATCCTCTCACTCCCCGCATTTCTGGCCTGTACACCAGTTCTTGTATGCAGAAATAAATAAATCTAAAAAAAAAAAGAACACCACATGGAACTTCACTCATATCTCAGCAGTCACCTGGGTGAAGCCCAGCATGCTGGTTTGCTAGGCGGTCACAGCCAAGTTCCTCAGACAGGGGCTTAAACAACAGAACTTACTTCTCACAGTTCTCGAGGCTGGTCAACCGAGAGCAAGATGTGGGCAGGGTAGGATTCATCTGAGGCCTCCCTCCTTGGCTGGGAGACGGCAGCTTTCTCCCTATGCCTCCCGTCATCTTTCCTCTGTGCCTGTGCATGTCTGCATCCTAATCTCTGTCTCTCTTTTTTATTTTAACGACACATCATCAGTTTCCATCCTTGTTTGTTTTTCCAGAGCATAGGTTTACTCCTGTCAGGCGTGGGCACCATAGTATTCCCACCACTGAAGAGCCCACATTCCCCCACCAGAGGCCAGGAGCTCCCCTCCCCCTTTGTGTTCTCCTCCCTGCCAATCTACCCCCTCTCCTGGATGCCTCAGATGTTTTAAGTTTTATTTATTTTTTTATTTATATTTTTTTATTTTAACATTTATCATGTTTTACATTTTTTGGACAATATTTGCTTCCCCCCCACCCCCTCAGGTGTAGTCCCCATAGAGTTTCCTTCCCTAATGCAAGTCCCCTGCATTACCTCAGTCCCCTGAGCTCCTCCCTCCCTCCCTATGATCCCTCTGCCTCCGCCTCCCCTGCAGGATGTCTCTGGTTTGTAATTTTCTGTTTTTGCTTTGTTGTGTTTTGTACTGTTATTATTTTTTTTCCACTGATATCGTAGTTGGTTCCCCTATATTCCTGTTATAAATGAAACCATCGATATTTTTCTTTTTCCTTCTGGCTTATTTCACTGAGCATAATTCCTTCTAGCTCTATCCACATTGCTGCAAATGGCATGAGTTTATCTTTTTTGATTGCTGAATAATATTCCATTGTGTATATGTACCACATCTTCTTGATCCAGTCATCTACTTTTGGACATTTGGGTTGTTTCCAGGTTTTACCTATTGTAAACAGTGCTGCGATAAACATAGGTGTACAGGTGCTCTTTTGAATTCTATTCCTAGATGTTTTAAGTTTTAAATGCCACAAAGAGAAGCAATGACTTGTTGTAAACATAGGAGCTTAGAGTAAAGGAGCTAAGTCAGGGCCTCCCCAGGTGGCGCAGTAATTGCTGCGAAGCTGCCCGCAGCCTCTGAAGGGCTGGTTTAATCCCGGCCGCTGGCAAAGGTCCCACATGGCATGCAGACCTCTCCTGCTGCCCGCTGCTCCCCTCAGCAGTGTATTTCGTCAGTCTGCCTGTTCTATTCCCTGCTCTGGCTCTGGTGAATTCTCTCACCCTCCTGCACTTCTGACTGTGCCCATTGCTTATATAAATACATAAATAGATAAATAAATAAATAAATAAATAAATAGATAGATAAATAAATAAATCTTTAAAAAAAAGTATACAGCTAAGTCATCAGGAGCTGGGATCAGATCTCAGCATTGCAGCACACCCTTCTCATCCATCAAACTAGGGGCTTTTCAGGATTCAGGGGAATTTTTAAGGAAAGAAAGGTCATGTGACACACAGATACTTATTCAGTTCCTTCTTTTTTAAAAAAGACTTATTTTTATTTATTTATGCATACATGAACTGGCTGTAGGCCAGAGGTGTGGGGGTGGGGGTGAGAGGATTCACAAGAGACACAGTGGGGAGTGGAACAGGCAGATCTACTGAAATACACTACTGAGGAGCGCAGCAGGCGAAACAGATGTCTGCTGTGCATGTGGGTCAGCTCCCTGGCGTGGGATTGAACTGAGGCTGCAGTGGCTGGCAATACAGCTTAATAGTACTGAGAATTTAACCCCTGTGTCACCAGGGAGGTCCCCTTCATGAATTTTTTGACCACACATTATCTATCAACACTGTGAACTCAAACACAACCATGGCCTAAGGCTGAATAAAAGAAGACACCATAATTTTATAAGCTCATTTTTGCAAAATAGTCTCCAGGCTTTTCCCAACCCTTCTTTTCCTACCACTACATATACAGTAAAGAGGGAAGGAGAGCTGTTTCAAATATTTATCTCACTCATGGGCCTTATCCTATCATTCAATTTCCATAACCTATACCACCAAGAAGTTATAGTTAGATTCCTCATCATGTCAGGTGATAAATTCTAAGTTATATAGATATTATATATATATGAGTTTATATATATATATGTTTTCATATATATATATGTGTGTATGTGTGTGTGTGAACAAGAATAGACATATATTCCTCACCTTCCCCAAATCATATTCCTTCTTAGAGCATGCCAAAGATGACCCTAAGTTATATGTGAAAGAAGTATATGTGTAAAATCATCTTATAACCAGTAGGCTAAGTTTCTAAAAAATTATAAATATAATATTTTAAGTCCTTGAAGCTCAATTTATAAATCTCTCACTATTTTATTTATAAATCTATTCATTTATACTTTTTTTCATTATCTTACAAATCTGACAACTCTGTGCTCCTGAAGCATTTGTAACCATTATCATATTTAGCTGATTAAATTCCATTAAATAATTTAAACATTAATCATAATTTTACTCAGTTATTAAAACACATGCAATCTAAATCATGGTTTTCCTAGGGATTAAAGACACCTTAAGAAGCATAAAAAAATCACACATTATAAACTGTTTACAAAAATTATTAATACAAATTACAATTGAATAAAACTAATTTGATTCATCATCTCTATCTTTACTTTCATACTTTCACTGGGATTATAAAGTCATTTAATACTCACAGAGAATGAAATTAATAGTATCAATTGAACTTGATATTATTCTTCTCAGAAGATTCTTCAGCCAGTTCTTCTCAGTAGACAATTGAAGAACAGGATCCAATTAAAAATTTGGGTTACCAATCAGACAGCTATATGTAACTGGGCATAGAAACCTGGGACATTTTAGAATAATTTGAGTAAAACTGGCATCAAAGGGCTAGTGCCCTTGCAACTGGTTTTTCCAAGCCTATGTTTTTCATCCACCTCACAGATGTTCGTAGGCTTTTGTCTTCCATAATTATTTCTGTGCTTTTGACAATAAATTTTACAAGTGTATTCTTTAATCTCTATCACAGCTTAATATCGCTCATTTTGACCTTCCAAATCTTCTGTATAGAAAACCTGGATTACGGTACTTTATAGTTTGGCGTAGCCTGCCAGCTAGGTACTACTCTCATCTTCCTATCTAAAATAATCTGATTTTGATGGGAATTTTATTCCAGGAATAATTCCAGGAATCTACAACTTGAGATTTAAGGGTGTTTTCCAGCGAATCTATGTCCATTGAGCTAAGGCAGCCACCTTGGGGCTTCTGGCAGATAGAACAAGCACAGGGTTCAAGTTAAGTCTGCTGGGAGCAAACTAAAGGGAGGCATAGCTGAGAAGATTGACTCCTTACACTTCCTGCTGGGAATTTTCTCATGATCACTGGGAGTTATGAACAACTAGCAGATAGCGAAGCCACCTGTGTTTGACCAGATGTTATGTGTCCTTGGCAACATGGTGTTGGAGCTCACCACACCTCTGGGTGATCTTTTTTTTAAAGAGGCACGTATATTTATTTATTTATTTATTTATTTATTTGTTCATTTATTTGTTTATACATGCACTGGGTATAGTCAGAAGCGCGGGAGGGTGAGAGAATTCACCAGAGCCAGAGCGAGGAGCAGAGCAGGCAGAAGGACCGAAGTACACTGCTGAGGGGAGCAGCGGGCGGCAGGAGAGATCTGTGCGCCATGTGGGACCCTCCTCCGGTGGCCGGGGAGCAGCCGGGGATCGAACCAGCGTTGCAGAGGCTGCGGGCAGCTTCGCAACCCAGCACTCAACCGCTGCGCCACCAGGGAGGCCCTCTGGGTGATCTTTTATGTGAGGCAGTCCTTTTTTTTTCTTTTTAATAAAGAGGTGCAATGGAAAGCTATGGCATTTTGCAAGAAGGTGCTAATTTTAAGTATTTGGAAAAAATAAATGTAATAATTACAACTCTATCTTTTGATAGAAATCTTTTTTCATGTGAACTTACTGGAAATTTATGGCTATCTTCCTTTTAAAATATCTCATATTTTTGCCTATATTAAATATTAGGGAATAATAGCTTTGAGAAATTGTTTCCTTTATGGTGCTTATAATGTAACAACTTTACCTGTGGAAGCTCCTCTAACCTGGCTCTTTCTTTTTAATAATATCCCCACACCTTTTCTAAAAATATTGTTTCTCTCTGGAAACAACAGGAAGGTCCTTGATCATCCTAAATTTCCTGTCACAAGAATTCTGGTACTTTTTTGAGTAAAGGACAGTATGAGAGTCCAAAGCCTAAGTGCAAATACGTTGTTCCACATGATTAATGATGTTTTTTTTAAAAGTGACACCTCTTGTAAGCCTATTTAGAAAATATTTTAAAGGTGATAAACTCATATTGATATTTCTGAAATCACCCTTAAAGAACTAAATCTATCAGACCAAAATAAAAATATTCAAAACAGAGCCTCCCTGGTGGCCCAAGGGGTTAAGCACCACACTATGAAGCAAAACGCAGCCTCTGCAGCACAAGTTCGATTCCCGGCTGGCCAGGGAGCAACCCACATGCTGCAGCAGACCTCTCCTGTCTTGCCCGCTGCTCCCCTCAGCAGTGTACTTCGGTCATCTGCCTGTTCTGTTCCCCACTCTGTCTCTGGTGAATCCTTTCAACCCCCGAATCTCTGGCCTGTACACCAGCTCTTGTATGCATAAATAAATAAATCTTAAAAAAAAAAGAAAATTACATGATTTAAAAAAAAATATGTACACATACCTACTTAGATTATTTTAACACTTCACCCAAATTATAGAGTTCTCTTATCTTTTAGAACTTGAATCTCCCCCACGAGACATCAGCATGTAGTGACTTTAATAAAAGACATTCTAAAGTGGTTATCTGTAGGCAAATGCAAGAATAGAAAGCTAATTTTATAAGAAAGGATCTGCAAGCTTTAGAAAACATCAAAGAATGGAGGAAGAAGGTAGACTCAGTCTAGCTGGTTTATCTGAGTTCATTTCAATTTTCTAGTTATGTTTGAATATAAAGATCTCCTTATGATTAATATTATGGTGCTATAACCATAATTTTCAAATTACTAGCATTCAATCACACCATCTGTAGAAACTCTGAAATTGGAGGGTCCATAAATGACAAACTGCAGGCTCATCTTGCATGTGGCATTTACAATGCAGCACTCCAGTGATGCATCTTGACTGAAATAATACAACATTTATAACGTTCCATAAAAAGCACCAGGCAGTAAGGCCAGACAAATTTAAAGGTAACTTATACTACCTCTTGCAGTAAACAAACTTACAAGCAGATAATCTAATATGTGCCTATGTCCCAAGGAAGGACAGTGAAGATCAGAATAATAGAAATGTACTTTCTATAGTATCTACTGAATACAGCAGACCTATGCCTTTCATGGCACAAGGAAGGGATAATTTCAGATACTAGACCATTCAAAATTCTTAGAAAGCAGCAGTTAAACATCACATGGTTATATCATAATATGACTATTTACAGTGGGAATCCAGGAATTTTATACATTTTGAAAGCACAACATTCTCAGAATATGTAAGACTGGGTATGCAGTGGAGATATTGGTCCATGCTGTGTTGGACAGAACTTCTTTATTTTCTTTACGAACATGATTGGACATACTGTGTATTCCTGGTCAAGCCTTTACAAACATGATTGGACATACTGTGTATTCCTGGTCAAGCCTTCACAAACATGATTGGACATACTGTGTATTCCTGTCCAAGACTGTTCTAGATGGGTGTCTTCATGACATTATGAGGCAGAACCTTATTATAGGGAATATTTCGTTCACAGCAGGGAGAACACAAATGGAGGGGAAAAATTAGTTCACACTAGGAAAGGGAAATCAGAGTTTTACCATTACAGTGGTCTAACTGAAGGAAACTGTCAGTAGATCTCTTAAATTACTCTCACAAGAACTGAGGACTTTAGTTACACAAGGGATCCAGCATGATTCCATCTGAATCCAGCCTTTGTGTTGATTTACTTGAACTCTAATAGGATGTGTGATGCCTGAAGGAATAAAACAAAGGCCTACCTTGAACATCTAATCAAAAAAGGCTTCTTTGAGTCAATTACAGAGAAATTCACTAGCACATATTGCAGGCATCCTCTTCTTCAGGAATGTTGCTACATCTTTGAAAGTTTTGTTAATGTGGCTTTAAAAAGCCCACAGGCATAATGTCTTTGAGTAGCACAAAGAGTTTAATAGGATTTAGAACTAGTCATACCTGTGTTCAGATCCTTAATCTATTAACACTTATTAGCTATGTGAGTTCGGCAAGACACTTAAGTCTCCAGAATTCATTCTCTGTATCTCAGTAAGCATGTCAATGGTATTTGGTAGTGAGGCAGGAGGAAATAAAAGATATAATATGCAGAAGCAAATGGCATGGTACCTGAAGAATTAAAGCGATTTATAAAACCAATATACATTAACTGTTCAAAACTGATAGAAAACTGGGATGTTTTCCAAGGGAATATTTATCATACTGACTTAGCCATTCTATATGGAGAATATTCAAAAATTATTAAATAAAATTATTCTCTTGCATCTGATTTGGATTGTGACAGCAGTAAAGTCCAGCACACATGCATATATTTGGCATAATTTATGAAATTAAACTGAAATAATAATAATTCATCCTGAATTTTTTTCAGTATTAAAAGCAAATACTCTTACTTTAAAATATATATTTTTACATCACTGTTCATTTTTGTACAATGATTGATTTCTCTTCTCAAGTATAGTCCCTGTAGAATTCCCACCACCAAGTCACCCATGAACCATCACCATAGTTTCCTGTGCTCTTCCCAACCTGTTTTGAATCCCTCTCCCTGCCCCATGGAATGTCTCTGATTTATAGTTTCCTATTAGTTTTTTTCTTCCTTTTTTTCCTGATCCCTTGTTTGGTTCCCCTGTATTTCTCCTATGCTGGCATGGATGTGAAGAAAAAGGAACTCTCTTACACTGCTGGTGGGAATGCAAATCGGTCCAACCACTATGCAAAGCTGTGTGGAGGAAAACTCAAACTACAAAAAATGGAGCTACCATATGACCCAGCAATTCCGCTCCTAGGGATCTACCCAAAGGACACAAAAACATTAATTCAAAAGGAAACCTGCATTCCTATGTTTATTCAGTACTATTTACAATAACTAAGATATAGAAGCAAACTAAATGCCCCAAAATAGATGACTGTATCAAAAAGATATGGTATATATACATAATGGAATACTATTCAGCATCAAAAAAGATAAATTCGGGCCTCCCTAGTGATGCAGGCAGTTGAGTGCAGTGCTCTGAAGCTGTCCGCAGCCTCTGCAGTGCGGGTTCGATCCCAGCTGGCCAGGGAAATACCCACATGGCACGGCAGACCTCTCCAATCTTGCCCACTGCTCCCCTCAGCAATGTATTTCAGTCAGTCTGCTTGTTCTGTTCCCCGCTTTGTCTCTGGTGATTCCTCTCACCCTCCCACACATCTGACCTATACCCTGGTTTTTGTATGCATGAATAAATCTTTAAAAAAAAAAAGTAAATTTATGCCATTTGAAGCAATATGATGAAACTGGATGGGATTATACTCAGTGAAATAAGAGGTATTTGAGATGTTCCTTAATATCTGCATTGGTTATCTATTGTTGTGTAACAAATTATCCCAAAATTTTAGGACTTAAATGAAACTTTTTTTATTTCAAAGTCTATGAATCAGAAATCCAGGTATAGTTATTTTAGAGATCTAAAATATCACTTAGAGTATGGTATAACAGCAAACTCTTTAAATGTCAATGTTAATGTCATTGTGTATACATAAAGTAGAAAACATAAAGGTAACGTGAAGCTTTGCACTTGGTCCCAGCTAACATTACACATGGGATACTAAGGAAATTAACCACCAAGTACCACCAGACCAGCCACTCTCGTTACTGTCCTCATGCTCACTGCTTCATATTGTGGAAGGACATTTCGTAAGGTCTGTGGAATAGACAGACTGCCTTGATGCCCTTGGTAGTTTCTAAAAAAACATCATTTCATTTCAGGCAAAAACTGCCACAGCAGCATAACTACTTAGGCTTGCAAAAGTTATGAAGTTAAGAGTGAAAAACTTACACTAAGGAAGGAACTTTACCCAGGGAATCTTGCACATCTCTGCGTCACTCCTTGTGAATGTTTAGTACCCTCAGGTTTCACTGAAAAGGATTTTTTACAACTTAAAAAAAAAATACCCACATATATCTTCCTTTAATGAAATAAGTGGGAATTCGAGTGAAATTTTCACTAAGGAATTCATCATTTATAAGGTTTGGACTTAGATTTTCTGATAATTTTGTATTTTAAAAACATACAAATGGATATTCAAAATCACTTACATTATAGAAAGTTCTCATGTCAAGTAACCTTTATTTGAGATAATTGTAAAGATAAACTATACAATCATTTTACAAGCATACCTCAAAAACTTTCTTTGACTAGTCTCAGCTCTTCATTTTCTATACCTTCAACATTAAATTCAATGTTTTATTTTTAAAAGACTTCAGCCTTTCCTTGAGATAATATCTTTTTCATTAGATGTAAACTCTACCTTTTTGTGCCTTCTTTTACTGCCTAATACAGTCTACAACACCTAAAGAGTACTGCATTCATTTTGTCAAGTAATTGACCACAACAGTTTGAATTATCACACCAGATTTTCTCATTCATGATTGTAAGTTGACCAATTGTGTAGGACATCAGAACCCCATGTAAAAAAAAGCTGATCAAATTTATGTAGCTTCCAAAATGCCCAATTAATTCACAACATGTAACTTATTCCCTGAAATTTGTTTGTTCAGATTAAAATATTGTTTTAAAATAAAGGATGTTACACAATCAGAATATCTTAGTTCTCCAGATGAGACAACCCAAATATGACTGTAATTAATCATATTTTTCTAAACTATTTTATAGCATTTAAAGTACTTCTACACTTGTTCTACACATTAAGTCCTGTGAGCTAACCAGGCTCAGCATTTCTTACTTTATCTGACAGTAGGAAAAAACAGTGACTCAGAGAAACAAAGTGATTTTTCTAAGGTCATATCACTATTCAGAGAAAAAGCTGGCACCTGTTCCAATGCACTTTCTAATATCCCACCCAACCTTACTCCCATCAATATTTTTTATGATTTTATATACTCCACATGAGCCTACACATTCACACATAGCTTAGTTATAGGCTAATGGAATATCATTATTTTAGAACTCTTTTATGGCAAGAAAAACCACCTGCCTCTCCTGCACATATTTCTTTCATTACAGCAGCAACTTTCCCAAGGTAAATATGCATTTAATGATGCCCAACTGAACAGGGTGATGGAGCTAGTGGGAGGAGGAAAAGGAACTCTTTTGCCAGTTTTAAGGACACTCCTCATTACTTCTTTTCTCCAGTCCATTACTTACACCTTAGGACTTGAGAAAACAAATCAGCACAGCTCGCCATCAGCCAGCATGTTTATAAATGAGCAAAAGGGGGAAGGAATCATTGTCCTTCAGAACTATAAGGATGAAAATGTAGACTGAGGGGTAAAGCAGTACTCTGTCTCGATCACACCTTTATATTCTACTTTTATTAAAATGATTATAAAGGGCATCCCTGGTGGCGCAAGGGGTTAAGATGCAACCTATGAAGCTATCTGCAGCCACTGAAGCACGCGTTCGAACCCCGGCTAGGTATCAATCCGCATGGCTTGGCAGACCTCTCCTGTCTTGCCCTCTGCTCCCCTCAGCAGTGTATTTCGGTCAATCTGCCTGTTCTGTTCCCCACTCTGTCTCTGGTGAATCCTCTTAGCCCCCGTACCTCTGGCCTATACATCAGATCTTATATGCATAAATAAATAAATATTTTTAAATAAAATAATTATAAAAGATATGGCCAATGACAATTCAACAGAATTTAATTTGGATTTGCCTTATGTAGACCTGTCAGACTAGTACCTCCCAATAAAGTGAAAAATAAGGGGCAGGACAAAAGTAAACATGAAACTGTGGGGCTACAGAGCTAGAGACTTGTGTCAAGCAGATATTTTTGACTAGTGATCTCAGTAGTGACATCTTCGAAATGGATTTTTTGTTACCTTTCTTTAATTCTTAATAAATAATGAAGAAAGAAAAAGGATTATAAAGAAAGAAACTTCTAGCCAAATTATCAGTAGCAAGTGAAAGAACTCATTAAACAATAATATGGCAAAGAAACCCAATTAGGAAGTTTATGTTCAGGATAAAAAGTTAATTGGGCCCCAAAATATAAAGTTGCTTTCTTTCTACTGAATCATTGCAGAACAATTTCCATCAAGAGAAACTAATTTTAACATCATTTAACTAAGTAAGTCACTTGAGTTCTCTAAGTTCCATTTTCTCATCTGTGTGTACTTCGATGGGTTCCAAGAAAAATAACTAATACAGCCATGAAGTATATCCTTTAAATGTATTTGCTTTACCTTTCATTACAATGCTTCTTCAGGAAAATAACACAAATATATTCATATGATCCAAGCTCACCATATTCTTTCTTACTTTCTTAATAGGATATTCATGTTACAATGACTAATGTGACTTCTCTGTTTCACTTTAAAGTTTTTAGTGTAACTCAAGTCTAAGACTCATACAAGCCCATCATCCCACCCTGTAGAATTAACTGTAACTGTAGCCACAGGTCTATGAACAGGTTACGCAAGCAACACTCTGTAGCCAATTCAGGGAAATTTAACCACCCCATCAATGCACAGTGATTTAGAGGGGGCACACCAAACTTGGAGGAAAGATTTTGAACTTTGTCTACAGTTTAGATTTATACATATAAAAAAACAGATTGATGGGGTCATTGGGAGGTTTAATTACCAAAGGCAGCCACTGAGAGGAACAAACAGGCCTCAGGAGGAAAGATCCTGTGGGTGAAAAAGAAATCTGATAGAATGGACCAGAGTCAGTTGAGTCCCCAGCACAAGTAAAGGAATGTGTACCAAGGTCCCAAATTAGCTTTTTCTGCCAAAGTACCTGTACACTCTTGGAAAGAGAACTATGGTGGAAATGAAAGAGCTGTTCCCAGGAGCATAAGCAGCAATACTGGGAGACCACACTCTCATGGAACTTGATGCAAGGGAAGGAGAGATTTGTTCTTAACTATTGTTTATGCTTCTGTTTATTTTTCTTGTTGTGGGGGAGAAAAAGATAATTACTTAAGCTTCACAGACAGATTTTCTCATAAAAATCTTTGATATGACAGCTCAAGTTTATTCAGCTAAGGCCCATAAGACCCTAAAAATCAGATGTGGTCCCCCTCATAAAACCCACACATTTATGCCCTGACCCTACATAGATCTGTTATCTTATTAATAAGGTATAAGAAAAAGAGAGGTAAAAATGGAATTTTTAAATTTGGTGTCAAGACAGGCCTCCCAACCAGACTGACTCCAGCTTAGATAAAGATAGCTAGCACTCCTGTAGAAAGTAGGTATAGATAAAGGTACAGGGCTCAGCATTCAGGAACCAGCATGGAAGTCAACAGGCTTCAGGCAGCATTCTGTGTATCTTTTCGATAAAGTTTGTAAAAAGTTTTTAAATGAAACCCAGCATATTACTCACCCTTTGCCTTCCCAGTTGGTTTTATGGATGTGGCTGTGGAATGGTATTATATGGCAGATACCTTTTAAAACTTCTAGAGTCTGCTTCAGGGTTAGGTGATGCTTTGTCCAGGTGGATGAGAGATGATTTGCAGCACTGGCAAGACAAGATAGCAGTAAATACTAATTAGTAATGGGGAAAATTTCAGACTGTAATCTCCTAGGTCACCCCAGAGGTGAAAATGGCATCTTCTGGAGATTCAGGAGCTAGCTGGCAATAAGGAAAGCAGTGGTCTATAATTAGCTCTATGGTTAGTGGTACAAAGGAACTTAGAAGGAGACAGTGGCCCAATCCAGCAGAGGACAACAGCGGAAAGAACACAACCACTCTTCTCTAGAATTCCTACTGTTCACATGAATGGGAACAGGGAATGTAAGGCATTGAAATGCTACTGATAAGGTAACCCTTAAGGCATAAACTCATGGTGCTCCAACTATATCCTAATGACATCCAGATGCTCTGCTGACAACAGAGTGAAACTGATCACATACAGTTGTAGTTCCATAGACAGAATTAGATCCTGTTCCACCTGCCTGCTTTAAAAATTGCTTTATGTATATTTTTCTTATTGTGTACAACTTCATACTGCAATCAACATTGCATTTTGGAATGGAAAAAAAGCAATTCCAAAATAGCCTGCAGGAGCTCTTTGGCAATGGCTTTGAAGTTCTCTAAATCCCCTTCCCAAATGTGGCAGTAAAAAATAAAGGTGTAAGCAAAAGAGACAATAACAAAAACAAAGAGAAACCCCACCAACTGGGAGAACATTTTTGCACCCAACACTAATGATAAAGGACTGATCACAAAAATCTGCAAAGAGCTGATGAGTCTCAACAACAACAAAGAAAATAATCCAGTCAAAAAATGGGCAGAAGAGCTTAAAAGAAACTTCTCTGAAGAGGAAATGCAAATGGCCAACAGGCATATGAAAAAATGTTCAACATCACTTGTCATCAGGGAAATGCAAATCAAAACTACCATGAGATACCATCTTACACCAGTGAGAATGGCACATATTAAAAAAACTAGCAACAACAAATGTTGGCGAGGGTGTGGAGAAAAAGGAACTCTTCTGCACTGTTGGTGGGAGTGCAAACTGGTCCAACCACTGTGGAAAGCTGTGTGGAGATTTCTGGACCTACTAAACATAGAGCTTCCATATGACCCAGCAATTCCACTCCTAGGTATTTACCCAAAGGACACAGAAACATCAATTCCAAAGAACACCTGCACCCCTATGTTTATAGCAGCACTGTTTACAATAGCTAAGCTTTGGAAACAACCCAAATGCCCAAAAATAGATGACTGGATCAAGAAGATGTGGTACATATATACCATGGAATATTACTCAGCATTCAAAAAAGATAAACACATGCAATTTGCTGCAACATGGATGGCTCTGGAAGGGATCATGCTCAGCGAAATAAGCCAAAAAGAAAAAGAAAAATACCGGATGGTCTCACTCATAGCAGGAATCTAGAAAACTTAAATAAGGGACCAGGAAAATGAATAACTATAAGAAAGTGAAAATCAAAATCAACAAAAAACTATGAACCAGAGACACTTTTAGGGGGGCGGGGGCGGGAGGGGAGGGATTGGGGTAAAAAAAAAAAAAAGAAAAAAAAAAAAAGAAAAAAAAAAGAAAAAAAAATAAAGGTGTATTAATAATCCTGTAACACAAACTAAAAGTCACTCACCTTCAATGTCAATGAATATCTTTACAAGTGGAAAATATTTTCAACATTCAGATTGATAAATATCTTCAGTGTTCTATATTGGTAATCTTAGTTTAATTTTGTTTTAAATTTATTTTACACAAGGAAAATATTGTGAAACTTTAAATTCATTTTATGGAAATGTAGTGATTGAATTCATTATAGATCAATGTGTATTTTAGGAATAGTTCCTTCCAACTCAGAAAAATCAATTCAAAAAAGTAATATTTCAACAGTTTTATGAATGTTCCTTATACTGATGTCCAGTCCTATCAAAAACAGCAATGGGTAAGCTACAAGAGACATTTAATAAGATATCTTATTAGTCCATTTATCTTTCCTTTGGAACTACTGCATTCAACATTTCTACACAAAGCTGTAAGTATTGAATCTTTACATTAGCATTTCTACAGAGCTTATATGCAATGGATGGAAGGATGTCTGATTCAAGTATATTGAAATGCAGTTCAGTAATCTTGACCCATGGCCAAATAAATAAGTAAAACCACCGCAATGTATGGGTTTATACCTTTTGGGGGTGGAGAGTGCAAACGCAGTCCCCCACTACCACAAATTATGCAGTCAAGTTTCCCACATTTGGGGAAATTGCAGGGGTCAGCACATCCGGAGTGCAATGGATAAGCCTCGCCCTGGGAAAACTACCTTCGTGATCATGGTATCTCCCCTGCCAGGTAAGTATGGATTTATACCTTTTATCAGTTATTTAACACCCACCTCAATGAATTCAATAAATTTCCTCACAAATAAATATTTTACAAATACCATGTATGCATTATCTAGAATAAGATGCACAACAAAACATTCATTATTTATAAATGAATTTGGTTAAAATGATGCTAATGGAGCAAAATAAAGGAGCTTTTCTTGCTATGTAGAAATGAGATCTATGGAAATATTTATCTGCCCTATAACTTTTCTCCTAGTTAGCCTTCTCTATACCAAGCACCAGTTTCAAGAGTCATTGAGATAAATTAACTTTTACTACATTAATTTAATAAATATGAATTAAATACCTAATATTATGGCAAATTTAAAAAGGAGGTAATACAGGGGACAGAATTTTAAGTGCTAGTATGGTAATTTCAAATAGGGTAATAAAGGAAGGTTTCCTTTCTAAGGTGAACATTTAAGAAAAGATCCAAGTGTAAAGGTGAAAACAGTAACACTGAGAAGATTTGGTGAAAGAGAACACCAAGGAAGAAGGTAAAGTCAATGCAAAGACTTTAAAATAGAAGCATGCCTGGTATATTAAAGAGCAAGGACACCAGTTTGGCTGGTACTCACTGAATGTGGGCAAGTGGTTTTAGAAGAAGCCAGAGAAGTAACCAGAAGTCAGATTATGTAAAGTCCTATGGATCACAAGTCACTTTTGCTTTTAATCCAGGTGAAATGGGGAACTACAGCTGGTTTGAGCAAAGAGGGACATTACTGGACAAATCTTTCAAATAATCACTCCAACTTTTTTGCTGAGAATAAACTGTAAGGGGCAGGGGACAGAGCAGGAGAGAGGAGAGAGATAATGATGTCTGGGATTGGCATGTGATGTTAGATGTAATTAAAAATGGTCAAATTATCCAGCTACTTAAAAGTGGTTAACAGAATTTTCTGATGTTAAGTAACAGAATATTTCATTTTAAGCTAATAAATTCTTATAAAAAGTGCATATATACATATATACATATATAGGCATGTGTATTTAGATATACTGATTATAATATTTAGAAGAAACTGCTCTATTATTCTCCAGCTGTCAATAACTACTCTGTGTAATACAGGAGGGAGGTCAGATTTCCAAAAAAATCAAGAAAATTCTTCAAAACGATAAAGATCTTTTTGTCTTTTGTGTCCAAACCCACTTTCAGAAAATTCATGTGGTCATGAGGAAATGAACACTTTAACCTTATATGATAGCTGCAGTTGGCCCTTGAGTATTGCAATAGTAAATGAAAATGTATCTCAGCTATTGCTATCTTCATTTAGTAATATTAATAGCCATGGTCTCAATTTTTTAATTGAAGTGTTCTTGCTCCCAAGGATACAATAGATTCCTAATTGATCCATTTTTCAGGTTATGCACTTGTGCTCTCTTTGATATTATCTTTTAATAGCGAAAACTGTTTTACATCTCCCCCTTGAGAATATCCAAATCTTGCCTCTCATTAAAAATATTTTGGTAGTCTTACTGGAATCTTGATCTTGTGGAAGAAAATAAAAACTTATAAAGGAGACATGATTTTGATGAAATAAAGAACAGATGTTTTTAGGTATCTACTGTTGATACAAGATTTTGTAATGTGTATTAAAAATCTCAAGGACAAACTCATATTTTTTAATTTAATAACATTTACAGAAAAAAATGACTATATTTTTCCTTGATGACAATTCTTTCGGAATGAATTTGATAGGCAAATAGGACACCATTAAAAAGCAATGAAAATATTAAATTTAAGAGTTCCAACTAACATATGTTGTTTTTGGTGGTTTTTTTAAGATTTATTTTATTTATTTAAGCATACAAGAGCTGGGGTGTAGGCCAGAGGTGCAGGGGGTGGAGGGTGAGAGGATTCACCAGAGACAAAGTGGGGAGCAGAACAGGCAGAATGACTGAAATACACTGCTGAGGGGACGCTGGCTGGGGACAGGACTTGTGCTGCAGTGGCTGATGATTGCTTCATACTGCTGAGACTTAACCTCTTGTGCCACCAGGGAAGCCTCCAGCTAACAAATGTTAAGTTGAATGTGGCATAAACTTTTAGGGTTTGTTATATTAGATACACAGAAAATATAATTTAAACCTGTGCAAGCAACTTTCTTTGCACAGATAAAACACAATCCCAAATAGCTTAAACACTAAGGATTCAGATGTAACCCCAAATAGCTTAAACTACGAACAGGAAACAATGAAACTTAAAATATTCATGAAAATTAGGTTGAATACATTTAGGTTATAACATTTAATTGGAAGGCTTTTATATTTTAGAAGCTGAAAGTCCTCTATAATAGCTTTAATGGGATACTAGAAAACCAGATAATATAGGGAATGGAAAGTAGCTCTCATATCAGTGACACCATCCAGTATTTGCAGAATATAGAGTAACTAAATTGAGAACAAGATAAAGACAAACTTAAAAACTGACCTTTGAAAGCTGACCGCAGAACTGAAGCATCCAGAATAGGGAGGGGTAGGGGAGAGGTAGGCACAAGGAGTGAAGAAAGCACAATGGACTACAGTGGTGGACTAGGTGTTATTTGAAAATGGGTACACTATGCTAGTGATACCTGATGGGGGTATCCAAATATTACCTCCATTAAAAATTAATTAACCAAAATAAATAGAATTACTAAATTTCAAAAAATTGATTATTTTAATTCATAAAAGTGTAAAATATTTTTGTGTCCAAAATATCATAAAATTAAAAGATAAGAAAACTAAGGAAAATGTTTTTAACAAACATAAATGTGAAGGATTAATATGCTTAATGTGTAAAAATCATATATAAATGCATAAAAGACAAAATACACAGATAATTTATAAAAGAAACAGAGACAGCTAATAAACATAAAAGTATTCAGTCCCTTTAATGAAAAAACATTGTACCCTTTGGATTAGGATTTTTTAAGAGTTAAGATAAATAGGATAATACAAAAATTCACTTGTTCAAGCAGACATACACATGATAGAATATGTCCAGATAAACAAAAAGTCTTAACATGGTATTTTAAAAGGAAATCATCTGAAATGTGGGTAGTTGTAAACATATATGTGCCCAAATTATTTACTTTAGAGGAAAATTAGAAACTATATGACCCATAATATGGAAACAGGTAAGAAATTATAGTGTGGGCAAATGATTAAACAATTAAAATTTTATTTTCTAAGACTACTAATTAAATGTGAAATGCTGCATGTTGGTGAAAATAAATGGATATAAAATTGTACTTACAGTATGATAGGAAAGATTTGTTTTTTTCTATTTGTGTGTTGATTGGTTGGTTGGTTGGTTGGTTGGTTGTTTGGTTTAAATGAAAGAACCAAACAGAAAATAAGTGGTTTGTATTTGGTTGAAAAAAAAAATAGTCATGCTCCCTAAGAATATTCATGCAGATGCATTCAATAGGAAGAGACAAATATAATCAAGAAAATACCATAGCTGGAAAGTTTTATAGAGGAATATGGTTATAAAAGGTCTTTTATTTGTTTGCCTGAAAGTCTAGTGTATTTGCTGTTGTTATTTGCTGTTGTTTTATCTTTAGTTAATTCCCACTCATTATGGCATTAATAATTAAAGGCTAGATACTCAGAATGAGAATATTTTAGGTATCCAAATAGAAAATATCAACAATCTATTACATGCTTTCCCCAAAGGCCAAGGGATTACAAAATAGCATAGCTACCCCCAAAATGACATGAGTAGAACTGAAAGGAGAAGGCTTACATGTATTTGATCTATACAGAATTCTTCATTATATATTCTGACATATGGTTAAAAGCCTACATATCTGATAGTTTTTCCAGGAGAAACAAACAGGGGTTGAACTACCTTCCCAAGGACACAGACTAAGAAAAAGTTCCTTCCCATACTGACTCCTTTGGTGACATGATTGGAACATGCTATAGGCAATTCAGTGGGCTTGGGTAAAATCCAATTTAATAACATTTTTAAAGTGTAGATTTTTAAGGCTAATAAGTCAAGCCATTGCGATATTAGTTCACATTAATATAAGTCATGTTCATTTCACCTGCCCATTCCTATAAGATCTATTTTGTAGACTATCTCCACCCCTATAAATGGTCTAAACTATAAAATCCAGATGTGGGCTTTTGCTTCCAACAGAGCAGATTTATGTTCCCATATAAAACAGATAAAATATTTGAAACAATGATTTTCAAAATAACAGACCTTATGTAATAAAGTTCAGTGATCCTTGAAAAATCAGAAACAAACAAGATGAATCCTATGTTTGCCTCACTTGAGGGGAGCTCTAAGGCTATGCTGCAGAGTGGGAGTCAGTCAGAATATGGGTTTCCAAAGGGTTAAGGACATGGAAGTTACAGTCTTGGGAAACAAAGGCAACTCAAATCCCAGAGAGTAGAGATGTGTGTAGAAACTTCAGGAGAGCTTCAGAGGGTTTGGCTATTAAGCAGACTACTACTCAATAAAATTGGAATGAAACTGCTCAAGGCCTGAAAAAGAACCATCTGACAGGATTAAGTGCAACAGTGCCTGGTACTCAAGCAAGGCTAGAAACAGTGTCTGCTCCCACAAAGCCAGCTGGAAAAATTCATCATTCATGGGTAATATAGTCAGGAAAATCTTGCCTCAGCAGTGGGAAAAACTCTAGACACAGCATTGCTTCAAATATACCTAACAAACCATAAAAACAAGACCTGAAATGACAAAACTTTGTCCAAGTAATTTAACTTACCCCAGGAAAAAAGATGTTTATAGGAATATAAAAATATACAACACTGAATAAGGTAAAGCACATAATATCTAAACATGCAAAAAATAGGAAAACATAGCCCATTATGAGGAAAATAATCTAATGCAAATGACTATCATCACAGGTGTTATAACTGACAGACCAATAAATTCAAATATTACAATTATATTCTATAAGTTTAAAGGATAAAACAGAGAAGTAGAAAGTATTTTAAAAATCAAATTAAACTTCTAGTGGTACAAACTGCAATATTTGAGGTGAAAAATACTGGATAAGATAAACAGCAGAATAAACATTCCAGAAAAAAACCAACAGTGAACTTTATTGAAAATATAGCAATAAAGATTCTTTAGGTAGAAAAAGAAAGAATTTAAAAAAAAACAAACACAACTTCAGTGATATATGGTATAATTTCAGGAAGGCTAGTATACAAGTAATTGAGATGCTCAAAGGAAAAGAAAAATGGGAAAAAAGAAAAAAAAATGAAGAAATAGTGACTAAAACATTTCCAAAATAGATGAAAATTATAATAATGAAGAGCTTGACAAATTACATGCAATAGAACATAAGTAATAGAATATCACAATCAGCTTACTTAAGACTAGTGAGAAACTTTCAAGTAACCAGAATAAATTATATAATCTGCAGAGAAAGTGAGAAAAGAATGATGGAAAATTTTGCATCACAAACAATGTAAACAGGATGACAGTGTTATAAAACAACTTTAAAGTACTGAAAAAAATAAAATAAACTCTAATAGCATAACACTGATCAGAAGAAAACAGGAATGATTATGTAAATATCAGCAAAGCAGATTCTGCAGCAAAGAATATTATTAGAAATAGCATCAATAAAAGGTCAATATATCAAAAGGTCGTAGCAATCCTGAATATGTATGCGCCTAATAACAGAACTTCAAAATGCATAAAGCAAAACTGAATTTCAAGAAGAAACAGACTAATCCACAATTATAATCAGATATTTCCATAACCACACACAATTATTGATAGAATAAATAGAAAAAAATCAGTGAAGATATATTGAGCTTGAACATTATCAACCAACTTGACCTAATTGACTTTAAGTAAACTTTCTACCCAACAGTAGCAGAACTCATTCTTTTTTAAGTGCACAGGAAACATTTATAGTATATTCTGAGTCATGAAGCAAATTTCAATGAATTTTAAGTGATTCAATTTATATAATGCATGTTCTCTGACCAAATGAAACAAATTATATACCATTCACTAAAGACGTTGGGAAAATATGCAAATATTTGAAAACTAAAAATAAATAAACACTTGAAAATAATGTTAAAAGGTAACTAAAAGGCAAATTAGAAAATATTTTAACTGATTAAAAATAAAACAAAATGTGTCATAATTAGTGAAAAGTCACTAAAGCTGTACTTAGAGGAAACTTACAGCAATGAGCCATTTCTATTCATAAGCAATAAATAACTCAAATCATTAACCTCATTTTATACTTTCATATGGGCAAAAGATGCCCAAAGTAATCAGGAAAAAAAGATAATAATAATGATCAAAGGGGTAATTAATAAAAGAGAAAATGGATGAAATTAAAATTTAGTTGTTCAAGATGATTAGTAACATTGATATATCTCCAGAATGATCAAGGGAAAAAAATGTAAAATACAGATTACCAATGCCAGGAATGAGAATGAGGATATCATTCAGATTCTAATAAGTATTAGTAAAAACTACAACTCCATGAATTTGACAACTTAAAATGAACTGGACACACTCTTCTAGAGATGAAGCTGTCATTGCTTTCTCAAGGAGAGAGAACTTGAACAACCCTATATCTACTAAAGAAATTTAACTGGGGGGCCTCCCCGGTGGCACAGCTGTTGAGCGCTGGGTTGCGAAGCTGCCTGCAGCCTCTGCAGTGCTGGTTGGATCCCAGGCAGCTCCCCGGTCACCAGAGGAGGGTCCCACGTGGTGCACAGACTTCTCCTGCCACCCGCTGCTCCCCTCAGCAGTGACCTTCAGTTCTTCTGCCTGCTCTGCTCCCTGCTCTGACTCTGGTGAACTCTCTTGCCCTCCCGCACTTCTGATTGTACCCAGTGCTTGTATAAATAAATAAATAAATAAATCTTAAAAAAAAAAAGAAATTCAACTGGTAGTTTAAAAACCTTGTGGTATATTGACACAATGGAATACTATTCAGCAACCAAAAAGATAAACTCATGCCATTCACAGTAACATGGATGGAGCTAGAAGGATTATGCTCAGTGAAATAAGTCAGAAGGAAAATGAAAAATATTAGATGATTTCACTTATAGGAGGAATATAGGGGGACCAAATGAGGGATCAGGGGGAAAATAATAATAATAAATTGGCAGACAACAAATCAGAGACATTCTGCGGGGGAGGGAGAGGGATCAGAACAGGGGAGGGAAGAGCACAGGGGACTATGGCGATGGTGCACAGGTAAATGGGTGGTGGGAATTTTATGGGGACTACATCTGAGAGGAGAAAGCAAACATTGTATAAAAATGAACAATGAACTAAAATGTATATAAATCAATTTATATTAAATATGAAAAAATAAAATATTCAGTAAACTTTCTCAAAATAAAATTAAATTCAGGCTATATTGACTCCATTAAAATGTTGACTAATATACCTGATATCTAATAGCCTTCTCCAAATGTAACAAAGAAATTCCTTCAAGGAAAAGAACAAGCTTTTATCCAGAATTTGAGCACAGTTGATGTACATAAGGGCATTGGACTGGAAAAATCACACTTCCAATATGAAGCAAAATCATTCCCTATTTGGTTTTAACACATGTCATTTAAGCTAATTTTCTTTTTCTTATAGTGAAAGAAAAATTGGAGAGAGGTAGAAAAAGAAGTCTTATCTCTAAATTTACCTCTAATTTTAAAGGCAGCAAAATGACAATTAAGGTAAGTAAAATGACAATAAAGATATATTAGTCTCCTCATATATCTCATGGTCCTATACTTCAAAGAAATTATAAAATATGTTAAATTACATCATTAAATATTTTGGAAAGAATTTATTAAAGATATCATAATAATGCCAGAAGTTTCTTCAGGTGAAAATTTTTCTCTTATGAAAAGATGATTACTGCTTCTTAAAAGACTAATTTGGATAATGACATTCTATAGTTTGATCTTTCATTCAAATATGTTGAGCTCTTCTATATATTTTTAATATGCAATTAAATATTCCTACTTAATATAATAATACATTTATTTCACACACATATTTTGAAAATATATTTAGTTATTTGGCCCAACTAACTCTTCAGTTCAGTCATCTCGCTATCAGAATCTGCTTCTTATTTAGCCAAGTTAGTCACTTGATTACTTATTGACAATAGCCACACAAGCATTAACTTAGCAAATTGGTATTGTTAATCTCAGTCACTGGGGGAAAAACAATATCATTACTGTCAAATTACTGACAGCATGGTGTCTGGTCAAATTAAGTAAGTTTGCTGTTTCATAATAAATCAAATTAATGGTTTGCTTTGCTAATGTAAGTGTTAATCTTTCAATAGTTTAAAAACATGAATTGAAAAGATAGTTTAATAACAAAAAAATGCATTAATTGGGTTTTCCTAAAATCTTGATCTGGGTAAGACAAAACAAATTGTGACTTGTGTGACATACATAAAAAGCAATACATCTATTTTTGCTTAAAATATTATTTCAGAATGATAAAAAGTGTATGTAATTAGAAAACAAGAAGCAAAAAGAACTTAAAACCATATCCACATCCCGATGTACATCAATTTGTTTATTGAGTATCTACCATATATTAGACATGGTGAAAGATGTTAGTAATTAAAGAACAAATTAACATAACATATCCCATTTCTGCAAGCACAAAGTAGTGTTTTAAAGATTACAATGGCTGGGACAATGGTTAGAAACAGGAAATTTCTAATGCAGTTTGAGTGCCAAGAGTATAAGACCACAAAAGAGGGAAGTGAGAGGAAACTTGAAGAAAATAATGAAGTTGAATTCTTAGAATTAATAGTTATTGGTAGGAAGAGTCGGTAAGTATATGCTGCTCTTGGTAGAACCATTATAACCAGTTTCAAAAAATTTTAGTGTGGAAAAAATCTTCAAGTACAATGAGGAACAAGCAGGTAACAGAACTAAAGCTGGAACAAAAATTATAACACAACTCTTTCCTCTCACCATTATTAATCTTTGGTCATTATTGTAATGGAGTCACAGACTATTCTAAAGTCCTTAGGCCAGAGTTTACTCATTCATCTGGATGAAGTTTATCATCTGGTAGTTTCTTTGAGATGAGTTTGCATGCTCAAAACTGCTCGATTCCTTTATACTCAAACACCTGCTTGGTTAATTATAAGCTGCAGAACATGTCATCTTCACTTCCCTGAAGATTTCTAAAGTTTTTTTTTTTTTATAAATTTTATTGTTATATTCCCCATACAATTGCAGTCCCCCCATTCTGACCCCAATCCCTCCCCTCCCGCCCCCGACCCCCTAAAAGTGTCTCTGGTTCATAGTTTTTTGTTGATTTTGATTTTCACTTTCTTATAGTTATTCATTTTCCTGGTCCCTTATTTAAGTTTTCTAGATTCCTGCTATGAGTGAGACCATCCAGTATTTTTCTTTTTCTTTTTGGCTGATTTCGCTGAGCATGATCCCTTCCAGCGCCATCCATGTTGCTGCAAATTGCATGTGTTTATCTTTTTTGAATGCTGAGTAATATTCCATGGTATATATGGACCACATCTTCTTGATCCAGTCATCTATTTTTGGGCATTTGGGTTGTTTCCAAAGCTTAGCTATTGTAAACAGTGCTGCTATAAACATAGGGGTGCAGGTGTTCTTTGGAATGGATGTTTCTGTGTCCTTTGGGTAAATACCTAGGAGTGGAATTGCTGGATCATATGGAAGCTCTATGTTTAGTAGGTCCAGAAATCTCCACACAGCTCTCCACAGTGGTTGGACCAGTCTGCACTCCCACCAACAGTGCAGAAGAGTTCCTTTTTCTCCACACCCTCGCCAGCATTTGTTGTTGCTAGTTTTTTTAATATGTGCCATTCTCACTGGTGTAAGATGGTATCTCATGGTAGTTTTGATTTGCATTTCCCTGATGGCAAGTGATGTTGAACATTTTTTCATATGCCTGTTGGCCATTTGCATTTCCTCTTCAGAGAAGTTTCTTTTTAGCTCTTCTGCCCATTTTTTGACTGGATTATTTTCTTTGTTGTTGTTGAGTCTCATCAGCTCTTTGCAGATTTTTGTGATCAGTCCTTTATCATTAGTGTTGGGTGCAAAAATGTTCTCCCAGTTGGTGGGGTTTCTCTTTATTTTTGTTATTGTCTCTTTTGCTGTGCAGAAGCTCTTTAATTTGATGTAGTCCCAGCTGTTTATCTTTGCCTTCACTATCACTGCTTTGGGTGATGTGTCTGTAAAGATGTCTTTGATGTGCAAATCACGTAGTGTTTCGCCTATATTTCCTTCTATATATTTTATGGTTTCAGGTCTTATGTCTAGTTCTTTAATCCATTTTGAGTTGATTTTTGTGTATGGTGTGAGGTAGTGGTCAAGCTTCATTCTTTTGCATGTAGCGACCCAGTTTTCCCAGCACCATTTATTGAACAAACTTTCTTTGCTCCAATGCATAGTCTTTGCTCCTTTGTCAAAGATTAGTTGACCATAAATCTGTGGGTTTATTTCTGGATTTTCTATTCGATTCCATTGGTCTGTATGTCTGTTCTTGTTCCAATACCATGCAGTTCTGATGATTATGGCTTTGTAGTATAGTTTGAAGTCTGGGAGTGTAATGCCTCCATTCCCTTCTTTTTTTTTCAGGAGAGCTTTGGCTATTCGGGGTTTTTTATGATTCCATATGAATTTCATCAATAATTGTTCTATTTCTTTGAAGAATGACATTGAAATTTTGATTGGAATAGCATTGAATCTGTATATTGCTTTTGGAAGGATGGCCATTTTAATAATGTTTATTCTTCCAATCCACGAGCAGGGGATGTCTCTCCATTTCTTTGTGTCTTCTTCTATTTCTTTTAACAGTGTTTTATAGTTTTCTTTGTATAGGTCCTTTACCTCTTTTGTTAGATTTATTCCCAAATATTTGATTTTTTTTGTTTCAATAACAAAAGGGATGGTTTTTTTGATTTCTTCTTCTTCAGATTTATTGTTTGTGTATAGGAAGGCTACTGACTTTTGCGTGTTGATTTTGTATCCTGCCACTTTACCGAACTGATTGATGAGTTGAATTAGCTTTTCTGTGGAGTTTTTGGGGTTCTCTATGTATAATATCATATCGTCTGCAAATAGTGATAGTTTGACTTCTTCTTTTCCTATTTGGATTCCTTGGATGTCTTTCTCTTGTCTTATTGCCCTGGCTAGGACTTCCAGTATTATATTGAAAAGCAGTGGTGAGAGTGGACATCCTTGTCTTGTTCCAGATCTTAATGGAATTGCTTTCAGCTTTTCGCCATTGAGAATGATACTGGCTGTTGGCTTGTCATAGATGGCCTTTATGATGTTGAGGTATGTTCCTTGTATCCCAAGAATTTCAAGGGCTTTTATCATGAATGGGTGTTGCACTTTGTCGAAAGCTTTCTCAGCATCTATTGATATTATCATATGGTTTTTATATTTCTTTTTGTTGATGTGTTGGATAACGTTGATTGATTTTCGGATGTTAAACCATCCTTGTGCCCCTGGAATGAATCCTACTTGGTCATGGTGAATTATCTTATGGATACATTGTTGGATTCTGATGGCTAAAATTTTATTGAGGATTTTTGCATCAGTGTTCATTAGGGAGATTGGCCTGTAGTTTTCCTTTTTTGTGTTGTCCTTGTTCGGTTTTGGTATTAGTGTAATGTTGGCTTCATAGAACGTGTTTGGTATTGTCCCTTCCTTCTCAATTTTTTGGAAGAGTTTGTGAAGGATAGGCACTAATTCGTCTCTGAATGTTTGGTAGAATTCATTTGTAAATCCATCAGGTCCTGGGCTTTTGTTTTTGGGGAGGTTTTTGATTACCATTTCAATTTCGCTAATTGTATTGGTCTGTTTAGGTGTTCTATTTCTTCTTTATCTAGCTTTGGGTGATTGTAGAGTTGTAGGAATTTGTCCATCTCCTCTAGATTATTAAACTTGTTTCCATATAACTGTTCATAGTAGTTACTGATTATTCTTTTGATTTCTGCTGTGTCCGTTGTGATTTCTCCTCTTTCATTGATGATCCTGTTTATTTGTGCTTTCTCCCTTTTTTCCTTTGTGAGCCTGGCTAGGGGTTTGTCTATTTTATTGATTTTTTCAAAGAACCAGCTCTTGGTTTCATTGATCTTTTGGATTGTTTTTTTAGTTTCAATTTCATTTATTTCTGCTTTGGTTTTTATTATTTCTTTTCTTCTACTGGTTTTGGGGTTTTCTTGTTGTTCTTTTTCTAGATCTTTGAGCTTCGAGATTAGGTTGTTTCTTTGCGTTCTTTCTTGTTTCTTGATGTGAGCTTCTATTGCTATATATTTTCCTCTTATTACTGCTTTTGCTGCATCCCATACATTTAGGATATTGGTGTCCTCCTTGTCGTTCAATTCAAAAAATTTTTTAATTTCTTCTTTGATCTCCTCATTAGTCCAGTGGTCTTCCAGTAGTGTGGTTTTTAATCTCCATGAGGTAGGAAAGTTCCTTGCCTTCTTTTTATGGTTTATTTCTAGTTTGATGCCTTCATGGTCAGAAAAGATGGTTGATATGATTTCAATCTTGGTGTATCTGTTGATGTTTGTCTTGTGCCCCAGTATGTGATCGATCCTGGAGAATGATCCGTGTGCACTTGAGAAAAATGTGTACTCCGTTTTTTTGGGGTTTAGTGTTCTATAGATGTCTGTTAAGCCCAATTGCTCTAGGTCCTTATTTAGAGCTTTGGTTTCTTTACTTATTTTTTGTCTTGTTGATCTATCCATTGTTGATAGTGGTGTGCTGAAGTCTCCCACTACGTATGTGTTTTCTCTGATGTCTGTTTTCAGAGAGGACAACAGTTGTCTGATATATTTTGGTGCTCCTTCATTTGGTGAGTATATGTTAATGAGTGTTATTTCTTCTTGAAGTATTGTCCCCTTGATCATAATGTAGTGACCATTGGGGTCTCTTTTTATCTTTTTGAGTTTGAAATCTGTTTTATCTGATATAAGTATAGCTGTTCCTGCTTTCTTTTTTGGTCCATTTGCTTGTAGGATTGTTTTCCATCCTTTAACTTTGAGCCTATTTTTATCTTTTGTAGCTAAATGTGTTTCCTGGAGACAGCAAAAGGTTGGGTTTTGTTTCTTAATCCAGGCTGCAACTCTGTGTCTTTTTATTGAAGAGTTTAGTCCATTTACATTTAGAGTTAATATTGATATGTTAACATCTGTATTTGCCATTGTGTTTGTCTTTCCTTTGATTTTATTTATTTATTCTTTTAATAACTTTTTTTTTTGGCCTTCTTTCATTGTTATTCGTCCCTCTGAGGTTCTGGCTTTAGGACTCCTTATAGTATTTTTTGGAGTGGGGGTTTAGTTGCAATGAAATTCCGGAGTTTCTGTTTGTCTGGGAAGGTCCATATTCTTTCTTCAAAGAGGAAGGAGAGTTTTGCGGGATAGAGTATTCTTGGTTGGCATCTGTTTTCTTGGAGTCTGTTGACTATGTCCCTCCACTCTCTCCTTCCCCGTAGTGTTTCTTCGAGAAGTCTGATGTCAGCCTGATTGGCTTTCCTTTGAATGTTATCTGTTTCTTCCCTCTTGCCAGCTTCATTATTTTTTCCTTGTCCTGGATTCTTGGGAGCTTTACTATTATGTGTCTTGCTGTATTTTTTCTTTTGTCGTGGAAGTTTGGTGTTCTTCTTGCTTCTTGTATATCAATTTTCAGCTCCTTCTTCACATTTGGGAAGTTCTCTTCAATTATCTCTTTGAATATTTTCTCTGTTCCTACTTCTCTCTCCTCTCCTTCTGGTATTCCTATAACTCTTATATTTCCTTTCCTCATGGAGTCAGATAGTTCCCGAAGTCTTTCTTCATTCTTTTTCCTTCGTACTTCTCTTTCCTTTTCTGTTTTGGTTCTTTTTATTTCTGTGTCTTCAAGAGCACTTATTCGTTCTTCCATTTCATCAATTCTGCTTTCATTGCTTTTCCCAGAATTCTTTAGTTCTTCCACTAATTCTTTGATCTCCTGCATTTCTTTTACTTCCCTCTTTAGGGACTCAATTTCATTCTTCTGATCGTTGATTATTTTTCCCTTATCATTGTTTTCCTTTATGACTTCTGTCAGTTTTTTAATCACGGCAATTTTAAATTCTCTTTCTGGAAGGCTCAGAAGTTCTTCCAAGTTACTGTCGTTGCAATCTGGGGGCTGGTTTTCTTTTTGTGGTGTGCTTTTTCTCTGGAGAGTTGCTAGGTTGCGTGTGGTTCTTCTCCTCCCTACTGTCTGTTTTCTAATTTGCCTTATGCGTTGGGACACTGTGTTGTTGGGACTGGCCGGCATCTTGGGTGGGGTTCTCTTCTCCCCTCTGGTTCCTCCAGGAGTCATCGGCAGCCCGGGCTGTGTGCGCGTCTCCCGGGGTCTTTGTTCTTCTCTAATGGCGCCCGGAGCCGTTCGCAGCCGCGGCGAATCCTGCAGGGTTCGCCTCAGCTCCCGTTCAAGGGGTGTGGTGGCTGCAATAGTTCCTTTCCACTCACAGTCCCGCTTGCTGCGTAGTTTGTTCTTGGTGGCCGTTTTGGTTTGTTGTTTTCCTCCTCTCTGCCGGTCGGAGAGTGCCGCCTCTGTGGGCGGGGGAGGGGAGCAGGGTTCTGCGCTTCCCTCCCTTCTAGTCCTCTTTTATGGCCACTTTCTTCTTCGGGTAGTTTGCTGGAGTCACCCGTTTATCTTCCGTGTCCCAGTTCTCACTGGGACCTGCCGCTTTTCCTCCCTATTAACTTTTTTTAATGGGAGATCTTACTTGCAGCGTCTCCTCGCCGCCATGTTGCTCCGCCCCCCCTGATTTCTAAAGTTTTTTACTACTGTCTTCCTATATAGAGAAGCCAAAAGTCAGACAGATGTATTGCCTCATGTGTGTTGGCGCCTTACCTCATGGCATCAGAATACTTCCCCCTTCCGGGATTGGCTGTGCTCCTTTCCGCCCAGTGCGCATGACGACCTCCGGCGCACCAAATAAGGTCATGTGTTTAGTCACTGGCTAGGCACTGTTGGCCTGCCTCTTCCGCTTTTCCCCGGAAATAAAGCCCCGCCGAAACCGAAAGTAAAGGAGACTTGATATAGCTGAACCGAGAGTGTACGTGTCTCCCTCCATGGTGTACCCCTGTTCTTCAGGTCGCTGCTCTCCCCCCGAGAACCTCGTTGACCAGTCCGCGGGCTCGGACACATGTGGTTGTTTTAAAAAAATTTGTAAAACAAAATTACGGAAAACTCCTGTCATTTTTATCAGACTACAAAACCAAACATGGAATATTAACCGTTGCTAAAAGGAAATGAGATATTAAGCCATAAAAAAAAAAAAAAAAACATGGAGGATCCTTAAGTAAATATTAGGTGAGAGAAGTCTACCTGAAAAGACAACACACTCACTTTATGATCGCAAGTACATGATATTCTGGAAAAGTGCAAAACATTAAAGAAAATAAAATTATAGTTTCTAGGAGTTGAGGTAAAGTGGAGGAAGGATGTGAAGCTGGAACATAGGGAAATGTTAGGTGGTATAATTATTCTAATTTACACTGCAGTGTTGAATATATGTCAGTATATATCTATTAAACACCCATACAAATGAACAACACAAAGAATGAACTTAAATGTAAAACATGAACTTTAGCTGATATATCACTATTGACTCCTCAATTACAATAAATCACCTTACTAATACAAGATGTTAAGGAAAAATGGAAAGGTGGGTTACAGAGAATATAGGGCAAATAATATAGGGCAATAAAATAAATAACCACTTAGTAGAGAAATGTGTAATTTCTGTCAGTTCCAGGTATTGGACAGATCTTTTCTATGGTACATTAAAAAAGTCTCCATATATTTATGGATACACATTGATATTTAAAAGCAAGGTAGCAGAACATATAAGAGTATCATAATGGAAGAAAATAATATGTCCGACATCATAAAAGCATTTCTGATCCAAATTTTCATCTCAGGTGAAGAGTGCTATTCTCAAAAAAATCATCTATGGCACTGTAGTGGATTTTTTGAGGCATAAAAATTCACGCCCTGAATATAAAATGAGTAACATATTTTTGTGTAAGCTGAGAGGAAAGGAAAATAAATTGTTTTCTTTATTTTGCATAATGTATAAATAAGTTTTACACAAATTAATAATAATAAACACCAATTCTGTCACAGTTTTGGCATGTCTTGACATGATGTTCTCTAAATTATATTTAGCAATAATATGAGATGTCTGTCACATTGGGTGTTTATCCAACACTTACCGATGTTTACAGATAATTTAAACAGAGGATTTTTGTTGATTAATTAAATGCATGTTGCATCATAGAGCAGGGAAATGTATTAGTCTAGAGTCAGAATAATTAAAAGCAGTTTTATTGAAGACATCATATAAGCTTTTCTTAAATACTGTTATTCAAAAAGATCTGTATGGATTTCTATTCATTATTTTAAGTGGAGTATGGAAGTCCCATGTTCTTATTGTATTGCTGTCAATTTCTACCTCCAGATCTGTCAACATATTAAGCATTTTGATGTTGGGTGTACATACATTTATAGCTATCTATTCCTATTGAGGTAGTCCTTTAAGTATTGTATAATGACTTCCTATATCTCTAGAAACAGTTTTGGACCTAAAGTTGACTTTGATAGAATAGCTACCCATGCTTTCTTTTATTTACCATTTACATGAAACATCTTATCCATATCATTGCTCTCATCTATGTAAGTTATTAAATCTGCAGTGAATATCACCGAAAACCTGAAGTGAATATCACAGAAAATCTTCTTTTTAAAAATCCATTCAACCTGGCCTCCCCAGTGGTGCCAAGGGTTAAATCTACTGTTATCAGTAACCACTGCAGCAGGAGTTTGATCCCTGGCCAGGGAGCTACCCACATGGCACAGCAGACCTCTCCTGATTCGCCCGCTGCCTCCCTTAGCAGTGTATTTCACTCATTCTGCCTGTTCTTCTCCCCACTCTGTCTCGGTGAATCCTTTCACATACACCCCCACCCCTCACCTCTGGCCTACACCCCAGCTCTTGTATGCATAAATAAATAAAATAAATCTTTTTTAAAAAAATCCATTCAACCTCTCTAAGCCTTTTTAGTTTCATGTTTAAATCACTGATATTTAAGGAAATTGTTGATAGATAAGGACTTCAGGTTAACTTTGGTGTTTTTGCAGCAGTTTCTTTCTTTTGTTATCTTCCTTTGTTATTTGGTAATTTTTGTAGTATGTTTTTTATTCTTTTTATCTTCTGTCCATTATTGCTATTTTTTCTGTATGATTATCTCAAAGTTTGCATAAAATACCTTGCAATTATAACCTGTTCTAATTGTTTACTACTTAATTTCAATCACATACAGAGACGCCACACTTTTACTCCTTACACACAGGCTTTGTGAACATGTAGTTACCTTCTTTCTTTTTATATTGTGTATCCATTATCAATTATTTTTTTATTTTTAACATTAATAATAGGATTAAGAGTATACATAACAGGGCCTCCCCAGTGGCACAGCAGTTGAGCGCTGGGCTGTGAATTTGCCCGCAGCCTCTATAGCGCCAGTTCAATCCCTGGCCAACGGCGAGGATCCCGCATGGCGCACAGACCTCTCCTGCCACGCCCACTGCTCCCCTCAGCAGTGTACTTCATCAGTCTGCCTGTTCTGCACCCCACTGTGGCTCTGGTGAATTCTCTCACCCTCCCGCGCTTCTGACTGTGCACAGTGCTTGTATAAATAATATAAATAAATCTTTAAAAAAAGTATACAGAACAACTACAGAGTTACATTATCTGTATATCTCCATACATTAATCTTTGCCAGTGAGATTTTTGCCTTCCTATGCTTTCATGTTGTTTTTTACCATGTTTTTAAGAAGAATTTGAAGAACTCGTGCACATTTTTTGTAAGTCGGCTCTAATGGTGACAAACTCCCTCAGTTTGTGCTTATCTGGTGAGCATTTTATATCTTCTTTTTTAAAGACTAATTTACTATCTACCTTAAGTAGCTAATAAATACTACTAAAATAAATACTAGTAAAGATAAAGGGAGATTCCAGGTAGCAGTGGTATTGATCTTAGCATGAAGATGAATCGTTAACAGGGGACAAATTGGTTAGGCAATACATTGCAGAGTAAGGGAAATGGTGCCATGATTTCACATCAAGCAGGGAGTACACGTATGAACCAAGGAAGCATTTTATTTCAAAATTCATCATTTGTTCTTGTCTCTCCCCTTTATCACTGAATCATGAATCCAAGAGGGTTATGAGCTGGTGTAGACACCATTAAGGAAGAACTTGTCTTAGAATAAAGCCAATTCCCAAGGAAATGGATTCTAGAGATTAAAAATAAGACAGAAGGATCCCAGTGGCATTATTTTAACACTAGCATTAAGCTGTGCCTGAAGCTAAACCAACTATTTGATCATCTATTTATATGTATCAATTTTTTTCCTCGATCCAATTTGGGTTAGATTTACTGTGACTTCCACATGAAAATTCTAAACAAACAGAGTCCTCACACTATATAAAAAGATAGTAATGTAGAGTAGAAATCAGAGCTGGAGAGAGTGCATGAGAAGAAAGTTGCAATCTTGGGGGGGGGGGGGAGAGTGGACTATTAGGGGCTCACAACCCAAATTCCTGCAGTGATTAGTCAGACACAATTAACTACTAAAGAGGGCAGAGTATATTTTTAAAAATCAGTCTACATTGCATTTTCTCACTTTTAAGAGAAGATGCCTAACACAAAATTGACAGTATCAATATAATGATAATTGGAAAGTGAAAAATATCTTCATATGAAAGAGCCAATAGGGAGTGGTAGAAACTGTGGAGAATTAGAAGTTTACTGATTTATTCATCCATCTGTATCTAATGCATACTTGTGTTAATACTTGTGTTAATGGTAAGCACTAACTCCCAAAGAACTGGAGATTGGGTTCATAATTCTCTAGAAAACATCGTTTTCTCAGTTTTTATTTTTGCCTTGAAGATTTCCATGGCTGTCCTTCTATATGGCCATTATGTTTAAGTTTCCTAGCAATTACCATTCTGATCCTCTAGTCAGAACCCAGACTGAATCCTAATGCCACTTCTGTGGCCACCAACCCCTTGTTTCAACAATGTTCCTCCCACTCATGCAAAGATGGCCCCTCAAATTCCACAGACCTAATAATACATAGATGCGTCATCTTCATTTGCCACTTTCAATAATGTATGTGACACTCTGTGTGCCGCCCTAACAACTCATTCACTCAATGTCCTGATATATTTTCTTTCTTTTCTAGTTGTTTCCAACAACTGAGCATATTCCTGTAAATGGATATATATCTGAACTTCTGCATTAACAGACTTAGTTGAGCCATAAAATTCTGCCTAATAAGAAAATAAGATAGGTGTGCCAGAAGTCTCCATTTCATAACCTTGAACCAGCCTCTGAATTTATTCTTGCATTTCTTAATGTTTTCCATTATTTTCTCTGAAGCAATAAATAGAAGTAAGATTGAGCTAGACAGTTTATGAAATTTTGGCATAAAGTATATTAACGCTGTGGTTGTCAAGTTTAACCATAACATGCAGAGTGAGGGAACTTTGGAATTCCTCTAAACTAGTGTTGACAAGTTATTTGGACATGAGTTGGGCTAGCAGGTTTGTCTTCAAGCTGTGTTTGCATTTTTGTAATTGTATAGGAAATTGGCTGATAGACATTAAAGAGAAACTAATTCTCACCACCTCCATACCAAATCATGTTTTAATCTACAATTTTCCCTTAAAGGAAGTTACTATTGCTGAAAACATTCATTCTGAAATTAGAATAAACGGAAAGAATCTAATTGTCTTTTGAAATAGAACATAGTTACCATTGTTAAATCTCTTGATAACTGATTTTGACAGAAACTTTCTAAAATTATTTCAGTAGTGAGAAATACAATATATTTCTAAAATCCATTTTCTCCTATGTAATAAGTGTCTTTCATAATTCATCCCATTGCTACAATTCTTGAGCATGTATAAAATAGCTGTTCTATAACTGCCACTTATTAAGAGGAGCTTGCTACACATTTAGCATAATTATATTAAATTTTTTTTTCAAAATGTCATAGGTAGGCTTTATTTGTATGTAATTAGTAAATTATTAAAGCTCAAAAAACTTGATTGCATATGTCAAATCTTTTTTATCATTAATTTGACCATCACTACAGTGATAGCAAAAGGAATAGGACATATAATTCTTCTAAATTATATATTAAAGAACACTTAGACTTCAATCTCAATAAACAGAGAAAGGTAATCATGTGAATTCACTCACACTTGCACGCGCGCACACACACACACACACACACAAACACACATTTTACTGTATGACATCTGAACTCAAGGGAATACAACCTAGGAATTTAATACCTGGTGATCATGAGTGAAATTGTACTTAGCATGAAGTGTTATGACTTTTTTTTTATAGAGGCATGTTTTATTTATTTGTTTGTTTGTTTGTTGTTTATACATGCACTGGGTACAGTCAGAAGCGCGGGAGGGTGAGAGAATTCACTAGAGCCAGAGCAGGGAGCAGAGCAGGCAGAAGGACCGAAGTACACTGCTGAGGGGAGCAGCGGGCAGCAGGAGAGGTCTGCGCACCATGTGGGACCCTCCTTCGGTGGCCGAGGAGCAGCCGGGGATCGAACCGGCACTGCAGAGGCTGCGGGCAGCTTCGCAACCCAGTGCTCAACCGCTGCGCCACCGAGGAGGCCCTGTTATGACTTTTTTGACAGGTGTAAAAATACAAGAATTTATCAGTCTAGTTTTTTGTTTGTTTGTTTGTTTACCAATAACAAAAATGAGCTCTGGTTGACTTAAGCAGAAAAGAATTGGAATAATTTTGAATCAAGGATATACTGATCATCAGACAATAAATAGACAGCAAGTATTTATTTTTGAGATGATAAAATGAACATGTAAATATTCACTGAACTGTAATACTACCTGAAACATTTCTAAAATAATGGGATACACACACACACACACACACACACAGAGCAAACCCCAAAAGTTAAAGAAAATAATGAGAAGAAATAATTGTAATTACATTTATGGAGTCAATTTTCAGATGGATAAATAGTTATCAACTTACCAGACTTAGCATTTTTTATAAAACTGAATACTAAGCCAGCAGAGAGACCGGGAAAGCAACATAGTTCACACTGCAGAACCTCTAAATGGGTAAGGAACTGATGAAACCAGAGACTCAAGAATTGGAATTAAGTAATGACAGCAGAATTAACTCTAAAAAGTACAGCTCTAGACTATTCCAAGGTTTTAGAATCTCATTCTTAAATTCCAGGCAAGAGCATTGTTTGGCTGACCTCTACATGCCACAGGTCAGAAAGAATGGGGATCAGGCATTTTGTTACTGCTAGTGGAAGGTATAGCTCTGCTTCATGCCATAGTTCACATAACTGTACTTTTTCTCAAGCATAGCAAAAGTTTCCGATACTGGTCATCCAAAAAAAAAATCATTACATTGTTAAATTTTTACCAGAATTTATTTTACCCACCACATGTGGCATGGTAAGGTTACATGCAGAATGATCCAGGAAAGGTACAGCTCTTATCAAAAAGTGAGTACTGAGCAAGGAAGGAAGACAAAGAAAGACATGGTGGGTGAGCACTATTACAACGACTCCTGATGTGACACAGTACTGGAGATTTTCAAAACTACCCCATTAAAATTGCATCCATTATTCTCAGAATAGCTGATAGACAAAGAAATGTGCCACAAATCCAAATGCAAATGTAATATATTGGTCCCTTCATTGAGAGGAAAAAGTTTTCCTACTCAAATATGTAAATGGACATTTTATTTTCTAATCAGAATTAAGCAAATTCATTGATCACAAGCTAAATACTTCATTATATATTTATAATTATTCTTCCATTTTTCCTTTTTGAGAATTGTCCAGAGAAGCATTCAGATGCATTTTTATCATAACCTATATTTTAAACCAGCTTAGATTCTATTTTTCTACTGGTTCACATCATATGGGGTATTTTGTATGAAATACCTTGTTTTTCAAACAACTATTTCTTTTCTGATATGGCAGGATTTGGTTGTTTGATACTGTTTATACACTTCACTGTTAGTTCTGCAGTTAGCAGCTCTCTTCAGTCACAATTGACAAAGTGCCTAGAATTTAAAAACATCTTAAATACTGGTGATGCTATTCTAATGGAGTTGTTGTTGTTATTCTGAGCATCAGGCTAGTAGGAAAGAAACTTGTTCACAGAGTCACTGGATTGAATGATTCTCCTTCAGGTGTGTGGAGGTCGGCCTCAAGAAGAATGCAAAATAGTAGAAAGCTTAATTTATGAGCTCTGTAAGCAGAAAGCGAGAGAAGTAATGGACTTAAAAATTGACTCAGTTAAACAGGAGTTTCACCAGCTGGCAACAATGTACAAAAGAGTGAAAGAAAAAGGACTGTTTTTGGAAGAAAATAATGCAGCTCTTCACCAACATATGACTAGCAAGTGATAACTATGGCATAAAACATCAAATGCAAAAAAAAAAAAGAGGAAATTCTGTGCTGAGCAGCATATTCTTTTTGGTATTTGGACTGATATTAATTAGTAAATGGTATAGCATTTTTATATTCAAAAATAATGAGATCACAATATTAAAAAGTAGGGTGCAGGAGAAAAAATACCATATTAAAAATTAAAACACACTATGAGAATATGATGGTAAAATATTTGCCTGTGTCATTGCTCCTCAGTGAAGATGTTTTCTCTACTTCATTCTTCAATAATCCCACTTTACATCACTGAAAGAGCTGAGGGGTCAAGACTGTTCCCTATTGGTAAAGTAATTTTCCTTAGGCATGATGAATGTATTAGGTTATCGTTAGCATCTTAATAAAGAGTAGATTTCAGGGCCTCCCAGGTGGCGCAGCGGTTGAGTGCTGGGTTGCGATGCTGCCTGCAGCCTCCGCGGCGCCAGTTCGATCCCTGGCTGCTCCCCGGCCACCGGAGGAGGGTCCCACATGGCGCGCAGACCTCTCCTGCCGCCCGCTGCTCCCCTCAGCAGTGTACTTCGGTCCTTCTGCCTGCTCTGCTCCCTGCTCTGGCTCTGGTGAATTCTCTCACCCTCCCGTGCTTCTGACTGTACCCAGTGCTTGTATAAACAAAAACAAACAAACAAATAAATAAATAAATAAAACATGCCTCTATTTAAAAAAAAAAAAAAAAGAAAAAAAAAAAAGAGTAGATTTCAATTACAACTTTGCTGTAATAACCAATGATCAAATGAGGACACAAAATGGCATCCCTTCACCTCCTCGGGGATACCAATGCCAAGTGACCCTCCAAAGCACTGAATTCACTTTCTAAAATTTACCTGTGGAAAAAATCTGAAGTCTGTAGGTTTCATATTGGGAAGGTAAAATCTATAGCAGACCACAAAGTTGGAAATAAGAAAACAGTGAGAAATCTCATTCCACAGAAGGGAGTAAATGACAAGTAACAGTGTAAAAATCAGCTAGAGTCAATTAAGTCTACTAAAGAGATTTTCTATTGTTCTGTGAACAAATTCAGGAGCAGCTGTATTCAGGAATAACAGTGATATGGGATGGGAGAAGCACAAAAATATAATTGAACATTATCTAATGAATATTTCAGGGGAACAAGAGGAAAATAGACAAGCATAATGCAGACCAGACCCTAGAGGTATTTAGGATTATATTAAAGAGACAGGGCTACCTTCTAGAAACAGCTATAGAGCATAAAAACAATCTGTGCAAAAGTTCATAGTTCTATAATTAAGACTACAAAAATGTTACTATTCTCACCCGTTAACAGGGAATCATGTGGTGACTATATGGAGACAACATGTGATGATAAAATGAAATGCAAAACAAGAATCTTTGACACACTAGGAATTGCATTATCTTTGCACTACAGCTCTGTATGAAAACAAAAATCAGGATTCTTAGATTTAGATAAGTAGTTTCTAGGACTACCAGATAAATAATCTTAAATAAAAGTTGCATCTACACATTTTCCACAGCAACATAATTTCTCTTGCAAACGTTATTTGTTTCTGAAAGACATAGGGAATACAAACATTCATTTCTGGAAAAATTCAATGAATATAAGCAAAGGGTTACATTTATCATCAAGTAAAATTCAGAGATTCAGGAGATTTTTAATTTGTTATGCTGATACATATGACCGGATTCATCTGATGAAACCATGTAACTCATAAATTTGCTCTCACTTTTAAAGTTAGATTCTGGAAGGCATCTGAAATCAGATACTATGCAATTCAAATGACTGTCAGCTGATAGCATCACCTGGGACATGGTCTTATGATCCAAAAAGATGGCACCACCCAAGTATTAATAACTCAGTCAAATATTCTAACACATGAATTCTTAGCTACACTTATCTTCTCAAAAGTATAACTCTACCAATGGCTGTAGTTTGGCATCTATCTAAATTGATATTTGGATAAGAAGACAACCAGTTACACTTGGGCACCTGTGAGTAGGCAGACTTGTCCCCTTTCCTTAACTGACATAACATTGGTTTGCCAGGCTTGAGTAGAGTATAGCTTGCAACCACTCTCCTTTTGCCATCTGGGATGACTGTGTTTCAAAGTTCCCACACAGGTGAAAGTCAAAATGTGTCCATCTCTTCTACCACCCACCTTCATCTCTCCAACATTCAAAACCAAAGGAGAACTAATCATGAGTAAGTATTCACTTGGCCACCTGAGTTTTTCTGTTCTTCTTTGTCAAAAGCAAACAGATAAATACATTAACAAAACAAATGGGAGCAAACATATTGAGCTATATGAACCAAACTATAATAATCCCCCCCCCCAATAAAGACGCTCGTAGATCTATCTTACTGACTCATGTTTATGGTGCTTGTAGTAACCACATTTTACAGAGTAAACTAATATTCACTGACATTTTAGTGTTTGTTATTTTGCAGCACTTAATTTTTTTAATATAATGTCAAAGAAAATAATAAGGGTCTAGAGTGTTTATTTTTCTAAAACATGGCTGTGAGACAATTTTCAGCAGAGAATTACAAATTTCTTCTGGAAATCACACTACTACTTCGATGTATACAGATATCATTTGACCCACTTTCCCTGCTAGACAAAGGTCTTAGCATCTTAACCTAAAATCAGATAAAATCCTTATCACTCACTTGCTCTAATGCTATAAACAGTTTCTACCTACAGGTTATTACAGGATTAGTTACTGTGTGAACTGCCTCCAGCAAGAAAATAGTTCTAGTGGATGCATGAACCATGCTTGTTAAAAAGAAAAAAAAAAATTCAATTTCATGATAGCTCTTTCACTAAATGGAGGAAAATCTAAGTAGAACTTTAAAATATTTATAAGTATTAAAGTCTGTTCTGTTAAAGTGAGAAAGAATTATAGCTCAGACAGATCTAGTTTGAAACTACTTTCAAAGGTCAGTATCTCCTGTTTTTCCCTGATTAGTCATACGATTTAATCAAAGTTGAAGGATCATGTGATGGGACACTTATAATTAATAAAGTGTGCATCATTTTATGACAGCTAAATATTTTACAGCTTAACCCAGAAATCTTGAGCAAAGATTACTCCAAGCAATTATATTTTTGTCTAAAACAAAAGCTCTTACAAAATAACAACAGAGACAAGAGTGCCTTAAACGCTCTCACTCCTGAATTAGCAATTATTTACCATTAGTTTCTGGGACATTCTTATAAAACTACACAGCCTCTGTCTTACTGATGTCCATCAAAATTGCAAGCTCATGGCAACGAATAGCGCTAAGAATTAACTTTCTAAAGGGAAAATCTCAAAATTTCTGTCACAAAAATTCAGTCCTATAAAGGAGGATTTTCCCTTTTCTTTTTTGTCCCTTCTTTTCTCTTTTGTTTTTTTCTTTCTTTTTGCCTTGCATTTCAATAGGCTTTGGGTTTGTTAGCCTGGCAAAAATGAACATGTCAGCTTTCATTGCAAATCACTGCCCAGCTAAAATAGGATTTTGAAAAGATGTGCCACTTGCTTCATTAATAATAACATCAAATTCTTTTTTCTTGGTTTGCTTTATAGACATATCCTTCTTGCTTCCACAAATCATTTTTTTGTGTGACCGTGAATCTGAAAAAATAGAAGGCTGAAGAAAACTGATATTTTTTTTTCCTTCTGTCACTATGAATTACATAAACATAAAATACAGCCAGGTCTTTCTATCTTAAATACCAGAATTCTCTTCCGAAAGGAAAAGAATGGGAGGAGGGAAGAAAATACAGAAGAAAGGATGAGAAGGAGGGAGGAAAATCCTCTCTATAAATACAGCTAAGCCCATAAAAGAAGCAAATATATCAAAGGCTTGACTTCTCAAAATAAGATGTTAAATCAATCTGTTAATTTAGTCTGTTAGTTTATTTACAACCATCTTTATTTCTGATAACACATGATTTTAGAAGCCAGAAAAATATTAAAGCTCAATACTTTATGATCCTGCATAAGCTCCCATCATGGGAAGTCAGTGCACTGTGGTAGTTACCAGGCACAAAGGGGATGAGCTTTAGTCTAACCCCAATAAAAATTAACTTATCTTCTGAAATGTAAGTTATTATGAAATGATTTTTCTATTAGTCATACATATTGGTTTACTATTTGCATGACACCGTTCATATCCAGCATTTGTATTTTACAGGTTCAGCCATCAGACTGTCACTTTTGCCTCCAGAAAGACATACACAGCTCGAGGCAATTGTTCTTTATAATTTCCATACCAACCTCTGATTGAAGGACTGCCAAAGCTGTAAAATGTTGTCAGTAAAGCAAAAACTTGGTCCAGGTGTTTTGTGATTTTTATGATCTTGACTTTCAAGGGCAGAGCACTACCTCTGCAGTCAGCTCAAGGGAAACAGTGGGAAGACTTCAAGGGACGGGACCAGTCTTTCCTAGGAACTCAGGAATACAGGGTGGTACCTCACATCCCCTGCTAGAAATGCAGAATCCCAGGCTGAGCCCCAGAACTGCCACATCAGAATCAGCATTTTAGCAATTTCCAGAGATTCAGGATACACTTCAAAATTTTAAAAGGCTGCTGGAAAGATTGACCACAAATGTGCAGTACAGTCCTGCACTCAAAGCCCTTCAAAAGGACTTTGAAAATGAACCCTCCCAACCTGAATCCCAGGTTGCTTTAACTATGATATTTATATTGGTGAATTAATCTCTCAGGCATAATTAAATACAAAGAATGACTATATTATGTTTGCCCCATTGTGCCAATTAATCATCCAGCCCAATTTTGATGTTAAATTCTTTGACTTCATTTAAAAAATAAAAAAACGGGGCCTCTCTGGTGGTGCAGGCAGTTGACCCCCACACTGTGAGGCTGTCCACAGTCTCTGCAGTGCAGGTTTGATCCCTGCCAGCCGGCGAGAATCCCACATGGCACAGCAGACCTCTCCTGTCTCACCCGCTGCTCCCCTCAGCAGTGTACTTCATCAGTCTGCCTGTTCTGTTCCCCACTCTGTCTCTGGCAAATCCTCTCACCCTCCCGTGAATCTGGCCTGCACCCCAGCACTTGTATAAATAAAAATCAAAATCTTTAAAAACAAATAAATAAATAACGAAAACCTTTTCCATGCGGTAAATCTCATGAGTCAGGATTAAGTGGGAATAAAACATCAATTAGATGTCTCAAAGTTATTTAAATGTATTGTTATTTAATTATGTATGCCCTTGTTTGTAAATTCTTTCTGTAAAAGGCCAGGGAGTAAATGCTTTAGGTTGTCAGAATCAAGAAGCAGTATCACTGAATATGTCCCCAAATTTAGAGTTCCATATTATTGAAATGTAAAAATCACTTGATCATACAAAAACACGCAGTGAGCAGCATTTGGCTCCTAGGCTAGGCTATAGAATGATGATCCATGGGTTAAGTCAACAGACAAAACTGTGCTTAAAGGCTGAGGATATGTGAACAGAAAGATGTCATTCTAGATCAGGACCCAGAGTCACTTCATACTTATTCTGTGGAAAGAGCAGTCTGGTTGTCACTGTGGTCCTACCCTGTCAAGGCTTTAGTCTGGCGAGGCCATATCCTTTGAAGAGGACAGAAAGGAGTAGCATGGATGTAGTTGTCATATTTCACTGAATTAGAAATGAATCAGGCACCCCTGATTCTCAAAAGAGGTAATTTACTAAACTTACTGAAAGACAGCCCCAAGTAGGCCCTGTTTCAAGTTCAGCAAGTGTCTTTCATTATCATCCTTTAACTTAAGACGTTCATTTTAGGGACTTCTGAAAACTCACTTTGCCACCCAAATCCTTGGTAAACCTTGCTAAGCCATCATAGTACATTCTTCCTGAGCCTGAACAGACATTCAGACAGACTACTAATTAACTGATCTGACATTCAAGAGGAAGTTTATGGTCATCCTTGGACTTCAGACACATGGCACTTAATGTTAAAGCAAAGAGAAGCCACAGAATAAGTGGACATGTGAATGTGACTCCCATATTAACTCTATCTTCTGTCTCAGTGACCTGAGATGAGACATTGCTGGAGCCTAATAAAACACTGTGTATCTCAATACTCAGAAATGAGTGACTCAGCTTCCTCGGGAAGTCCTTCCTGTGCTACTGTGGTCCAGCGGTATCCAGCCATCAGTGTATGGCACTCCGGCTGCAGCACCTGGTGTCCACTAGGCAGCAAATACTAGGACCTGTTCTAAAAGCATAAACCAACTGCAAAGACCCTATAAGCTCTGTCAAGGTGTATGTTGCCCAAACATTCTGGGAAAATCTCTTTAGCAGATTTCTTGGCATTTAATCAAAAATTCACTTACACCAAGATTTGTAGCTTTGATGTAAGGGAGCTAGACATTCTTTTTCTACATGTCTGAGTTCAAGAATACATCAATGTAAAATTTACACTCAACAGTGAAAGGAAATAGGAAAAGGGTGGATGAAAAAAGTTAAAATATAACTTCCTGGGACTTTTGCAAGAGATGTGGCAATAAGGATGCCTATCTTGTCACTTCAATGAGAATGACATTACAATTTATTTCTGTTAGTCAAGATATTCTTTATTCTGTTAAGATCAATTTACGTGCACATAATGTGTGTGTGTAGGTTGCATAGTGAGACACATAAAGTGCATTTTGCCTTCACCTCAGAACTCCACATTCAGTTGTTCCTTCCCTGGCCCAGTGTGTTGGCCCAACATAGTCTTGTTGATACTCAGTTCTTAAATGTTCACCTAATTTTTGCTCTGTGCTTCAGTTGTCACTTTCTGTCTCATCTCTTGGATATTGTGATGACATTGTGATTTCCCTTCAACTGTCAGCCTATAGGAAATAATTTCTAATGTTTTCTCAATAATTCAAAGTACTAGTGTCCCCAGACTTAAGCTAAAAAGTAACCACTTGAACCTCACTCTTTGTCCCTTACTATATAGTGGATAAGACCAAGAATTCCAACCACGATGGAAAGCTATGTGGCAGTTCCTCAAATTACTAAAAATGGAGCTACCATATGACACAATAGTTCTACTCCTAGGAATCTATGCAAAGAACGAAAAAACATTAATTCAAAAGGATACCTGCACCTCTATGTTTACTACAGCACAATTTACAATAGGTAAGATATGGAAACAACCTAAATTCCCAAGAATAGATGACTAGATCAAGGAGATGTGGGATATATACACAATGGAATACTATTTAGCAATCAAAAAAGACAAACTCATTAGCAGAAAACATGGATGGAGCTGGAAAGGAGGATGCTCAGTGAAATAAGTGAGAAGGAAAAATAAAAATGTCCAATGTTTACACTTATAGGAGGAATATAGGGGGACCAAATAAAGAATCAGGAAAAAAAAATAAATTAAAAACTGCAGGCAACTATAAAATCTGCAGGGGAGGAGGGTCAAAACAGAGGGCGGGAAGAACACAAGAGACTATGGTTCACGGATGAATTGGTGGTGGGAATTTTTCAGAAGAGAAATCAAATATTGTACAAAAATGAACAATGGTATAAAATATATAATATATAAATAATTATTTAAAAAAAGAAAAAGACCAAGAATAGAAACCTTCCAGAGACTTCTGACAGAATAGGTGAGCTGCAACACCATTCCCATGGATCCCAGGAGCCTTCCAACTCTCACATTTACAACACAAAGGAAATGCATTTCAGGATTTCTTTGTTAGTGGCAAACCTCAGCAGTTCTATACTCAAATGCAGGCTGTCCTTCACAACTCCGTGTATGGTTTGACAGTGCTGAAGTTACAGTCAATCTCTGGTTTCTTTGCAGAACTGTACCGAACCCAAACGAAAAGCCACAACACTTTTTGAAAGTCATTCAACAAAGAAATTTCACTGACAGTCTCCAGTCACCAACAGTGAAACCTCTGCTGTTAACAGGAAGCACAGAGGAAATGATGTTATCGACAGATTTGGATGACTCAAAGGACAGACTGGGAAGGCAAGGGCATAGCAAAACTCCTCAAACTGCCTTTCAGCTTTCCCTAAAAGAAGAAATTGTTACTCAAAAATCTAAATTACATGAAAGAAAACAAACTGAACAGTTGTTCTTGTCCATCACAAAGGACACTGTCACCAACGATGTCAGCCACTATCAACACATAAAATATATACCTAGAGAACATTCTTGGTCACACCCAAATTTTGAAGATTATTATTAACTTGTGCAGAATCCTCATACTTTTTATATGTTCATCCTTTTTATTGAAACTGAAAGTACCATGATCGCCTGGAAATTCAGATTACGCCTCCTTGGAGGCATTCTCCCAACCACGGTTATTGACATATCAAAATCAGTATCATGAGGCTCTGACTCAGAGCTAGGTATTTTTTCTAGACATTTGGTGTTCACAATGAATAAAACAGACAAAATTCCTGCCTGCATGGAGCTTACATTCTAGCCATGGGGAGGGAGGGAGAATGGGCAGTGCAGAGAAAAACTATAATAGGTACAAACAATAATAAGTAATTCAGTATGTTAGAGGGAAAACAAGACCAGGGTGGGGGAGGAGAGTGTGAAGAATGAGGAATTATGCTAAAAGGTCACCTGTTACAGATTGCAGGGGCCCATCTTTCCTTATAACCATAGAACCTTGAAGCTCTTATTTGTTCTTGTATTTTTTTCCTATCAAAAGTCTCTATTGAGGCAGTTTAGCATGATAGCAAAGCACTCAGATTTAACATCTAATTCTCAGCCCAATATTTATTAACTGTGAACTAAGAAATCAGGCAAGATATTTAACATTTCTAAAATTTAATTTTAGAAATTTTCCACTTTTACGCAAACTTTTATCATTTTTTATTATTTATGTAATTTACATCATTGTTTATTTTTGTACATTTTAATGGCACCTTTTGCACACGCAGTATTCTGCACTTAAAATTATTTGCCCACCCATCTCTCCCTCCTCCTGTAGATTAGCAGAGCTCCTGAGAACAGGTTTCTATCTACTGAAGAAGGAACTTGGATTCTTAAAAAAATGTAACTTAGATACAATCTGGACTTCATATTTTTTAATTAGTAAAATTAGAACTTTCAAATAAATATCTGACAAACTGAGAAGATGAATGAAGTCATTAAAGCTGCTGGGTAAGGTGGATGTTCAATAAATGTCTCCTGAATTGAGTCTGTAAAGATTGTGACTATCAAGGATTTAGTGGAAAGTATTTTCCTGATAAACAGCTGAAGTTTGTTTTCTGTAGAGAAGAGAGGATTAGACATTGATAGTCTCCTCATCTTCCCTGGGATGACAGTGCTTCTTAAAGAAGTTTCTCAGATAAGACTTCAAAGTGACTCCTTGGCTTCAGCATGAAGATACAAAGTTGCTGGGTAACTTTCATGAAAAGGAAAAGGAAAATGATGAATGGTCCCAGTCAAAGCTCCTTCTCCCTAAACCAAGGTTAGTTTCCAGGCTGCCATGGGGAACTAACACACCTTTTGAGGTTTCTAGGGAGGAAAAGGTATATAAATACTGGTTTCTGCTTGTTGTAATATTTTAAACAGAGTGGAATTTCATGGGTAATGAAACATTACTCTCTGCATAATTGCTTCTCTCTCACTCTCCCTGCTTAACTGGCCCTGCGTTTCTTCTTCCTCTGCAGCCCAGACGCTGCCTCGTGACTTGGTGAGTCTGTGAACCACTTCCAGATGGACCTCCACGGTCCTTACCGTTGCAATTGCTATTGCTGGCTCACTGCTGCCGGCAAGTCTATCAGAACATAAAGCTCTGTTACAGAAGTTAATAACAGTCTGTCACTTTCACAGTCGCGTCACAGCTGTGTAACATACTCAATGATGGACTAAAACTTAAAGAGCACAAGTAGCCTCATCATCATATAATTGAAATGACATGGACATGACAAAAAAAAAAAAAATCTTGGCTAAGCAAAGCAAGACAAGCCATGAGAAAAAAGCAGTGAAAAAAAATCATTATAGAATGTGGTGTCATTTTTAAATTGTATTTATTTTTCAGCAGTGAGGCCGTAATGTTGATTACGTATTTTAGAAATCAGAGTTCTTGAATGAACTGACATCATCACGTGTCGCCAATATTTCAAGCAGATGGACCATGTCTGTATCTTTAGTTCTTTGTTTATATCACATGCCTCCTCAGTGGGCTCATCATATACCATCATATAGGGTTCCTTTTTTTTTTCTAGATACATAGGTGGGGTGTGTGTGTGTGTGTGTGTGTGTGTGAGAGAGAGAGAGAGAGAGAGAGAGAAAGAGAGTGAAAGAGAGAAATAGCATGAATGTGAATGATACATCCACCTTTTGGGTTTTTTGGGTTTTGTTTTTTTGTTTTTTGGGTTTTTTTTGGCATTTGACCACCCAGATTCTGGGGTTGACTGTGACCACAGCATATGTAATGAATTTTGATTGATACAGAGGTTTAATCATTCATCTGAAATGACTCATTCTAAAATACTTAATGTGATCTTGGTGATGGTCTGGCCATCCAGCATTTTAAAATAGAAAGTCTTCAGTAAGAGATTAGAATAGTACAAATCAAATCATGTCTCCAGAATTCTCAACTCTGAAGAGTTTTTTTTTTTTTTAAGTCTTTTTTTTTTTTAAATAGAGGCATGCTTTATTTATTTATTTATTTGTTTGTTTGTTTGTTTGTTTACACATGCACTGGGTACAGTCAGAAGGCGGGAGGGTGGGAGAATTCACCAGAGCCAGAGCGGGGAGCAGAGCAGGCAGAAGGACCGAAGTACACTGCTGAGGGGAGCAGCGGGCGGCAGGAGAGGTCTGCGTGCCATGTGGGACCCTCCTCTGGTGGCCGGGGAGCAGCCGGGGATCGAACCAGCGCCCCAGAGGATGCAGGCAGCTTCACAACCCAGCACTCAACCGCTGCGCCACCAGGGAGGCCCAACTCTGAAGAGTTTTAAAGCAGAACATGTGGTGAGATAAAGAACCCATTTCCATAAGTGGCAAGGAAATGGCAGTGTTTCCTTCGGCTGTAGACAGATGCCTCAACTACTCCTATTTTGTTTAATTCTGTTTAAAATCTCCAAAGAAAGACAAGAATGAATCAGAACCAGCTGCAGGTAGATAGAGAAACCAGTGAATGTTGTGTGTCATGACTGCACTATGGGGTGAGGGGGGTGGTTGGGGAAGAGACAGAAATCCTGGGATTCAGTTTGGTCCTGGGTCCTTGAGATAGAGCCATGACTGTCAGTGAAATGATAGACAGAAGAAAAGCAGCTCTGAGCCAGACACTGGAAGGGTGACTCTTACTAGATGGTGAGAATACAGCTATCAGAAACAAATACAAAGCAAGGAGGAAAAGAAAGGGCTTGGATAAAGACAGAAGACTTTAGGAGAGAGATTTCAATAATACTAATCCCAACTCCAGGGAAAAAGAAAAAAAAGTCATTACCTTTTCTCACTTGAATGGCTTGAGTAAAATTTCATTTTTCAGTCAATCATTTACATACCTGTATAACTTTGGGGTACATTTTCACACCTCCATATGGGAACATGCTTCCCTCATCCTCCAACAAATCTCCTTTGCCAATGACCGATCCCCTCTGTCCTCTATCCTCTTCCCCCTCTCCCTCCAATAACCAGTGCATTTTTCACAGAGTCTAAGAATTATTTTTGCTGTGCTTTGCCACTATGTATTCTTTGGTTATTTATATTAAAAAATGAAAGAAACCATTCAGTATCTATCTTTGAATTTCGACTTATTCCACTTAGCATAGTCACCTCAAAACACATCCATTTTGTCCCAGAAGACACTATTTTGTTTTTTAATAGGTGAGTAATATTTCATTGAGTATATATTCCACAGTTTTCATTATCAACTTGCCTGTCATTGGGCAGTTAGGTCAAGTAAAATTTCTATTGTGAGTTTAAAAAAGAAATAAAAAATTTCTATAGTGAGTTTAAAAAAGCAAGATTGATGGAACTTGAAAAGGAATAAATACTAGTTCTCAAAACACATTCCTTACTGGAACTTAAAATCATTGCTGGGGGCCTCCCCTGGTGGTGCAGCGGTTGAGCGCTGGGCTGCGAGGCTGCCTGCAGCCTCTGCAGTGCCAGTTCGATCCCCGGCTGCCGGCGAGGGTCCCACATGGCGCGACAGACCTGTCCTGCCACGCCCGCTGCTCCCTTCAGCAGTATATTTCGTCGGTCTGCCTATTCTGTTCCCCACTCTGGCTCTGGTGAATTCTTTCACCCTCCCACGCTTCTGACTGTACCCAGTGCTTGTATAAATAAATAAATCTTTAAAAAAAAAATCATTGCTGCCCTTTTGGAAATATGGAGAGTGTGATCAAGTTCAGTTTATTGACTATGATTCAACTTATAGCATCTGTAAGTTTGGAAAGGAAAGTTTCTCACTGATGTGTGTGCAGGTGAAGCAATGTAATATCTGGTATATGAACTAGATGCTTTTGATAAAACTTCATGCTTTTTTATCTCATTGGAGCTCTCAATTTCATATTATAGAATGCTTCTTTAAAGATGCCTTAATGAAAAGGTATAGATTTTATGTCAATTTATATTTTTATAAAACATGGATTTGTCCTATTTTTTAATAACCCTCCCAAATGTCTACATGACTAAGAAGTATTTAAATTGAACACCCCAATGTGTCACTTTCTGACATACTTTGGTCTGTGCTTTAAGAATATGGGAAGACAAACTGTAAACTCCTCAGCAATCTAGCCAAAGGGGGAAATCAAAATTTTAGAGCTTGACCTAATATAGCATACCATTATAAGATTAATAGTGATAGCCCTAATAAAAATCCTTTAGTGTGATTATTAAAATGACCCTATCAAATAAAGTGAAAATATAATTTTTAAATTGCATTCTTGGCCTCCCTGGTGGTGCATGGGGTTAAGCTCAGCACTGTGAAGCTATCTGCAGCCACTGCAGCACGGGTTCGATCCCCAGCGAGTCAGGGAGCTACCCACATGGCACAGCAGACCTCTCCTCTCTCACCCGCAGCTCCCCTCAGCAGTTTATTTCAGTGTATTTGCAGTCACTTTATAACAGGATGGTTATATTGACCTTAAGAGATTTATGTGAGGATTAAATTAAATGTAGCACATGAGCATTTGCCATGGAATTAGATATTTAATAAACAATCAATACATCATAGGAACTATTAGTTTTCCTCAAGGTTACCTTAGAAATGGCAACTATTTCTCTGGCAACAAAGTCCCAGAATCTGATTTCCTTCAAGGACCTCTGAGGAATTAGTGATTCTAAATCCATTGTTGCTATTCTGTCTCTGATTGCCTTGTCATCCCTATCTTCATGTGCTTCCTTGACTAACCTGGTCACAAAATGCTCCCCTGAAACAGCACTGGTTGTTTGTACTGACTCTGGCCCTGCCCAGTGGAGCATCTTTCAATAGCCTATGCTGAGATCTGTCCCATCAGTCAGTGTTTCTCAACCCTCATGGGTAGTTCCCTATCACGTCCAGAGCCTTACTTGTAATATCTCCTCACCAATACCAATCCTTTCACAACCACCTGTGAAAAGAGAAGCCATTTCAATACTGGAAGAGGAGAAGCTGTTTGTTCCCAAAGGTATATATTTAGCCATGTCTTTATTCATAAACAGATGTTTTATTTGAAAGTAATATTCAATGTATGTGCATGAAATGCACATAAACTAATTTATGCATAACCCTAGAACCAGGTTTAGAACTACTTTTTATAATCCACCAATAATAATGACCCTGATAACTTTCTGAAAACTTGCTGAGAGAAGAAACCCATCAGTTCTGTTATTTGTTGTTAGATCGTAAGATTACTTCCTGGCAAGGTTAATGGAAAGAGTCATCTGCTCTGTGTGTGTGTGTGTGTGTGTGTGTGTATGTTTTCCATCCCCCCAGGAACAATCACAAAAGCTATTAAAAATCATGACAAAAATCAAACATTGAGAATAATGCACTCATGTTTAAACATGACTCTTCCATTTGACAGGAGTAACCTTGACAAGCTGCCACCCATCACGTTTTCTGGACTGATCTGGGTATCCCATATCTTTCCTGCAATATTAAAAGACAGTTTGCAAAATTATCAGTTCACAATGAACTTGAAAGAAATTTCTCAACCAAATAAAAATACTCTCTTAAGGTTCATGGAAACGCAACCTTCAGGAATGATTAAAAATGACTAACACCTGGTCTTGGACTGACTTCTGTGCATATTTTTCTCTTTGAAGAAGCTTCATCACACTATTAGAAACAGTTCATTTTTTAGTTTTGTTCTTGCTTTATTTTCCTCTCAGACCCATGGAGTTTACAAAATATCACACAATTTAGACTAGAAATTTGCTGGCAAATGCTTTTGAAGAAGAAATTTTAGAGATTTATGTATCACTGCTGGAGATAGACTGGATTTAGCTATCCAATATCTATTTCCTCATATCCTTTTGGATATGAGGAGCGCTATTTAAAAATCCCCACTTACATTCTAAGCAACAACTATCTCTGATCCTATTTGTGGAGACATCTTTAGAGGCTGCCTACTGTTGACTGTTCTTCCAGCTACATTTGTTTCAGGCTTGACCTAAACACAGTCATTGATCCAGAACTACTGAGGAAAAAAAATGGGACTTCTACTGAACTACTAGGAGAGAGACAAATGTTCCTTCCTGATCTTGAATACAAGAGGGTATAAGCAAGACCATTTCAAGCATATTTTCATCAGAAAGGAAAAGCCAAACAGAAAATTCAACCAAGACAGAGAAAGTAGAAGTGAAAGGTAGAATTAGTATTCCTGTATTCCTGGCTTGAGGCCAACCCTATTACTGTTTTTTTTTTTTTTTATAGAGGCATGCTTTATTTATTTTGTTTGCTGGTTTGTTTGCTTGTTTTGTTTATACATGCACTGGGTACAGTCAGAAGCACGGGAGGGTGAGAGAATTCACCAGAGCCAGAGCGGGGAGCAGAGCAGGCAGAAGGACCGAAGTACACTGCTGAGGGGAGCAGCGGGCGGCAGGAGAGGTCTGCACGCCATGTGGGACCCTCCTCTGGTGGCCGGGGAGCAGCCGGGGATCGAACCGGCGCCGCAGAGACCGCGCGCAGTTTCGCAACCCAGCGCTCAACCGCTGCGCCACCGGGGAGGCCCCTGTTTTTTTTTTTTTTTTTTTTTTAAATTACCTGAATGAAGAAATTCCATTTTTGTTTAAACCACTTGAGTTGTGTTTTCAGCATCCACACAAACAAGCGGATTAATTAATGCAAAATGTAAAGTGAGGCTAAGATAGAGAGATTGAGAATATGTTGGAAATACAAACTTTCCTAGATAAAATCCTCAACTACCAATTTGTAGAAAAATCATATAATTACACTTTAATAGCACTCCTTTTTATAGTCCTCCTCTCTGGGTCAAAGGACTTTTCAATAACTTATGTAAGTTTTTGGGGTGTCATTCCAACATACACACATTAGTTATAAAAACACATAGTGTGAAAGTCACATTAGAGACTACTCATGGTTATAATGAGTTATATAACATGGTTATATGAGTTAGTTATAATAGCTAACCACAGACTTATTGTTGCAAAGATATCAGCTATACTATGTAAGAAGCATAGTCCAGTGCCTGAATATGGGGATTTCCCTTCTAGACTGAGGGAGGAAAGCCTCCCTCCACTGGTGTTGGTATTTGAAAGCTCGCTGCAGGAATTGCCTGCAGCAGGGAGCTTCCTCCTCTGGGGGGCATCCTACACCCTACATCCTACATCCAACACTTGGACAATGAGCTAGTATAAAATTACACAACAGTTATGAAAGGCCAGGTCTACAACTGACCACTGGAGCAGCAGAGACCTCTCCTATGACTACTTTGAATTCCAAATTCTCCTGTCTAATCCATCTTTCCTCACTCTCCTACAGATAGCATTCATAGCATCATCTTGCAATAAACTTCCTGCACAGGAGTTTCCATCTTAGAGTCTAGTTATAAATAAAGGTGGTAAAATTGACCTAAGGCACTATAACCTAGATAATGCTTGATTAACATTAGCAGGGGTGATGATGCTGATGGAGCTGAGGGGGATATAGAAATATGAACTAGATTTTTTCACTGTGGTAACTTAAATCTTAACATATACAAACTGTTTCTTAAATTTTATTATCTAATAGCATAGGATAAGTTTCATATTAAAAGTAGAACTACTGGTAATTATGACTGGCTACTCTCCACTAAAAATCAACTTAATTAATAGATTGCATTTAAATTGACACTTCCACTTTCAACTCAGTGATTAAGAACCTATTTTTATGTTGGAGCTTTTATCACATTGAATAAATATTGATAAAATATTTTAAAAAGTAAAATTCCTTTAAATAATGCTTTCCTCCAAGAGCCTTTTACATGAAAAATACCGATTCTATGATTTTAATGATGGCAGTATCTTGATAATAAAATACAATTCTCTGGGAAATAAGGTTATTTAAATACCAAAATTGTCCTTGAAAACAACACTTCATATATTATGCAAAATAGTAGTAGTGTGAACCATAAGTGGCAACATGCAAACTGCAATTGAAGAAAAGTAAAGGTGTCAGGAAAAGAGTCCCAGATAGTGTCTGAACATGAGCAAGGATGTGGAATATGGCTAAGCCGTGGATGTTGGAGAGCTCCCAGGAAAGACGGAATGATGCCATGCTGACTGAGTGCAGGAAAGGACACTGTATATTGCTAAGTTAAATCTCTCTTTACTGATAATGAGCAGAGGATTGGTAAATTACCTGCCGTGGCCACACAACTACTGAGAGAGCACAGACTCAAAACCAGCTCTTGGCAATACTTGTCACAATTTCACCTTGACTCCAACCAAACACTTTTTTTCAGGCCTTTGATCAAAGGAATCTCTATCCCCTCCTCCTCTTCATTCCTATAAATTATTCTATATTCTTTGCCTGAACCCGAGCAGGTTCTTTTCTCCAATATCACTTTATAAAATATCAATCTGGGAATTTCTCCAAGATACACATTTTCCCATTAAATCTGAAGTAACTTTGGCTATTATTAAATAATCTGTAATGCTATAATATGCATAGCTATGTGTCTTTAATAAATCCATTTGCTTTCTATTGAGTCCTAGCAAAGATAACAAGATTATATATCAATACCCTGAAGTTAAAACAAAAAAATTCAAGGCTAAATAATAATTTTCAAACAACTATGTTAGGACATGCAGGCTAAATGTTCCTGCAAGGCTTGGATGAGAATTTGAAGTCAGAAACAAGATAATCATAATAAACTGATGGAATCAAATGCTCTTCAGCATGAGTGTGTTTCCAACTGAATTGAAGAATATGACATATCTTATGTCAATCCATAAAAATCCCTTAACATATATTATTTATCTACAGTGAAGATGTCCTCTACGGCACAATCATAATTTAGCCAGGTTGCAGTTGCAAAGGCAGATGTTTCTTTTTTTTTTTTAAGAGACATGTTTTATTTATTTATTTATTTGTTTGTTTGTTTTGTTTGTTTATACATGCACTGGGTACAGTCAGAAGTGCGGGAGGGTGAGAGAATTCACCAGAGCCAGAGCGGGGAGCAGAGCAGGCAGAAGGACCAAAGTACATTCCTGAGGGGAACAGCGGGCGGCAGGAGAGGTCTGCGCGCCATGTGGGACCCTCCTCCGGTGGCCGGGGAGCAGCTGGGGATCGAACTGGTGCCGCAGAGGCCGCGGGCAGCTTCGCAACCCAGCACTCAACCGCTGCGCCACTGGGGAGGCCCAAGGCAGATGTTTCTTAATGGGCTAACACTAAAGACAATCATGACATAGAACACATATACCAGCCCCGTCACATCCTTTTGACTTTCTCATAAACCAGTTCTTTTGAGTGTTTCATATGTTTCCATCTTTACTTTGTAGTTAAAAAACACAAACATGCCAGGTCTCCCTGGTGGTGCAAAGGGTTAAGAGGCAACTTATGAAGCTACCCGCAGCCACTGCAGCATGAGTTCAATCCCCAGCCAGGGAGCTACCCACATGGCACAGCAGATTTCTCCTGACTCGCCAGCTGCTCCCCTCAGCAGTGTATTTCAGTCAATCTGCCTGTTCTGTTCCCCATTCTTCCATTCTGTCTCTGATGAGCCCTCTCACCCCCACACACACACATCTGGCCTTGTATGCATAAATAAAAAAATCTTTTAAAAAACACAAGCGTGCTGTGAGAAATACATTTCATATTTTCCAATTCCAGAGGAGAGGGAAATCTGTCAAGTATCTTTTTCTAATCAGTTCATTCAAAAATTTCTGCCAATTTTCCTACGTCGGTTTGCTTTGGGAGAGTTAAAAGTTGCTAAGGAAAGGAACCTATTTCATGTTTAGTCCTTGACATTGACTTATATATTACCCAAGACATGCTCTACCATTCTTATTTAGAAGGTGCCTTACTTTTTATTATTTCTAAAAACATGTGAAGAAATAAACCATTGCAGGACATCTTTTTAAAACAGTTTTTTGCACGCTGCTATATTACTGTGGCTAGGTGAATATCAGAATATCTCTAATGTGTTAAGGCTGAGTCAATAAGGAAACAAAAAAATCACCACTAGTCAAATAATTTAAATCTGTGGATGGGGAAAAAAGTTAAATTTGGTTAAAATCAATCAGGTTCAGTCTCTTAATTGTTCAGTTAATTCTGTCAAAGTAGTCACTTTGACAAACTGCTAATCAATGGGTATAGCTTTTAAATGCTGATATTTGTTTCCATTAATTATCTATAAGCTTACCACTCACCAGATTCTGGCTTAACTTTTTAAATACCTAATCATATTAAGTCCTCACAATAATATTGCAAGTAAGATGGCACCATTCACATTTCACAAGAGTAAACTGAGATTTAAAAAGGAAAAGAATTTATCCAATGACAGAAGAGTAAATGGCTGAGCTCTAGTTGAAGCCCTTGACTGCCTGAGTGCAAAGCTTTTGCAAAACTTTTGCTATTTTTCTTTTTAACATGTTGTGTCCCTTTATTGTAATGTGCAAGAATGACAATGAGTAAGAAAGTTATAAGGGCAGATCTGCCTTTCTCCTCACCCAGTGCCTTCTTTATAGTCCTTCCTCAAGCTTCCCCAATGGCAGGCTGAAGACAAAGCTGGAGGGTAGAAAGTTGAGTGCACACATGCATGCAAACACACACACACACACACAAATACATATTTGTATATAAATTTAATTTCCACATGATTACACTTTCCTAAAACCCAAGTCAAATATATAGCTTGTCTCTTTCCTAAATTCAGATCATACCCTCTCGGGCAATCCTATATACCAAGGCACTCTTTGGCCCACTGCCCTGAAGCAGTGCATTGTTCCTGCATTCAACTACTTGAAACACATTTTCAAGAACTTTCAGAATCTCCCTCAAACTTGCAGAATTTGGAGAAACTACAACTGGATGTGTTATGAGACAAAAATCAATAGTGACTCAAATGTTCAAGCAGAGTAAAAGTAACAAGAGAAGCAAAATTAGCAGAGGTGTGGAAAGCAAGCTGATTCTCCTTTTATGCTATTATCCAGCATAATACTTATGCTGGTCATTCCTAAAAGAGCAAATGTGGCTTGCTGACAGTTTTCTATTTGAATACCACCGACCGTGCCATAGAATGACTAGTGCCTACGTGTTCGTTGTGCAAATCACAGCTTCTGTTTGTCTTTTGTTGATGGGTTTAGGTGTTTGTGTCATGGTTCCCACAATCCGTTGCTACAATGAATTGTTATACTCTGATTAACGATTTTTCTATTTCTCTTTACTACTGAATCCAATAACAAGGACAGCAAAGCAGGAATCAAATATATGCTGCTCATTTGCCTCCACAACAAGAAGCAAAAACCCAGTGGTGGAAGCATGCTTTGCTCGAAGTTTACTCATTAAAAGAGAGGCTAGATGTGTAAAACTCAAATTAATTACCCCAAATGGCTAGCTTGAGGTTGAATAAAATACAGTCATTAACATTCAGCTGTGCTGCTTAGAGAAGAGAGGATGGTAGAGAAAGATTAAAGTTCGATGGCAACAAGTATATTTTGAATATCTGAGTTGAGATTTCTAGGATAAATCCTCCTCTACTCCAAATTAAATGCTGTTGATAAGCTGTGCATGAAAATGCAGATTCAAGTGATTGATTGCTTGCTTCAAATTCTAGCTTACTAGCTGTGTGACTTGGGCATGTTACCTAAGTGCCTCAGTTTCTTCATCTATACAACAGATATGATGAGGCTGTTTAGGGATCTATTAATACCTTTGGCTCATGAAATGACTTAAAACTCATCAACAGTACTATGCGGTGCATGAGACGGAGCCATTTATAAATCTAATTTTCATAGCATTCATGTAGAGAACTATCCTATCACATAGGATAGAGGCCTTACAGTCCTTTCTCCTTGATAGTTTCATCTAGACACTTACTGGCATTTTCATTTCCAGAAGGGTTTTATTTATCTTTTTATAATGAAAGGTTTTGTTACTGCTGTTCCTTTGAGAGCTGGAAAGCACTGCTTTAGATCAAACAAAACATTATCGAGGATGTATTTTGAAAGTACTAAATGTTATAAAAAGCATAAGAAAAGGGGGTAATAATCAAGGAAAAAAAATTCATGCCTTTTTAGCAAATAATTACTTTTACTAAGATAACAATAATAAAGATTATACTCCCTATTTGTCAAACAAATAGATATTTTTAAACCACGATTGGGTTGTTATCTCCAAACAAGCCATTTCTAGAAAGAATTATACTATCTACCTTAATAAAAGATAAAAATTCTGGTTATCTTCATTTTCCATTTTCCAATGAATAACTCATGATTTCAAAAAAGTCAGTTTGATTTAATGTTGCACTCTCTTTGCTAATACTGATAGCAATGCTGACTATATGTGGGTGCCTGCCAGGATTAGTTGTGTGGACTCCATTTTGTATCCTTTGAACAGTCTCTTCATTTAGATATCTACAGCTGAAGATACTAGATAAAAGGTGAGGAGGTGGGTGTGAACTGTAACGTAACACAAAGGAGACAGAAAACAATTATTAATCATGACTGGTGTTTACATATAGCCAACATGTAATTTCAGCATTATATCTAAAGAAGTGTGTATTTATCGTAACTTCAGAGATAGTTTTCCCTTACTTGGATTTTAAGCTCATGCGGTTGATATAAGCCTTCAGTTCAAATTGTAGTCTGTTTGAGCTGATAAACTACCATAGACAGGTGGCTTATAAACAATAGAAATGTATTTCTCACAGTTCTGGAGTCAAGGAAATCTACCATCAAGGTGGCAGCAGATTAGGTGTCTGGCGAAGGTCTGCTCCTGGCTCGGAGACAGATGCCTCCTTACTGTGTCCTCATAGGCCAGAAGGGACAAGGGAGCTCTCTGAAGTCTCCATATGGCATTTAATATCATTCACCAGGGTTCCACCACAATCGCCTAACACTTCCCAAAGGCCACCTTTCCAACAACAACAGCATATTGGACATAAGGGTTGAATTCATGAACTGGGTGGAGTGAGGACAACATCAGTCTAATGAAGCCTACAAAATTTTAAAAATCAAATATTGCAACAAAATGTATGAAGTTCCCTGATCTTTAAGATCCTTGTGATGAATGAACGCCATGTCTGAATATATTCTAGATCTATCCCTGTGCTGGGTGAGGCCAGATTTTATGTCCCAGCTGGTGTTGTCACACACAAAGGAGCCAGCAATGTTTTTGATTTAAAATGATGGGACATATATCCCTTCAAGTCAGTGTTTTGCATTCTTCAGGCAGCCACCTAAGAGGAGTGCAATTGCTGGCTTATATGGTAGACCTATTTTTAATATTTTGAGAATCATCTATACTTGCAGCACTATTTGTAATTGCCAAATTAATAGAAACAACCTAAGTGCTCAAAGAAAGATAAGTAAATTAGGAAGATGTGGTACATACAAACAATGGAATTCTACTCAGCTATATATAAAAAAAAAAGATAAACTCTTGCTATTTGCAAGAACATGCAAGGAATAGGAGCAGAAATATGAATTGAAATATGTCAGGAATAAGACAAATACCAGATGGTGTCATATTCTCACATGTGGAATATAGAGAAGCAAAACAAAATAAACCAGTAACAAGCCCTAGAAGTCTGATGGTAGGAGTGAGGCTACAGGACTACAAGACAGAGAGAGGGAGAAGGGAAACTAAGGTGGGAGAGGCATAATGGACTACAGTGGAGAACTGTGTGTGCCTCAGTGGTGGGTGTAGCGTAGTGACTTGCATCTGAATAGGTGCTGTCCATGCCTCTGAATCCCACACAGTGTAGTAAATGTAAATTACCTCAAAAAATTGATATTAAAAAAAATGCTGGGACATATCCAAATGGATGCCAAGATTCTGAGAACTTCCTGCCTTTGCTTACATTATTAGCCTTATTTATTTGCTAGGCATTTATTTACCATAAATGTGTATACATATACCTTCTTTCCATGACCTTCTCAGGTGCCCTACCCACCTCCCTATTGGGAACCTAAGAAATTTATCTTAGATGTTTTTCTGCTGCTGTTAATAGACAGACAGAAAATTATACCATGTAAAAGTAATTTCTTAGTGACCTATACAATGTACAGATTGCAGTGGGATTTTATCTGTATCACTATCCAAAGCTGGACCTTATACTCTTAAATTTATGGCAGCATTATTTTCTACACTCTACAGCTACAGTTGTGCCAAGCAATAACTCAGGGCCTCAGGAACACTGAGGTAATTAACACTTGAAAATGCTACCATTCCTGCCGAGGTGTAATTGCAGCCCTCACCTTTTCAGCCCTGCATGATCCCTAATAGGAGTTTATGGGCAACAGTTTCTGCACCCATTCTCCACTCTTAAAGTGATTACACTTTCCTATCAGTGGAGCTGGTAGGCTTAAAGTCACAGAGAAGTTTCCCAGACAAGCTGATTTGGGTAAGATAGTTTATAGGGAGAGCATGAAAGAAGAAAGAAGCTTTAAAGTTATTGCTTCCAGTTTTTACTAATTTTGGTGGATCTCTAAATCTTCATTTCTTTATCAAGGCAAATAATGTCAATAACAATTGTCCATTTATTTTGTAGTGTTGTAGGGAGAAGCACAAGAAATCAAACATGTAAGCTATGTTTTTAATAATTGGTTGTTTTTCTACCTCTCATTTTTAAAAAATATATAGAACCTTCACCATAAAGCTGTGGAACATCTCTGCTGCATGCTTATACCAAATATACAAGAAGCTTCTAGAGCTTCTCTAAGGATTGAGAAATCCTTAGAAGGTTTTAGTGAACCTGAGTTGATGAGAGATAGAGTTAGATGGAGAATTTTGACTCCAGTTGACAGTTGGTGAGAAAAGACTAGTTGGATAAGCAAGTGGCATCACTTACAGAATGGGTTAACACTTTTTACTTCTGCCACAACTTACAGATACTGTGTGGAAAGTAATTTCTCAACAAGATGATATAGAGATTACAATGGGACTTCAACTGTACCACTATCCAAAGACCAGATTTTATACTCTTAAACCCATGGCAAGGTCATTACCTACACTTCACATCTTCATTTGTGTTCATGCCCATCAGCAGGGCAAGTACATTGAGTCACTTGTATAAGGACGCTCACATCTTGATTGGCCAGAACTCACTTTTGGCTAGAGTATTGAGCCATGCTACAAAACTGTTTGCAAAGTAGACCCTGACCCACTTAGGAAATGAAATGTATAGCCTTAACATAAAAAGCTGGCCATAACTGATTGTGTTAAATGGCTTATACTAACTACTAAAATTTAACTAAGACCTGTGACATTCTCAATTTCAATGTGTCATCAGTTGTGTTACTGTTTCTGTGTAGTATGTCAAGCTTAATTTTTGCATATTGCTTTTTTTTTACTTATTGAAGTAATTTTTCATTTGAAAGGATTATACATTGTTATTTATTTTCCTTGTTAGGATATAATGAAGCCCATTTTGCTCATTTATTTTGTAACTTTAAGCACACACTCATATAGACTCACAAACCTATATAATTGTACTATGGCAGTGCCATAGCCAAGTATTCAAAGGATAGACCTATAGAAAATATTTACCCCTACCTTTGTTCACATAGGTAGATATTTATACCTACTTTTATTACATCTTTTTTGGGATACTTACTTTCCTCTGGCAATCCTTGAACAGAGGCCTTTTATTATCAGGCAAAAAAAAATAAATTTATTCCTCCAGTTCTTTCTTTGGTACCTATATATTAATTGGCAAGTTTCTTTATGGAAATGAACCTCACAACAATCAGATGACCCAAAGACTTTGTGAGAACACAGTCACTCTCAAAATTAAGAGGAAAGCAATAAACACTACTGGGTCCTAACTGCAACCAACAATTGAGATTTCTTTCAAATTTCTGATTAAAAATCTTTGTTTAAAAACTCTAATTATTTATGATCAGAAATGTAGATGGGGAAATGCTACCATTTCATGTTTAAATCCCACACCATTTTAAGAGCATCTTTCCCATCTAGTGTAACATTTAAGAGCTACAAACACAAGCCTGATTGCTCAGGTATCTGGATGATTTTAAAATGATGCAAAGGAGTCAGAAAATTTCTTTTCAATATGTCAAAGAACTTATTGAAAATTGCTAATTATTTTTTCCAAGGTGAGGATGGGCAAAGTGACTAGAGCTGCCCCTGGCTATGATATATTAACCTAAGGTAATTACTCACTTTCCCTCATGACCACCTAAAATCTGCTATTTTATGTATCTATAGATTAACATAAAGAGGAAAAAAAGAATTATATTTTTATAACACTTTTCTTCATAGGTATCACTTCTCCACATATGTCAATTCAGGAATATATAATTCAAGACTTTTTTTCTTTGATAGAAAAATTGGGAGGTAATGAATCCTGACAATCTGGTTATTTAACCTTACTTTGAAATTCTTTAATTACAGACATTTAAAATAGTTTCTGGAAATTTCTTGGTTTGCTCTCCAACCATGCCATTCTTAGTCTTCCTTAAACTCAGAAAATAATAAACCTCTCTTTTCTATCCCTTATGTAAACAGTGTAGAGTTCAATATTCTCCAGCTGTAATTACCTATCAATAAAAGCAAATCCACTTCTTAAAATTTCCAAGAAAATGAGAACAGTAATAGTATATGAATCGATATGCTAGCTATTTCATCCCATTTTATTGTACCCTGACTCAGCTACTTCCTTTGTCTCCTATCTGTATTAACAATCTATTCAAGTTCAAATCACAACACACACACTCTTGTATTTTATTTATTAATTGTCTTTAATCAGTTTCTTGGCTGAGATGTGTTTTCATTTCTGTTCTTCCGTACCACTCCATCAAAAACTGTAGATATTTTGCTCATCAGCACCATAAACACCTTTTGCTAAGCAATATTTGGAATCCAATTTTTTTCTCTCTAGGATTAATAATATTTCTTTATTCTTGAGTAACACAATAAATAACTTCCTATTTATTTATACCAAGTATCTTTAAATTTTACCTCAGAAGTTATAATTTTTTAATTTTATGCCAATTTTATGACCCTGCCTATATATTGCCCTTGTGAATATCCACACTGCAGCAGCTGACAGAACAAGATCTGCAAAGTGTGAAGAATCCTAAAATAATAAGAATGACACTACCAAAAACACCTTGTTCCCTTGGAAACATTTGAGACCCAGCCATGAAATAGAAAAAAAAATCCACCTCTAAAGTTAGAATATGTTGATGTCAAGAAAATGATATTCTTTCACAGGGATCAGGAAAAGGACAAAAGATTAATCGCAGAAGTTGGAAGCAGCCAGAAAATTATTGTAACCACATCAAAAATACTATAATTTTATAAGGATGTTTTCAAGTGATTTGTAAAAGGATAAAGTGTGGTGTGAGATAAGAATAAAATGTCTAGACACAAAACAAAATATTAAATATATACATGTGGTATGTCTTCAGGCTAGTGGTTATAGCAAGAGCAGTCAATGACTCATAAGGTAGGAGAGAGGAATTTAGCACACTGTTAGATGGAGCTTATAACATTACAACAACCGATGTGTACAAGGAGTTGCTAAAAGTCATATACTTCTCAGAATCCTGAACTTGGATTCATTAAGCAATAAGGAAAAGCAGTAAGTTTCCCATCAAAAACCTATGTAGAAAAGCAGAGCTCATGTGAAAGCTATATGTTAGATGATACAAAGTAATAATAAACACCTAATTAGCTAGTGAAGATAATTGTTTTAATAGCAGAAGATAATTGTTGGAAAACCCAAAGGTTGACCAGTCAGGAAGAAGTGAAATGATTGCAGATGTTTGCAATAGCTCTTGAGTCAAGACCATTATTCTTAGCATGCAACCATCAAATTCAGAGTATCCTGTGAGCAAATCAGTCTTCATGGCACCAAAGCACACATTTTGGGAAGAGTTTCGGGTTGTCTCACAAGGACACCTTCTACCAAATATCTACTTATTTCCACACAATCTTCTATCTAGTCACTGGTTGTATGCTCAGGTCAGAGATCACCTGCCTCAAAATAAAAATAAAATTCTTCTTTGAATTCTTATGGCTTTCATTTCTGTCCTAGTGCTTTTTTCTTTTAGAGTTAAACTTTTCAATAATTCATATAAGCCTGACTTCATTTTAACACTAACAGTCTCCCCAGCTCCAATCAACAGCACTCAGCCAGCTCTAAATCATGGAGTTTACTTCAATTTCTCTCCCCTTTGACCATGGTTATTCAGCACCTTAAAAGTTATTAAACCCTACTGTCATCTGCTTCCAAATACAACTTTTGTGATTCAAGCTATTCTCATCAGGAAGCCCTTTCTTTACTCCCTCACATTACACTTAAGGAAACTGTCTTCTTTGACTCCGTGTCCCTGATTCCTGACCTATTCCACTCCATTAATCACTTATAGTTGCCAAAATAACTTTCACCAACACTTTTCCTTTCATTCCTTTAATCAAATGTGAGAGGTGATTTCTCTGGTTAAACCTGGTGAATTGAGTACATATGTTGATTTCTATTACTTCTTAAAAACCCATTAAAATGACAGAAACACTTTTCAAAAAACCTAACTATCAAGAATAATAAAAACAGGAAAAAAAGAGCAAAGGAGAGATGCCCACCAGTATGGGGAAAATGGGTAGCAAGGGAGGTGTGACATCTGCTGCAGATGAATACGGACACCTAAGGGTTGTCCATATACAGGTGCCAGACTCAGAACTTCTCCATTAGTTGAACCACCAATAAGGGAGCAAAAAGGAAGAGGTAGGTGAATGGTTGAAAATGAGAGGACTATCTTAGTCTGTTCAGACTGCTAGGTGGCTTAAACAATAAACATCTCTTTTTCACAGTCTTCAAGGCTGGGAAGCCCAAGATCAAGGTGTTTGCACATTTGGTGTCTGGTTCATACATGGCTATCTTCTCTCTGTGTTCTCACAAGGTGAAGGGCAAGAAAGTTCTTTGAATTTCTTTTATAAGGGCACTAATATCATTCATGACGGTTCCACACTCTCACTGCCTAGAAAATCTCACTTCCCAATACCATCACATCGGGGATGAGGTTGAACATATGAATTCAGAGGGAGAAAGAACACAAAAATTCATTCCATAATCAAAGACTTACCAAAAACCTATATAAGCAATCCTCCTAGGCCTCCTCACAATTCCAACTTAGCCAACTGGCAAGGTGAATAGATAGATTTTGGGCAGTCTAAAACTAATAGAGATCGATTGTAGGAAACCCAACTTTAAAATATATACCACTAGCAAAATAAAATGTTTAAAATATAATCCATTCAACATAAGCAGGATTTTCATTATCATTAACGCTAACTCTTAAGTATAAAAGTGAGTAAATCTAGCCCAATTTATGAAAATGTTCTATTCAAGCCCACTACTAATTGACTAAAGTGATGTGTAAACATGGGTCTCTTGATGCATATCCCAATGCTCTGAAGTGACTTTGTAACAATAAATGTTAATAAATTTTCTGTCTAACACCAGAAAATAATGTTCGAATGGGAATATCTTCCCCAATATTATAAAAGAGAGTGGAGCATAAGAGTAATGATTTAGTGCTTGTCCAGTAGCAGCCATAGATGATATTTTGAAATGACTGGCCTTAAGTCTTTAGATAGAGTGCTCTAGAGTTCTGAACAGCATTCATCAGCTTACTTGATTCTGCTTGAAGGAAATTGTTTGCTTTATTTTATTTCCTGAGCTACAATAACTTCCAGTATTGAAGCTGGTAACCCTCTACCACAACCTTCATAGTACACCAATCCACCTAGAAGCTTCCTCTAGGTCTCAAGTGAAGCAAATTCCCTACTATAAAATGACTTATGAGTCATTCTTTTATTATTCTTGTATGATTCAGCTTGCTGGATACCAATTACATCTTCATGAATTCATGTAATTGAATGCCTTATTCTGAAAACCTGAGTAACAGACAGCTGAACCAAGCAACAATTACAAGTTGGCCTTGAAGTATTTTTTTTTCCTTCATCTCTCAGTACCTACTGTGTCAGCTCTCTACTTGTGGCTCAGTTCCAGTCTCCTTTTCTGTCATTCCTGAGCACCTCCTCTGAACAGGCAAACCTATTCCTTTCATCTGTCCTGTGTCTATTCCTCTGTTTCCAAAACTTTGATAAAGTTATCCTGCAATTTTTCTAAGGATAAGTTCAAATAACTTTTATTCAAGCTGCAGATACTGATCATTTATTTATAGGACAGCTCTTCAATGTTGGAACCTGGGGACCTAACTCCCAGCTGTATCCCTTACATATTTGGACAAATCACTTCGAACTCTCTGAATTCAGCTTCCTCATCTATAAAACTAGAAGATTCCTATGTACTCGAGGTTATTGGAAAGATTACTGAGATAATGAATGTGAAATTTCTCAGCATAGCATATCACCAATAAATTTTTTTCTCCTACAGGTGTATATACAATAGGCCAAAATGGGATAGTCAAAAATGCATAAAAATTGTAATTGGAGGACTGGATTCCAGATAAGCTACTATTTACTGGGTAAAGTTTTCAGTATAATGAATTCAATTTCTCTGAATTCTATTTGCATCATCTGAAAAATTCATTCATTTAACAAATATTTATTGTAGACATACTATGAGTGCATAGTATTCGAGAGCCTGAAAGGTAAGAACAGACAAAGGAAAGGGTCACCATACTTATAGGATGAGCATGACCCAAAAACCTACCTCCCAGCATTATCAGGAAGAATACAAGGGATGCTTAAAGGGGAAATTCCTCTAAAAACAGAGGTGGATTGATAAATGTTAAAATAAAAAAAAATGTTAAATAAAAATAAAAACAGAGGTGGATTCCACTAATGTTATTGTTGCCTGCACTAGTAGAGTCATAATCAGTATAGATAGTAGATGCAATTCTTCAACCTCATTCTAACAGTGAGGAAATAAACTTAGCAGTAACATCCATAATAACACATTCATAGAGTTATTGAAAATATTGAATTTCCTATCTACTACATTAGTCATTTTTCACCTACATAATAATGCCTTAATAAGGTGGGCAACCAACTATGGGGTTGCCCCACAGTAGGCAAAGATGAGAGGAGCATTGGGGAGATAGATAATAAAAGGTAATAATAAAGTGAGCTAAAAAATGGTCTGCTTACCAACTCAAACATATCTGAATCTCAATGTTTGTATAGCATTTTTCACAATAACCCAAAGGTGGAAACAACCCAAATAGCCATCGGTGGAAGAACAGATAAACAAAATGTGATAAATCCACACAACCAAATATTAGTCAGTCTTTTAAAAGAAAGGAAATTCTGATACATGCATATGCAATATGGATTAACTTGAAGACATGTGCTAAGTGTAATAAGGCAGACACAAAAGGAAAAACATTGCATGATTCCACTTATATGAGGTACCCAGAATAATTGAACTCACAGAATAGAAAGTAGAATGGTGGCTGCCAGAGGCTGTGGGGTAGTAAGGATATGGAATTAATATTTAATGAATATAGAGCTTCAGTTTGGGATGATGAAAATGTTCTACAGATGGATAATGTTAATAGTTATACAACAATGTGTATGTACTTAATGCCTCTGAACTGTGCATTTTTAAATGATAAAAATGATAAATTTTATGTTTGTCACAATAAAAAGGGGAAAAGATTGTTTTTGTTATTACCACACTCTAGCAATTTTAGGCAATGTCAGCAAAATACTTCATCCCCCTAATTTTTTTCATAATTTTAGCTTTTCAAATCTATTGCAGTTAGTATTAAGATTTAACAAGATAAGAGGGATGGAAAGGAAGGAAGGAAGAGGTGATAGAGGGGTTAGGGAGAGAGGCAAAAATGGAAATATATATGTATAAGCTTAAATAGTAATTAGTGATAATAGGTGCAAATATACATGAGTGAATGTTTCAAGTTAGCACATTTTTATTATTATATTTTAATAAATTTTGTATTCTACATGGTAATTATAGTCTACCTCCAACATATATGGACTCCCACTATGTTCTCATTTTAAGAGTAAGGAATCGTCTAAACATACTTCAGGCACAGCTTACATCTCCAATCCCTGTGCTACTAAGATTCCTCATTTAAACATTAGATTTGAAATTAACAACAATAACAGAGTGATTCTGAAGACAAAGAAATAGTACTGGGGTTCATTCAATTCTATCGCACCGTGCAGTCACATGACTTGAGAGTTTAAAATTTAAAGCAGTGAGACAGAATGTAAACTGCAAGTTATAATGTTTTTGTTTTCTAAGTGCAAACTTTATTTACATATATATGTAAATACTTATTTGTTTCATTATGTCATTATTACTGAAAATGATGTTGAAATAAAGGATGGGTGGGTGAGTTTGAGAAATGGTCTGCTCTAGATATCAGATGTTAGACATAGCAATGCCTTAATAAATGCCTAATGAATGCACTGAATGAATAATAAACTCAAAATGCAAATATAATGTCAAAAACATATCATCTAATCCTCATTTGAAGTAAATAAATCATGTATTTTAGGAGGAAATTACTTTAAAATATTCAGAAAGATTGTATCAGATGACAGGATCTCTGCAGCTGTAGGGACAGACACCACACACAGAAACACCAAGGGAAGCAGCATTTGAATGACTTCTTTCTTTCTCATGTCAGATAATATACGTTCTAAAGGATTAGTCACATTTATGAATTCTTCAGTGTGTTCTGTACTTAGGAACACACACACACACATACATACTCACTTGCATAGATTTTTCTGTCAAGGTGCCAGAACCATCCTGGTAAAAGAACTGGTATTTTTATACCAAATCTATTTTCAATGCTAAAAAGAAAAATGAAATTACCTTTCCTGGAAACACTTGGGTCAATTCTTACCCTTTTCAAAAGAAGGGAAAATGGGATCACCATGGACAGTCTAAGCACACTTCAAATCTCATGTCACACCATCTCCTCTTACATATACATCCAGGATAAATTTTCATCAATTAAGACCATCTGTAAAGGAAATTACTGGCTTTCATTTCATTTTCTTGGAGCACATGTATAAAATTTCATTGCTTTTCCTTCTTTTTAGAAACTACTGGAGAGGTAAAGTTGAGCTGTATCCAGATCACATAAGAGGTTTATTTAGTTCTCTTTCATGGCTTCTATAAACAGTTATTATTTACCCACAGGGACAAACTCACAGTAAGAGCCTTCAACTCAAAGACTAGATAACACTACTCAGGGGCTCCAAACCAACACCTTGAGTTGTGCACAAAACTTCTATGCTATCGCCTGATCAGAAACCAAATCTCCTTCATTCATAAAACAGTGTGGATACTTACCTTAAGCTTCTAGAGAGAAAACAGGCAAACACAAACCCCAGCAGTGCTGAGTGGGATATTGATTTGGAGAACAACATGTAAGGTGGCATTTGGTTTTGGCCTGGGAGGGAATTTCTTCAATTGATAACCCACTGCGTCCCAAACATTGAATTATGGAATGGTTTGTTTTGTTTGGATTTGTTTTATTCGCAAAGAAACACAAATGGCACTTTTTATGTAAAATTAAATGTATTCACAGTTCCTGCAGTGCAATTTAAATATGTTTGCAGTATTTCCTCCAGAAATTCACATAGAGTGTAAAATGATTTGCACAGCTTGAGATTCTCTTTTATTGACATAGAATTAACTTTGCTGACTTGATAAAACAAAACTAAATTAAGCCAGAATTACATTAATTTTATTTAAAAAATATAGCTGCTTCAATTAAGATAGCCTTAATGGAAATATCCATTTTATGCTTTATTTAACTCTGTGGAGTTTCTCTCTCATTTCAGCCTAAGTATTAAACTGCTCCATCTGGATTTTTTTTTTTTTTTTGGCTGCTGTTTACTTATTAGTTTGGTAAACAAACAGTGTGGCTGATGCTTTTTGTTTCCTTTTTATGAATTCAAACTTTCCAAAATGTGAACATCATTTGGACTGACTAGATCACACATTAAAGAACAAAAAACAAAGAAAGCAAGTGAAGTTCTAGTAACTTTCATTTCCCCTTGAATGTAAAGACTTCTCATAAATATATAATCAATAAAACAGATAAGCAATTCACCTCCTCCATCTCTTTCAACAGAGTACTTCTGTCAGAACCACCTTAGAATCTTATTCGATGAGTCAACCTCATAACTAATTAAATAGCTTCTTCTCATTCACCATTCTTAGAGAACATTTTATGAACAAAGTGTAACATCCAACTAGTTGCCCCTTGGTCTGCATATCAGGTACCCATTGTCACAACAGCATTTCTTAACAAACAAACACAAAATATCGGTCGCATGCAACAAGTGTGTATTACTCTGGGGCATGTGGAGTAGTTGGCTAGGGACACTGTGGTGGATCAAGTTAGGCAGTCCAGCCACTGCAGGGTTGACCACCTGTCAACTCCTCCAGACTGCCCTCTACTGGGAAGAGTAGATAATCCCACTCTGTACTTTTGTCTGGATACTAGTCTCTAGCCTTAGCAAATTACACCAATTTTGTGTTTTAAAATAACGAAAACGTGTTTTGTAATGATTCTATAGGTCAAAAGTCTGAGTTGTCTTGGCTGCTTTTTCTGCTGCAAATTACACAACGCTGAAATCAAACCATCGGTCACAGAAGCACTTATATTTTCTAAAACTGGGAAAAGTCCATTTTGAAACTCATTCAGGTTGTTGGCAGAATCTTTATCTTTATGGTTGAGAACTGAGGTCCCATTTCCTTGCTGGCTGTGACCCCTATAGGCTCTTCTCCTGTCCCTGCAGGTGGCTCGATATCTCAGAGCCAGTGGCAGTATGTTGGCTCCTCCTCATGCTTGGAATCTCTGACTTCCCTTTCTACCTGTCTTCTAACCCCAGCCATAGAAAGTTCTTGCTATTGCACTGTGATTGCGTTGCTTCTGCCCCTTCCCCCAGTAATCCAGGGTAATCGCCCACATAAAGGTGTGCAATCTTGATTACATTTGCAAAACGATTTACATCATAATATATCCATGGGTTCCAAAGATTAGGCTGTGGACATTTAGGGGGGACCATTTTACCAACCACAATTAGGAATGTTGTCTTGCCACAGCACAGGAGTAAAAGAGGGTAAGACCTCTCACACAAACAGTTCTTACTTACATCAAAATTGAAAAATCCAGTCACATGATCAAGCCCAATTTCACAGGGGGGGAGCACTACACAGTTACATGACACAGGATGTGGATCTAGGAAGAGTGAAGAATTAGGGTCATTGTTCTCCATACCACAGCATCCTAAATACAGTATATTACTGATCGAGGGAGTGGTGGTAGTGTACGCATGTTAATCACCTCTAAGCACCTTGTGCTAGAAAGAAAGTGTAAATGTCTTCACAGCCTATAGGTGATCCATAATGAGAATCACCCGACAATCACCATCAGCTTTAAAGCACTGTGAGTGACTATTTCTCCAAGACTATTATCTCGTTCCTCACTAACCTCTGGCATACAGCAGATGTTCAAAAAAATATTATGGCTAATACTCTATAAGAACAAAACTAAGTGGCAAACAAGCTAATCCAAAACAATTCTAGGAGGTAGGCATTATCATATCCCCTGTATACATATATTTCATCGGTAATAAAACTGAGGCAAAATGATATTACGTAAATTGCCTGAGTTCACACACTAGTAAGTGGTAGTCAAAATATGGACCAAGAAAATAAATGAATATGGAAACATGTACACACATTGAAAAAAAAGTTGGAGTCAAAGCTTCTATTTCAATAGGTGTGGGTGGAATGTGAATTGTATTTCTAACAAGTGATCCAGGAACCACACTTTTAAGAATTACTTCTCTAGAGTGTGTATTTGTAAAATAGAAAGTGGTCCTGTATAGGGAAAGACAAAGACATTGGTGATGCCAAGAAGAAGAACATTAGGATAAAATTCTTGAAAATGTGCGAGGATGTAGGGTCCAAAAGACAAATGAGTTTGTTCATATCAGGGACATTTCTTTTACGGAAATGGAAAAAATGAAAAGAGGCTGGTAATGTCTCATCATTTGCCCTTGCTCCCCACATTCAAGTTCCTTAGCACCTCTCTGTAGGTCCCTATACTCCCAGATCTAGGTCCAATCATATCACTCATTTGGGGTTAAAATGTATCATCTGGCTCAATATAAAGGGATATTCGGTACAGTACATTGGTCAGTTCCTCTTTCTGCTAATACTCCTTTGACCTCCTCAGCCTGCCCTATCCTCCTTTAAACCAGTGCTTCCTATTCTTGCTCAGCAGGCCCCTTGGGATGCTGAGAAATTACTTTAGGCATTGCTACTCCATAGGGAGAAGGAGTAGAGACTGTGATGACTATAACCAAAGCAGCTCTGTTGTCATCTAACTTATATATTGTGGTTCTGAATGTTTCATTTGAAACAGCAGTAAAAGATTTAAAAGCTACTACCCTGTGAATAACAGTTTGCCTTGAAGTCTTAGCTGTCTTCTCATAAATGAGTTCCTACCATCATAACTTATCATAGCCCAGAGCCTCAATAGCTACCCCCTCTGTATTGCCCAGTCACTAGAGTCTTCTCCTGGACCCTTTATTTGATGCCTGCCTGTATGATACCTGTTCACAGTCAGGACTCTTACACACTTATTCTTATAGTCTGCCAAACTGAAATGAGATCCACCTCTCTTGATTGGGCATTTCAAGGCCAACTGCTTGCCTGGATGAATGACACATTCTGTCTGTCATTGTATTTGGGTTGTGTACAGATTAAGTTTGTTCCTGAATTTTTCCCTGTATTTTCTCATGTAAAGAGGATGAGGTTAGATTAGAATGTCCATATATCTACTGGATTTCAAGCATATTTAACCATGGTTTGGCATGATAAATTAGAAGAAACATCATGTAGTATGGGTTTTCCTATTTTTCTTTATACATCTCTCATTTCTGATGTAGGACTATCCTTAAACTTTTCCAGGATCAGACCTAGCAATGCCTGAGAAAAAAAGAAAAAAAGACTAGCGTATATTCATGTCTCCTTTTCCTTTCCAGTTTCCTTAAACTAAAGTTCAAAGTTTGACCTGGCAATTTTTATAACATTTTGTCTTCCTTTATGGCATTTAGTTATCTGAGATCTTTTGAGTTTGAAAGAAGCTAAAGTTTTGGATTCTTTTCTGAAGCTAATTGTCTTTCTAGCTAAATCTGGCAACAAATGCAACAGATTCTTTGTCAGAATTCTTATTTGGGAAAGATACCTTGTTGTCAGATAATACAATAACCTATGCGACCCACAAAAACCTATATTTACCCTCTTCAAAGCATCCTTTCTATGTAATTCTCTGAAAACCTACTATTTCTCTTTAGGTAATGGTTAAATGGCTTTTCATTTTAGTACTTTATGTTGCTATTTCAAGCACTAAAAAAATGCTTGATATTGTGCATTAGAATTATTTCCTAAAAAATATCAACACATTGTCAAATGACAAAATGTTCAAAATAATGACACAGTATATTCTACAACAGTAGGGAAAAAAACAAGTGAAATGTTGGAATAAAACTGGAAAACATGCAACATGGGATTTATTTTGATTAACAATGCAAGTGAATTTTTCGAAATTGCTAGTATTTTAAATACATTAATATGTATTTTAAATATATTCTGACTGGTGGAAAATTTAGGAGATAAATTTGTTTAGCTAATTATAAAAAAAGTTGTAAGAAAATTTCATGATATATACATAGACTCAGACTGACTTGCCAACCTTCTCTTTATAACACATTCAATTTTTTATGTAACAAACATTGTTGCTGTGATATGAAATTATTACAGGATTTTATTTGACCTCTTTATGGCTAGGTTGGCTGTGTGGAGTCTGATAACAATTCTGAGGCTCCCTATTGATTTCAAGCATCCCTCATCATTCCCATGAGGATTATGATCTGTAATGAGTAATTAGGATATTGATGTCGTCAAGCCCTGTGTACATATAATATCAGTTGGGAGGGCACAAAAGCCGTTCTCAAATGCAGAAACCCCTGAGGGAGGCATTCATTCTGCAGAGCTTTCCAAATAAAAAGAAAGCTCCACAGACTGAAAGATTTCATTGGAAATAAAAATGTTGCCACAGGTACACAAACATCTGCCAGGTTGGTTCTGAGATGAGTAGAGGTGAGTGTGGGGACGCAAAAGTAACTAGAAGTGAAATCTTGAAGAGAAACAATGGGATGAAGACATAACCCTTTGTGTCAAAATGTGGTCCAGGAACCAAAAGGATTAATGTCTCTGGGAGCTTGTGAGAATACTGGATGCCACTCTAGATCTCCATAATGAGACTAGGCCTTTTAACAAGATCTCCAGGTGTTTCTTTTATATATTAAAATTTGAGCAGTAGCAGTATTCAGTTGTACAGAATTCGTCTTTATGATTAGTGCCTAAAAGAAATCATATTGCTTCCAATATGAAACTTTGGAACGATTAAGACTCTATGGCTCTAGCAAGATATCTATTTTAACTACTATCACTGTTACACTTCCGGTATGTTTTGGTGAGGTAACTGACCTCAAGTTTTATCAATATCCCCTTGGGTTTTATGTTGTGACTAGCATGATGCTGATGTGCTTATTTTTATTTTTCCACAAATTAATGTTGATAATGAAATTAAATATGTAATGAAAAGGGAAGAAGAGAGTTCATCAATATAATTTCACTTCTGTATCACTTCCATGTTCTGTGCTGAGCAATAATTGCTCATCCATCTATTCATTTACTCTATTGTATTTAACATGAGATATATACCAGCATTCAACTGGCATTGGGAATATAGAGGAGAAGTATATTCCTCAGGATACCATTTAATGTAAGAAATGAATAGATAGTTTGTTAGGCTGGGAATAATAACAGAAGGAAGGGAACCGTTGATGAGCCAATTACTAGATGGGATAATTCTGCCCTCTGAAATGCTAGGCCACTATATTTTTTTCAACTGAACTAAAGAAGAATTTATAGTACTCTTTGTCCCGATGGCTATATTGTCTTGTTAACTAGATAATATGCTCCTCAAAGCAGAGGCTCCCTCTTAATTTGCCCAAGTGGTTAGCTTAGTATCTGATGCAGTAAGTGCCTTTTATTGATATTTGGAGCTGGCATCTGTTCAAGAGAGTACTGGAAACCTGACTTTGGTATGAATCAATATTGACTACCCTGAAGTTAGATACTCTATTCAAAGTAACCACTTGAATGGGAGCTTCATGGTTTGTGCCACTATTTTGGTACAGTATTTATAATTTCTTATACCTAGATGATGGCTAATACTACTAATTAAACAAGAGAGAAACAAGACTTACCATTAATTGAGCAACTAGTAATATGAGTATGTAATACTACATTATCTTAACACATTTAACATTCACAGTAATCTTACCTTTTATATGATTTACAACATAATGCATCTTTTACAGAGGATGTAAATAAAACTTTTACATCATATTTTATAACTGAGACTACAAGAGCTTAAATGACATAAATAATGTCTTAAAAATACTAAGGGGCAATATTACCATTTGATCCCAGGTTTGCCTGCTTCCAAATACTATATTAATTGGTTAGGCATATCAAAATCCAAAGCAACAGTGATAATGGCCACTTGCATTTTAATGTAATTTTTTCCAAAGTATAATATTTAGAGGAGAGGGAACCAATTTTTGTCAGAGATACCAGAATTTTTTTTTTTGTGGGACCCTCGCCGGCGGCCGGGGAACAAACCGGCGCTACAGAGGCTGAGGGCAGCCTCGAAGCCCAGCGCTCAACCGCTGCGCCACCAGGGGAGCCCCAGAGATACCTGAATTTTGAGAAAAACTTCTCCTCTTGCACAAAGCAGTTCATGTGCCTTGAGTATGTCAAGAAAAAGTTTCTATAAGATTTTCAGCCTTATTTTTTTAAGGAATAATGTGTTATATCCATGAATTTAATAAATTCACCTAACAAATCTGAGAATGTATTTGCCAGATATTATCCCAGGTGCCAGGGATGCTTGATGAATACTATCCAGTTCCTGCCCTCAAGTTGTTCACACTGCTGGATACATAGCCCCTGACCTCCAAACGTTAAAATATTTACTAGCTGGGTCCTTATAGAAAACATTTGCTCACACCCTGGATACATGAATGTGAAACTCAAGAAAGACATCAGAGCTGGGATACCTCAGAGGACAGATACTATTTTTAAAACATGGTACAAGATAAGATCACTGGGGAGAGGGGATTGGGATGGGGGAGTGCTGGGATCTGTGAGCTTGGTCACAGATATGTAGATTTTTTTTAAAACAATGCTCTACAGAGTGATTGAGAACAAGGCATTTGCCATTAGACACACTAAGAATTGTAACACCTCTCAGCCAGTTAAGTTGCAAGTCCTTGGTCCAGTTAGATAAACTTGATGAACCTTAGCTTTGTCATATGTTAACTAAGATTAAATTACCCACCTCCCATGGAGGATATAGCAATAAGAGTGCAAACTCATATAAAGTTCCCGACTTTTAAAGACATATATGTAAGTACAGTGGTTCGCCACCCAGGATGAAACTCGAGCTCTACTGCCCGCTAACTCCCTGAGCTCTGTGCTTCCTTTCTTTATCTACACTATGGAGATGATTATAATTCTTGCTTCCTTAGTTTGTATGAAAAGGAAGTTTCATGAAGTTAATTCATGCAAAGCATTTAGAACACTGTCAAGCAAATAGTAAGAGTTATATAAGGGTTGTAGAAGCAGTCAGCTTTCAGAGCTGTAGTTACTATATGTGACAGAGGCCACAAGTCTGTCTGCAAGGATTCCTACAACAGATATGCCTACCAGGGGAAATCCACAGGGAAATAAAGCTGGGCTATGAAGCAAGCTCTTATTTGAAGCAGAAACAAAAGGGTGCTGAAAAGAGTAGGAAACTCAAATCAGACCTAAAAGGAAGAGCAAATCAAGTAAAATTCAATAAGGGCAGAACAAGCTGAGTCTCGAAAAGAACATGCTTTAGAGGACACTGAACAATAAATATTGAGTTTTGGGCATTGAGCCACAATTTGAGTGATTCAGCACACAAACAGTCCCTTGTGTCACAGGTTTCCATCACTAGGGCAAAAGGTTTTACTTTAAAAAGTCATCTCTAGCCATTACCCATAGATTATACTTGGTCTTATTCTAAACTAACAAATGACAAGCATTCAATCCATACTTTCCTCCTAATTTGCCTGAGTAATTACTCTAAGTGACTATCTTTTCTAAGTAATTACTCTAAGTGACACCATTCAGGGCATTCAGGGAGCCTGCTGCTGTCGTGTCTTTGGCATACCGATCTTTTGAGAGGTCAGAGGGTCTACTGTAGTCACTCAAATGGAAAATGTGAAAAACACCTGAAGATTAATGGATTAGGAAGTTTTGAGCACAAACTCCATTTGGCACCAAACATATATCAACTTACAGAATTGCATAAAATAAAATGAGAACCAAAGAGGTCTCTTACTCACATTTCAAGGTCTAACAGAGCCAAAGGTTATGAAAATGGAAAAGTTTTTATGCCTGTGTGCATACTTCTCTCACATGGCATAATTTCAGCAACTCTATTCCCCTTCTGCTTCTTGCTACCTGGAAAATTCCCATTCATCTTTCAATCTATCAATACCCAGAAATGTCACCTATTGGATTATGCTTTTCCCTCTTCAAAAATGAGTTGTTGCATTCTTTATTAGGCTGTCTTCAGATTTCATACTTTCTCTGTCACTGTGTATAATGCCACGTGGTGACCGTTTACCTCAAGTTCCTAGCACGAGCCATAATTTCCTTCAGAAGAATATGAATGTCTTATTTTAACTCTGGTGCCTGACATAATATTCATTTGGCCTCCCAACCTGATGTCATGGATCAAGAGATGCTGATTCTGGCTTCAGCTGGAGTTTCCCCAGGATCATAGGGAGATGAAAGTATTCACAAGGTTAAAATAAAAAATTGAGACTTCACTCAAAATCTGAATCCACATATTACAGTGGAAACTGACAACATAATGCCCTAATGCACCTGCAAGAGGGACCAAGTTTCTTTTAAAGGCATGATTAGTCTCTCCTCTCATAGCAAAGGCTGCATGTTTCCAAGTTCTAGAAACACTTCGCTTCTCTCTGCCTCAGTGTCAAACTATCCATATTATTCTCATCTGTTTTAGTGATTCTCCCATTTCTAATCCGTTCTAAACTCAGTACATGTTTGTAGAATGAATAACCCAAGGAACTCAAGAAACTGTAAGTTGTATGCCATCTTGGGTCGAGACAGAAGAATCTCTTTGAATTCTACTTCCTCTATATTCTTTACAGTTAGAGGAGGAAAGGAAATAGGGAAAGTATGATGCTGCTTATCTCACATTAGTGTAGGAAATAATAATTTTCTAAACACGAGAAACGTATCTGTCCTGAAATCAGACTGTTTACTCTCCCAGAGATCACAGCCAGGAACAGCTATTGCTCTGCTTAGCTCCAGCGCCACAACAGTTTCTGTTTGTATACAGGTCCCATCAGTCCATACAACAGGGCAAGAAGCCAAAATACCAAAGGATTGTCACTGAAATCTAACATCTAATATTCCAAAAATCTTTTAAAATTTCAAGTCAGAAGTGGTTTCTTCTATGTTTCACAGGTAATAAAAGCATAGATTTATTTTTTTCTTCCATAAGTCTGTATTTCCATAGGATGCTTTAAAATGTATTCAAATACTGACCTAAATAACTTTTTTAAGATTCCAAACTCATACCAAGTAACACCTACTGTGTTGAACATTTCCATGTGATCTTTAACCAAATGCTTTGCTTCCAGCTAGTTCAAGTGTCTTGCTTCCAATGATATATACAGCCCTTTTCAAGATAAACTTTCTAGATAAGCATTTTTTTATAGAGGCATGTTTTATTTATTTGTTTGTTTGTTTGTTTGTTTGTTTTGTTTTGTTTTGTTTATACATGCACTGGGTACAGTCAGAAGCGCGGGAGGGTGAGAGAATTCACCAGAGCCAGAGCGGGGAACAGAGCAGGCAGAAGGACCAAAGTACACTGCTGAGGGGAGCAGCGGGCGGCAGGAGAGGTCTGCGCACCATGCGGGACCCTCCTCCGGTGGCCAGGGAGCAGCCGGGGATCGAACCGGCGCTGCAGAGGCCGCGGGCAGCTTCGCAACCCAGCGCTCAACCACTGCGCCACCGGGGAGGCCCTCTAGATAAGCATTTGACAATATTTAGCTATATTTGTTAAAAAAAAAAAAAAAAAGGAAAGTTTAAAGAAGTCAACTGACTAGGGCCTCCCTGGTGGCGCAACGGTTGAACGCTGGGCTGCAAAGCTGCCCAAAGCCTCTGCAGCACCAGTTCAATCCCTGGCCACTGGGCAAGGGTCCCACAGGGCATGCAGACCTCTCCTGCCATGCCCGCTGCTCCCCTCAGCAGTGTACTTTGTCAGTCTGCCTGTTCTGCTCCCCGCTCTGGCTCTGGTGAATTCTCTCACCCTCCCATGCTTCTGACTGTACTCAGTGCTTGTATAAATAAATAAACAAACAAACAAACAAACAAATAAAGCTTTAAAAAAAAAGAAGTCAACTGACTGAATATGAGAAACACAATAGGGTTGTTTGAGTTTTTTGTTTGGTGTTGGTGTTGGTGTTGGTGTTGTTTGCATTACTGGAGAAATGGAAATTATCATTGCAGATATAAAGAAAAAGCTAAGATATGAGAATTCCAAATTAGTCATTCTGGGGTGGTGGAAGGTAAATGTAGACAGCCTCACCACCAGATGGCTCCGCCAACAAGTTCCAACCCTATCTCCACCATACAGCAAATGTGGATTTCTCCGCTTCACTTTAACTCTATCCCTACATAAATCTAGTACTGCAAAATATCTAGACAAGTCTGATGGTCTTGATATTCTAAGCTGCTGGAAACTAATTTGCATGAGGAACCTAGGTGGCCTCTTGATAGGAACTCATTAGGGAAAAGTCAGTTTCAATAAACCAAATGGATCCAGTAGTATACTAGACCTCATTCCTCAAGGAAGAGAAATTCTGGCTAGGTCATAATTGCTGGAGGAGGCACTGTCCTCCATTCCCTCTTAGTGGACATACATCTGACTACAGGTGAAAGAGAAGCAAGAGGACAAATGGAAACAGTAAGCAAAAGCTAAGAGAAGTTATCCACTTAAAATTCTGTAAAACACAGACAGAAACAGGTCTCCCTTGGTATTCATTTGAAAGAGGAAATCAGTAGGAAAGAAAATAAATCATCTCCTAAGTGACCACAAAATACTGGAAATCTTTCTGAACCCCATGCAGAACAGGCAGCACCTGAAAATGAGGATGGACTGCATAGAGAATCTGAGAGAGAACAAAACCACACTTAAGAAAACTAGACAATCCATGACAATCCTTGATGCCATTGTGTCCACATTGTAACCACTGCTTTCTTTTTTTTTTTTTTTTTATAGAGGCATGCTTTATTTATTTGTTTGCTGGTTTGTTTGTTTTGTTTATACATGCACTGGGTACAGTCAGAAGTGCGGGAGGGAGGGTGAGAGAATTCACCAGAGCCAGAGCAGGGAGCAGAGCAGGCAGAAGGACCAAAGTACACTGCTGAGGGGAGCAGCGGGCGGCAGGAGAGGTCTGCGCGCCATGTGGGACCCTCCTCTGGTGGCTGGGGAGCAGCCGGGGATCGAACCGGCGCCGCAGAGGCCGCGCGCAGTTTCGCAACCCAGCGCTCAACCGCTGCGCCACCGGGGAGGCCCAGTAACCACTGCTTTCTGGTGTAGTAGCTTCAGGTAGAAGGAAGAATAAGTACTTTATGGACTCTCTTTCTAGCTTCTGGCTTTGTAGATTTTTTTTTATATTATAATGCTTCTCTATGAATACTCAATTTTTTTCTCTTTTCTAGAAACTTCTGGACATTCATATGAACGCAACTTAATTTTTAGCCATATCTATTTTGTTCAGGTAAGGAAATAGACTTTTTCTGTGAAGAAATTAGTCTCAGTGGAAGTCACAAAATACTACCTACTATATAATCCCATTCATACAAAATATCTAAAAGATATATGGAGGCAAAAAGCAATTGCCAGGTGCTGGGAAGGAAGCACAGAGCACCTGCTAATGGGAGCAAAGTTTCTCTTGTGGTGATTAAAATGTTTTAAAATTAGATTATGGTAATGGTTACACAACTCTATAAAATCCTGAAAAACATTGAGTTGAACTAAATAAATGAGCTTTATAGTAGCTAGGCAGGTCTCAAAATGATTTTTAGAATAGTTCTTCAACAAGTAAATGAAAATTCAATTTCAAAATATTTTAATGATGCTATAATATTTTATCATATCTAGCTAAAATCACAATTATTTTTTTATTTAAAATGCAGTGTCAATAGAGAAAATATTTGAAATGCTAAATCAGCATCAAATGTAATTCTGAAAATGCACTTATTTAACCAAATATTTGCTTCTTACAGTTCTTGTCAGAGAATATTTAAAACACATGATGTATAGTGTATAAGATCTATTAATATTTTTCTCCATGTCAAATTTTCTTATCATCCAGAATATTGATTTAAAAAAAAATTCAAATTAGCAGAACAGCTTTGTCTAATACAGTAACTACTAGACACGTGGCATTTATATTTAACTTAAATTGAAAATTTAGTTCCTTGGGCCTCCCTGGTGGCACAGGGGGTTAAGCACTGCACTGTGAAGCAGTCCGCGGCCTCTGCGGCACAAGTTCAATCCCCGGCTAGCCGGGGAGCTACCCACATGGCACAGCAGACCTCTCCTGTCTTGCCTGCTGCCCTGCTGAACAGTGTATTTCTGTCAGGCTGCCTATTCTGATCCCCACTCTGTCTCTGGTGAATCTTCTCACCCCCTGCATCTCTGGCCTATACCCCAGCTCTTGTATGCATAAATAAATCTTAAAATTAAAAAAAAAGAAAATTCAGTTCCTGTAGTCATATACCCAGTGCTCAATAGACACATGTGCCAGGGGTCACAAAACACAGAGTAGATATAATAGAACAGTACTATCATCACAGAAAGTTCTCTGGATAGCCCTGCTCTAGAAATTCACTTTTAGTCATGGGGGATACATAAGACAATTCGACAATTCTGGTTTGGGACTCATTCTTCCTTTTGTAATTTTTTGCTTTTAAAGCATCTTAGTTATTGTTATTTAGATTTCTACTAACAAAAATACAGAAAAATAATATTACTGGCCATGATGATTATAATCATCTGTTAATGATTTTTTATCCTAATCCTGCTAGTTTTCAGAATCCATATCTGTAAGATAATCCCAGGTGCTACCTAGTGACCCTAGCTTCATCTTAAGCTCTTAGATAATTGCTGGCCACTGCCGAGAAATAATTTCCACTCTATTTCCTAATGTTTAAATGACCCATTTCTTCCAGTGATTTGAGAGGTAGCAATCAAGGGAGATCATTAGGGAGAAAAGTAAAGCCACATTAGAGGATTAGAGAGAAAAAAGCTGGCAACAATAAAATGATCACAGATTCCAAGTATAACTCCAGAGTATCTCTGGAACTAGAATCCATGGTATAGTGTTTTAAAAATTGAAGAATGGAAAATCTGTTGGCTTCTGTTCGATACCAGAGGGGCTTTTCAAAATAAACAATGAATCCCATCATACATGTAAGATGATCAATAAAGTAAAGCAGGAAGATTTGGGTTTCATTTATTCCTCTGACTATCCCAGTTGTTCCTGATTACCTAGTCCCTGAGGCTGTATAGTGCTTTGACAGGAAAACACTATGCAAAGCTCATGGTAGAAAGTTGGCTCTCCCAACTATTTCAAGAATGGTTGAAAGGACTTTTTAACCTCAATTAAACGCTCAGGTCCACCTGCCTTTACTGACTCATAATGATGTGATTACAGGGATATTTTGTTTTTTTAATTCTATGATGTTACTATTAACGTATTTTTAAGCCACAAATATCATGCAGAGTTTACCTCATATGAATGTCTCTGCTTTGCCCATGAGTTAGTATTTCAAAGCACTTATAATAGTGATTGTCTCATAATGAGACACCTTGTTAGATAGGTAGGTAGATCGATAGAGCATTAGAGCAATAGAGCAATCGATAGATAGAAAGAAGAAAAGATGGAGACACCCACCGAGAAAGAGTAAAAGAGAGACAGGGAGGGAGGGTGGAATCCATGTGGAGCTATAGAACACTGTGACCTGCCCCAATCATACAAAGATTTCCAGCAGTCTTATTTCTTCTTGCCCTACTGGGGCTGTATCAGGGTACTTAAATTTATTGTACCAGTAAAGGTAGAGAACTGATATTTCCTAGCAACCCTTCCCCTCCACTCCAATCACGTAGGGCTAACGGGTCTATGAGGGGATAGATGAGTAGCTTTATTAATTATCTTCCTGACTTTTCATAAGTGTATAGACATTGGAAAGAACTGTTTCATATTAGTTGGTCTGTCATAAGATGATACGATGATCACATACAACATTTAGCTGACAATGTTTCTCTCTTGGCAAAAATTCTTAGGAAAAAATCTCAATGACCAAGTCTGCAAAAATAACCTCAAATGAAAATTTCTTAAAATAATCTATTTAAAGTCAATTAGACTAAACATTACCAGTGACAGCAGAGCATTAATAATGGAGCACTTCATAGATAACATGAAGCTTTGAAGTCCCTAAAGCCAATTGCCAGAATTCACTTAGACATTTCAACTTTGCCAAAAAGGAACAGTGGTATTTTAAATTATTTTCAATGCCCAATTTTTTATAAAAATGTGTAATTTCCTACAAAGATCCTTATAAGCTAGAATGAAATCTATAACATTTAATTAAGCAAACTCCATTATGTTCTAGTGATTTGTGATGGAGTCTACATGTTGGTTCTGAAGTTTCTTTATAAGTATTTAATTCTAGATTATTTTCCTTAGAGTACCTATGGACTCAACCTACCAAGAAGAATCAAGTAAATTAAGATTGTAAGCCCATATATAATTTTCTTTATATCACTGAAACACAAAAGGCTTTCTTCTTTAGGGTTCCCTAACTTTTCATGTGTTTTCCAGTAGGGGCTGCCAAATTATGATTTAATTTGAAGCAGATGATATGTTTTGAAGCAACACATTAAGATCTTTGATTTGACTCTGAAACTGGCTTAAATTACAATTTAAATGTGTTTATTATGACTGTAAAATAATGTGGTATTAATAAACCAGTTTACCCATCCTTCTGTCAAGCTAAGCATAAAGAATGTAATCAGTATTTCTAAAGACTTCTAAAATTAAACTGAAATTGTAAATAGAGACGCTAAGTGAAAGACAGCCAAAGAATAGAATACTGTTTGTCCCCGTGATTTAGGTCTGGAAAAAACTGAGCTGACTTTTTCCAAGTCCATATAAGTAAATCTTTGAGCAATAATGATCATACTGTTATGTCCTGAGGGAAAAGGGAAGAATTAAGGCACTGAGATTAGCAAACAGAATGGGGAAAGGTAACTTAGGAAACAGAAATGGGGCAGCAACCCCAACAATTAACACAAGAGATGCAATACTACTTTAATTACAAAAAATAAAACAGGTGTTTTACTGAAAATCACTCATTATTCAACCTCTAGGAGAAAGTATTGTTCCCTCCAATTGAGTCAGTTTGCTCCATGTTTCAGAGGTTAAAGGGCATTTCTTTTTTTTTTTTTTTTTCAATATAACTTCTTTTATTTTCTATAAAACTTTCCTTTTACTTCTAGGAAAATTATATTGAAGAAATCCACTTGAAAACATTTAAAATAGAATAATCAACTTATATCTTTTTATAATTTCAAGAATAATACAGGACATTTCTTTAAACTGAAGCAGAGATACAAGTTTGCTGTAGTATTCAAATTTTAGCAGGAAAATAAAAATGCAGAGTTTAACAGTGAACACTCCACTTTGTTACCCAGGCAGGTAACAGCAATGCAAAGGTAAGCGTCCACCTATATTCTATACAGCCATCCTATTTCTAAAGATTCTGAATATTGGATTAAATGAATATCATCCCATGTAACTTAATTATATTAAAAAGTTCACCTTTTGTTAAGTAAAACAATGCAGGTGATTATACTATATATAGCCCTGCATTTTATAATAGTTACATTTCTTCAAAAAATCCAATAATAAGAAAAAATATTGGTGGAATATCTGGGAATACAGATGATAATATAAATAAGTGCTTGCTTGTCTTAAGAAAACAAACAGTGTCATCTTCCTGTAGCCTGACACTGACCCTTTAAATCTTAGTTTATTAATAGATAATTTTCTGGGAGATGGGGCATGAGTTAAAAATCTTTAACTCTTCTTTATTTTGAGAATATTTCCCAAAAGGCCCTGGGCATAAACATTCTAAAGGATGTTTGTATACAAACACATTCAGAAAACTAAAGTGGTTTATTTTATTAGCACAATGAGAGAGGCAGTGAACAGAACAGAAAAATGGAGTACTAACCACTTAAATAAACTCATTGATTTAATACATTAATTGATCATCAACACCTTTGAGGAGAACATCAGCAATTTAGGGCTCAAACTTTCAAGAGAATGAGAATGGTTGCTCACTAATGGCTTTACTCTTTATTTTTAAATTAAGCAGCATTTTGGAAACAAAACATACACCTACTAGACACACATATATGACAAATGTGAACATCAATTAACCAGATTTTAAAACAATCTTTCATTGAATCATAGCATACTAAAAGGAAGTGCATTAATCAAAGGCACATAGCCAAATGGCATCCCATAAAAAGGACATATCCATGCAACAACCACCACCCTCAAGAAATTGAACACTACCAGAATCCAGAGCATTCGTTGAGTGTATCTCCACTCCCTACTGCCCATTCCTTCTCCAAGGCAACTACTATACTGACTCTGACATCATATAAGGTCTTTAAGTGTTTTTAAATTTTGTATAATGGAATCACACATACTTTTGGTACCTTGTAATTGTGTCCAAACCAAAATCCAGATGCATAAATATGAGAACTAATTAGTGGATGCCAGAAAGAAGGATGAAATGGGTGAAAGTAAAGTACTTCCAGTTATAAAATAAATATGCCTTGGAGATAAAATATAGAGTATCAAGATACAGTCAATGATAACTATATTAACTTCTACAGTGACAGATAGTATCTAGAGTTACTGTAGCGACCACATCAGTGTCAACAGATGTTGAATCACTATTTTGTATGCCTGAAACTAGCATAATATTGTATGCCAATTGTACTTCAAAAATGCATATAACATAAAAATTATTTTGAAATTTATTGTGAAAGGATCTTTGTCTATGCCCACAATCAGTGTTTATAAATATTCAAATGTGTGTTATCCAGCTGTTGCATGTGGTGTTCTATATGTCAATTGTTGATTATATTGTTCCAGTTATTAACCTCCTTCTTGATATTTATATCTGCTTATTTTATCAACTGCCTAAAAATATGCTAAAATTACCATTAAAATAGTGAAATTGTCCATTTAACTTTGTATTTCTATTATTTTTTCTTTCTGCTTATTGGAGCTATATTGTTAGTTACATACACATAAAATTTACTATCTCCCCCAGTTTATTAAGACATTAAGAAATGTCTTTTGGAGACTATCCGTATCCTAATATATGATTTTTATAAGATCTTTAAGAATGCAGAAAAGTATAAAGCAAAAGAAAAGAAAAAGGCATCCTAAAAACTAACCCCCTCGGAAAAAATCTTGCTTTTTTTCCCCCATTATTTTATTTTCTACCTCCTGATGTCCAACATTTAATGTGTAGTTCATAAAAATAGTGTATCACTAAATTGGGCTTTTTGTTCTATTTGTCCTGTTTTGTTTTGATACCTTTAAAAATTCAAATTGATAGTCTCTGTGTTTTAATTGACAAGCTTAATCAATTCTGTGGATCATCCCTTCCCCCTCCTTTTTCTTGATAGCTCGCCCCCTTAAATGTTTGTTATAATCTATGCAGTATTTCTTTATTTCAGTATAAAGTCCTCCATAATATTTGATCTTCCCTACTCTTAGAGGGAGACCACTATAATATCTCACATGGTAGACATTTAAGTTTTCTATTGATGTTGTCCACAATGCTGGAAGGTAAATAATTAGGTATGATTCCTTATGATCTGTGTTAGATTTCTCTAAATTGTAGCCAGGAGAAGAATGACTGAGAATGTAAACATTAAACTGCATTTGATATTATCAAATTGATCCCTCAGTGGTTAATTTATATTAACACCGATAATATCTCTGAGTTGATATTTGCCTAATTCTCCAATATTTAAATTTTATGAGTTGTTTTCAGTTTGCCAGTTTGGAACGATGCCAATTATCCCGTTTGGGATTTGATTTGGATACATTTACTAGTAATTTTGAGCTTCCTGTACTTATGGCACATTTAGAATTCCTTTTTGGTGAGTTATCTACTCATACCTTGTACCTATTTTATATTAGATAGCTTTTCTGTACACGTTCATGTGTAACTTTCTTTATATATTCTTTATTATTGTCCTATATTCTTTTGTTGTATAGAAGTTATTTTTTATCATTTTTAGAATTTTTGTTTTCTCAAAATATTTGGTCATTTCTTCTGTTGTTGGTATGTATTGAATCTTTGATAGAATACCTCTTTCCCCTCATCTTTTGTCTTTTTTATAAACTTTTGAGAGTTCTCACATTTATCTTAAAGTTATGACTATTCCCCAACCAGTAGCATTTTTGTTCTTAAGTATATTTATCTCTTAAGAAATTGTATGATTTATAATGATGCAACCTGAAACAAAGAAAATTATCATAAAAACTACTTCAGTAAGTATCATTTTGCAAATTAAAAGTAAATAAATGTACAAATAATTCTTTTAAATATTTCTTTAGCCTACTAAAAGGATTTTTAGATTAAAAAATTACCCAAAGGTGATAGAATGGCACTTAATGGTGATTAATTCTCCAAAAGAAATTCATATCGTCTGAATAAAAATACAACATGAATAGAAAAACAGTTTTCCCCCATTAAACATCTATTATTTATTCACAATAGTACTAACCCTTACATCTACCAGAGAATAAGAGGAGATGAATAGTTATGATGGATCCCTTTGTTGTCATTCAACAATCATTATAACAACACTTCAAAAGTTGAATCCGCTGACAGATGATTAATGTGACTAAGATATCTGATCAAGCAGCTTGGATCAATGCTTGGCAAATTAATCTATGGATTAGCCATTTTTATCTGGATATAGTATATCAGAACAAAATAGCACTGTATTATACAACTGCATGTGACTTTCCATCCATCCTGCTATTCCTATAATCGGCATGACTAATCTTCCTGTAATCAACATGTTGGAGCCGTAGCACACATGTCTAAGGGGTGTGTATGTGTCTCTGTGTGTGTGTGTGTGTGCAAGTGTGTTCGAACATTAACTTCAATTGTTGAATAGTCCATGTAGATGACTGTGATTAATAGTAGTTATCAACTTGCCAGACAAATAGAGTGATAGAGTATTCTTTCTCAATATCCTCCCTTTCTAGAAGATCTATGTACTCATATCCTATTCAAGTGATAGTAGTGAAATGGTCTCTACCATTTCCCCTTCTTTAAGAAAAGATTTCTGCGAAATTTAGCATAAAGGATCAAAAAGGACACTAAAATTTTGGGTAATGAAAATGATTTGGAACTTGATAGAGATGGTGCTTTCACACCATTGTAAATGGACTAATGCCACTAAATTATGCACTTAAAAGCAGTTAATTTTATCTTAAGTGATTCTCCTCAATAAAATAACACTAAAACAAGATGTGCTCCAGAGTTAAACATTCTGTGTTATAATTACATCTGTAATTGTCAACTCCTAAATAAAATATTGAGAGATATATCACTAATATAATCAACAGTACAGTATAAAACTTTAAAAGATTGATGTTTGTATGAATTTGTATTGATTCAAGATTAGTCTTGGGATAACAACACTTTCACAAACTTGCACTTTAAAGATGCTTTCTTAAATGGTAGAGAAAAGGGTAGAGTTACCAGCTAAAATTGCACATATTCTGCAGTCTGCCATTTATCTAACCATCTTAAGAAATCTACAAGTATGCTTGCAGTAGAATATCACTGTATTTCAAAGTATCACTGTATTTTTTGGCTGTGATTTTATATTTATTTCTGAATTAATTTTCATTTTATCAAATAGCTTACAAGAAATAAGGCAGAAATAGATGAAGATTGGGTGATTAGAACATGGATATTCACATTGTATTTCTGGGAGAATAATGCTATAATATCCCTATAAATATAAAACAATGTTATATATCAAATTACAAGTAAGCAAATTAATTGTACAAGTAAAATTAGCAATAATATCATTTTATTAGGAGTTGTGTTCAAATCTATAAATTCAATATACTACAATTTTCACTCTGATGATTTATTTTGCTTATAGTTTTGTAGACATATTTTCTTCATCAATACTATCTCAATTAAAAACATTGAGTTGTATTAGAAGAAAGTAAAATTCAATATTTTGTTAGTGTAATCATTTATTTTCATGAATACTTTTATTTTGATATCCTTAAATAAATAATTTTCTGTTTACAATTAGTTTTATAAATGCCAGGCCAAACAGAAAAAAAAAGTCTATAGGCTTATAGACTTCTTATATCTAGATTTCTCATATCTATCGCATTTACCCATAAAATTTTAAGTGGTTTTCTTAAAACTCTGCACATGTCCAATAGAACAATATATGCGTGATTATTTTAGATTTAAAAAGTTTTAGAAAATCAGAATTAATACCAATAAATAAAAGGGACCATCAAGCCTGTTCTCATTAATTCAGCAAGCATTTGTTGACCAACTATTTTATGTCCATTTTTTTCTGGCATCATTTGTATTTTCCACTAAAATTCTCCTCCCTTTGCTGTCATGGCTCTCATACCACTTCAGGCCCCAAGAGCACTAATATCAGTGTTCAATTCTGATTGCATACCAGGCAAGCCTTATTTCCTTATCCTTTTTTCTTCCAAAGCCCAGATTTTCTTCATTGTCCTCATCACAATCTTGTTCTTCAGAATAAGTTGGACCACAGCCCAAACCCAATGGGGTAAGTCTTGTTTGGTCTAAGTGAAACATGGTGGCATCATTCACCTTTCCAAGTGATAGATTTTGGTGTTGACATGGGACACAGTTACAATGAAAGTGAGAGCAAGTCTGCTAAGTGATTCTGGAAAGGACTTCCTGACTCTTCATATGGGACACCAAAAGTGTCCCATGTTCAACACAGAGAAATGTTCCTCTGTGTTGCTCGCTTGTGCCACCTGGAGGTGAAGCAGCAATCTTGGGAAGGAATCCCAGTTTTAGAGGGTGTGGTGGTTAGATATGCCTGAAGTAGACATTAAAACAAAGGATAGTATTCAACTGTAAAAAAGAAGACTATCTTACTTTTTTTTGACAATATAGATGGACCAGGAAGATATTACGCTTAGTGAAAAGTCAGTCACAGAATAAGTACTGCATGATTCTGCTTCTGTGAGATATCTAAAAGAGACAAAACTTACAGAAGAAAATAGAAATAGCATCCAGAGGATAGAAAGTGGGGAAATGAAGGGTTCTTGATAAATAATGACAGTTACAATTATACAACATGAATAAGATCTAGTGATTTGCTGCACAAATTAACAGCTGCTTCACACTTTAGAATTTGTTAGGGTAGAGCTTGTATTAAGAAGACTAACCATGGGCCTCCCTGGTGGCGCAAGGGGTTAAGCACCGTACTATGAAGCAATCCGCAGCCTCTGCAGCACGAGTTCAATCCCCGGCCTGCCAGGAAGCAACCCACATGGTGCAGCAGACCTCTCCTGACTCGCCCACTGCAATCCTCAGCAGTGTACTTTGGTGAGTCTACCTGTTCTGTTCCCCACTCTGTCTCTGGTGAATCCTCTCACCCCCTGCATCTCTAGCCTGTACCCCTGCTCTTGTATGCATATATGCATAAATAAATAAATCTTTATATCAAAAAAAGACTAACCATGTGTACACCTACAAAAAAAATCTTTTTCAAGTAATGGATCTATTTATTACCATGATTATGGTGATGGTATCATCAGTATATTTGTCCAAGCTCATCCAAATATATGAAATGTGAAATATTTTGTACATCAATTATACCTCAATGAAGCTATAAAACACATACCTTTAAAATGGCATATCCTTTTATCCAGTAATTCTATGGCTAAGAAAATAATTTGGAACACAAAAATTTTTATGCACACACACACGAAACTCAGAAAAAGTATGGTTTGCAATGTGTATGTCTGGGATCAACACTTGTGAAAGGAAGTGGGAAGAAGAATAATTGGGGAAAATGAGAAGCTGAACTGTGATGCAGGTCCAGGAAAGTGTCAACCAATCATCCCAGTAGCTCTGGGACAGTGTCACCCATGGAACTTGTCATGCTATGGGTTGAAATGGCTCTGTCTTTAAGCACCACTTTATTCAGTCACCTAAAGAAAGTGCATGACCTGATGTAGCTTCCTTTAGCTGAGACACAATGTTTCTGAAGGAGCTGACAGTTGGAGGTTGCCTGTTGTCCTTACTTCTCTCAGCTGGACAGCAAGACTTTCCTTGAAGGGGGTTCTGGGAGCACATCCTCTTCTCCACCACAGAGGACAAGCTACATGGGGGTTTCATGTGAAGTGATGAAAGTTGTCTGGGTCCTTGTTGGCACCATGGATTCACTACATAAACTAATCCTAGAAATTCACTGCCTTCAAGCTTATTATTGTATAAGATCATAAAGGGTCCCATTTTGTGAAAGGGTCCAAACACTTTGCAGCAGGCAGAGTTACTCAATATACTGATATTCACATCAAGGTTCTTGACTTTTACAGACTGGGGTAAAGTTCTTCAGCCTAACTTTAACCTCTTTCTTCATCTGTAATTCTATGGCTTACTCTTCAATTACACTTGCTATAATTAAGAAGTTACATCAATTTTCTTCTTAGAACCCCAGGCCAGGCTTTGTGTGTGTGCTGGGGGAGAAAAGATTAGGGCAAATCCCTACCTGAAAGAGCTCAGGGGAATGAGGAGAATCCTGTTTTTTAGTCATGTATTAAAGAGAAACTCTAGATTTAGCATACCTTTTAAAAGAAGTAAAGTGTGTGTCCCTATCTCCCTGTATTGACTTTAATTTCACTCACCAGTTAATTTAATTCTTATAAAGACTATTCAAAATCTAGCTCCTTCATTGACTAGCATTATAAACTTTAGAAAATCCAGTATCTCACTAAGCTTTGATTTCCTCATTCAGAAAATGAGATGCATAGGCCTCATCTCTAGGGCCCCTTCTGACTTTAAAATCCTGCAAATTCTATGAGCCATGTGTTCATTTCTGCTTATGACTGTATCCTGAAGTACATTTTCAATAACAGCCACCAAATAATAGCCATCCAGACACTTTCTGCTTAAATCACCCCTTTCACTGGATGTCACCCCGAGGGCCGCTGAACACCTCAGTGAAGCAACAGACAAGGGAAACTGTCAGACAGCTCCCTTCAGAGCTGTCTTCCACTAAAATGCCTAGTCAGATCTCCTATGTGCTAGCCGCAATCCTGCCCCAGGCACAAAATAGAAACAAGCAAAGCATTCCCAAGTGATGTCTCTGTTCCAACAGGCTGTAAGCAATAGGACCATTGCATTACAGAATCTTTTGGGAACCAACTGATGGAGACCCCTGTGTACTTTTTAGGAAGTCATGGTTATATACAGTCAATTAGACTTGACCTAGGAAATGAAAATATATTTGTTTTGGTTTGATAATTTAAAAACATCTCTTACTTCCAAAGGGAAGTACCTATCCTGAACACACAAAGACCCCCCAAAAGTACAACTGAACAGCAAGTCTTTGGTTCTATCAATAAGCAACTTACAAAATACTTTATCTGAATGACCAAGAAGCATATGAAAAGACACTCAAATTCATAAGTTCTCAAGAAGATGCAAGTGAAATGCATAATAAAATGCTACCACAAAATAATTTTTTAAGAATGACCAAAGTTTAAAAAAAAAAAAACAAAAACAGAAAATGCAAGCTTTAGGGAGAACTGCAGGACACTGAAAGTTTTATATACTGCTGGTAGGCGTAGAAGTTGGAATAATTGCTTTGGAAACAGTTTGGCAGCTTCTAAAATTTTAAATATTTATTTGCCTTATGATTCAGCAATTCCAATCCCAGGTATATATACTCAAGGGAAATGAGAGGATATGTCCACAAAAAGACTTTTAAAGAATGTTGATAATAGATTTTGTCATAACTGTCAAGAGTTGGAAATAATCCAAATATCTATTAAGAGGAAAGAGAAATGAAGTATTGATATATGAATGAATCTCAAAAACATGTTTAACAGAAGAAAACGAATTCCAAAGACATTATGTGATTCTCTTCACATGATGCTCAAAAACAAGCATTAATGTACAGTTGTAAAAGTCAAAACAATCATTACTTCTGGGCAGGATGGAGGATATTGACTGGAAAGACGCATGAGGGATCTTTCCAGGATACTGAAAACTTTCTGTATCTTAATATGGTTGGTGATAACAAAGACACAGACATGCAGTTATTCACTGGACTGTAGACTTAAGATTTGTGCCATTTCTTTTCTGCAAATTATAGCTCAACTACTAAAAAAGAAATGAAAAATCCTCTAGTTTTCTCAATAACGTGAGAAGAAGCGAAACTTGCCTCCTCACATAGACCCTACCCCGGACATGTTAATTTTTCTTTTAATTATGGAGTTTTATTCTTACCCAAGAGGAATTCATAGATTCAGTTGCTAGCCACAGATGAACAAAGAACACAAGGGGAAGATTTGCTCAGTTGTGTTATTTGTGTTATTTATAAGAATCTGATGCCTAGACTGTTCATAGGCTCAAATTTTAAGTTTTACACTGGAGAGAAGAAATAAAGTTGTCAAGTGATATTGAGAATTTAAAATACTTGATATTGTCAGTAATTTTTAAAAATTACCATTATTGACAATGTTAGCACATTTTCACTTACATGAGCTTTTAAAAATGAGAAAAATGACCCTAGTCCAGGTATGGACATGTTACTTTTCTTCTTGAAGCAACAGTCCCAAACAAGTTGGAGCCTATTAGCTGTAGCTCACATACAGGGGCACCCATAGTCTGACTGACTGTAATTTAATGGAGAAATCAAAGGCAACACTCTCTACACAAACAACTCCCATACACCCAAGTCTTTCTATGTACCAAACACTGTGCCTATCATGTTTTCTCATTCTTGAACCATGCTGCAAGGCAAGTACTGTTAACTTCATTTCCTAAATGAGAAAACTGCTCCTCCCAGCAGGTAAGTAACTTGCCCAATTGAACACTAATAAGTGGTAGACCTGGTACTCAAGTGGAGTTCTATTTGGCTACAAATCCTTGATATTGTTGATGCATCCTGCCCCTAACAAGGAAGAAGTGCTGGAGGTCACATAACTTACCAGGGGAAATATCTATATCTGTTCCTTTTTACTATTTTTAGAATGGCTTCTCTGACCCCCGATAAGGACAGAATGTAAGCATCTCAGAAATGAGAAAAACTTCCCTTGCATGAAGTGAGAAGAAATTAATGAATCACCCAGGATCCCACTGGCAAAACATGGTCTTCACAACTGTTCAAGGGAAAAATGAACAACAAAATACCCTTCACACACACACACACACACACACACACACACATTTCAAATCTTTATGCATGTGCTACTTGGCTTCACATAATATGCATTTTTTAATGAAAAAAATATGATGATACCATTTCTAACTATAATTCTCATTTTTGTCCACTCCACACTGTCAAGCATCCAGGTCAAGGAAATTTCATGTTTAAAAATTATTTCAAACCAAATGGTTCCTTGGGGATGCATAGCTGTGATTAAACCAGGCAACTGTTATAAACCATATGAAAAGGATACCGAAGTTAATACTTTTGTGGTACAAATTTATGCCTTCTATTTTTTGTGCCTGTGCAAAACTTTTTGAAAGTTGTTATTAAAAATATATTGGGGTTTGGTGTAATAATAAACACAGGAAAAAATAATGAAAGCAAAACACACCAAGTACATGCTGTAATTTGAAAATAACACTGGTGCTTAAATGTATATGCTAGGAAATATAATAAAAGGCTTGAATCTTTAAAGTAAGATTTTTAATCCTTTGCTTATTATCTGATGCCTAGCAAATCCCAGTGGCAATAAAGGGTCTAAATTGAGTGCTAACAACTTCTTGTGGCTTCAAAAAGCAAAATAACAAAATGCACACAAACATCAAAGCCTCATGCAAACAGTCATATAATCATTAAATCACTGTAACTCCTGTGAATTAAAATTGTGATTATGACCCAGTCATGTCTAAAGGAAAATTATCAAAACTAATCAATCCTCTCATCAAACAGACAATTCCATGTAAAACAATTAATAAAATATAAATTCTAATCATTTCTTGGAAGTATTATGTAACTAACCGTTGTAAATTTATCTTCTTTTTTTTTTTTTTTGTAAATTTATCTTCTTAAACAATTTATGAGCTGCTCCAAAATATAGTTCCAGTTAGCTCTGCCATTTGCCAGATTTCTGATTTTGGACCTATCTCTTAACATATTAAAGACTCAGTTGTCTTATCTAGCAAAGGTGATAGTAAGGATATAAGAAATTAAATACATGCAAAAATAAATACAAAGAAATGTTATAGCTTCTCACTGCTAAGAATAAGAATGTTTTGTTTCTTTAAGATCTGTAGATGTTTTCTGGAGCACAAAATAAGGAAACCAGTTCCCTAGTGGGTGGGCTAGGGCACTTTTACACCAGAGGCAGATGGATGATAGCAAAACATTTTCTTTTTCTGAGTATAGACTTCATCTCCCAGGGCCACTTCATCTTTGAAGTCAGAGACACTGATAAATTTAGGAAGACTTAAACGAAACAAGTGACCACCTACCCTTAAAAACAAGCCAGGAGATTCAAATAAATTACAAATTTTTCTTTCATACTGTGATCTCCCGCTTGGAATTTTAATCACATTTCTTTGTACTATATTTTATATGAAAATTATTTACTGCTAGCTGTTATATGACTAGGTAGGTTTTAAGCTTCCAAAATCCTGCCCCAAGCCTATTCTTCCAAAAATTCTAGCCCATGATGCTTAAGTAAAACACAAGTTGTAGACTGGTTGGTAGAGTATTTTACCATTAGCTTGGCTCCTCTTCCCTTTATACCCACTCTTTGGTAGTTGTTCAATACCTTTCCCCTTCTGTAGACCACTGGAGAGTTACCTCCTTTTTTAGACAACTTCTCAGGTCCATACTAAGTGATGAACACATTTAATTACATAAGGACACCTTCATCTGAACACAAAATGAACCACTTTTCACAAAACAGTGACCCACACCACAATGACACAAAAGGACATTAAAGATAAGTCAGCTGTATCCAGCTGGCCTGGCTCCTGCAACTTACAAGAACAGTGTCTGCTAGCACAACACTGAAAATGGCAGTCATTCATTCTCGGGCCTTTTGGCACTTTCTATCACCTCACAGATCAACAGCTACACAAAGACAGATTGAAACCTGTCACTGAGCTGGAAACCACACTTACAGCTCACCCTCCCCATTGACAGGCCCACAGGCTAGACTGGCTAAGCCCAGGCTGGAGAAACAAAGGTTGCAATATTTTCCAAATATCAGTCTCTTGTTAGGCTGACTGGAAAGAACTTGAGCTTGACTAAATTCGGCTCTCCTATTTAACGTGGTGCCACCCACTGCTCCCCTTGAGCATGGTGCATCCTGCTGCAAATAAGAACATCGCTCTGACCTCCCCAGAGACTCGCTAGTATCTTCATCAGTTCTCATGATGAGCCTAGAAGTTGTATCAGGTAAACAGATCAATTCTGGAAACTGCAGCAGGATATGAGTCACTGGGAGAGAACCAAGCAGAACATGCTTAGTTATTTTCATGTGAGAAACTCCATGTTTCTGATGGTAAATTGTCCTTCTCGTTGGGAGTTGTTTGTCCTCATTACCCTTTGAAATTGGCCATTCCTGGCACAGGGAACAGTAAATTTTGTATTTTGATCCTTTATCTAATAACATTTCTGAAATTAATGTATTCCATATTTACATTAATTTATAAATTTGGCTAGTAAATTTATTGGCAGGAACCAACCCTGGGCAAGAGGGCTTTCCGTGGCAGGAAGTGAGCAGCACACCACACACTCACACTGGAGCAACTGAGATCTACGTCTGCACCTGAAGTAGACATGCATCTTTGAGATCCAGGAGAAAACCAGAACACCAGAGGAAACTCACACAGCCAAGGGAGAAATGCAAACTAACACAGTGACCCCAGCTGATGGTGGGGGAAGGAGCAAATCTATTTTTTAGCTCAACAACCCTATAATAAAATGATGATGAATAAATTACTTTATTCAAGATCCTGCTCTACTAGAAAAGCATGTATATTCTCTATTTGTTGGATGAAAGACTTTGTTTGTAGATAATAGTTTAAGCTTATTACTTCGGTGGCCCTTATATATTAAATGTTTATAAATATTGTCTGCTATTGCATTCCTATCTATCTGTTCCTAAAGAACTGTGCTGAATTCCCCCAAAGTGTAATTATTTTCATGTTATGCCTCATGTCTCCTGCCTAGGTTGTTGAATGCATTAAAGTTGCAAGAGTCACATATTGTTAGTAGACCATTTCTTTTAACAAAAAGTGACACTTCTATTTATCATTTTTATATTTTTGGTACCTGTATACTTGACATTTCAGTGCTTTCTTTTTTAATTTTCTCTAGCCTTATATTTTTTAAGTGTCAGTATTATTAAGTTCATATAGTTAGCTATTCTTTAATCATATCTGAAACATATTAATAGGTGAATTAAATCATTTTGCATTTATAGTATTGCTAACTTATCTGGTCATGATTGCATCTCCAAGAAAATAGCCTTTGCCCTTACAGTATATACAAACACACCAACTGATAATTTCCTGAGCTAGTATTTTCCTACTGTTGTACTTTTATTTTTCTGTGGCTTTACATCCAAAACTTATATACCAGATATACCTCCCAATAAAATGGTTTTGTGTGATGTGCACATGGAATAAAATTATATTTGTGTCCACAAAAATCAACACAATATTCTTAATAAGACTTTATGTAGGACATGAAGGTGTGAAGCTGTGATCTCACAATTATATGGTTGTGTAAATGACTGGCAAATCACAAAATTGGGGGGGAAATAAAGATGCTTCAAATGGAAATTTTAAAAACTTAAATCAGTTTCATGTAGGAAAATTCTTGTGCTAAAATGACCTAGACAATGAAAGAATACACCTGGAATATACCTTGGGTGCCACTTAGGTAGAGACCCCTCTTCATGGCTTGTGGCATTAAGTATCCACAGCCTCTCTTACAGATAAGCCTCTATTACACAACAGAAACCGAGGCAATGTCCCCACCACATGCACTCAGATGGACTGAAGGAACTCAATGCAGAGCATCCTGGAGCCTGAGTGCTGCTCACAGGGCTACATTATCCCTGGGACAAGGCACTGTGCTATCTATTTAAATATGCTATCCTTCAATAAGTTTATGTAGATAATGTTTGTAGAAATGGTATGAGCTATGAAGAGGGTTTCATTCCAGGAAAAAAATTTAAAACTGAGAGGCCTTACACTTAAAATCAAGCCATTCCCCTGACTATTCTAATTCAGGGGTTCCAGGTAAGCCACTCTACTACTATTGCTTAGTTCACTCTAGCGTCTAGTGTATAATGCTTGACATCAGCATTATACAAACATGGAGAATGATATTGGTCAGGCAGCGTAGTGCATGCTTCTGTAAATATGATTACTCATTGTGTCACTCACTGACTTGCTCACCGACACTGGTTGAGAGCTTAGTTGGTTAAGTACTAGCATGGTGCTGAGGATAAAATGATAATCAAGCTCCTCTGTGCCTTCAAGGAACTAGTAGATCGATAAGGAGGACAGGTGTGTCATAACCAATTAAGAATTCTAAGAAAACAGCAGCATAAACCAAGTTCCATGAGTATCAATTTGGTTCAAGAAGTATGGGATTATCATTGAAGAGGCACATAAGTAGGAGTAGGACTTTGATGAGATGAATAAGCAAGGAAAGGAGAGAAATAAAAAAAAAGGCACAGGTTCCATGGACTTTGTTAGGGAAGGTCGAATTCAAGGAGGTGGGGTATTCTGCAAGGAAATGTTGATATGGCAGATAGTGTCAAGTGGTCAGGACTGCAAGCTATATATTATTGTGAAAGGATTTATTCTGCAGATAAAGCAAAACACGTAACAAATTTTTGAGCAAGAAATGACATCCACAAACCAGCATTTTTGGAAATTACAACATTAAGTGGAGGATGAATTGGAGGGAGAAAAAAATACATGTGAAGAGGTTAGTTGAGAAGCTATTGAAATACTCCCAAGGAAGATGATAAGGACATGTATTTAGGTGCATTTAGAGGCAAATATCTATAAATGTCTAAGTTTCACCATTAGCTTTTCATTCATAGCCCTAGGCAGGTTGGCAATGCACTGCTCAAGCAGTAAGCACCTTTGTTAGACAAATAAAGGAAGAAATAGCCCTCTCTAGAAATCTAAAATATATCTACAGAGGTGAGGCAAGGCAAAGAAGCACAATTTAAACACCCTGATACAAAATCAAGTAAAACAATAAAAGAGAAAATGAGAAAATAAAATAGAGGTGAATGTGTAAGAAACTGATAAGGATGTTGCTAGTGTCTACGGTATTAACGAAAAAGAAAATCAAGGTTTTATGGGAAGAAAAATCACTTAGTGCACAGTTTTGTTGTTTTACCAAAAGGCTTAAACCATAATTTATAACACATTGAAGAATACTGAAGAATACAAAATATTGAAGAATACAAAAAAGCACAGGCTGTTGCTTGGAATTTCAGAGATGACCAATAAACTATGCAGACTAAATAATAAAAAAAAAAAATTATCAACTCCCTTGTGTAGAAAATTAATTACTAGCTGGAGGAATTCTAGAGGGGGAAAGATGCTTAACAAAATCTATTAAAATCATAGGAATATATACCTACACACAGTTTGTATATTCAGCAGATATTTACAAAGCATATTATTTTCTAAGCAACATTCCAAGAGTGGGGATACAGCAGTGAGGAAAACAAATACAAATCCCAGTCTTCATGAAACACTCACTCTCACCCCCTGGATAATCAATCCATTCCTTGCAGTTCTAAAACACAAATTCAGCTTCACTCCACCCTTGTGTGGACCATTCAGTGGTGTCCCAGCACAAATCTCTTATAACACTTGACTTAAGGCAGCCCCAACAAGTCTTTCTGTTTCCTCTCTGCCCTCATCTCTTTCCAGGTGACCCCTGCATCCCATAGTCCCTCCATCCTGGCCTGCCTTATGTTCTTCAGACACTTCAAGCTCACTCATATTTTAGAGCTCTTTCCCTTCTTCTTCCACCTGCCTGGCAAGATATCCCCCAACAATCATATGAAGGGTCTACAGACCCCACAGACTCTGTTCAAGAGTTTTTCCGTGGCAACATTTCCAAAATGCACTAACTCGGAGTGATTATCACTTCTAAATTATCCTATTAGTTTATATCCTCTGAGTTCCATGAGAGTAGAGACCATGATTATAACTCAGCAGAGTTCATGCCCAGTGCTTGAAATTAGTAGGTGATTAAACAAACTGCTTGTTAAATGGTTCTCTGTGTGTGTGTGTGCATGTGTGTGGTTTGTGGAAATAGGTCACTAGACCTATTTTTGGAAATTACAACATTAAATGAAGGATGAATTGGAGGGAGAATGGCATACCCACTACAATCTAGAGAAAGATAGCTTTTTATGTCAATTCCAGCTGCTCTTTCTATGCCCATAGCTAATAGGTTTTCATACATATTACTGATGTCTGGTGGTCTGGTGACAGTGGTGATTTTGCGGGTGATGATGATGACTAACGGAGGTGTAGCTGAGAAAACAAGTCTGTGCACAGGTCAACAACCTCAACTAACCAAGTCCCAAATCAAACTTCCGAAAAAGTGAAAAAATAAATTACATTCTGCTCCTGGAATTCAATTGTAACTTGCAATGCACCTGTGTTTTTCCTTCTACTCTGAGTACTAGACACAGCCAGTTTTGATCAGTAGTTGAGCTACAATGAAATGTGGATAGCTACACATACGTGTATTAATGCACTGATTCATTCACTCATGAAGATTTTCAGTGAGATTCAAGTTTTACTGACAAACATATAACTCTTCTAAAATCTCCAAAGTCATGAAAAAAAATGTCAAACTCACTCTGAAATCTTAAAACGAGCTGTTTTGCCTCTGATGTGGTGGCAATAGGGTTCAGGGAATGTTTACATGGCCTTTAGTCCTCAGAATATTTAAACTATGCATGCTGAGTCTCCTGGTTCCAGGCACGGTGCAGTGCAATCTGAACCTGGAAAAGAACAGCAGCACCTTCGATCATCCTGCTGATTGCAGAGTGGCAAACTCATGGGCATTGACTTTTCAATCAACCATTTTCATCTCAGCTCAGAAAGAAAACCTCAGCTAAATAAACTTTCCTGACAATTGACCTGTAGTGCAATAAGTGACTCATAAAGGGAAAAGAAAAAAAAACAGATTTAAACTGCCTCTCAGTCTTTATTTTTGTGATAGAAAGGAGAGTTTTAGATGCTTTGAGAATGATTACAATTTGTCTATACTACTGGGAGCAGAATAAAGAGCCAAAAAGAACACGAGAGTTCAAAGTATCATTTACATTAAAAACAGGACATCAGGAACAAGTGAAAATAGATCATTTCTTTAGGGGTATTTTTAAAAAGACAACATTTGTGCCATAGACATCACCACCTCTATTTCTGCCCTCCACACAATGGAGTGAAAAGCAGAAGGGCACGACCCTCCCTGCCCAAGCTGTATGTGCCCCTGAGGTTGGAAATGAGTTCACAGTTCAAAAGGATGGACATGGAAAGACTCTAGATTGGAAATCAAGCTGATGGTATTAGCTAGGGTAAGTCACTTCATGCCTGAACCTCTATTTTCCCTTCTAGGAATTGAGAAAGCTAGAAATGAACTTCATAGTTGCACCCCTATGTTTATAGCAGCACTGTTTACAATAGCTAAGCTTTGGAAACAACCCAAATGCCCAAAAATAGATGACTGGATCAAGAAGATGTGGTACATATATACCATGGAATATTACTCAGCATTCAAAAAAGATAAACACATGCAATTTGCAGCAACATGGATGGCACTGGAAGGGATCATGCTCAGCGAAATAAGCCAAAAAGAAAAAGAAAAATACCGGATGGTCTCACTCATAGCAGGAATCTAGAAAACTTAAATAAGGGACCAGGAAAATGAATAACTATAAGAAAGTGAAAATCAAAATCAACAAAAAACTATGAACCAGAGACACTTTTAGGGGGGCGGGGGCAGGAGGGGAGGGCAATTGTATGGGGAATATAAAAATAAAATTTATTATTAAAAAAAAAAAGAAAATATAAAGTCATATAAATTATGGCATTAAAAAAAAGAGTGAAGATACAGATTGAAGGTATAAATTGCAATGAAAGGTGAGAAACAAAGCCATCGATTTACATATTGAAACTGAGATGTCTGAAAAGTCTCAGTTATTAATGTCTTACAAGGTATGTGCCTAGACTAATCAGGAACTAAGTTGAGAGAGCCTGACTAGAGTTAAAAATTTGGAAGCATTTGGCATAAATGTGATAATGGACCGTATATCAATGAGACCACCAGGGAATATGCTAAATGAGAAAAGGATGTTAGACAAAATGTTAAGAAACATTAACATGTGTAGGGAAGGCAGATAATAGAGGTCTGCAAGAGGATGAGCCAGTGTTGGGAGAATTCCTATGAGAAAGCCTTATCCTGAAAGCCAGAGAAAAGGAATCAATGGAGAAGTTGAAGATAGAGAAAAGTAGGAAGTCATCAGAGTCGAGAAGGTTGGCATGCAGGTCACTGATGAAATATTGGCTTCAGGGCCTCCCCGGTGGTGCAGCAGGTTGAGCATCACACCACTGTGAAGCTCTCCACAGCCTTTGCAGCGTGGGTTCGATTCCCGGCTGGCCAGGGAGATGCCCACATGGCGCAACAGACCTCTCCTGTCTCGCCCGCTGCTCCCCTCAGCAGTGTATTTCAGTAGATCTGCCTATTCTGCTCCCCGCTCTGTCTCTGGTGAATCCTCTCACCCTCCCGCACCTCTGGCCTGTACCCCAGTTATTGTATAAATAAAAAGAAATGTGGGCTTCCGAAGGAAAAGGGAAAAACTTTTTAGTTAACTATTATGAAAAGAGAACAGGAAAGGGTAGCAGAAGAAAGATGCCTATGGATATGGGTAAGTTATAGGAAAGTTATAGGTTAAGGGTCAGAAAGTATAGGAATTTCTGCCTGATGGCTTCTGGTTTCTACACAAAGCAAGAGACAAGGTCATTTGTTCAGCATAAAGGAGGAAAAGAACAGGCAGTGATCAGAAGCATGAGAATGGAAATAGGTGCTGTTGGGAGTGAAAAATCAATCTGAACTAGGAAAACACAGGATTGTCAGACAACACTGAGGACTAGTTTATAATGACAAGGTTATATATGAACTGATGAGTCATTTATACTTCCATAAACATATCCTAAGTTTGGTTAGGATTTTAAAGACATTGTATCACTAAAATTGTCAAAAATATCCCTCATATCCTAGAACTAGGTTTGTTTTCAGTTTGAATTATTGTACTCAAAATTCTTAGCAATAAAATTATGATTGATATGGAAGATTCTGGTGCTGTTGAGGAATTAAAAAAAATAAAGCACTGGACCTGAAGACTATATGTTAGCCAATTTAAATGCTTCTAATATTGTCCTAGGTATAAAGGCATGTTAAATAAACAATGTCAGTATTCAAGAGAATAGCTCTCCCTTGTCTCTGTCACAAATCCTGTTTTATTTCCTTCATAGAACCCTCTTTGACATTGTCTCATTTGTTTATATATTTCCCCTGAGTAATACATGTCTTCTCCTAACAGAATGTAAGCTTTATGAGGATAGACACATTTTCTATCTTATTCACCACTGTAACCACAATAAACACTAAAAAAGTAAATAATTGATAGATGAATGAATAAATGTATGAGGCAAAATTTGAATGCAGTACAGTTCCTCAGCATAATGAAGAAAGCTCCTCTGTTACAAAGAGAGCAAGCAGGAAAGGAACTAGTCATCTTTAATTCACACTTCCTAGTATTTTAAGAATTTGCAAACAAAATATCCAAATAGTATGTGCAGTGTGCCTTATAATTTAACTAGTTGGTATACACTTATAGTTAACACGCACTTGAAAGAGCAAATATTTCTGTTTGATTTACTTATGACCAATAATGATATTTATATAGCATGAACTAAGGACTGAGTTTATAACTGTATAACTTAAAACTATCCAGTGACTTCTTGTTTTTCAAATTAAAAGGACTTCCCATATGGAATTTTTATCTTTTTTTTCAGGTAACATGATCATATCTGTGCATTATATATTTTTATAATTATCATAATATATACATAAATGATGTCAAATAACATAAGTAAAAATAGATGAACTGGACCACATCAAAATTTAAAACTTTTGTGAACTGAAACACATAATTAACAGAGCAAAAGGCATTCAATGGAATAAGATTAAAAAACTGGCAAATCATATATCTGAAAGTAACTAAGTATCAATACATAGCAAACACCTACAACTCAACAACAAAAAGCCACCCAATTTAGAAAATAGGCAAAGCAATAGTATAGACATTACTCCACAGATGATACATAAAAGACCAATAAGCACATGAACAGATGCTCAACAGAACTAATCATTAGGGAAATGCAAATCAAGATAATAGTGAGAGACCAGCAGGAATGACAAATATGGAAAAAAGACAGTAATGGATATGGAATAATTGGAACCCTTGTGCATTTGGTGAGGATATAAAATGGTGTAGCTCATGGACCAATGGAACCAAATAGAAAATCCAGAAATAAACCCACCGATTTACAGTCAACTAATCTTTGACAAAGGAGCATAGACTATGCAATGGAGCAAAGAAAGTTTGTTCAATAAATGGTGCTGGGAAAACTGGGTCACTACATGCAAAAGAATGAAGCTTGACTATTACCTCACACTGGCACAAAAACCAACTCAAAATGGATTAAAGAGGGCCTCCCAGGTGGCACAGCAGGTTGAGCTCAGTGCTGTGAAGCTGTCTCTGCAGTGCAGGTTGGATTCCTGGCCAGCCAGGGAGATTCCGCCATGGTGCAGCAGACCTCTCCTGTCGTGCCCGCTGCTCCCCTCAGCAGTATATTTCAGTCAATCTACCTGTTCTGTTCCCCACTCTGTCTCTGGTGAATCCTCTCACCCCCCACACCTCTGGCCTGTACCCCAGCTTTTGCATGCATAAATAAATCTTTTTTAAAAAGTTAAAAAATAAAAATTCCAGCAATTTCACTTTTTTTTTCCTTTTTCTAAAATTTATTTTTGCATAGAAGTACTGGAACATAGGCCAGAGGTATGGGGTCATGGGGGTGAGTGGATTCACCAGAGATAGAGTGGGGAGCAGAACAGGCAGATCTACTGTAATACGCTGCTGAGGGGAGCAGTGGGTAAGACAGGAGAAGTCTGCTGCGCCATATCTGGGTCAGCTCCCTGTTGTAGTGGTACTAGTGCTGAGACTTAACCCCTATGCCACCAGGAAGGCTCCAATTTCACTTCTGAATCTATACCCAAGATATGGAAAACAAGGTCTTAAAGAAATAATTGCATACTTCTGTTCACAGCATCACTATTCAAAACAGACTACAGGTGGATGCAACCTAAGTATCTATCTATTTATCAGATGAAAAAACAAAACATGGTAAGTGAAATGTCAGTCACAAAAATACAAATACTATATGATTCTACTTATATGACCCCAAATTGTCATATATTAATAGAGACAGAAAGTAGAATGGTAGTTACCAAGGAATAGAAAGAAGGAGAAATGGAGGATTATTGCTTTTTATATAATTTCAGTTTTGCATGAAGACAAGAGTTTTGGAGATTTGTAGCACGGCTCTATGAATTTACTTAACTACTGAAGAGTAGTTTGAAAACAGTTAAGTTGATAAATTTTAATGAGTATTTTACCACAATTTAAAAGAATCTTTAATTGCATCAGATATATTTATATCAATTTTTATTCATTACCCATTATTAGATTTTTCATTTGCTTGGACTGTGGTTAATGTTTATCTATTTAAAATAACACTGCAGTAAAAAATGTTATACCTAAGATAGTCTCTATATTTTGTATTTTGTTTAACCTTAGACTAGGTTTTTAGGAGATAAAGTAGTAGGGCATAGATCACCAACATAAAGTTCTTAGCTCATAAAAATTTACTTTTAAACATATTAAATTCATGTCAACTGTCTAGGAATTTTCCAGAACTTAATGGTTAAAGGTAGTTTGAAAATATTACATAAACATACTTCTGATAGTTTTTCAATACTCTTAAAAGATAGTATATTTTGAATTTTAAGATCTGCAATTACCCTTTGATATAGAAAAAAGCAATTTGTAAGCTTACTACTACAGATATGCATTAGGTTATTTGAGGCCATTTATAAAGATCCTTGTGATGAGATCCACACATAATTCATGGTCAGAAAGATATTTCTCTCTCTTTAAATTTTGCTCCCAGGCAGCATCAGCAACACCCACGATCACATTTTTCACTTTGCTTTAGATGCTAAGAAACAGGGACTTATTTTGTGCCCACTGACTGCAGGGCTCTTCACTGAGAGTTTTATTCCAATATCTCCATGCTTTTCCTCTTACATTGCGAGGGTAAGGATGGGAGTTATAAACTATTAGCTGTACAGGGAATACTATATACATTATTCCATTTAACTGTTCAACAGCTGTGTAATGTAGATTTCCAGATTCCCTTTCTATCAATAAAATTGATGCACAGAATTTAAGTAACTTGACATTTACTTTATGATGATTCTTGGCCTTATTCAAGTTTTTGTTGTACATTGCTACAAGTGTTTTTGGAAGTAAAGAGGATACATAAATAAATAATGTAACCAGTAATTTCACATCAAAACGTCTTTTTATTTAGTGCTGAGCACTAAGAACTGGAAGAATGTTAGAGACAGAAGGAAATCAATCATCTCTCCAGCCCCATCCTTTGACAAGCAGGCATTGAGAGGTGACCGAAATGACCTGAGACACATAACTGGCCCTCAGCTACATTTCTGTTCTCTTCTTCAAAATAAAGTAAAAATCAAAATCAATAAGCAACTATAAACCAGAGACATACTACGGGGGTGGGAGGAGGAGGGAGTAGGATCCAAACAAGGGGGGTGGGAATTGCACGGGGACTATAACCAAGATGAAAATGCATACATTGGCAAAAATGAAAAATGATGTAAAAATACATACAATAAAAATAAAAATAAAAAATAAATCTTTTAAAAAAAATAGAGTAAGGAGCCTCCCTGGTGGCACAAGGAGTTAAGACTCAACCTATGAAGCTATCTGTAGTCACTAAAGCATGAATTTGATGCCCGGCCAGGAAGCTACTCACATGGCGCAGCAGACCTCTCCTGTCATGCTGGCTGCTCCCCTTAGCAGTGTATTTCAGTCAGTCTGCCTGTTCTGTTCCCCACTCTGTCTAGGTGAATTCTCTCACCCCCCGCACCTCTGGCCTGTACCCCAGTTCCTGTGTGCATAAATAAATAAATCTTAAAAAAAAAGGTCATTTTTTGTTACTCATTTTTATCTCCTATGCAAGGACCTCACTGTCTATTAGTTTTAGGATACAGGAACTCCCTAAGACAGAATGAAAGTGAGATTTAAATATATGAATAAAATCCATTTGTACTAGAGTACAATGCAACTATGTGAAAAATAAACACTCAAAGTTCATGTGCAAAAGTTATTCCCACTTTTTTAAATACAGTTTATTTTAAATAATTCACTTTTATAATAAGCTCCATATACTCCAAGCTTGTTATTCGTTTTACTCATTTATGTCCTTGAGTAAAAAGAACTAATTTAACTTGATGTCTGTTACCACTTAATCTACTTACAGAATTTATCCTAAGGAAATTAACGAGACATATCAAGTATATAAAAAATGTGAGTATCCATATTTTTTAATGTTTTAATTGCAGTATGTTTTTTAAAAAGAAAAATGGAAATCTCAGTGTCCAACAATAAGAGATCATTTCTTTTTATTTAATGATGTACCGTTATTTTACATCCTTGTTTTTTTTTTAACATAAGCTTCTTCCACACAAGTGTGATCACATAGTTTTCCCACCACCAAAGAATCTGTAGTCTTTCACCACAGTCCACTCTGCTTGCCTCCTGCCTTGTTCACTCCCTTTCTCTCTCCCGTTTCTTCCCCCAGCCCTCCTCAAAGCCTTAGACCTATGGTCAGCTTTGAAGATCAAGTTGAAAGTCTATGTTTGTCTGATCCTTTGTTTGATTTCTCTATATTCCACATACAAGAAACCATCCAGTATTTCTCTCTCTTTCTGGCTGAGTTAGGATAATCCCTTCCAGTTCTCTCCATGTTGCTGCAAATGGCATGAATTTATCTGTTTTGATTGTTTTGATTCCAGTGTGTGTGTGTGTGTGTGTGTGTGTGTGTGTGTGTGTGTGTGTGTGTATACACCATATCTGCTTGATCCACTCCTCTGTTGTGGGGTATTTAGATTGTGTCCATATCTTGGCTAGTGTAAATAATGCTGCTATAAATATAGGAGTGAAGGTTTCCTTTTGAGTTTGGGTTTGGGGTTTAAGAGATCTTTTAAATAATGATATATGATACAAAGGAATTCTGAAAAGCAATTAAAAATCATGATGCAGACCTATTTATTGACATAGATAAATGATAATTTATGCTTTTAGGCTCATCCAAATACCCAGAAGAATATTCTAAAGTGAACCTGGAGTTGTCTTTATGTGACAGGATCCGAAATGAATTATATTTTCTTCTTTCTGCACATTCCATACCTCTCTTATTTTGTATTTTTCTTTGCCTTTGAGATCTGTAGTTGGAAGAATAACAGCCTCCACTTCAAGGTAGTATTTTAATCCTTAGAATGTATCAGTATGTTCTGTTACATCTCATGTTACATAGTAAAGGAGAATTGTTTGCAGATGAACCCAGGTTAAGTGATAGTGAGATTATGTTAGGTTACTCAGGTACTCCCAAGGTACATACAAGGGACCTTAAACGTGGAAGTGGGGAGCAGACCAATTTTGTCAGAGTGATACAACCTGAGAAAACTAGACCAGCCATTGCTGGCTGGAAAGATGGAAAGGTACATGAGTCAGGGAACTAAGGTAGTCTCTATGCTTAACAGGGCAAGACAAGGAAAGAGATTTTCCACCATAGCCTTTAAAACTAAAGTGCCCTCCCCACTAAAATTTTGATTTTAGCCAAGTGAGATCCAATTTAGACTTCTAATATCTAGACCTGTAAGATATTAAATAAATTTGTGTTGTTTTAAGTCACCAAATTGGTGGCAATTTGTAGCATTCGAAAATTAATTGAGCCTTAATATCTTAATATCTTCACATGATTTTTAAAGTTAAATGTCAAGGTTCTGTTTCTATTTTAATACTAATCATACTAATGTGTTTTTTTATAAATGCAAAACATAGCTTTGGATCAAGGAGCTAGCATTTACCTTAGTACATATAATTTTACCTGGAAATGTACACACACACACACACACACACATACTCATTCCTTTATTATTTATATTTTGAACAAATATAAATAATATTCCACCACCATATCTCCAGCCTAACCACAGAATGAGTTCCTGACACCAAATTTTCAAGAATTTAAAACACAAGGTCATGAGGAATTAGCATGCATCTCTTGCTGCAACCACCAGGGGATGCAATGTCCACAGACTAGTGCTTGGTCTGAAAGCTGGAACCAGGGGGAAAAAATTATGGACTCTGACACACCACTTACACAAGTCCACCATGTTGGAAGGTTTTCCAAACACCAACCAAGCCTTAAACACAACCTACTGCAGAATTATTGCATATCTACAAATCCAGAAACTACAATTACATTACACCTTTCCTTCTCGCAATGTGCTCTTGGACCTCTCCTTCCAGAATTTACATCTCCAAAATACCAAGATGCTGGTAGTCCTTTCCCTGAACAATGACTTCCACGGCACTTCCTAATAGTGGGACTTTTAAATGTCCCCAAGATTCTCTAATATCCAGCCCTGATCCCCTTCAGATAGGGATTTTCTGGCCCCTCTCCCTAGAGCAATCCAACAAATAAAAGCAAAATGTCTCCAGAGTGAATTCCATTACAAATAAAAACTAGAATATTTACGCTGTTTTTAGCAACAATGCATCCTCTAGCTTACATACTTGCCTCATTTATACCATTAACACGAAACACTTGTGTGATTTATCTTTTTCTTTTAATAGGAATTTTTTATTTCATTATTTTGCCAGATATAAAAGTCCAAAAGAGTCTCACAAACAAGGCAATGCTTCATGTCTTTATTTACTGGTTCATAACAGAAAGAAAGTTTAATAGTTGTGCCTTTAAATATGTCCCTTTATTCTTTTTCCTAAATTGCCCTCAGAAACTCACAATTGTAAGTAAATTTCCTTTCAAATTGTCCAACTTAATTTTCAGAGTTAGAAGCATTCTACAAATGTAGAGTATATATGTCAAAGATTTATTCATTGCACAAGTGAGAGAACCAACGGGATGATAAAGTTAGTTCAAATAGCATTTGAGGAACAGATTTACATAGCCTGTCAGAGAAAATATGCAGAAATAGGTTTGCTAAGTCAGAGAAAAGACAGGTTAATATTCTACAGGGCAATAAAACTGTAACAACTGGTGTTATCTATTCGTTAGCATCCATACCAGAAATCATTTGCTCCCTATGAGACAAATATCTACAAGTTAATATATAACTTCATAGATACTAGGCCATAATCAATAGTACACAGTCAAACAAAGCTGTATTATCCTAGACATGAAATTTAATTAATCCTTAGCTGGGCTTGTTAAACAATGCGCAAGTACAAAATTGAGAATACATGTCATCCTCTTTTGTTTCAGTTCCAAGATTTTGGAGTTTTATCACAATTAAGTGAGAAATCTCATACCCACATCACTCTTTCACCAGGATGCCCTCTCCCAATTAATGTTTTAGAGTTCGATATATTTGGTCTGCCCTTCTACTAATAGTGAATTCATTTACCTAATAATTTTTTAGTATCTTCCACTGGCTACTCCATGTTCTACTACATTTGAGTAACAGTTTACTTCATAAAACACCTTACTACCAACAGTCTTGTTTTTCTGTAGAATTTAAGTAGATACAGGATAATTCAATAAGACTTGAAGGAATTCCAAAATAAATTATTGCTCCATAACTAGACTGTAAATTAATATATAATGGTAACTTTTTACTTATTTGATGCTCATAATAACCTTAGAATATAGATTTTGTTACAGACCAGGAAACTGGGTTTTAATGGAGAGAATCTTGTGGCAAATAAGTCAAAAGATTTGAAATTAAAAGCCTGTGTATTTTCTACTAGCCCTCACAGCCTTAAGCTATTACTTTTTTAAGCATAGGAGTGAATTTTTCTATTTAAAGTTTATATTTATCTTCTCAATCTGTGATTTAAAAAAATGAAGAGGTAATTCAAAATCTTTTGCTAAAAAAACTCTGTAATTGATAGTCCTTTAAAATTATAATTAAGAGTTCCCCCCTTACATAATTGCTAAAATTCTGCTCTTTTCCTGACATCTGTTAAATCTGTACTTTTCTATGAGATTTATGGCCCAATAAAAACACCCTTTTTTATCCCTTAGATTTTAATTATTATCAATTCTGATTTAATTAACCTCTCTAGGTATCTCCCTTGAGATCAAAGATTCTCAAAACAGTCTTTTTTAAAAATATTGGAGAAGATATTTTATTTCTGCTTGGATGAGATACAGAACCTTTGAGAAAGAACTAGATCTCCCAACTCTGAGGATGATGTAAATATTGATATACATTGAATGTCAGTATATTAAAATGCATATTAATGATAGAAAGGAGTGCAAACTCAGCAAGAAAAGTTCAGGCTCAATTTTCATTTTGAGCCAGGAACTTACTCCATCTTTATTAACCCCATTTGCTTACATGTCAACTGAGATTGTCTGAGTAATAAAATAGATAATGCATGAGAAAGTGTTCAGTAAAATTTAGCATAACACAAATACCAGGTGTCACTGCTCTAGGACACAGACTTCAGCACACTGCATTGCTTTTAGGTTTTTAAGCTTTCAGTTTTCTCTCTGGGGAAGAAGACCTGTTCGTGCTCTTCCATTGCCTAGGAGCCTATCCCCACCACCTGTTCTCTACCTCACAGTCTCCTTCAGACTTCTGCCTAGAGCGCGTTTCTTCTGGAAATCTTCCTCCATCCCCAGCCTGGGTTAGTTACCCTTCTGCCCTGCCCTTCCATCAGAATATTAGCACTCTGTAGTCTATGCTTGTCCAACCCACCTTTAAAATTAAGCTCTCTAAAAGGAAGAATCATATCTAACTTATATCCCTACCACTTACATCAGTTCACATTATTTGGTCGATGCTGAATAAATAGCTGCAGAATGAATTTTAAACAGCCAACTAGCAATTTCCATCTCATTACATCTAGACAACATGCACTGAGCCCTGAACACTTCCCAGGTATTATGAATGGGATTTAAATGATTTTATCCCTACTTAAAGGCGTGGTAGTACCAGGATACATATAAAAGACAATGCAGGATAACAGAGATATACTTATGAGTAAGTAGAAAATGCTTTAGACAGACAAGTACCCACATGTGGATAAAGAAAAAAAAATGTTTTATAGGGAATAGGAAAGTGTAAGGTGAACTTTCAGAATAGCCCTAGGTCATCAGTAGTCAAAACTATGACCTCAGATTGAACACCCCAAGCATCACACAGAGGCCACCCCTGGCAATAGGACAACTGCAAGCTGGAGAACAAGGAAGAAGTTTCACAGAGGAGGTGGCAAAGGAGAATGTTCTGCTTACAGTCACTATGGGCAGTGTCTCCATAGAGCTTTTGTTGCTGAGATTAAAAGGATTCATTCTCAGCACACAGCCAGCTTGTCAGGTCATTACTTTTACACAAGCAAATCTTCTAGTATATTCTCTGTACTAACTAGTATTTAGTTCCAAACATCCTTTCTGTGAAGGACCCTGATACACCATAACTCTCTGTTCACCTCAATGCTATTGAATTGCTTTGAAATGCATTATTTTCACTTTGGCAAATGCCGGCAGAAAGTTTCTAAGTGCATTTGATTCAGATCTGTCCTTTATAGTTTTGGCAATAGGTCTGACCAAATAAATTTTTCATTAGCCTTATTGAATTATGGCCATTAATTTTGACTCTACAAAAGACTATGAAAGAATAAGATTATTTCTAGCATAATTCAAAAGATGCAAAAAATAAGTCTAATTTGCATGAACCATTTGGCTTATAATTTTACTTTTACCAGAAGCCTTGAAAATAGATTATCAGTTCAAATGAATTTATCCTAACAAGGAGAAATCATAAAAAAAAGTACTAGTTTGATGACTTAAAGAAAAAAATTGTTACTTTTACTCTGCATTATGCACCTAAATCTACATAATTCTAAAAATGAACCATTAATAGTTCTATGAAATATAAAACTGTATACTTTGTGCATGAAGGAGTATATAATGATGAAAGAAAATATACATAAAATATTTATGGTAGAAGGGCAAGATGTAATAACATCACAGCAACATGAAATATTTTGTCAATGGGCATTTATAATTCCCTGTACATTGAGATGAAAATAGAAAGTAAACATTTTAAAAAACAGTGTTCTCATCCTCTTTCCAAATTAATCATCTTTAGAACATTCCAAGTCATAGATATATAATAGTGATGTTTGATTTTGACAGTGTTGATCACGGGATTTTCCAACATCAGTGTGTTATTCATGCAAAGACACCTGTCAAAAAGAATATCATTTGGGGGCTTCCCAGTGGCACAAGGGGTTAAGTCTTAGTACTATGATGCTATCAGCAGCTACTGCAGCAAAAGTTCAATCCCTGGCCAGGGAGCTGATCCACAGGACACGGCAGACCTCTCCTGTCTCACCTGCTGCTCCCCTCATCAGTATATGTCAGTAGATCCAACTGTTCTGCTCCCCACTCTGTCTCTGGTGAATTATCTCATACACACATACATATACACACACACATATCTGCAACTCTGGCCTACACCCCAACTCTTGTACGCATAAATAAAATAAATCTTTTTTAAAAAAGAATATCAGTTGGAAGACTAATTCCATCACAGTCAAACTCTGATAGATAAACCATCATATTGATGGCTGGCAAAAATGTGTCATTCATACTTTAGCTTTGGTGCTGAGTCTAGGACAACCTATCATTGTGATGGACATGCACCTTACATAGCTTAAACATCCTTTAAAATTTGACAGAAAGCGCTCTTGCCAATGCTGAGAAGCATGAAAAACAGGAAATTCAGGCTTGGAACATACTGTTTACAGTACCTAGAAATCCTTGGAATTATTCTCAGCAAATGTTCAATAAACATCTGTTGATGAACTAAACCTGTGCAAATTTTATTGTCATTTCCTTTAATCTTCACACTGGGAAAAGAGTGAATTTCTTACATTCAGGATTTCATTGTATTCAAACATATGATAGTGCCATGTTTTCTGTTGAATTTGAGGCATGTATGTGTGAGGGAACAAAGATGAAAAGTGTACCTACGAAGACCTGTTTAGAAAGCTATCAGTACCGACTTCACTACTTCTTAATCTTTTATTTATTTTCTTATAAATTTATTGTTTTAATTGAGGTAACATTAGGACACCTCCATCAAGCATCACCACTGTAGTCACCTACTGTTAAATCTCACCCATAGCTCATTTTGCTTCCATCTCTCCGTTATGGCCCCTGCCCAACCCTCCCCCACCCCAGATGCTTCCATTGCATAGCGTATATTTAATAACCAGGTACTCTCGAGGGAGCTCTGCAAGCACCAGCTCGATCACTGTAACCTTCAGTAGGTCTCTACAACTTCCACCAGGCCATGTGACCTTGTACTGTCTTTTTTATCTCAGTTCCTTGGGGTCATAGTCTTAACTGAAAGAGCTGATTAAATCATGAACACAGAGTCCATTATATTACATCATTTAATCTCAACCTGAACCTTGATCTTCCTAGCAAATATATATTGACTTCTGAGCTTTCTACTCAACCTACTGTTTTCTCTCTCTAAAGACCAATGATCCTCTTTACAATCCTATTTTTAGCAGATATATTCCCCCTAGACTATATGTTTACTGATGGGAGTACTCCTTTGGTGAATTTACATAGTCCTAATAAAAAGAGTTAAATCAAAGACTTGTTATGACTACATGAAGTGACAAAAGCACATAAGAATTACCAAGAAGTGAATTCTATGCAGCAGACAGAAAGAACCCCTATCGTAACTGTATCAGATTAGAAAATGTTTTCACATCAAAAGAAAATCCACTGTTTTCAACACAGGAGAACAAATTTCAGAGATGCAAGTATTCAGAGATTTTCAAAAAGAAAAGTCCTCAAAGGAACAGATTGCAAATATTAGAAAAATAAGCTTCCCTAGTTTCTAGAACCAAACAGAGATTTACAGTAGGTATTACAGTGGAGAAAGCTATGCACACACAGTTGATGAAGCTTTTGTATTTTTGACATGAACTTTGAACACTACAGACAAAGAACTGAAATGTCCCTGTAATTAGGATGAGGAAGGCAAGCATTCAAACACAGACAACTTGGGGCTTGGAACAGATGGGACTTAGAAAAGACTCGCTGAATGACTAAAAACAAAAACAAGAAAAAAAATAGCAGCAGGGCAGAGATATTTCCCTGAGGTTTTCATTAATTCTTCATTGAAAATATACCAAAAATTTAACAATCAGAAACTTACTATATGTTGGCATAATTTGTTATCTATAATTTATACTTGTATTTATTTGAACTGCTAAGTGAACTTCATATATTTCTAAGTAGTTTTTTGAGTATTCAAAGTAATCTTACTGTCCTCAGAAGTCTTGATTTAAGATGTTAATTATATATTTCAAATATCATCGACTTAACAAAAAAAAAGATGTACCTGGTCATTAGGTATCGGAGACCAAATAAACAGTCCCCACTAGAGAATGATGCACTGCTGAGGTCTGAACTTTGATGTGGTCTTAATCCACACCATCACTCTCAGAGTCTTAAATTCATCTCAGTACCAAGCACAAGACGATCAAGCTCCCTAGCCTGGGTTTTCACCTGGAAACTCATTATCACCTTATAATAGCTGTTCAACACATTAACTTCCTGAGCAAATTTGAGTTTGTTACCTGGTCTTTCTGGGAATCCAGAACATCTGAGTATCTGGTTCAACAGAATCTGGTAATAGGAGAAACTGAGGCCCCTATCAAGTGAGCTCAATGGAGGCCATAATAAATCCTGACCACATCTCTGAGGGAGGCTGAGCTAGAGATAGGTGTTAAGGAAGTGGCTCTTGAATTTAGGAAACAATATTACCTGGAGCATTTGTGTAAACATAACTTGCCAAAGTTCAGTTCCTGGATTTGATTCAGCCAGTCTAGGACAGAACATAAAATTTCACATTTATTACAAGCTTCCAGGGGATAGTTTTTCCTTATCCAAATGCTACACATGAAGAATCATGTTCTGAGTGAGTAGGCAGCCGTGTATGTCAAGAGGTTAGATGGGGGGGTTAAATAAATGTGGGGTTCAACATACATGTGCTTCACTAATTCACAGGCATCCCCTCATTGATTTCACACAGAATGAGCTATCAATATGTGTGTTTTTAAATTGTGATCTGAGTAAAGCTAATGCGACTATCATTTCATCCAAGAAACTTTGAGTACCTACTGTGTAGCAGATGCTGAGCTAGGCACTACACATTCAGAAATGAAACAATCCTTGCTCTCAGAAAGAGCATTCTATTTTCAGATGTTTAAAACAATGATTCTTCCATCCCATAAATCATGTTGCCTCTGGCTTCTGATTTAATGGCTTTTCATTTCTGAGGGAAGTCAGATGCTGCCGAGAATAAAGAAATCATTGTTCAGCTTTAAACTTCAAAAAAAAATATTTTCTTGAGTCCATAGCATAATAATAGTCATGAAAGCTCAGGCTTTGTTTAGAAACAAAATGCTTTCCTAAGTCCCAGAGTCTTACTTTTACATATCAAGAGCAAAGCTTGCAAGTCTGAGCACTCAGTTTTACTCCATAGAATAGGGAGAACTTGGTGGAGGCACAGTTCCTGTCATAGAGGAAGGAAAAGTACAAATTTCTCTGGCCTCTGGAAGGAGGACACAGTTAAATTTAAAAAGAAATTTCAGTAAGACTGGGATAATGTAGTTGCTTCTCTGGAATTCAGTGCCTAATGCCCTAACCATGAGCTCACAGGAACAGATACCTGACGACAGAAACACAACAAAAATCCCATATAGCTTAAAGAAGAATCCAAATGTTATTAAGGTGTTCTGGACCCATCGCCCCAATCATATCCAATATGTCACAACAATAGAGAATATTGTTCTTGGAGTAAGATGTCTAGATGATGATCCAGAAATATTGCTTTCCTCTCTCCTTACTTTCTGCTCACAGCAGAAAGATACAGAACTCTTCACATGACAGAAGGAACGATGTAGGAAGGATGCAAAAGGTACCTGAAAATGTTTGAAAATCAACATTCTTATTGAAGTCTCACTGCGGTGAAAGACAATGGGTCCCTACAGATACTATTTGACCTCTAAAGGACAAGGCTAAAATGTTTTAAAATTGCATTGTTGACTTCTTTGGCATCACATAAACTAAAATTGTAACAACACAGAGGAAATTGGCAAGGACCTTTTGCAAGTATGACACAAATTTGTGAAGTGTTCCATATTTCTTTAAGTACCCAACAACAGATGAGTGGATTAAAAAAGATGTGTAAATTAAAAAAAGATATCTGTCTATATATATATATGTATACATACACAAACACACACACATACATAGCTGTAAAAAGAGATGAAATCTTGCCTTTGGAACAACATTTATAGAAGCAGAGGGGGTTATGCTAAGTGAATTATGTCAGAAGGGACAAGTGTGCTTGGTGGAAGGTTTCAGTTTCTACTGATGGTATAAGGTAGGCTCTCACAAACACCCTTTAGAATTGTAGTTGTCTAGTGGGTTTGTGCTGAATCTTGACCAGGAATCAATTCCTGGTAACCTGTTTTAGTTTGAATTCTACATTCCTGGAGAAGTCACTGGGACATACAGTCACTATACCTGCCTCACTCAGAGTTTTGAAGAATGTGATGAATTCCCAAAGAAAGAAACAGAAGATTCCAAAGGCAATTGGAATAGGACCACTGTCACCTTGAAGATCATCCTCCCGCCTTCAGCAATGGCTGCTAGTAAGAATATCAGTGAAAGGCAGCTAGCCCACCCACAGGCTCCCAAGCTAGTGAGTGAAAATCTTATATAAATCATTGGATGGGAAAGGACCTTTATGATACTTCAAGGAAGCAGAAATTATTTCCTCAGGTGATTCAAATTTCACAGAAGAAAAAAAAAAAAAAAACACTGTGTGAGGGCTATTTTTTTTCCTGCCTATAATGCTCTTTCTAGTCCTTCTTTCTTACTTTCTCTTGATGAACCCACAGAAAACCAGCAGTTAATAACTACATCAGGTTATTCTGCTATAGGGAGGAAGGCTTCCCATATTATTGACACAACTATAGGACACAGTTCAGAGAGAGTGGTCAATATTGGATTTGACTATGTTCTTATTTCTAAAATCTGATATTCCCCATGTAATGCCATGCTTTCTCCAACAATGTACCTGAAAAGTCATAGATCATGTTCATTAATTATGTACAAGAAAAACCTGTGGGCTTTTATTTAAAATCTTCAGTTTTTTGTTGTTGTTGTTTGTCAATAAGTGTTTGAACTAAGTCTGTGATAAATGATTATAAGGAAATAAAAGTTTTTAATTAAAGGGAATGATTTTTGAATTGGAGATTCTCCAAGCTCATGATGTCTGAGAACTTTGAGGAATTTTGCAAACTGCCAGCCTAGTCTTTCAAGTAGAACTGACTCTGTGTTAACGAAGCTTGCCTCTGATAAGCAGCTGGGAAAAGTCAAGGATAAGCAGCCAGGAGCCACAAAAAAAAAAGTGGCCAAGGATAATTTTGTCTGCAAAGAGAAGTCAGTGTTTAGATAAGAATCCTTGCAGAGGTGTAGGGTGAAAAGGACAGCAGATTGGAATTCAACAATCCAGGTGCTATTCCAGTCTCTGATATCCATTCCTAGGGCAACTCATGGAAGATAATACAACTTTTCCTGCTCAATTTATGCATCTGCAAGATGAGGGGATTGAATCATATAGTTCCCAAAACCTCATCAAGCTTCACCATGCTCTGAATCCATAACACATGAATAGTAAGTGCATGATCTAAAGTCAGGTGCTTATTTGGAAACATGCCCTGAATATCATTAATTAAAGATTTAATTAATAGCACCCCTTTTAACTAGAATTATATTTTGCTGAAAACAAATGCATTGTTGATTTTTTTCTAGCTAAGTTATCCAAAGCTAAGAAAATAAGAGTTGCTAATGGCTTATCTCTACCATCTGGGTTTTCTGGAACAATGCCAATTTTATGTAGTCTGTTGAATTGCCCATTCCCACCACAAATTTGAAATTTCCACCATTTGTCATCCACTTATATCTCCTTGACTGCCACTTATGACCCAAAGTGGCACAATATTACTATCAAAAATGTTTGCAGGGCCTCCCTGGTGGTGCAAGGAGTTAAGCACAGCACTACGAAGCTATCCGTAGCCTCTGCAATATGAGTTTGATCCCTGCCAGCCAGGAAGCTACCCACAAGGCAAGGCAGACCTCTCCTGTCTTGCCCACTGCTCCCCTCAGCAGTGTGTTTCAGTCTACCTGTTCTGTTCCCCACTCTGTCTCTGGTGAATCCTCTCACCCACCGCATCTCTGGCCTGTACCCCAGCTCTTGTATGCATAAAAAAATAAATCTTTAAAAAAAAGAATATCACATCATTCTTTAAAAAAGAAATGTTTTCAGCTTTTTGCCTTGCAAACTGTCTTCAGAGTACCTCTACCAATACACAGTTTCTGTCTATAGAGACAACAATAATTAAAAGAATTGGGAGCAAAACTTTATTCCCACAGAAATATGGAAAATGTAGCCCTGTGACTTCTATTCACCACTAAATAAAATATTTATGATCAAAATATCCCTTTGAACCCTCCAGTATTTTTAGGTTCTACAAACTTTAATATTTTGTTGCTAAGGGTGTTGGATCAATTATTAACTTGCAGGAACCCAGCCCTCCTCCTTGCTGTGTGGATCTGGGTGTCAAAGGAAGAGCAGGTCATATAGACAGTCCCAGTCAGGGGCTGGCTCACTAGTGCTCTTGTCTTATACTGTCTCCTGCCTTCAGTGGATCTGTTCCTCCTATTGTTGTTGTGGTCACTGCCCTTCAAGTTGCTGCAGCTCCCCCAAAGTCAGGCAAGTGGTGGCACTGACTACATCTACACTTTTCACTACTGCAGACAAAACTGCATAACTCTCTGAATTTCCATGTTCCCTTTTCCAGTTGACAAGCTGTAGCCAGTCCGTAGGAGATATCCCACAGTAGAGTTGGGTGTTTCAAAGAAATCCAGAGTCTTTTGTTTTGTTATTCAGCCTTGTATTAGTTTCCTAGGACTGCAGTACCACACAGCATGGCTTGAACAACACAATTTTTCCTCAGTTCTAGATTCCAAAAGCTCTGAATCAAAGTGTCAGCTGCACCATGCTCCTGCTCAAGGTTCTAGGGAAGAACATTACCCAGTCTTCCCACTTCTGGTGTTCCAGATATTCCATGGTTTGAGCAGCATAACCTCGCTCTTCACTCTCATCTTCACATAACCTTTTCCTGTATGTGTCTCACTTCTGGGTGTCATTTATTAATTATATTTATTGTATTTAGAGCCCATCTGGATAACCCAGAATAGTCTCAGCTCAAGATCCTTACTTAAAATTTGCAAAGTCCCTTCTTAAAATTAGGGTCAAATTTCAGGCTCTAGGATGTGGTGGAGATACACACACACACAATGTATTGAGTAGTGTGCTGGAGCTAGATCTTATCAGCTCATATATTTTTAGGAAGTTTGTGAGTCAGTTAAATATACAATATTAAAAATGAATTTATATATGCTTGCAATTAAGTTATATTCAAAAGAAAAAATACTCAAAAATCATAATTTTCTATTTCATTACAACTTACTAATTCACCAGTGTGAAGCTATCATCTGTAAACACCAGAATTTAGTTCATTTCACTGTGGACTTCACATTACCTGAAATAGGAAAACAGAAACTGATTCCCACATCTCTCAAAGACAGACAAGTAACCCAATGACAGATGAATTCAATATATGTATGTTGCACATCCATCTATAAGTTTCTTTGAAACTTTATCACTTCATGCTCCCTCAGCCCTTCTTAAAAGTTACATTCTCTCCCAATTCATTAAGCATGCAGCTCCTCTTATAATTCTTTGCTGGCAAGAAAATCAAAACATGAAAGCTCTAATCCTAGTAAATTAGGTTAGATGTTTTAAATACATCAAATACAACCCATTTCCACCTGAGGGAAATCAACCTACTTCTCTGGACCAGTCATACTCTTCTGAGTGTCCTACTTACTGATATCTTAAACCATCGCAACATGGAATACTATCTGGCATCCTCACTGGGTAGAAGCTGGAAGCATTTAGGGTCATAGTATTACTTACTTTATTATCAAGCTAAAATGCATAAGATCTTAAATGTCTAGTAGAATGTATAGTAACGGCTGTCAATCCAAAATCCCTTTACTCAACTCTCCTTTGCTGACCATGTCATGATTATATTTGGAATATTCATCTTCCTTTACTTTGTAATGTATCTAGGAAGGTGACCCCACCTTCTCAGAGATAATTTAACACATCCAAATGTAGCATGGTGATCCTATTCCCTTGTTAGTGATCATTCAGAGACTGGGTTTGTGACATATTAGTGGCCAATAGAAGTCTGCTAGGGACATCTGGGAAGGGTTTCCCCATGCATTAGAAGCAGCACACCGGAGGGCCTCCTGGTAGGGCAGGTGGTTGAGTGCCGCACTGTGAAGCTGTCTGCAGCCTCTGCAGCGCACATTTGATCCCAGCTGGCCAGCGAGAATCCCACATGGCAAAGCAGACCTCTCCTGTCTCGCCCGCTGCTCCCCTCAGTGTATTTGTCAGTGTATTTCTACCCAGCAGTGTATTTGTCAGTCTGCCTGTTCTGTTCCCCGCTCTGTTTCTGGTGGATCCTCTCACCCTCCTGCACATCTGGCCTGTGCCCTGGCTATGTATAAAAATAAATAAATAAATAAATAAATAAATAAATAAATAAATAAATAAATATTAAAAAAAAAGAAGCAGCACACCAGAAAAGATGTCCCATCTTCTTGCAGTGGATAGCCATACTTCTTGAAGTACTTCATAGTGTAGTAGCTATGACTAGTGCAGTATAGTCTTAGATTGTGACAGGAGACAAAAGGGTGAGCCTGATGAAAAAAAAAAATAAAATAAAATAAACTGAATTTCTTCCATTGTTAATGAGTTTATACATTTCTTAAGGAATTTTATATATCTACATAATTTTACATATCTAAGTAAAATATATGAACAATGAATTAGAAAGATGTACATTGAATACACTAACATGGGAGCATGAGATGAAAGTAGATGTTTGATTCTTAAAGATGCCATAACTAGCACAAACTAATGGCTTATAACAACAGAAATTTATTTTCTCACAGTTCTGGAGGCAAGAAGTCTGAAATCAAAGCAGGGTCACCACCCTCTGAAGGCTCTAAGGTAAAATCATTCTTTACATGTCCCACTTTCTGGTGGCTTCAGATTTTCTTGACTTGTGGCTGCTTAACTCCCTGCTCCTTCTTCACACCCTGCTCCTTCTTCACATTGCTCTTTCCTTCTTATCCATCTATTTCTCTCCTGTCTTTTATGGATATTTGTCACCAAATAATTCATGATGGTTTTATCTTGAGATTATAATTTAATTACATCTGCAAAAACCCTTTTTCCAGATAAATCACATTCACAGGTTACAGGGATTAGAACACAGACATATGCTTTTGAGGAACACCACTCTAACCACAACAATCAATACTGATGATAAAGGAAAGTAAAATTAAACAGGGACCCTGCACATGCCTGATGATGACTTTGTCCATTTAACTGTAATAGTGTCCCCAGACCAAAAATAACTTCCCAAATCATACAGAAATGTTCTACATTCAGATAGGGAGGAAGTGATCTGTATTACGAGTTTAGCTGTAAGCTGAGCTCAATTCTGAACAGCCAGATTCAAAGTGGGGCAAATTAAAGGACAAACAGTCAATATAGATGACTTCTGTCAAGTGTATCATGGAGGAGCCCTAAAAGGTGCTCTTAATGGGCTTCAGCATAAATTTAACTTTAAATCCTCTCTGAGAAGAAGAGGCTTGTATTAACTGCTGCAATTTGATAGGAAATACTCAAGAGTATTTGGCATGATGATTAATGATGTTGAGCAGCTTTTCATGTATCTGATGGCCACCTATGTGTCTTCAAAAACATGTTTATTTATATCTTTACTCATTATTTAATCAAATTTTTGTGGCATGCTATTGAGTTGTATAAGTTCCTTATATATTTAGGGAATTAACCCTTTTTTATCTTACATTATTCCTTTGTTAAATAAACATGAATGGAGGTCTTCTGTGTCTCTATAACAGCATAGTCACTATATATGGGAAGATGAAAATAATAGTACATGAACTTAAAAAGGCAAAAGATTCATACGAATGAAGAGAAACAAGAATAGTGCATGAACTTTTCTTGCATGATGACAATGAAATATCCCAGGTGTTCTTTCCTATCGCTTCAATTATCTCCCTTGCTCTATTTCAAAATAGATCCAAAAACCCTTTTGTCTTTTCAACATACTGACTAACATACACGATTAACCATAATTGTACTCTGATCTTTACCTGTGTTTCTTTAACTGACATTTAAAGCCTTTTACTTTAAACCTAAAGGTTCAATTTGTTCGCCCATTTATCATCTTTTTTTTCTTACTGAATGAAAAGCAATTCTACTAAGTGCCCACAGATACCTCTGGGAAGGCAAACCCTGCATATCTCCAACTCTAAGACTTTTCTAAAGATATCTAAATGGATGTCACCGTCAATCACTGTATTGAAACCAGTGCTTGAGCTATAAGTCCAGTTTTCAAATTGTCATTTCACAGAGACTATAGACTCTGACTACAAGATAAAGTAAGTTAATGACAGTTCAGGACACAGTTCAGAAATTCTCATTTATCAAATATTATGCTGAGATGGTATCACTGAAATAATATTTATTTACTTATTTAAAAGGCAACAAAATATCAAAATTAACTGTAGATTAGAAATGACAAAAAGAGAAACAGGACTTCAGTAAAGACTTACCCAACAAAACAAAAACTTAACCAAGAAAAATTATTTTTTTAAAGATTTATTCATTTACTTATAAAAGCACTGGGTACAGTAAGAAGTGCGGGAGGGTGAGAGAATTCACCAGAGCCAGAGCAGGGAGCAAAACAGGCAGACTGACGGAATACACTGCTGAGGGGAGCAGCGGGCGTGGCAGGAGAGGTCTGTGCGCCATGTGGGGCCCTCGTGGGCGGCAGGGGATCGAACCCAGCACTACAGAGGCTGCGGGCAGCTTCACAGCCCAGCACTCAACTGCTGCGCCACCAGGGGCAGCCCAAGAAAAATTATTTAAGAGAATACATCACATGGAGAAACATTCATTCACGAAAAGCTACTAAATATTGGGAAGGGCAGTGAAGGTGCATGACATTAGTCACAACTCATTCATGCTACAAACCTTTCCCTGAGGATCTCTACCCCAGGCAGGTACAAGCAAGACAGTGGTGAGTTTGTTTAGTCAAGTCACTAATCAAATAAATGACCAAGCAAACAAAACAGCAGTTTCTGGGGATATCAGTGTCCAGAGTTACTATATTATCTAAAATATCCACTTTTCAACCAAAAAGTATGATATGTATGAGGTAACAGAAAATGTGACCCATACACAGAAAACAAACAGAAAAAAAGGCAGCAAGGATTGCCTTTGAAGAGGCCTAATGGGGGATTGCACACTCAGAGACTTCAAAACACCTATTAAAAAGATGTGCAGAAAAGTAAATAAAGCCATGCTTTGAAAAGTAAAAGTATTGTGACAATGACTCTTCAGATAAAGATCAATAAATAGATTTAAATTGTCAAAAAGAAACAAATTGAGCACAGATCTTAAATAGAGATTATACGATCACAAGAACAGAGCAGGGGGACATATGAAGAAAATGAATAATCTCTCAAAGAATTACATGACACCATACATGCAAACCAACATATGTGTAGTGGGAGGGAGAAGACAAAGGAAAGCATTATTCAAAGAAATAATAGCTGGAATATTTTAAAATATGATTTTCTTAAAAGTTACTAATCTATATTTATGGAAATACTTTTAGTTATTTTAAACTATCTCTGCCTCCCCAGCAATCCTTCCACAATTATTGGAGGTCTGCCTGCTGCTTTATTTGCCTCCTGGACTCTACAGGATCAGCATCCTGAGCTCAGTAATACAGACTCACCAAATCAGAAAGCTAGTCGCTGCTTGAAGGCAGTTATTGCCTCTGCCCTGTCACATGGAGTTGCTGGATACCTATTCTCCTCCTGAGCCCATATGACCTGGCATTCTACAGTGTCAGTTTCCCCCTTGTTCCACATTTTCTAGCCTGCCAGAATCAGCTCCTAACCCCCAAGTGGTACCCACTCAATCCAGCTGTGATCAGAGCTAGGACGTCAGTTCAGATATTTAAAAACTAAACATATGTTAATTATCTTTTAAGGAAAAATCCTGAATGGTAGATATTGTCTGCCCATTTTGGAGATAATAATAATATTGGAGTTTAGAGAGTGTAAAAACCTTGCAAGTAAATGGTAAAGCAAGGAAATTATCTGATTCCTTTCTACTGTACAGACCTCCAGATGTTCTGTCTAAGCACCTTTATTCTTTCCTCTGTTGCCATAGGCTATATTGTTGAATAGTTCTATATTGCTACTGAAATAAATTATCCACAAATTTATTGGCTTAACAACACAAGTTGTCTTATAGTTCTGTCCATCATAAATCTGCTGTAGGTCTCTTGATGTTAAATCAAGGTATCACCAGGGATGCATTCCTTCTGGACACTCCAGAGGAAAATCCATTTCCTCACCTTTTCAGCCTCTAGAGACTGTTGCATTCCTTGGCTTATATAGCCCTTTCATCTTCAAAGCCAACAATGGCTGACAAGTCTCCTTCATCTCATCCCTCTGCTACAGGTTCCTCTTCTGCCCATTCCACTGTAAAGATTACATTGGATCCACCAGAAAATCCAGGTTAATCTCCCTATGTTAAAGTCAAGTTATTAGTAACCTTACTTCCATCTGCAACTTAACTCTTCATTGTCATGTAGGGTACCATATGCACAGGTTCCAGAGACTAGGATGTAGACATCTTTGGGGGCTATTATTCTGCCTACCACGTAGGATGGGTATGACTATATACTGTAACAGTATAACAATCTCAGTTTCCCTTCCTTCTCCCTCCTTACTTCACATCCATGCCCTACCTACTCCCACATCCTTTTCATCTATTAGGCTCTGCCTTTTAACACACTTCAGGGATTGTTTCCTGTCCCAACACTTCTTTTTTTATTCAAAACTTGCATCATGATTCACATGTTGTCTTCCTCATTCATATGGATTTCCACACTTACCAGCTCAGTGATCAGCTAAATTGAACCAAAATGCCCATGATTGATAATAGCTGGATATATTATTCCTGCTGCAAAATACTGACATTTTAGTAGAGTAGCTATCCCATGCATTAATGTGAAAGAATTAGCGGAGTCAATATGGTAACATGTCCTTTCATGGATTCTGTCTGACATACTCTGAGAACTCAGGTTTGAGTGGGATCCAAATTTTACTTAAGTCTGCCAGAATGGTCAGGGGCTGTTATGAGTTAAGGTTTCTTTGTTCTTGTTACAAGTGACAAAAACAGGTTTTGTGGTCTTTTTTTTTCCTGTGGCCAAGCTAAAGGAAAACTTATAACAAATCAATAGCTATGAACCAGTATTGAAAACAGGGCAAAAGCAAGGGAAGAACTTAAGGAGGACCTTGTCAGGAAGCTTCAAAACAAGAAAAATCTTCAGTATGTCAGGGGTTTTGTCTGTGTGTTTTGCTTTTATTCTTATTTTTAAATATTTACTTATTTATGCATATAAGAACTGGGGTACAGGTCAGAGGTACAGGGGGTGAGAAGATTCACCAGAGAAAGTGGGGAGCAGAACAGGTAGATCTACTGAAATACAATCCTGAGGGGAAAAGCGAGTGAGACAAGAGAGGTCTGCTGTGCCATATGGGTTGATCCCTGGCCGGATGGAGATCAAATTAGTGCTGCTGTGGCAGGTGATAGCTTGATAGTGCAGTGTCTTTAACCCCTGAGCCACCAGGGAGGCCCTGATTTTATTCTTTATGCTATTTTCCTTCAGGGAAAGAATTTGAAAGCCACAAGTTGGCCAAGCTTAGCTTTATGTCCATGCTTGACTCTTGCTATGGCAACAAAAGGGAACGTCTGTTAGGGAAGAAATGAAGACCTTGAGGCCACCCTCTAGTTCATTTGTGAGAAAGCAGAAGTGGAACAGCCTCCTTGTCAGGGTTCAACCAGAGAACCAGAGCAAAAGGAGATACTTGTTAAAATATTTATCACAAAGAATAGGCTTCCATGATCAAGGGGACTAGCTAAGCAAGTCCAAACTCCTCAGGTCTAGGAAGGTCAGTCTAAAACTCTCAGGTACAGTATAAAATTGCTGCTCACAGGCAGAATTTATTCTTGCTGAGGGAAGTCTCAACTCTGCTTTTAAGGTCATTGAAATGATTGAATTAGGCACATCCAAATTATTGAAAGTAATCTCCAAATTTAGAACCAACTGATTATGGATCTAAATAACATTTACAAAATACACTCACAGAAATATCTGGACCAGTGTTTAATTAAATAACTGGGCACAGTAAGGTAGTCACGATGATACATCTACATCAGAAGACCATCATAGATGAAGAGTAGCAGAATAGGGCAGCTCAGTTTACAGACTCACCAAAAATTACCTACAATGTGGGGAAAATAATTCACAAAAAATAAATGCATGGGAAGATACAAGGAAGAGTCCAGGGATTCTGGACAACCAAAAACATGCTCGCTGCAGAGGTTGGAGAGGATATTTTCACAGAATAAGTGGATAATTCATAGTGCAAAGGGTTCCTCCACCAGACTGGAACTTCCTATCAAATGTGCCTCTGTCAAGTACCCATCCATTGAGCTACTATCTATGAGTCACCACAGTCCTTTGCATCTTTAATACCTATAAAGCAAAGCAACCTCCACGTGGTAAGTAATTTAAAGTTATCAATTACATGATAATTTTGTTACAGATATTATTTTGAAGGCAGAGGAACCCACAGGAACCCTCAAATTACAACTTATGGGAAGTTACTGTTTTAGCCTAATTCAGTGGTCATTTGAGTTGGAGAAACACAAAGTGTATCAATCTTTCTACTACCAGTATACCCGCAGGGCATGAGAGAAATTCACCATACTCAGGAAAGCTACTCTGTATTATCAACACAAAACAAGTGTGTGGTGGAGACATGATAAATCTGAAGTCAAAACTTCAAGAGATGTGTCTGTCAAATAATAAATTCAGGTGATGTCTCATTTCCTCAGGAGTTTTCAAAACGCTGAGGATAAAGTTGAGCTGAAGCCTCACCTCTGCATGTTCCATCACCTGAACTGTTAGTTTCTTTCTCCCCTACCATTCATTTTTCCAGTTTGGGTAAACTCTCCCTTTCTTGGTTGCCTATCATCTTTCCCACTTTCATTTCCTCTATAAACACCATTTCTGCTGCATCTTCAAAAGCTTATCTCCTCTTCACAGCTGTCTGTTCAAAGTTGAGAGCCTGACACTGATTTAAACAGCTTGAATTGCTCTGAAATAAATTCCTCAGGGCAGAGACCAATTTCTTACACATTGTCAATAGCTGAATACAGTGTTCGTTCTTCATAAACACAGTATGAATATAAATAACAGGAAGTCCAAAAATAGGGTAGCAAATTCTATATATTATACAATTAAAATCTTATGCTTTGGATTGAATTCTGAGTACCCCCAAAAGAAATCAAAAGGTGGAGTTCTACTCTACTGTATGAAAAATAGGCCTTTACAAATGGAAAATTGGGGATAATTTCAGCATGAGGGTGATGTCCAAGAAAATTGAATTCTTATTCTACTATGCCTGGACACTCTGTGGTAGGGAATGTTAGTTGTTCACAATTGTCCCTTTTCTCCTAGGCCTTCCTGTGTGAATAACAGATTTCCCAAGTCTACTGACTTTGGACTTACCCTGCTGACTTTGGACTTACTAGTGGAATGGAAGTGGATATGGCAAGAGAAGATGTCTTAAACGTGATTGTACATTTTGCCTTTTCACCTCTAGAGCTCTGAAATGTCATCCTATATTCAGAATGGAACCCCATCATGATTCCAGAATGACAAGATACCTGGAATATACCTGAACCCTCCCCCCAGCCTGGAGCCTGGTCCAGCAAACCCAGATGATCCCATTTAAGCACAGCACAGCCATACTTATCTCATAGACAAGAGAATAGGAAATAAATGCCACTAAGATTAGACACTTGGAAGATTCATTTACATAATTTACCAAAGTGACGTAACTGTTAATAACTTTAGGCAGCACTATTGTTGTTACATATATTCTCTGTTCCATGTATCACTTAATTTCTTCACTTCAAAATTAGTACTAACAAAATATATCACTATTGCTTATTAGGTGAGAAAACTTAGACACGATATTAAATGACCCAAACTCAGATGGGTGGTAGAGTAGTAGAAACTTGGTCTTATCTAGGAAACATCACAAGCCCTGATCTCTAACCAAACTAACAAGAGTTGGTTGAGGTGATGGGGGTTGGGGGGTGAGACATTGGGGTAGTCCAGGGCTCTAGTTTCCTAGGAAAGTGCTTATTTCACTTGGCTAGTCCACAGCATTGAGGCAGCTAATTTACAAGTCTTTTGATAAATATTACTACAATGTTGGCATTAGTGAAAAAAGAAAAAAAACAGGCAGGAAATTAAATTAAACCTATTAAAGACTGGTTTAGACCAGTGGAAGATCTGCTCTTCAAAGTATTTGAGGTATTGGATGAAGACCAGAAAGTCAAAAGAATTTACACAAAATAAAATGCCATAGCCAGCTGGCCAACAAACATTAGTATTCACAACAAAGAGAACCACTACCTGCCAATTCAAGAAAAAAACAGCAGAATGAAGTAGAATTAAAAACTCTTTTTCCTTTCTAGGTAGATTTGTCAGAAGGCCCTAACTTAGCTTGGTTTGAAATGTGATTTTGTATTGGCTAGCTAAGGTTTTTTCAAGGGTATTGCCTCAAATATAACTACTTTGATGGCCAAGAAGTAGGCAAAGACTTTTCTAGACATCTGTGAACAATGTGACTCAAAAAGAATACAGGGAATCTAAGATTTCTAAGTAATATAGAGAGGATAGGTGTCTGTCCTCTGAGTGGAGCTGACATTGGGAAGCTTCTGCTTGTGGTCAGCAAGAGGTCTTGATGGAAATATCCTGAGCAAGGACCCAGCCCACTTTTGCCACTGAGTAGCCTCAGATCAGTGGATATAGCAATGTTTGAAGAGAAACTCTAGAAAATAATGTATCAGCCAAAACAATGGCTAATATTTTCTTCCATTTTAGTAAACATGTCAAGTTGAGGGAAAAATAAACTGGTCTATTTGCCTCAAAAATGTCAAAGTTATGAAAGTCAAAGAAAAACTGAGGGCCATTAAAACACACACACACACACACACACACACACACACCAAAAACTGAGGAACTCTTCCCAATTAAAGGAGACTGAAAGGACAGGACGACCACATGTGACATAATGTCCTGGAAGGAATCCTGGAAATTACTTTTCTTTCACTAATAAGAAACTAGTGGGGTAAATGGTGAAACAGATAAAATACTGCAACAATTATACCTCATATTGGTTGTGATTTTGATTATGTTGTCATTGTAGAAAATACATACTGAAGTAGTTAGGGGCAAAAGGATTATTTGTCTGCAACTTTCCCTCAAAAGCTTCAGAAAAAGTGGATTTTTAGTCCACTGGTAATTATTTTTTTGTACATGATCTTAGATGGCAGTCTAATCTTATTCCCTCCATATGCTTGGGACATAGGGTAACTCATCAAATAATTCAACTTTACCCACTAAATTTAAATTGCCTTTGTCATGTATTATAGTCTCATATCTAAGATCTATTCTGTTTTGTTCATTGCATCTATTTTCCATTCCTATGCCAATATGATACTGACATGACATTATGGTATGTTTTATTATCTTGGAAGACAAGGTCTATCTCACATTTGCATATATGTATGAAAAGACATACAAGAAAGGTACATACCTATATATATATAACTTTATATATATACTTTTTATATATACCTTTATATACTTTTTATATATACCTCTATACATACCTCTGTATGTATATACATGTGTGACTTATTTATCTTATGTATGCATGTGCATATTCTTGCACTCATATCTGAAAGCTACTACTCCTCTAACACTTACTTGAAATTAATGAAAAAAATCCCTAATAAAATGCTCTATATCCTACCATCTTCTACTTCTCCATAAGATTACTCATTTAGCATACATGCATTTCACTCCTTGACCCTCCCTACCAAAGTTGAGGAAGAAGTTGACATGATTTCATTCCCTTTGTACCTCACCTCAAATCCTGTGATTTACTAAGATACTAATTTTAGTTCTAAACTATTAATTAAATTTCTGTTGCAATGTGTTCCTTCTGTATTTTTAGCACATTTATCATACTTAGCATATTTACTTAGCATTTATGTTACATATTCTCAGTCTATCATTATCCACTTATGTCTAAGTAAATACACAAATAAGCATTTATTCATCCTCAGATTCCTTGTTCACAATTTCCACTTCATTTCACATTTCCCTTGTTTGATTACTCATTTCTCTTTAGTTGTTTGTTTTTTAAAAAATATTTGTTTTATTTTTATGCATACAAGAGCTGGGGTACAGGCCATAGCTGTAGGGGGGTGAGAGGATTCACCAGAGACAGAGTGGGGAACAGAATAGGCAGATCAACTGCTGAGGGGAGCAGTAGGCAAGACAGGAGAGGTCTGCTGTGCCATGTGGGTTGCTCCCTGGTTGGGGATCGAACCCAGGCTGCAGTGGCTGTGGCCAGCCTCATAGGTTGTGTCTCAACCCCCGGCACCACCAGGGAGGCCGAGTTGTTTGTTTTTAGATGCACTCCCATATCATTGTGCTTTTCTTAGAGATATATTATCTGAATTCTTATGAAATCTTAATGGAATTATTTGACCTTTCAGGTGAATCAGTTGTCTGGGTAAAAGACTGTTATGTTGAAGTCCTTTATGCTATTGTTTTGAGACATCATGCTACTGTTTCTAGATTCCAATAGTGCAGGAAATAAGATAATCAGAATCTTTTATGTGTTAAGTTGATCTTTCCAACAGGAAGGCCATTAAGAATTTTTTGTCCTTAGAGTTCAGAATTGTGCAGTACACTTAAGCATTTTTCTTTTCTCATTAATATTTCCTAGACTTCAACATGCCTTTTCATTTTGTGACACAGATCATTTAGAGAAATGTTCTTCTTAAATCACATGTACATTTAGATATTCAAGGTCTGTCCTCCATGCTTCTTACCTTGTTCATCAATTTCTCTCTGTGTTGTTTCCTAAGCTTTAAGATATTCATTCTAATTGATTTCCGGGGCCACACATTCAGTTTCAACTTTATCTTCTCTTTCAATTCAATCAAAAACTTTTGCACAAAAACTGTGCGATTTTTAAGAGAAAATTTACTCTTCATTTCCTTGAATGCCCATAATGTTCTTCAAGTACTTTGACTCCCTTACTCTCTAGTCCACGAAATATATATTCTCATTTGTATGACTAATCTTTCTAGTTTCTGGGCACATTTGATTTTATTTCTTCCATGGATCTAGGTTTGATAGCTGGAGTGCCCTAAGCCCCTTAAACAGTGGAAAGCTAAGTGTTCTTTACTTGATGAGTCTCAATGAAAGCAGCAAAAGGAATCCTTTATGTAGTCCTGGCCTTTATTCACTCTCTCAACCTCAGAAGCAAATAAGACTCCTCCACTCACTCGATCCTTTTTTTTAAAAAGATTTATTTATTTATGCATAGAAGAGCCAGGGTAGAGGCCAGAGTTACAGGGGGTGAGAGGATCCACCAGAGACAGAGTGGGGAGCAGAACAGGCAGACTGTCTGAAATACACTGCTGAGGGGAGCAGCAGGTGAGACAGGAGAGTTCTACTGCGCCATGTGGGTCACCTCCCCCGGCCGGGGATTGAACTTGTGCTGCAGAGGATTTGAATTGCTTCATAGTGCAGTGCTTAACCCCTTGTGCCACCAGGGAGGCCCTCACTCAGTTCTTTTTTGGTCTTCTGAGCACCAGAGACTAGTCACACACACAAGGTCAATGTTGACCTTCTATCTCAAATACACACATAAGCATAGTCCATGGTTTTTCCAAGATTTGACATTTCAGATCCTCGCTACAGTTCCCTTCATGCTGGTTTTTAAGATCTTACCCAGCAAAACTACCTACCACAGTTAACACAGCTCCTGCAGAATCAAAGTCTCTCATGCAGCCAGCATCTTCCCAAGCCCAGCAGTCTTTGGTTCATGTGAGAAAGATTTGAAACAGGAGTGAAAGTAAAGGAGCTATTATCTTCCCAGGACACTCCCTTTTTTATAGTTTTTAAGTATTTTCACTGTATTTTACCTTGTTTGATCCTTACAACAGTATGAGGAAGCAGTTCAATGAAAATATAGACTCAATGCTATTTCTACTTCTGAAAAAGTAAGTATAGAAAATAGACAGAAAAGTAAAATTTAGGCTCCACTAAGACAAGACACACATAGTCCCATTCTAACATAACATGCTCAGTTCCAAGATCTAACCAGCCATCATATCCATACAAACTTTCATTCACTTGAAAATGCAATTTCCAATGGGAGAAAAACATGAGGCATGGATAAATGGAAACTAAAACAGCTTGCATAGCTTGGGACTGTGAGCTCAAGTGCCATTAAGATGTGCTGTCCTAGCAGGACTGTACTGTGCCAACATATGATCACAGCTACTTTCCTGTGCATTTCCCATGCAGCACGGCTAGAAATACAGATGCAGGCACAGGTGCCACTCTTAGAGTAGGTGAGAATGAAGACAGGTACTGATAAAGGCCTTATTCTCAGAATATTAAAAAGGAGATGTATGTCTTTTTCCAAATTCCAAACATCTAACAAATTTTCACTCAACAAAATGTATATAAAAAACTGCATTTTCTATTTGTTTATTCTTCAATGAGAGCCCACATGTCAAACTTAAACATAAAGGTGACTCCCACACCCTCCACTTCAAGATAATTAAGAGAAACTGTGCTTCCTCTGACACAATAAATCCTTAAATCATTTCTGCCATATCCTAATGTTTAAACAAGAATGGGAACTATACTAGAAATCCCTTTCTTTTTGAGATAAACCTTTCACTGGTGACTTGAATGATGCAATTATTCTTGGTGAGCTTGCAAGTTTCTTATACCCTCCTCTTTTCCTTGCCTCCTGCTCAGAGTTATCACTTGGGAGAATTGCCTTTGCACACCCAAGATTATAACTTGGATGCTGGTGACAGCTTAAAAGGGAATGGCTCTTAGCAATCTGTGCTCTAAAATGACTTCCCTTTCCCCTTTATTCTTGCAGGAAACCTCCTAAGCCAGTTTTGGTTTGCACAGTCCTACAGAAACACATCTTTCAGGTTTATGAGTACCATACTATAAGCTCATGCCTTCACTAAATAGCCTCTCTAATCACTTTTATAACTTACTGTCTCATTGGAAAACAAAACTTACGATAAACTGCAAGTTCTTTTTCTAGGAAATGGCATTTAGTCTTCATGCAAGCATTGAGCATCTATCTTTTTTTGATATTTTTTTCTCTTCCATTCTTCTAAATCACAGATTTAGACTAAAGTAGACCCAAACTGTCCTTTTATAGTGAATATCTCTAATTTCTTTTAACAGACTCTACCCTACAGGTTATCAGGCATGCAAAGAGCTCAACACGGTGCCTGACATAGAATGTGCGATCAATAAAAGGTGATTTTTTATAGAAGTCTCTGATCCTGGTTTCTCCCAGGGTTAAAGTATGTATATACAGTTTATACAAATGTACAGTTCTATAAGTGTTGCAGATTTCTTTGCACCACCCTCTGAATAACTTAGTCTAACAAAGAGGGAAAATTCACCAAGTTATATATTTTTTAAATATGTTAACTCTACATTCTGGGTAATTTGTTTCTGCCACATTGAATTTGTTTATAAATATGGACATGGTACTTCCATGGCTTGTATATTCTTTCTGGGTTAGTCATGACCTTCCTGAGCTAGGAGTGGTGTTAAAGCCACTGCTATATAGATGTATCTATATCCAACAACTCTCCTTATGCCCATTGGACGCAAGCAAAGGGAAAAGCTATGACACAGCAAATCTTCCTCTTAACAGTTCTCCATCATGATCTGGCACATAAAACTCAGTAAAATTTTACTGGATAGATGATGCAGGATGGATGGATGGCTTGCCTAAAAGTGTATTACATCATTTCAATTGTCAAATTCCTCTCTAAGGGCTGTCCCACAGTGGGTATACTCTTCTGGATAGCCTTGGGTTTTTATCACAGTCTTAGGGGTCCATCTATTCAATCTTCAATTGAAAAAGTCTTCAGTTGTAGAGTATCATATACCATACGCACCACAGCAACCAGGAAAGAAGCCTAACACTAACAATCAGCATAAAACTAATACCGATGATACTATTAATTTTATAATGTGCAACTAAAACATTGCATACCTAATATTTGACATTTGCTTTAATATCTTTACTTAAGAAAAAATATTTTGTACTTTCTTATTCCCTTTTCTTATGGCTGGGGAAGTAGAATCCAGAGGGAATTAGTTTGCCCAAGGTACCCAGCTAGTCTGGAGTGTCTGAAATTTGAAACTGAATCAGTTAACAATGCAGCCCTTTTGACTATTTGTTTTATAGTCATGCAATTTGTTTTATAGATGCAATTTACCATCCAAAATTGTTGATGTTCTGGCAGCAGTCAATGGAAATAAGCAGCATGATTTGTATTTGCTAGCAACAGCTAACTTGAATTTTTCTTCTATTTCTACTGGTAGTCAGTTTGCTCCAGGACAAGACACAGCTTCTTAGTCTGGACAGCCTCCTGTGTAAATCACTACAATTGCTATATGATCTCTGAAGTTCCCATGTACCTTGAAGACACTGAGAATCCATGTCAAATATCAGTGGGGTAGGTCTACACTGATGAACCATGATGTTAAAATACAAATTTGACCATAAGCAAGAAGAAAACAGTAATATAAAAAATATTATATTAATAAAAAGCTCTTTCAGTAGATGGGAACCCTCTGTATAATGTACTATACATATATACCCCCGATTTTAACTCTTCTTGCCATGATTTATTTATGAGCTATAAAACTATAATCCATAAGAATAAAACACTTCCAATGTGGTGTTTACACTCTTAAGATCAGATGCCACTGATCAAAGAAGGAAGTAAGACTAGAGATTTCCAGGCAGGAATTACCAAGTCCTCTCAGCTGAGAGGCTGAAGTTAGAATCTGGTAACATTTAATAATAATTAAAAATCTCTAGAGACTATGATTATTCACTGAAAAGAACCAGTATACTATATTGTTTCTTTTTTGTACTTTTTTTAAGATTTTATTTATGCATATAAGAGTTGGGGTGCAGGCCAGAAGTGTAGGGGATGAGAGGATTCACCAGAGAGAGACTGGGGAGCAGAGCAGGCAGACTGACTGAAATACACTGTTGAGGGGAGCAGTGGGCACAACAGAGAGGTCTGCTGCACCATGTGGGTTGCTACCTGGCTGGCCAGGGATCGAACTAGTGCTGCAGTAGCTATGGATTTCTTCATAGTGCTGACACTTAACCCCTTGAGCCACCAGGGAGGCTCTCTTTACTTTTTAATCACAAAATTTGAAGAAAAAGTAGGAAAGGAATGACATGAAAGGAGGAGGAAAAGGGAGAAGAAAGTAGAAATTTCAACCATGGATAGAAAACACACAACTCTCTCCGGTGTTCTTTTACATAAATCAGTTGTAAACCTAAAATAAAATAATTCTCCACTGCTATCCCACCTTCTTACACATGTCAAGATAACAATAGAGAGTACTATTTAACACATACATAAAAAGAGAAAAATCTTAAGATACATCCATATACACACATTTAATGTATATTTGAGAGAAACATTTTCAGAATCATATCCCAAGTTGTCATCACTATGATATTACCATCCTGGGATAATGTGAAAAGACAGATTGTCAAATTTCCTACTTCAGATCTTTTCTTCAGATGTCACTTTTGTAACCCAGAGCTCCCCTATAACTGTAAATTAAGACACCTGTCAGAAGCACCAACAAAATATGTGAAATATTTGCTTGTGAGATGTCTCTTCCCATTTCTAAGAAAGAGCACAGGAAGTCCTTTCTCTGTGTGCCTCACTGTTCCGATAAGACATGGTAAGAATCCCTTGTGGAAAACACTAGCAGCAATGTCATTACTTATTTAGGAATAAGCACATTCATTTTCTTTCACGGGACTGATGTCAGCAGGGGTTAGCTCAGAAAGGGTAAGAAATAAGTTCTGGGGGCAAAAGGCAGAAAGCACAGCAAGAGGTCAATTTGAGACCTTAAATATTTAAGAGTGTATGGATAGAAAACACTACAAGGTGTTTTCAACCCTAAATACATGTCTACAGGAAGCAAGTATATCCAAGCATACTGATCTGTTTTTCTTTCCCCGGTGAATCATTTTTATCTGATCAACTAAGTACATTGATATATTTATACATTTGGCAAATACAAGTTGGGGATCTACAGCACAGGTAAAAGTCTTTGGTATGATAAATCAAATAGATTCTTTGACAGAGAATTTACACACACAAGAGGGTCAAAATCTAGCAAACCACTTACTAAGAGTAACAGCAGCTAATGTATAATAACTGCATATACTATCAGACAGGGAAATACTAGCATCCCCATTTTTAATGAGGAAACTAGGACTAAGAGAAAGTAGTTGCTCCTGAGTTTATTCATCTAGGAAAGAAACCGTCATATCAACTAGAACCTTTCACCCCTACCTGTAACAGTTATGCTACAAACCATTACTATAAGTGATTTGTAGCATCAGAGAACAATCAAGCACCATGTGAGTTTAGATAACAGAAAGTTGCAGCTAGATCATCAGATTTCATCAGATAGTATTATTCCATTGAATTCCTTGAAGAAGTAACACCATATAGTGGTTTTAGGTGGAGAAATCATTATCTGCCTATGTCTTTAGAAATATTCTGTTGATACAGGAATAGCTATCATTTCCTCCTAGGAGTATGTATCAGAACCACCTGTAGTTTGGCTTTTCATTTAGGAAGTATGGGCTTCTGGCTTCACATTTTCCCTCCTCCTCAGTAACACCTTGAAGGGAGAATCAGCTCTCACAGGGAACTACGGTTGCTGATAGTAATGTTCAGATTATCGTCACTTTGTTAAACCAATGTTTCCAGATTCTTCTAAGATAGGCAAAATATGCATTCTGGCAATTTGATCTGACTTTATAGCCTCCTTGCCTCGATAATCCAGTTTATTATATCCCTCTGGTATAGTTACACTCTAAAAACCCAAACAGGCACTAGTAATTCTCCTGAGCCCAACTTCATCCTTAGGGGGCTGTAGAAGAAAAGATTCTATAACCTTTTGATATACCATCACCAGGTGGTCAATGACACTTCTAATAAATCTGACCTGCCCCATAAAGCACAAAAGGCTACAAATTGTCTTTGATCACTTCAAAAACCCACAAGATTTTCCATAGGAAACAAAGTAATAGTCTCAAAACTTTACAACCTAAATTTTAAAATATTGGCATTGCCATCTCAAGCCTAAATCACTCCATACAATATTTGATCTACACAAAATGTACAAGAACTCCCAAAATATACTAGACTCTATTTTATACTTTAAAATTCAAATATATTTAACCCTTATCACACCGTGATGATATAGCCACACCAATTTTACAGAAGAGGAAACTGAGGCACAAAAAGTACTTGCTCGTGCTCACACCCAAGCTCAAGTAGCCAAAAAATATCTGCACTGAAATTTAAATCAAGCAACCTGACTCTTGCTTAGAATTCTCTAATATTAATCATTTAATGACTATTATAATCTTTTTATTCATTCTTCTGACTCCTGCATTTGAAAGTACGAGATGGGGTGGTATCTAGAGGGGAAAGCTGGAAGAGGAAAGGATTTTAATTTTTTTTACTGATTTTAAAAATAATTTACTCATGGCAGGAATTTCAAATTACTGAAAAAAGGGAAATTAATGATCATTCTATATAATTATCATTAAAATATTATGAAATCATTCTATTTTTTCTATATACCTACAAACAAATGTGAGTTTCAGAGTGCTTTTATTCAATTTTAATCTGAGTGCTTTTATTCAATTTTAATACCTTAAAGACATTTACACCATCATTGAATATTCTTAAAATTCTCTAGTGGCTACATAGCTTGAAATAATAAGAATGTGTCATAATTTAGTCTAATTTAAATATTTAAATTGTATCTATTCTTTGCAGTTCTAAATACCATCACAATAAAGGTTTGGACCCATGCTCGCTTAGTTTTCAAAATATGTTCCAGGAATGAAGTTACTAGGTTAAAGAATATATAAGCTTTGAAGGCTTTTTCTAAACTCTTTAATAAATTTCCCTCCAGCAATACTGTAGCAATTTGGAAAAAGGATAATTATTTTCTCCTGCCGCAGCTTCTTTAGATGAGGTCACAGCCCATCTAAGAAACATCCTAAGACAGATAGCCACAGGAAATACTTCCACACAATTCTCTTTTCCACATCGCCTTTCTAGAGAGAGTCAAAATAACGATTGCTGTATAGTAGCAAACTGTCAACAAAATATATAGAACAATATGATAGGTGAAGGGAGTCTATATCTAAGGCTTGTCTCTGCATATTTAGGTTATGATTTTGAAAAATGATAACTGATACCAATTAATCACCTCCACTTTACAAAAAAAATTATATCATTTCATTCAGGACTCTCAACTCAAATTTTAATAAGTTCCAGGCAAGTAAAGCAAACCAGCAATGATGATTAAGAATAAGGGGGAAATAACCTAATACGGGAAACTTGTTGCTCTTGCCCACACTTAATCCTTCTAAAGAGGGCAGTCCCTGCTTAACGACAGCTGTGCAACTCCAAAATTAAAATTTCCCAATGTTTAGAGGGAAACTAGAAATCTGGGATTTGAGTGTATGTAATCTTCCAATTTTAAAATATTGGCAACTGATTCAATTTTTAAAATAATGTACTAAATAGAGGACATATTGTTTGTTATTCAACCTTTTAGGGTTCGTTCCATTTCACTTCCTTAGGTTTATACAGAATCTTCAACATAGCCAAGGGAGTAGTTATCAAAGGGCAGATTTTGTAACCGGAACTACCTGGAAGCAACTGTACCGGCACCACGCCCTGTCTCCCCCAGGTATTGATTATTAAGATAAAAAGGGCTACAAAGAGGGTGGCTGACTAGACTGAGAAGAGAAACTGACTTGAAAGAATGCCATTACCACCTACAGGTTTGACTGTCACTCTGAACCTATATAGTTATAGCTGTAACTTCCGAGGAAGAAAACTCGTATTATCTATGACATGCTGCTGCCAGCATCTCCCATGACAGTCATTGGAACAGCCGCTCCATGATCTATTTTAATATGTCTCTTGACTTACTCTTTATTCCAGCACTGAAAAGTCAAAAATTCTAACTTATAGAGTCTGAGCATGTTATTTTCCCATAAAATGATTTTTTTATATAAGTAGTTTTCTATCCCAGTTTCCTTTTATTATGGGATAGTTTCCCTGTACAAGAGTATGGATTAATCTTCAGAAAGTTGAGATGAAAAAAGTCTTTCATGCATTGTAGCCCAGAGGTGATCCTTAACTTCTGTCAGCTTGGAAATCACTTACCCTTAGAGCGCATGCATGGTCTCTGATCTTAACTTTTTTCCTTAGGTGGCAATAGTATTATGTAGGTTATAAAAACAAACAGAACATTGAACAAAGTTGCTAACAATAGCTCTCAGGAAAAAGTGAGCACACTGATTTCAACACTTTGCCATAGGATTTCTTTCCTTAACACTCTTTCAGGTCATTATCCCTCCACCTACATGCCCTTTACAAGAATACCACTCAGGCACTGAGTTGTCCAGCTTCCTGAAAATGTAGGGGAGTAGGTTTTCAAGTCCCAATTACCACCCCACCTGATTCACATTTATCTAGGCTTGCCTAGATACTGTACACTTCTGACAGAGGTGAAAGAGAAAAATAATCTCATGGAACACAAAATTATCTGATCAAAATGGAAAGTGACTATATTCAAATTGGTATGATTCCTTTACACAAAAGGATTCAACTCATTGAAAGGCCAGGGTATATACAACTTAAATTCTTTGCCAATACAAATCAAAGAGGGCCTCCCTGGTGGCGCAAGGGGTTAAGCACTGCACTGTGAAGCAATCCGCAGCCTCTGCAGCACAAGTTTGATCCAAGGCAGGCCAGGGAGCAACCCACATGGTGCAGACCTCTCCTGTCTCGCCCGCTGCTCCCTTCAGCATGTATTTCTTCAGTCTGCCTGTTCTGTTCCCCACTCTATCTCAGGTGAATCCTCTCACCCCCCGCATCTCTGGCCTTTACCCCAGCTCTTTCATGCATAAATAAATCTTTAAAAAAATACAAATCAAAGAAATGACAAAAATTCATGCTTTATTTTTTTGTTTTCAATCATACTTTGATTTGTAAAAGCTCCAAGTGATGTATACAACCTGTCCTAGGCCAGGGAAAGGTCAGGAGAAAAAGTCATGTGAGGGCAACAGTTAAGGACTCCTCAAGAAGTCATCAGAATATCCTGAAAATGCAAACCTCCAGTGACCTCCAAATGCACTTCCTTAGCAAAGGGTACATTTACAAAAGGTTTTACACATTTCAGGCAGCAGCCCAATATCTAATGATTTAACCACTGTTTCTACAATATGTATACAGGGCAGATGAAGCCATGAAAATATTATTCAGCCTGTGTTGTTCTTCCACAGCAGTAAAACTGAAATCATCACAGAGGCAACTGGCAGAGTGCATAAGACACCATGTTGCCTGTCTTGAGATGTTTCAGGGTTCTGACCAGCCATGTGGTCCTCAGCCCTGTGAAATGTTAACAGAACCCACAAAAAAGAAGATAATATGGGTTACCATATTCATGGGTCCTCATTTAGAAGTAATTATTTCATTGACTTCCGTCTGGCTTCTCCCCCTTCCACATTAACTTCATTCCCAAGAAATGAAATTTCTATTACAACCACCTTGGCCAAAACCAACATCATCCCTCACCTGAACTAATACAGTAGATTCCTAAGCAACTTCCTTGCTTCAATCTTATCTCTGCAGATAAGGTATAAAGTTATTTTTGAGAATGAGGTAAAAGTCACATAACATAAAACTAACCATTTTAAAGTATACAACTCAGTGGCATTTAGTATAGTCATACATTGCATAATTATAAATTCCGAGACATTTTCCTCACTCCAAAGTGAACTCTGCACCATTAGCAGTGACTGCATATTTTCCCTCCTCCCAGGCCCTGATGATCCCTAGTCTGCTTTTTGTCCCTATGGGTTTATGTACCCTTATGTATTTCACATAACTGAATCATAAAATGTTACATATTGTATCTGGCTTCTTTCACTTAGCACTATCAAGATTCATCCATGTAGAACGTTCACTGTGAGACATTTAACTCATTCCTATGACTGAATAATATTCCATTATCTGTATTAACCACATTTGAATTTATCTGAATAACCACATTTTGGTTACTCATTCTTCAGTTGATGGACATTTGGGTTATTTCCACCATTAATAATATGAATAGATTATAGTCAAATGTGAAAATGCATTTGAATATGTGTTCTCAATTCTTTTGGGTCTATGCTTATGAATAGAATTGTTAGGTCATATGATTTAACTTTACAAAGTCAAATCATACATTAGCTGCTTCATTATATATTCCCACCAACCATCTATTCAGGCCCCATTCCTCTCTATTCTCACCAACAAGTGTTTCCATTGTTTTTAATATCACCAGAAAGATATTTTTATAGCTGTAACTATAACCACTGTAACCAGTGGGGTAACTTCCCTCCACTGGTTCCCCAGCATTTAGAACAAAGTTCAGAATCCTTACCATGCCTCCAAGGTCCCAACTGATAGAGGATGGGCTTCGGTTTTTATGAAGTACAGTTTCCTTAACTTGGATCTGAATGTATTGGAATGACCATTTTAGGCCTCTGTGATTTGTTCTCATCATTAATATAAAATTATTATGTAAAAACATTGCATAGCCTCTTGATCATAATGCAGTTCCTAAATTCTAGGATCCAAGCAATTGTAAAATGTATTATCAATACTACAGAACATTTTTGGAAATAACACTAAAATTGATCGTGTACATTTAAAGTGAATTTTTAATATGTGAAAATTAAGTGCAAATTAAAATCAAATTAATATATTAATGAAAGGTATCCTATGGAGTCCAGAGAAGCTATTTTTTTTTTTGCTCAAATACAAACCTTAAGAAACATATCCAGTAGGCTGAATAAGTATGTCACATGGATGTGTGTTCACAGGAGCGACTCTTTAATGGTCTCCTGAAAACTTTTGAGGGACTAGTTCACCTCTTCCTGCTCCTAGATAAGAGAAAGGCCAATTCTCTCAGAATTCTGTAGCTGAAAATTCCAGCTCTAGCATATTGTAATCCAGACCTGTAGATGGTAATGTCTCTGGTGCTTGAACTAGCCCTTGCTAAGGGTTGGTTTCTTGCAGAAATATTGCCCTCATCGCTGCTTCTAAAACCATGAGAATAAAAATAATGGGAAAGAGGGGAGAAACCAGGTAAGTTCTCACCAACTGGCCATGTTTTAAGCTAACAGCACATTCCCTGAGTCAGGAAGATGTTTTAAGTTGATTCTTTGGCTAAGTGATTTTGTGCCTTCCTTAGAAATTTCCCAAAAGAGCAATCAATGTGTTGTTCTTTCCCAAGTCCCAAGAGATCAATCTCCCTGCTGCTCCTGCTTAGTCTGTTGATTTTTAGTATTCACCACACACCTCTTTGGTGAGTTCGCAGAACTACCAAGACATATTTTTGGCCAAATTTTAAATAAATGACTCCAGACTACATTCTCCATGTGGTCATCTTCAGACCCACAGATTAAACCCATTCACCCTCTTCCCTAGGGAAACTCTGGAAGCACAGATCAATCTAAACTCAACCACAACTCCACTGCAAATCTGCTAATGATGGTACACCAGTTCGCTGTGCCTTTTGCTATAGGAATCCTATCTCAAAATCTCCAAGGTCCTGATGAAGTGCTTTTCAGTAAACAAGCTTCCAAGCCCCTGACAATGTCAAGAGCAGGAATCACTGCACAGCTTCTATCAAATAAATCCTTTCCATCAAATTTGAAAAAAAAATTTCTATCTAAATCTTGTTATCACCTTTTTGGGATTAAGGTATCTGAGAGCTTTGAAACCTCTTCTTAATTCTTTCTTTTGAAAATCTGCATCTTGATTTTGAAATTCACATTATAAATTATGATCTGTGATACCTGATTACTGAGCTGAAACATTACTGTAGTATTCTTAAATATTTTCACTGGGGCAATTTTTGCTTTCTTTTAATTTTAATTAATCAGCAACAAAACTCACTATTTCCTTGACATTCTGCTGCAAGGAAAAATAATCCCTGAAGAAAAGAGATAAATACAGCTCATAAGTCAACGCAACTTATGATTTAAAAATAAGAGTTTGGGAAATCACATAGGTCCAGTCTCTGAGGAATCACTCATTTGAAATGTTGCACTAGAGCATATAACATATTCATTCAGGTTTTTTTAGATCAAACCCAAGTTTTGGAGAAAGTTTCCTTCCTTCCACTATTTAGGTACTGAGGCTATACAAGAGAGAAGAAATATCTTTTGAAAGATAAATTGTACTTAGCAGTAGAGCCAATGACAAACATTTTAAGAAGATGTGTAACAATTGAGCTGCCAGAGCTTCTATGTCCATTTGATATGAAAATTAAAGAACTGAGTACAAGGGAAATACATAAGTAATTACTGATATTATTTGCCTAAGTACTTGACCCATACAATAGCTATGGGAATTGAATGAATTCAGTTTAGTTGGTATCAGAAACTTACATAGTCTTAAATCAAGATGGGGTAGAGTATGGCACAGTAACTAAAAACCCCAAAATCTAATTGACTTAAACTGAACAAATATTATTTTCTTGCTTATATGTCCATTGGGATCCAACAGGAAGGCTCTGATCACAGTGATAACTCAGGAGTAATTCAAGCTGATGGAACAAACACTATCTCCAATGTTGTCAACTGTTGTCATGTTCCAAAGAGAAAAAGCTCCCAAGGGTCCCACTTCAGAAATTAGATCTTTCACCCAGCAGTCATACACCATTTATTCTCCATGATTTATTGTCCAGGGGAAGTCACATAGTGCCATCAACAACAAGTAAGCCTGGAAAAATAAACCTACTGTGTGCTTAAGAGTAAGGAAGCCAAAAATATTTATTATGGACATCAAGGATAACCACATTGCCAAAAGGCTCTGTCCACTGGCTTCCACAGTTATATACTACCAATTTAGCCACAGTATCAAAAAACCCAAGGTTTCCTGGTATATCTTCCTTAAAAAGCAAAGTCACATATGATTATCCAAGTGACTATCCCTGTGTCAAGTGTCTATCCTGTCTAGACTGACCTCACTCATGTGGCTTTTCCTCAAAAGACGTTCTGTTAATCACATGGATTTATCTCTCATCACAAGATTGGGTACATGACCCAGGCTGGCCAATCAGAGCTCCATGGTACAGACCACAGTAATTCAATGCGAGATAATGATAGAAACAAGCCAGAATAATCAAAATCATTTTCAGGACTTTCCTGACTCTGCCTTCTGAGAAGCTCTGTTGTTTCTCTGGTATCACTAGTTATAAAGACAATATAAGTCTTGAAAGAATGGCAACAGTTTTTGACACACATAAAGAAAGCCTGTATGAGCCTGCAACCAACCAAGCAAAACAATGAACTTGCAAGGTTAAAAAAAAGAGAACTTGGAAAATTTAAAAATGCAACCTTGATGACATGAAGTCCATATATTCAGTTATAGCTAAAGTGAACTCTACATTTGTTCCTTTCATAAGTGACCCATTTACATCTTCCCTGCTTTGCCTTGAAAACAAAAACAGAAGTGTTCCTTCCTGTTTTTAGTGGAGGAAGAAACATTTCTGTGATTTATGTAAATCCATATCCAAATGTACTCCTTAGAAATAACTGAAGCATTATTTTGAACATCACCATGAGGTTACTGGCTTTATAAAGATATTCCAAATTACTAGAAACAAATTTCTGGTCACTTTTTCATAATTATTTCTGATAACAAAACCCTTACTAATGGAAGTAGTGCTTTTGCTTTGTTCAGAAATTCTAGCTTTTGTGTAACATAAACCTATAAGCCAGAAAAATATTTTCTCCTAGAGAGACCCCACTAGAACTTAATTTATTCCCCAGACACCAGCATACTTCTGAAACTTTTACTTTTAGACACAGGGCCAAATGATGCACAACACTCTGAGCATCTTACAATATTGCTATCTAAGTTTTGTAGACCTTAGTCAATAAAACAATCATCTTCTTACACCCCTGATTTATGCTTGAAGACATGAATCAATTCTAGTTGATCACCAGTAATATAATGTGCAACTAAATTATAAATATGCACTCAAAGGAGTCTTCAATTACAGTGTAATTTTTACTTTCTCTCCCTTTTCTCTTTATTTTTTTTTATTTTTTTTAATTTTATAGAGGCATGTTTATTTATTTATATTTATTTATTTGTTTGTTTGTTTTGTTTATACATGCACTGGGTACAGTCAGAAGCACGGGAGGGTGAGAGAATTCACCAGAGCCAGAGCAGGCAGAAGGACCGAAGTACACTGCTGAGGGGAGCAGCGGGCCGCAGGAGAGGTTTGCGCGCCATGTGGGACCCTCCTCCGGTGGCTGGGGAGCAGCCGGGGATCGAACTGGCGCCGCAGAGGCTGCGGGCAGGTTCACAACCCAGCGCTCAACCGCTGCGCCACTGGGGAGGCCCTCCCTTTTCTCTTTAAATGTTAGATCCAGTAATTAGTGACTTTCTAAAGACTAGCACCAGAGTCATTAAAATGGGGATTTGTTCTTAGCATAATCTCTAAGAATGCCCACTCTGAATCAGATTACCTAAATTTAATTGTACATCCACCAGTTGTAAATTATGACTTTGTGCAAATTATTATGCTTTTCTATGCCCATGTATTTTCTCTTCTTTGAAATTGGAGTAACTATAGCTTACTCATAGATGTTTGTGTCAAATAAACTAAACCATTAGAAGATATAGAACAATGTATGACATACAGGCAATCAATGTGTTTGTTATTTATTATAATTCTCATTATTATACATTTAGGGAGTCTCCACCTTTCCAAGGCCTGATCTCTAAAAATCCCAAAAATGATTTCTAAGTTTTATATGTCTTTAAAAATCTTCCCACTAAAATCATGTGAATCACAACAAAGTTTATATGGAATTTCAAAGGAATAATGTAAACAATCCTGAAAAGGAACAAAGCTCTTCAACAAACCTCAAAAAGGAAAACCTGAAAGAAATTCCTTCCCAAACACCTCATAAGAAACTGCCAGAAAACTAAACATCCCGAGAAAAAAAGAAAATGACACATTCCATAAAATGAGCAATTCAGGTGACTGAAAATTACTCAACAAAAAGCAGAAAGCAGAGAAAAGTTTCATTACTTTTTCACTTTTGTTGTTATGAATTACTACAAACTTAGAAAAACAACACAATGTTTTACCTTCTAGTTTTGTGGTCAGAAATCTCACTGGGGCGAATTCCAGGTGTCTGTAGGGCTGCATTCCCTTCTGAAAGCTCTCAGGGAAGACCTGCTTCCTTGCCTTTTCCAGCTTCTAAACACTGCCCACATTCCTCATTTGTAGTACTTTCCTCCATTTTCAAAGCCAGCAAGATTACACCTCCCTGACTGTTTATCAACAGTCCTCTCTCCCTCTGAACCACAGCTAGGAAGGATTCAGGTGATCAAATTGAACCCACCTGGATAAAACAGACTCCTCTCTGCATCTCAGTTAAGTCACAAACTTGCAAATAAAGTAAGCTATCCAAACTCCATTCATTGGAGCTTGAAAATGTTAAGCAGCTAGCTGTTTGCTTATCACAACAATAGAATACCAGTTTAAAAGTTCTGGAATTAAAGAACTGTCAACCCAGAATTATACCTCCAACAAAAAACATCCTTCAGGGATAATTCAAGAAAAAGAAAAAGAAATAAACACAAGACATATTGGGAAAAAATTAAAATAATATTTATAGATGACAGGATTTTATACATAGAAAAATCTCAAGAAAGCTACGAAAAGATCTTATAACTGAGTTTTCATGGGATTAAAAGGCTGATCTATAAAAATCAATCATTTAAAATGGTGAAAGAGATCAAAGACCAACAATAAGACGGAATTATTCCATATTTATACATTGGAAAGCTCAATATTATGAAGATGTCAATTATTCCCAAAATTATAATAGATTTGGGCCTCCCCTGGTGGTGCAGCTGTTGAGCACTGGGCTGTGAAGCTGCCTGCAGCCTCTGCAGCACTGGTTCGAGCCCCAGTCACTGGCGAGGGTCCCACATGACGCAACAGACCTCTCCTGTCTTGCCCGCTGCTCCCCTTAGCAGTGTATTTCATCGGTCTGCCTGTTCTGTTCCCCACTCTGGTGAATTCTCTTACTATCCCGCGCTTCTGACTGTACCCAGTGCTTGTTTAAATAAATAAATAAATCTGAAAAAAAAAGTTTTAAAATGCTAATAGATTTAATGACATCCCAACAAAAATTCCAGCAAAAAATTCTGTAGATTTTGACAAGCTGATTCTAAAAGTACAAAAGCAAAGGAAGCTGAAGTCAAAATATGAAGAAAAAGGTGAGACTTGATTTCCGGATTGTGTAAATCTACACAACTCAAAATTGTATTATATTCATGAACATATAGATAAATAAATGGAACTGACTAGAGAATTCAGAAATAGATCCACACAAATACAGTCAAATGATTTTTGTCAAAGGTGCAAAGTCAATTCAGCAAAGAAAGAATAGCTTTTCAGCAAACAATGTTGGAACAATTGGTTATCTATATGTTTCTACCTTATACTAAAATTTAACAAGGAGCATGGCATTTTTCTTAACTGAGTCCTATAAATTGTGTGACTAGTCCTGATTCCAGATTAAATCATTATGAAGAAATTATTTGTTAAAATTATAAATATTTAAAGAAGCAAAGTCTTTTTTTGTATCTTTTTCAAAGTTTTTTAAATATCTTTTATTGAGGTAATACTCATTTCCAATATTGTGTGCCTCAGAGGCACAGGACCACTACTCAGATGCATATCCCCACACCCACCACCACCAAGACACCCATAGCCTTCCACCATACTCTGTTGTTTTCCCCCTCCCGCTCTTGTAGCCTCAATTTCACAGTCAGATTTCTAGGGTTTGTTATTGTTTTGGTTTTGTCGGATCTTTAGTATTGTTTCTCTATATACCACATTAGGTGAAACCACCCACTATTTCTCTTTCTGGAGTCTGGATAGCTTACCTTATTGGCAACTTCGTGACTTAACTGTTATAAAGGCCCTTGAGATGCAGAGAGGAGTCTGTTTTATCCAGGTGGGTTCAATTTGATCACCTGAATCCTTTCTAACAGTGGTTCAGAGGGAGATAGAACTGTTGACCCAGAGGCTTGAGTTATATTGCTTAGCATTATCCTTTTCAATTCCATCCATGTTGTTATAAATGGCAAGAATTCATCTATTCATAGCTGAGTAGTATTCCATTGTTTATATAAACATCCTTACCAATACTTGCTGTCTCTGGTTTTTATTCTTTTTTAAAGATTTATTTATTTATGCATATAAGAACTGGGGTGTAGGTCAGAGGTGCGGAGGGATAAAAGGATTCACCAGAGTGGGAAGCAGAACAGGCAGATCTACTGAAATATACTGCTGAGGGGAGCAGTGGGCGAGCCAGGACAGGTCTGCTGCCCCATGTGGGCAGCTCCCTGGCCAGAGATCAAACTCATGCCACATTGGCTGGTGATAGTTTGATAGTGCTGAGACTTTATTTAACCCTTGTGTCACCAGGGAGGCCCTGTTTCTGGTCTTTTCTGATATGGGCCATTCTCATAGATGTGATATGATATGTCAGGGTGGGATAATTATTGTGGTAGGTTGGTTTACATCATTATATGGCATTATCTTTAAGACATTACAGACCTATAAATGGGCCTGCTATATAAAAATAATTTCATAGTGACTCCCTTTGTTCTAAGCCCCACTTCCTATTTCCTCATCTTCTAAAAGCCCCCGGCCAATATTCATAATTTCTCCCTCCACCTCAAACTTCCATGGCCTAGGGAGTTCCTTTTTATGGATAGAAGTTATAAGTCAGTGAGGTTTCCACAAAGAAGCAGATGAGCACTCAGATTAGGTAAATCAGAGGGCCTACAACCATGTGCTTTACGAAAATCAGAAGATGAAATACCTCAGAGTATATTAATGACCCAGAGGCTTGGAAGGAGTCATGTAGTGGGGGTTAATGTGAGCAAAACATTGAACTTTAGTTCAAGGCCAGTTGGAAGCAATTTGAGTCAGAAAAGTAAATGCTAATCCCTCATTCTTCTCCCTCCTGCTGATGAACAACCATGGAGAACTATTAACCAAACACATCCAGAAAGTGGGGGGTAATAAAGGCCCTACATTAAGCCTTTCAAGTTGGTTGCCTGGTACAGAAAAAAGGTTTGAAAGTGGATCTTGAGATGAAGAATGAAATCACAAATCACAGTTAACCCCTTTTTCCTCTTAGAATTCATTCTTTACTTTCGTTCACATGAAAAGTACATGTTTCCAACAAGGAAATATTTGCATTCCATTAGCAACTGGATAATAGAGTTATGTCAATTTAGTCATACTCACGTTTCAAACTTTGTAAGCTAGCTGATAGGGATTCTTCATATGAGGTCAAAGAAAAAGTGAAAAAACAAACCGATAAAAAGCATACTTGTTTCACATGTTCTTTCTGCATCTGGTCAGTAAGAACTAAGTTTATACTCAGAATTTCCTTCTTCTAGTCCTCAAATTTCAGTCCTATTGAAAATGCTCTAGTCTTCATTGATCTACCATTTTTTTTATTAGCCAGGACTACGGGGGAAGGGCTTATCAAAGGCATTCCAGGGGATCCCCTGGATCCCAGATATGTCTTCTTTGTCCATGCCATGAATGAGCAATTCAGTTTCTCTCTGATAACTGGGACTATTTCTCCTGCCAATACAATGATGGTGTTCTCTTGCTATTGATTCTGTTACAGAAAAAAATGTCCAATATGTACAGAGGAACATTTTTCTTTCTTCCAACTCATGGGAATTATGAACATGTTACTTGGTAGAAGCATTCTTCCCTGGAGCACTAGTATCTCTAAAAACACTGGGCCTGGGTACCCAGAAAAAAGCAACCCAAAATGTTTACAATAGGTTATTATTGATAAGCACAATACAGAAAGGTGCTACTCCCACCTCCATTCATTGGTTCCTGACCCATGTATTCTAGCTACTGGGTAGAATCAGGACAAAGAAGTATGTGTTTGCATGTATATGTATGTGCATAAGTGTGTGTCTATGTGTGTGCTCCAATTCTCTCCCTTCTTACCTGTTAAGTGAAGTATCCATATAGAGACTGGCAATAACTATTCTTTGTGTGTGTGTGTGTGTGTGTGTATCTAAAAGAGACAAATGAAGGACTCAAGCTCATCAAACCCATTTAAGATTAATGGATTTACTTTTAAAAATTTTAAGATTTAATTAGCTCACAAATTCTTATATCTGAAACACTGCACAACCAGCAATGGGGCTTTGTAAAATCTATTATATAGAGAGGAAGAAAAAATGAGTAAATTGAGCAAAGAAAATGAAAATACAACAGAGAATGCACAGTTCCCATTAAGTGATTACAAGTTCATTAGAATTTTAAGTAGGGGAAATTTATCATGTCACTAAGGTAATAAGACTGTCTAAAATATTATCTCTTGATGTGTGTGTCTACAAAAGCCAAAAACTTGCACATAGGTCATTCTTTCAATATTAAATATTTGGTTATTTACGAGCACTAACAATGATTAAATTATATTCATGCCTCTTTTCTCCACTTTCTCATGTAGTAATACTCATCCTTCCCAGCCACACAGCTAGTGTTCTTTCTTTACCACTCAAAGAACAAATTTCCAATTTACAACATAACATAACATAAAAAAAAGTACTCCTGGATTTCACAGAAAAACAGTACAAAAAAGTCATAAACATCAGCCAAAAGTTGACCCATACTATCCATAGCTATGATTTCATCCACATCACACTTTGGAGTAACTTCACTTCCACAGTAACTGCATGTTTTATTATGTAACTGTCATTTGAAAGGGGGATTTTTATAATTTCTTATCTTTCATTTTGAAAATGATATTTGATCATTTTCCTCCTGTTTAGTTAATTATCTTCTTCAACATGAATGTGTTTTATATCAGATTAGTTATAAGGAGTGTAACTTTTTTATGCTATCGTAGTTTGGCATTTTCTTTATATCAAGTGAACAAGTCGATTAATTTCCTACTAAAAAGATTATTTTGTTCTTGCTTGGGAAAACATCATTTGCTTCAAAAAAAGATATATAAGGTGAACGCTTCATTCACAAATGATGCTAAATATTCTATAAATGACTTTATACCACTGATGGACAAATTCTCATAGAAAAATTTAAAAATTTGCCAATAAAACAAAATAACAATGCATGTTCTTTGTTGTATTTCTTATTTATAGCCCAAATTTGTGGAGGAAGTAAATAAAGTCATCTTCAGCAATTCTTTGACCATTTCTGTTTTGATCCTGCAACTTTCCTTTTTTTCCCCCCAGTCTCTTTTTAATTTCTATCTTGGGCTCCTAATGCTTGCCTTGTGCCTTCCTAATACTAAGACCAGGTTCTCTGACTCAAGCTCAGTAGACTCTTACAATTTTGACATCAGTTCCTATCACCAGAGCTTCACAGTTGATGACAGAATATCTAACAGTTCTCCAGGGTAGGAAGGACTTGTCAGCTTAGAAGCCACATCATCAAGGAAAGAGGGCCAAGTACCCTATTTTGAAGTTTAAGTTGCTCTATATTCACAGCTTTGCTACAGTATTTGAAGAGGTTCTTCAAAGTCTAGGCTGAATGGAAAGGCAGCATTATGGCTAGTAATGTAACTATCACTTGCTAAATCTGTGGGGTTACCTATCCTGCATATGCTAGTCCATTTAAGTTATGTCAGTGAAAAGTACTTCCTTGATGCTAATAACCCAGCCATATCTAATCTCTTTCCACCCTTCACAAGTTTGTGGAATTAAAAAATATATTTAATGTAATATGTTCATCATGACCTTGTTCTCAGAATGCATAATGGTTTAAAGAATGAAGTGAATTTCTGTTCTCTTTAAAAGATGAACCATATGCTGGGTTCCTGTGCACCCCTTCCTAATAATGCATCTATACTGCACTTTTATTTTTTTTTCCTCTTTGGATATTTTCTTCTCTTATTTTATTGTCAAAGTTTGATTATAGTAACTCTTATTGCCAATTATCTTCTCCCTAGAAGTTGAGTTTAATTTATTTAAAGGTCCAAGAGTAGAATAATCAATAGAAGATTCAGCTGAAAAAGTTGTCAAGAACATAAGACAATATTTCTATATAGGTCTACTTAATCATCTGTCTTGACTGAGTGAATCAATTGGTTGAAGAATTAATTCACTGAATTAAATTATCTTATCACACGGATGGACTAAGTAACTCAAATTAAGTGAAGTGACTCACTCAAATGAATGAAGTGAGTGCAGGCAAAAGAGAAACTATGACACAATGAAGAAGAACAATTTCAGACAAAGGAAACAGCCATCATTTCAGTATTCCTATGTAATATGCAAACTATCTTTGCCATTAATTTAGATTTATCAAAAGCCAAAAATCTTATTTTAAGTAAAATCTTCAATTGTTTAAAATTTTCAATGAATTTGATTTCTAAAATTATGTTATAGTTCAGTGAATAGATTTTCATGAATAAGTTGTCTTTGCCAATGCACAGTATGAACACTAGTATTTTCAACAATTCTTGCCTCCACAGATACACAGAAAACAACTTATCATAAATAACATAATCATATAAAAAATAAAATATACATACACATCTGCAAGCATATGTGCATAAATAGTCATATGAAATCTTTACCTTGTCCTAGCCAGTATTGAGAGTGCACAATGGTGTGATCTAAAAAAAGTAAATGCATTATCAATTAACCTACCAAAATTTATTCATGTTCAGGAGAGTTCAGTGAGTCTATCAGATTTGTGAAATTTCCAAGCACAATCTTTAAAGGCCTAGTTCAGTTTTACCTTTCTCTTATAAAATGGCTATCAGGTAATCCTTATCATGGAACCACCTCAGTAGCCCAGGAATTTACCACATTCATTCTGACTCAATAAACTGAGGTGAGGCATAGGAGTCTGTATTTTTAATAAACACCCTGTGAGATTCCAAAATAAGTGAGTCTTTAACATTTTGACAAATATGAATGTCTATTGCGTCCATCGCTAGACCTCTGTTTTATATCCTTGGTTGTCATTTCCTTTAGTGATGGTAAAAATTTTCCATCAAGGGTTAAGAACTAAAAGGCAGCTGATCTTCAGGACTAAGAGAATTAATAATCAGGGAGAGCCTGGAAAGTGGCAGTCATGAGATTATGGTTAACCATGAGACACATTAAAAAACCTCACAGTGTCATTCATTCTCCAAAAATGCATTGAACATTGTCTACAAATTAGACCCTGTATATAGCAAAAGAATACAGCAGTGAGCAAAAGACAGTTTCCTGTCCTCAAGTTTGCCTTTTAAGGAGGGAGAAAGATAACAGACAAGTTATTTAGGAATATAAAGGGTGATAGAAGAAAAGGGATATAATGAATGTCAAAATAATGAGGGGGGGATAAAGGCAAGGGTAGACTTTACATAGGAGTTTAGAGACGGCTTAGTGTTAAAATGACATATGAACAAAGTCTTGGAAATGAGGAAACCATGTAGATAGATACTGGAGCAAATGCAAATACCCTAAAGAAAGAGAGCATGTGTTCTCTGGCTGAGGAAGAGCGCAGGAGACCAGCATGACGTGGCTGAAGTAAATAAGGAAAGACAAGGGAGAGATAGGGAGACTAGAAAGAGAGATACTACATGACCCTCCTGAAATTTTCTGCATTTACTAAGTATGTCAAAGTTCTGTCTGAGAAATGGTGGCCTTGGCATCAATTTCATATACATATTCATTCTGTTATGGTACTTAACTGGGTGAAACACTGAGTTTCAGAACAAGTACAGCCATTAGTGGCATGAATATTATGTATCCTTTAAGAAAGTGAATTAAATTTAGTACCTTCTAAACTGCATTAGTTGCAAGAAGAGAGGGCAGTCTGTAACTACCACTTACTTTAATAAAATTAACTATAACCTGATTTTTTGCTAAAAGTAGCAGGAAATTACTCTATAATCAAAACATATCTTAGGTAACAGTAGGAGAAAATTACTACATGATGTTCTCTTTGGTAACTTGAAGCCAATGAAAGCTTATTATCCTCATAAAATGTATATAGTATGTGAAGCAATGATGCATTGACATACAGCTATTTTTCCATTTAAAAGTTTCCAAATGTCAAACTTCACTTATCAACTGTTAATGTGCCATGGAGAATAAAATAGGGATACCTACAGATATAAAATGTGTTCTTTCATTAAGAACATAAAAGAAGTCATTACTGCTTCCTCTCAAATAACCATATTTTTTTGTGACTTACACAAAAGAACAGTGGGCTTCTTATGTTCTCCCTCAGAGTGTGAGTCCCTATAGTCATTAAGTTTGGTGGAGAAGACCTCCATTAAACCCCTAAGAAGAAAAAGTATTTCAAATCAATTTCTATCACCAGGACTTTCTCTCTTTCCACTGATTGTTTCATAAAGTTGACTTTGAGAATAAACTTTTTAATCAGAAGGACATTTATGTCTCATCCCTCTAAAATAAGAGATGGAAGAAGGAAATGATTTTGCAGGAATTTCAGACACTCTTGCTAAATATCAAGCCATCCTAAAAGGAGGAAAGTACTAATTATATGCACTAGTTACTTTGTGTTTATTATTTCTACCCCCAAATTTTATCAAGAAGATGTCATAACCCTACTCTAAAATCAGGAAGCTGAGGTACAAAAGGTTTCAACGATTATCCAGTAATATACAGCTACTAAGATGCAAGAATGTAATTTTTAATACACATGAAAGAACTATGGTATGAGTACATCCACGGATTTTTTTTAATTAAGCTCAGCATTGCACTATGGTATTTTTTTATCATCATGGATCAGAGAAAATGTTTTTATCTAATTTAAATGGCATTATTTGCTTTTAGTGAAAAAACATGATAATGCCCAATCATTCCACTCTATTCAACCATGGCCATATTTTCTTTCTCTTAATTTAGGTAAACAAAAGTCTAGGATTATGAACCGAAGAAGAGATAAAATGAGATTAAATTTATCAAGGCTGCCGTCCCTGTTTTTATTAGTAATTTGCAAGATGAAAGCCCCAAACCTACCTTCCTTCAGGAAGCTGATTCTGAGCACATCCTCTGCACATACGCTGCCCATGCTCACACCAGACTCAGTACCTGCTTCCTCCCACCTTCCAAGCCTTCCATGCCACCCTCTGCAAAGACACTCATTTGCTACATACAACACATAATCCAAGAACTCCCGTTGTGTGCCAACATAGTTTTAAGTGACCTTAGCAGGAAGATTAAAGATTATTTACAGTAAATCCTTCTAAAATCAATATATCTGTGAAGCATGGTTGTCCACATAATAAGTTAAAAGAAATCCAGGCTACCCATTACAGGAGATGGAAACACATACTTAAATATTATAATATATTCTTGATGTTTACATTTACATAGATATAATTATAGGCTACTCTACAATGTGTACCATCCTCCAATTTTGTGTACCTGGGAAGCAGCATGCCAGCAGCACCTGACTTGTGTGCATGTTTCAAAGAAAAAAAACATAATGAAAGAAAAAAATTGTGCTTCATTTATGGAATACAAGCAGCAATTTTTAAGAAGAAACCTAAAGCCAATAGGTAGTGTTGATTTTTTTTTTTCTGAGCTACTAAAGATTCCTAAACTAAATGTAAAGGAAAAGAAGAATCAGCCCTTTAGATAAAGTATTTTCTAAGGGAAATGAGGTCATGATGAAATCCAACGGAATTTTGAATTATCATCAAAATATTAAAGAAATTGGTATGTAAGCTACAAACACATAAGCTTTCCTATTAATGAAATCATTTGCAATTTGTATTTAAACATTTACGGGGGGAGGGTTCATACATACCAATTAACTAAACAAGGCCTGGGTCCTTCTAGAATAGCCATTCAAATACCTCACATATATTTTTCTTCTGTAATATTGCAATTATTTTAGCATTCACTATGACTCTAATGGAGAAATGGCTTCCATTAGGGAATTTCTCCTTTGTTCTTAATGAGGAGCAAATTGTTGATTAAGTAAGATAATTAAAGCTTTTATTAGTACAGCCTGATGCAAGTTTGTTTTTCTTCCAAGATATAAGCATACAATTCAATTCAATAAAAAATTTACCACCTTCCTAAGTTCTCCCTCTAGCTTCCGCTTCTTGTATTGCTGATTCTGGAAATACTAAGCAAGACATTTGCCTGTTTCTATAAGTAGGTGAGAATTTCTTGACTTTTTTAAATGTTAAAATCTGTTCAATTTTATGTTTACCAAATAGGTCCATTTCCAAGAAGTGTGTCAGTCTGCAGTTATGTCTAAATAATTGTGTTCCAGTCACTGAACCTATGCAGGTGGCCTGTTTAGTATCAGCAGTGCATTTTACAGTTGTCCAAAACTTTGAGGTAGTCACTTGAAATGCAAAGGGAAAAAAGCAATGAAGGCGGATACTGACAGTGGATACAAAAAGCTTTCTCATTCTGTGGTGTCCACACAGAATGGCACTTATTTCTTCTTTCTTATTTCTTCTTATTTCTTCTTTCTTATTTCTTCTAACTGGCACTTATTTCTTCTAAGAATTTCTGTTCATCTTGCAAAATGCCAAAAGCATGCCTTTTAATTTAGAGTAATTTAATTTAATTTCTAACATTTTAACACAAATGGCTTTAAAAATAAAAAAGAACAAAGTAATTACATTTAATTTCATGGTTTTAGATTCCTAAAAGCCATCATATTCTCTTATGTAATTGAAGACCTCCATTAAGAGTAGAGGGTGGGGGGAGACTTTTACCCTTCTATTGGAACAAAAGCAGAAAGAATTTATATTGCCATTCCATTGAATATTTACCAGCAAAAGGTCTGTGGTGATTTGTGCTGCCGAGAAATATAGAAATCATTCAAAGTAGACGTGTGTTCTAATTCTGTTAGAAGACTGCCTCATAATTTCTTCCTTAGTATCAGTTCAAGAGGAAAGAATCATCTCAGAACAGGAAATAGCTTTGGAGGGGATGATTCTATTCATGTCTGGAATATAGAACTAGATTATGATTTTAAGAAAATAAGCCTAGAAGTAGATGAACAGCTCATTGACAGGAAATTTTAAAAGATCCATTAAAACCTTTGTTCCTACTAGTCCATTCCCACAGGAAAGCTCAAGTGACCTTTATGAGCCAAAACAACAGCTTTCATGTGCAGTGTTGTTAAACTAAATGTTATCTTAAATTTAAAAAAAAGATTCAAAACAGCTTTCAAAGGAATTGTTCATATTAGTGGTAACCAGGTAGGCTTCCCCAGCAATGTGGAATATATTTGCCTCATAGGACTCTCTCTTTAACTCTTTGAGATCGCCCTGGTTGTTTTTCAAAGGGGTTTTATAATCCCTAAGTCTTCTCCATAATTTCAATTGGAATTAACCATCAACCTGCAAGTTTCCATTGTGAGTTGGAGCCTCATCAATGGGATTAAGCAACCTTTATAATAGAGACCTAAAGCACTTCTGCCTCTGCTAGGTACCACTCACATTATAACCCAGGAAACTGGATTTTTTCTCATTTTCTCAGATTGAAAAAGTTAAATAGAAAACCTAAATTACCTGAAAATCATTAACATTAAATTCATAGTTTAAAATATTATCCACAAAATATTCTTACCCTGGTTTTATAGATGAGCTCTACCAAAAATTAAGGAATAGATAACTGAGATATTTTACAACAAGCCTGTGACAAATCAATTCTCTCTTACAAAGCAAGGAGCCAAATGTGTCATTACTAATTTCAAAAATCCTCCTCAGTTTGTTGTTTACTTTTACATAAGAGACTTATGTGTGGACTAAAACCAATTCAGTAGCTCCTAGAAAAATGGCAAAGATTAAGGGAAGAAGGAAAACATGCAAGGTGCCATTCTACTTTAACTGGAAACTATCTTTGTGATTAGAACACAAATTAATAGTTTATCCTTCAGCCCAAAGCAGCTAGCAAAGCAGATAACTTCTTCAATTAGTAAAATCAATCAAACAGGAAGACTTTTGGTCACTGTTGAGCAGACTTGCCCTCAGCCAGACACACAGAGGGGAAATGTGCTGCATCCCATTAACCACGTAGGGACCCACCTTATTCTTAACAAAGAGGATTAATTTAGAGAAACAAAGAAGTGGGAGATATTTGTTCTGCTTGCTCCACAATACACTGTCTCCATTGTTCTCAAAAAATGATGGATGCTTAGAGTTCTGAATCAACTTCCAAATGGTGTCTGTTCTTTTACCCATTGTTAACATTAATCCCATTTGAATATGCTGGCATTGTTTTAAATATAGTACAAAGAAATTAAACAGCGCTAATTAATGCTGCCAGATTTTAAAGGTTTGAGTGACACTTGCTTTCTGATCTGGCTAAATATAAAAACATGACACATTTTTTTCAAAAACTGTTTCTCATATCAATTTCAGTCTCTTAAACTGACACTTGTTAACACGAAGTCTGCTTGTGGTATCTGTAGTTTTCTTTCATTTCTCTTTTCCATGTCTTCTTCTAAACTCTTAACCTGTTTCCAGAAACTTCCATGACTAACCAGACTTCAAAGACTATCATATTGTGCCAAATAGGAGTCCCACAGTCTTGGGGATATTCATGTATGTATATATCCCTTAGTTTCAATATCTTCCATGAACTATTTTGTGTCTTCATCAGCATTCAATGTTAGTATTTAGGATACACTAGCCAAGTTATAGAAACAACCTAAGTGCCCATCAATAGGTGAGTAGATTAAGAAGCTATGATATATATACACCATGGAATACTACTCAGCTATTAAAAACAAAAGATGCAATCTGACCATTTGCCTCAACATGGATGGAACTGGAGGGAACTATACTAAGTGAAATAAGACAGAAGGAGAAAGACAAATACCAAGATGATTTCACTTATATGTGGAATATAGAGAAACGAAACATAGGAACTGAGAAAAATAAACCCAAACAAAGCCTAGAAATCTGCCTGTAGAATTGAGCCTGTAGTGGGAAGGGAGGGCAGAGGTGGGGACAAAGGAGGAAGGGGGCCTAATGGTCTAAAGTAGAGGGATAGGCCTCCCTGGTGGTGTAAGGGGTTAGGACGCAACCTATGAAGCAGTCTCTGCAGCACGATTTCAATCCCCCAGCCAGCCAGAGAGCAACCCACATGGTGCAGCAGACCTCTCCTGATTCACTCGCTGCTCCCCTCAGCAGTATACTTTGGTCAATCTGCCTGTTCTGTTCCCCACTCTGTCTCTGGTGAATCCTCTCACCCCTGCACCTCTGGCCTGTACCCCAGTTCTTATATGTATAATCTTTAAAAAAATAAAGTAGGGGTACAGGTGGTCTTTTGAATCAATGTTTTTGTGTCTTTTGCGTAGATCCCTAGGAGTGGAATTGCCAGGTCATATGGTAGCTCCATTTTTACCAGACTGAGGAACCTCCAGACAGCTTTCCATAATGGTTGGACCAGTTTGCACTCCCACCAGCAATGTAGGAGACTTATGTTTTTACCACATCCTCACCAACATTTGTTTTTGCTTGTTTTTTTGATATATGCCATTCTTACTGGTGTAAGATGGTATCTCAGTGTGGTTTATTGCAGCACTATTTATAATAGGGAAATCCTGGAAACAACCCAAATGCCCAAAAATAGGTGACTGGATCAAGAAGATGTGGTACATAGACACAATGAAATATTATTCAGCAATCAAAAAAGATAAACTCAGGCCATTCACAGCAATGTGGATGGAGCTAGAAGGAATTAAGCTCAGTGAAATAAGCCAGAAGGAAAAAGAAAAATATCAAATGGTTTCACCTATAGCAGGAATATAGGGGAACCAAATAAGACATCAGTGTAAAAAAATAATTACAGTACAAAACACAACAGAGCAAAAACAGACAATTATAAATCAGAGACATCTTGCAGGGGAGGAGGAGGGAGAGGGATCAGAGGGAGGGAGGAAGGAGCACAGGGGACTGAGGTGATGGTGCACGGGTGCACTGGTGAAGGAGACTCTGTGGGGACTACACCTGAGGGGGTGGGGGAAGCAAATATTGTTTAAAAATGAACAATGATGTAAAAAATAAATAAAATTTAATTTAAATAATAAAAAAATATATTAAAAAAATAAAGTAGAGGGATAAGGGTGACTTGATGGTAGGTATAATGTGGTAATATACAACTTAGGAGGTATGAACCTATTCCCCTAAATCATGTAAGTATTGTAAACCAATATTATCTAATAAAAATATTTAAAGATAAAAAAAATCCTGTTTAATTACAAATTAATAAAAAAAAGAAACTCCAGACCAACCACTTAATTATTCTTCCCATAAAATTTTATGTTCCTGTTTACATGAATGACAAGGCCTAAACCCTTTCTTCATTTTTGAAATTTTAGACAAGTCAAAAAGCCCTCATACTTCAATAACCCAAAATGAAGGGCACACAGTTTGACAGTTTAGGTGCTCCTCCAAAGAGAAGATCCTGAAACAAGAATTTGAGTGCAAGAAGTTAATTTGGGTGGTGACACCAGGAAATACCAGTAGGGAACCAGGAAACTACGAGAGAAAGGAAAGGAGCTAATACATGTCTGTTATTAAGTAAATCATCGATGTTGCAAACAGGAACTTACTCATACCGGGCAACTCTAGAAGCTAATGTTTCATGGGTGCAGTACAGGGTGAGGGTGCACCAACTCCCATTGATCTTGGGTGAGCACTGCTGGGGGTGGGAGGAGGTTTTGATTTCACACACTTCATATGGAGAAAGCAATATTCTGTGGCAGAGAAAACAGCCTCCTCGTCCTCGCCCATGCCCCCCAAAAAACAGCTGCTGGTCTTTAGAAGTTGGGCTGCAGATCTGGGTTATCAGTGAAGCATCAAGGGTCTGCTTAGCACAGATGGCCAAGTTATATAATTTTGACTCTAAAATTTGCCTGGTCACCTCCATTGCTTGTTTCCCTGTTCATAAAATGCAATATTGCTATCAAGAGAAAGAACTGAACTTAATGTTTTACCTAGGAAAATATAATGCATAATTAAGGTATGAAAGAGAAAAATAGAAATCAAAAACAGTATAAGTTTGCAAAACATAACACAACATTAATCTAAAGAATGCCAAGAGGCAGAATAAAATAAGTATTGGAAGCAAAGTGATGAATTACTCTTAAGACAAGTCAAAGCTACACTTGAGGCACTACTGTAAGAAAAGGGGTAAAGTTCAAAATCAGTCTCTTTTCATGGCTCACCCTCTCACTTATGGTCTGTAACCAGATATTTGGGTTCATCCACAGTTAGAAAAATATAGAAGAACCTATGTTTTTTTACAGAAAGCTGGTCATTTTCTAAGCCATGTTAGTCCATCTGATATGTATTCCTTCTAAGCCATACTTTGCCACAGGCACCTTTACTAAAAGTCTCAAATCCTAGGCAGAATTGTTAGACCACAGTCATTCAGAGAGTTGCACTTACTTAAGGTTTAGTCCTAAAAGGTAACAGCTGTCTACCACCCTTGGAATCTCACACTCTTGCTCTGTAGTCAGGACAGCCCCTACTCCCCTCAAGACACCAACCTCACCCCCCCAAATTTTACACATTATGTAATTTCTGTTGGTTCATATCAGTTGTTCTCAACCAGTAGAGTTGGGTGAAAACACAGGTACTTCAAGTATTTGGGAAGCAGATGGTCCACAAAGCACACTGTACAAGAACAATTTGCAAAAATTGGGTTTGGGGGTATCACCAAAATGTAGCAAGTTTTTTTTAACACCAGAGACACTACAAACTACTAACTCCTCTTGTTCAAATAAGTCCAAAAATCACAAAGACAAATTCTAACTGCCTTTACTGTGAAGAAGAAAAAGTAGATGTTTATTACAAAAAAAAAAAAAAAAGACATCAATTCATTTCTAAAGAACTCCTTCTGCTACATGTACAGTCATTTTGCTAACTATAGCTGGAGGAGGGAACGGGCAGGCTTACAAGAATAAGTCAATTTTACTCAGTTTTCTTGTCACAAGTTATATCAGTTTACCTTACACAACTTTTCTAAATTTGGAAAATTTTGGGGACACATTATCTGCTCTCACAAAACTTGAAATCTAAATATTTGATTTTTATACAACACTCTATTACTAGAGCAAATGTGGAAGAACATTAGTGAATACAACAGTGAAAATAATGAGTAATGCAGAAATCTTCCCTTTTATTTAGAATGTGTTACATGTATGTTTTGTAGATTTGTTTTCCTAAATGTGCTAAATTTCAGCAAATATTAAGCCTGATTTACATTCCACAAGCATGTCTCCCCTTGATGACTATGGAAATTAAGCCTGGAGGGTACTGAGAAGTGGAGACTGTGAGCAAATAGTGACATTCCTGTCCATGAATAATCCAGTGGCTGCTATACCGTCAGTCAGCACTGAGAATTGAATCTGAATGAATGAATGGACAGAAGAAGATACCACAAGGGATCTCAGAATAGCTTCCTGGGGATTATGTCGAACAGTCTCAGCACCACCTGCAGAATTTTTTAGAATACAGATCCTGGGTCCTTCTGCCAGTTTGTAGTTCAACAGTTCATGGGTGGAGCCCAAGAATTTGCATCTCTAACAAGGTCTACTCCTGGTCCAGCAACTAGACTATGTGAACTCTACCAGAGAGTTAGTTTCATATCAAAAATCTGATTTTCCAGGTGCCTATACATACGTGTATATATAGGCACCTGGGAAATCAGATGTTGTATGTTCATACCTACCGTATGTATGTATATGTGTATGTATATATGTATGTATATGTGTAAACATGTATGTGTATGTGTGTGTGCTAAGCTCCACCTTATTCTTCATTTCTATAACTGACCCATGAGAAAGGAGTTTGATAATCTGGGTAGCCTAGCACATTGCCCATGGAGCCAAACTCATTGTTTTTTTGTTTTTTTTTTTAAGATTTATTTGTTTATGCATACAAGAACTGTGGTACAGGCCAGAGGTGCAGGGTGTGAGAGGATTCACCAGAGACAGAGTGGAGAGCAGAATAGACAGACTGACTAAAATACACTGCTGAGGGGAGCAGCAGGTGAGACAGGAGAGGTCTGCTGCACCATGTGGGTATCTCCCTGGGGCGGGGATTGAGCTCATGTTACAGAGGCTGCAGGTAGCTTCATAGTGCTGTGCTTAAGCTCTTGTGCCACTGGGGAGGCCATAAAACTCAATTTTGAACTGCAAGCTGGAGCAGGCTGGTTCCAGGTCTGGGTTCTCTGGGACTGGAACTATAGCTGGAGTTCCCCCTGAGTGTCTCTGAACAGATACACTTGGATCCTAAAAGCTACCCATTCCAACAAATGATACTTTATCAGTGGCACAAGCTAACAATCTGATGACTGTCCTTGAAACCATCTTCTCCCTTATAACACTTCCAACTTCATCTGAGCCTTTATAACAAAGGAACCTGAATGACGGGGTAGAGCAAAGCAAACCATCAATCTAAGTTGACTGTAAATTGAGGAAGAACAAAACATAATTTTGTCAAAACACTGAGGTTTGGACTTTGTGGTTTAAACACAAGTAGCATGAATACTACTCCTTATATAACCTATAACCCAGAGGGGTAACACCCTCATGGCCCACCTCTCCTTATTATAACTCCACAAATGAGAATTTGGGATTATTTTGAATTATCCCATATCAAATATATTGCAAATCTATATTTTATTATAATATATACATTAAAAGCTGAATCTCTTATTTACTCCATCCCCTCAAAGTAATATATCAGAAGCTACTAAGTACTTGTGACACACTAGAGGGCATAGACTTTTAAGATTCTTTTAGAACTACATAGATGAAGTTTGTGTTTAATTATAGGATGAAGTGTAAAAGTATCTTAAATATTATTAATTGAGGTGAACCTTTTAAACTACCATCTTATGATAAAGCAATTCTGTGTTGACTGTTCAATGCCATATTCTGTAGGTCAAAGTAATGAAGGAAAATTTATAGACTGAAATATCTGCATCTTTATTTAATTCCAACAAATAAATGACTTTCATAACATTTCATTTAAAAGGTGAGAGGGATTATCACTTCATTTTGTTTTTTTTTTTTTTATGCCTACTGCCTCTTTACAAAATGTTTGGTAGATTATTCAGTGATTTATATCCAGCTTTGATATTCCCCACAAATTCCACTTAAGTTGATCTTCCAGACTTGGGAAAATGCTTTTAGAAAATCCATAAAGAACATACGTTTTTTCCTTAGCAACAATTCTTTATGTTTATTAATCACTGTCTGAAAGAAAATGCATATTTTTAGTAGTGAGTATTCCATAGCGATCTCAAATTTGGCTTTTTAACTATGCTGGCAGAGCTTCCAAAGGATAAAAGAGACTATAATAAACAGGTAGCAGGCATTTTAGCAGTTATTGTATTGAACAGCTTTTTTAAGACAAGGACCATGAAATTCATTGTCATTGCTGCAAACTGGGAGGGCTGCATGTCCTAATATCAATACTAGCTCCAGGGGTAGTCAGCGCATTCAACATAATTCATTAGGACTATATTTTATCATGTGTCTAAGCAAGAATACTGAAATGCCATTCTTATGTTTCTAGATGGTGACACTGCTGGGTTTTACTTGGAGAATCTATAAATAGTTGCTACTTTTCTATTGAAGACACTACTGGTCTTCAATAAACTTGCCACTTATGGAATGGCAAAATATCCCAGGTAAGCACAAGGCCAGAATGGATTTTGTAGTTGCTTTAGGTTTAAGTGCAAGATACAGGTTCAAGGACACTGTTTCAAGGACAAGTTGCAAAAATGAAAGTGATGAAAATATCTTGCTAGCACAACATGACACATTTCAGAAGCCATGATGTACAGCATTCCAAACTCTTGTGTGAAGAAGAAGAGCCCAAGGGACTATGGTGATAGACTGTGGGTATTATGTTTGTTGGAGAACTACGGGACTATACCTAAGGGCAGAAATCAAATACTGCACAAAAAAATGAACAGTTATGTACAAAAATAAACAAATTTAATTAAAAAAAGGAAAGTCTGGAATAGATCCTTGACATCCCTGTAGAAAGATTTATGGACAAATAATAAAAAGATAAACTCATGCAATTTGCAGCAACATGGACGGAGCTGGAAGGGATCATACTCAGCGAAATAAGCCAGAAAGAAAAAGAAAAACACCATGGTCTCACTCATAGCAGGAATTTAGAAAATCTAAATAAGGGACCAGTAAAAAGACTAATTATAATAAAGTAAAAAGCAAAATCAATAAGCAACTATAAACCAGAGACACACTATGGAGTGGGGGAAGGAGAGGTTAGGGTCAAAATAAGGGGGGTGGGAATTGTATGGGGACTATAACTAAGATGAAAATGCATACATTGTGCAAAAATGAAAAATAATATAAAAAACATAAAATTAAAAAATAAATAATGAAATGAAGATAAAAAAAAACTATCCTAACACATGTATTTATGCTGTTTATTTCATATTCTCTATTTTATTATGCTCTATTTCATACGAGAAAACTTCAGGTTAAGAGAAGTACTTAACCTACACCTTGAAAAGGTGTAGGCATAAGTCAGATTAAACCAGCAAGCTTTGGGGACCTAAGTGTGCAAGGCCATCCCCCATTTCCACCTCTCAAGAGGTTAAAAGTCTTTGCAGAAACAAAGGAAGTCATTAATCCTTGGTCAGCAGCACTTTGCATTTGTTAAGACAGCAAATTCAGTTTGACATTTTCTTTTTATTTTTCTTGCAGACTTAGAGAGCTCATGGATGATTTGGAAAATTATTCCCAAGAGGTATCTGACCCATTTACTGCTGCAAATATAGGGTCATCAGGGAAAACAGAGAGCTGCCACAAGTCAAGGAGACATCATCTGAAAACTGTTTTGCCCTTCCTCTTTACAGAAAATAGAATTTGGATAAATCTTGACTAGAATTAGAATGTCATATTCAAGTCCCACATCAATGCTAATTTTCTGGCATTCTATTAGTCCACTGGCTGACTTCACTCATACTCTTGTTCTTGTCACAGGGGAGACAAACAAATGAAAAACACAAGTTTTTCAAAATGAAGAAATAAAGAAAAGTGCCAGTATCTTTATTAACTCAGAATAATCTTTATTAGCTCAGAAACTTCATTCCAATATAGGAGAAAAATTGAAAGGATTAAAAGTAGAACAGAAATTATTATCTAAATCAAAAGGATACACATTTATTGTCCCATTACAAGGTAAAGTGTTTACTATAAGCTACAAAACCAGTCATAGTTATCCATCTTTGTTAAGAGCAGATATCTGAGTCATACTGACATTTGAAAGGATAAACTGTCAGGGACCCCAAAATCTTCCAGGTCAATGTTTAGGGAATTTTATTTGTCACTTTCTCCTGATATTCTCTAATAATAAGGATTCAGTTTAGGAAGGAAGACACCTTGCATGTCATTTATATATTCATAGATTTCTTCCCTAAAAATCCTTCAATATTCTCCATGGGTAATCTTGTCACCCTCAGGAGCTCACCCTTCAACATTTCCAACTTGTGAGTTCCACCTGTGGAGTCCCTGCTTGGAAAGAACTACCCCAATTCATTCATTCATTTATACATCCAACTATCCACCCACCATTAATCCATCATCTGTCCATCCACCATTAAGTCATCCTCTATCCATCTACCATCAATTCATCTATTCATCCATACAACCATTAATCATGATTTTCTAACAGGTTTCTCCAGGTGCTAAGATAAAACAAAATGATGTACTAACATTGGTCTGCTCTTGTATGCCTTTGAGTTCATTCATCCCTGAGATTTATCATAGATAATTCTATGAGGTTAACTTCAGAGTTGAATTTTGGTTGGGGAAGCAAAACTTCATGATATTTTTCTAAATTGCCTATTGATATCCTAGCATATGCCATAGAAACCCTGCTCTAAATATTTTCTCTCATCATTTTATTCATGAAGGATGACTGTGCCCCCTATGTACAAAAAAGAGCTATGACTGCCACATGGATTTCCATATTCCCCTTCCTTAAATAATGTACAGAAAAGTTAGCATTGTTGATAATATTTCTCCTGGAGCCATCGCTTTATATCATAATAAGATAAAAAGTTCTTTCAAAAGCCAGGATCAGAGAATAGCATCTTTGTAGAGGCAGAAGTGCCAAACCCAATTTTGTGGCTTTGTTATTATTGTTGATAAATAATGTTGCATAAAATAAGTCACATGAAAACCTAGCTCAAGACCCAGCAACTCTTCTCACAAAGCAAACAGGTATTTGCAGTGAGAAGAGACATCAAGACTGAGCTCCTAGAACATAATCTCATGGAAACACTCTGCATCACTCTGAAGGTAGAACTAGGCTTAAAAACATAATCCCCGTAAGAAGTCAGACCCATGGATGTAAGGAAGAGACTAAAAACACATCAGGTTTTCAGTGAGGAATCTGGCTCCTTCTGGAGGGCTTATCATTTTGCTACAAATCCAAAACCAGATTCCTGGTTTTTCCCTTAAACGGTATTTTAAACCTTAGTGATGGTAGTAAGATGTATTCAACTATAAAAGTCAGAATACCTGGGAGTTTTCCTGAACAACTGCTTCTTCCTCCTCAACATCCTACATACACATTCAATCTACAGCAAGACCAGACAATTCTACCTCTTGGATGTCCCCCCAATCAGTCCTCAAGACTCCACCAATGCTACCACCACCCTAGTTCAAGTTATCATCATCCCTCACACAGATGACTCCAATAATCCCCTATTTTATCTACCCACCTCTATTCTTGCTCCTTTCCAACCCATTCTTCCCACAATATCTGCAATGATCTTTTAAAGATAAAGATCTGATCATAGACTTATCCCACTTAATACCTTTTTGTGGTTTCCTATTGCTCTCTTTGGAAAATTCCAGTCCTTTATCTAACAAATTCAGCATGAACCCATGCCTCTTTTTCATCTTTGTCACATAATGCTGCCCCAACTTTCTTTCACTGCTGTCCAAACATTCTGGTCTTCCTTCTATTCCCTAAACATGTCATGCTTCTCATGCTGGGATCTTCACACAGCTGAGTAGGAAATCAGACCAACCGACTGCTGCTAACCTCGTACCAAGTCTTATATATGAGTGGATTAGAAGGGGATAGTCAAAACAGAACACTTGCTCTATCATCCAGTTGTAGGGAAGAAAAGAACATTACCAGGGACTACAGTATCAGTGGCAACATGATCCACATAGAACTTTAAAATTTCAAAATGTGGGGGAGGTTCCTGCTACTACTCTTCTTTTCCTACATTTATTTTCATCCTACTCAAAACAATCATCATGTCAAATTCCACCAGATGCAAGGTTTACCCTACCTATGTCTTATCTGAACACCTCTGGAGTTAGCTCTGTTCATCACTCCTCAACTTGGAGGTCCTTTTTGATCCCATTCATCAGTTCCCCATTATCCACTATTATTATCCCTATTGTTGTACAAGTACGCTGATGAAGTGGAAAGAATTGGGATAAGGGGAAGGTTATGGAGCCTGGAATACTGACTTCATATTTGAGTTCCGCCATGATACTAAATGTGTCACTTTCCTCATACTCTACATTCTATTACAGAGAATCATCTTCAGTTGCCCTTCAGTATCTCTACATTTCCAGGGCTTGCCCTGTGTTGTTCCTTCTGCCAGGTTCACTCTTGCCATTGTCCACTTTGTCTGTCTTATTTTGATGATCCATCCCCAGGGAATTCTTCCCTTAGTTGCTAAGTATGTATTAACTTCCTATATGTGTGACCCCTTGGCATTCTCAGCTCCCCTCATAAGTGGACTTACCACACATGAGGATTATCATCTTTAAAATTCACTTTATCTCACTAGCTCTCAACTCCAAGGAGAAAGGAAGCTCTTATTCGGTTATATTCCCCAAGACTTGATGCTGTGCCAGGATAAATAGTCAAAATATGTTGAATAAGCAGTCAATGCAAGAGGAAGATTCTATTCATGTACCTATACATTCTACAGAGCTATTGTGGCCAACTTCTTTGTGGTCAAAATTAAACTCTAAATTTAAGATATATTTAAAAATGTCAAGTGTAATGCTTGATACCAGATAGCTATCTGGTTTTATCTAGCAAACAGTGTTGGCTCAATAAATATCATTGATTCATTTACCCATATATATTTATGGCTATGACTGACTAAATGTACTACTCCCTCTATGATAATGTATTTTAAGTTGGTATGCGCCTTTTTGGAAATACAAAGTCTTAATTCACTGGCTAGAATGGAGGTATCACATCAGGCAATCAGTTACACATCTAGGTAGTATTTTGACCCCGGAGTTATAGCACAATACCCTTTTTTTATGTCTCTATGGGGATCAAATATTGCCAGAAATATCCCCCTACAGTCAGGGTGGATCTGTCTGGTGTGAAGTATGGGGTTCATGGTAAAGTAGTTCCTTGCACATCTGCAGCATCCATTGGAATGCCATCTGGGAAGAGGGAAAAAGTAGTGACAGTAAGTCAGTGGCAGCCCACAACTCAGGAACAGTAGAAGTCCATTAGGTGAATATTAGATGATAATTTCTGCTACCACCAGTCCCCTGGATTCTGGGCTGGTATTTGTTCCTTTCCTTCTTAGTCCATCCTGGCATGATCATGTTCCTTCCTCTACCACATTAGCCTCATCCTCCATTTTAATTTTGTTTGCCTAGTAACTGACCACAGCGTTGATTCGAAGCAGCACGGGTAAAAGGGGGAAGCAGACTGAGTCAGTGAGTTTCAACTATGGGAAAATAACTACTGGTTCTCTGGAAAGATACAATAGATGCCCAGGTAAATCTAACTAAATAGTCAAAATCTCTTGAAAATAAAATGTACTATATTATGGTCCTTTGCTCTCTGACCCCTCCTACCTTTTCCATCAGCTGTTCCTTCTCCCCCATTTTGCCCTCAAAAACCCCTTTACCTGTCTTTTTATTCATTCTCCTCTACTAATTCTCTGTTTCACGGACTGCCATTATTTTCCTTCAATCTTTTCCTCTCGCTGACACCATTTTCACTTCAAATGCTTTGTGATTAACATATTAAACAAAAAGGTAGGGAAAAGGATAAATCTTGCAACAGTAAAGAGTGTAAAATTATGCCTTTTCTCCCTAGATATATGTTTCTTTACAATACAACAACTTCAATGTCTAAAGGTGAAAAAAATCTATCAATCTAAGAATTATTTAACCAATTTCAGAACTGGAACCTTATCTAAAACAGGGATAAGTATCAAATAATACCTAGCCAGTATAATTTCTCTTACTTTTGGGAATTTAAAAAAAAAAGCAGCAGCCTTGATCTACTATGAATAACCAGAACAGTAGTTTGGGTCATTTCCTCCTCATTGCAGTCACCCTCAAAAATGAAAAAGTTTAGTACAATAAAACATTTAAAAATATAACAACCTTCTAAAAGCCCATAAACAAACTGAATCCCTGGGGAAGGTCACAAAGAATAGCATTGCTTTTTTCTTTACTTTCTAACAAACCCAATGATTAGAAAAAAACAAGTTCACATATCTTCAGCTAAGAATATTTCTGCTCTTATCCCTCAATATTGCCTATTTGTTTCTGTTATCAAGAAGAGTTAATCATCTTGCATTTTGAAGTTCAGGGTCTCAACAAGTATTTTCTAGTAGTCACACCTACAGAAACTTACTAGAGGAAATAATAATAACAATGATAATCACCACCACCATCACCATATATTGAGTTCTTAGTGCCAAGCACTATGCTAAGTATTTCCCATGCATGAGCTTCTTTAATCCTTATAGCAATTCAGTGTTTACATGTTGTTGATCACAATGTCTGCAGATAGATTTGCTGGCATTCAATTTAATATACCTAACAAGGTGCCTAAAATATAAGACCTCTATAAATGCTAACTATTATAATTATGTAGCTCTTTTTCAACAACCTTAAAGGCATAATAATGAAACATAGTTCAGTGAAGGTGGTTCTGAGAAGAGCTGATAAAATGTGCTCTGAATAATGGCTTCTGGATGTCTTATTTGTTGAAGAATAGAGTTTAGAACATCTAAAATAGCTCCTTCCTGCCTTTTTCATCTTAATCGAGTAACAGCTGTTGGGGCAGAAAGGAAATTTCCCCTTACCTCTCTAGATTATCCCAGGGCTGGCTGAGGAATCAAAGAATCAGTTGGAGATTAGTAAAAGAAAAAGAGCAAATTTAATTATGTATATATGGAAACTTTATATGATTGTAAATTCTAAAATAAATGGGACAGACCTAGGGTTTTTATTATTGAGATGATAAACAGGATGGGGGCCTGGGGTGTTAGGACAAAGGGGAGAGACTCACATGGAGTGGAAAAGGAGACTCATATTTCTATGGTTTTAGAGCTGAGTCCTCTGACAGGAGGTCATTTCTTGAGATAATCCTCCATTTGGATAACACCCCTACTCTTTCTTCTTTCAAGTAATTAGAGAGTGATAAATTTCTCTTGAAACCGGAAGGGGCTCAAAAGAATCCACATCCACTGTGACATAGCTTGGAAAAACCTGTTTTGGACATCTGTGGAAATCTAACCGACCATTTAAGGAAGGCTTAGCTTTCACAGCAGCACCCCCATATTTTCTACCTAATCCCCAAATATTATTAAAATTTATCTCCATGTAGACAAGGATAGTCTTGAGTGTAAATAATAAAGTCACTTGCATTATATCAAGCTATAGGATTCAAGCCAAAAGCAGAGACCATATTAGGTGAGAAAATACTGACAACTGTTACAAAGGCCAGTAGTCAGGCTCACTCCCTGGCTATTGCACAGACTTGGTTCATCAACTTAGAGCTACCCATAATGTAAACTTGCTTAATCATAATTAATTTTTTTACTGCCCTTCCCTGTCTTACTTCCCTTTGGTGTTTCCTAGAATCACCTCCCAAATAAATAACTTGCACTGGAATCCTTGTCTTGGGATCTACTTCTGAGAGGCACATGGTTATTGTGGTAATAAATGTGTAAACAAGATCAACATTTCACTCATAATAAACCCAAATTGGCCAAAACAAGAACAGATAATGTAACTATTTGGTATTCTGTAACTATTCTGATTTTTCACTGGTCTCTCATCTTCTGGAAGTAGAACCTATAAGTCATCTTGAAAAGCACGATTATTAATCAATATTTATTGGTTAATAAAAATGACACCTTCAAATTCAAACTATAATTCATACCCAATTTTTTATCTTCTTATTTCTATTCACTAAAATGGTGGTAGATAAAAAGAAAGGAGCCTCTTTAGAGGTTATTTTGCAAAGTGGTGAGTGGGTGCTCTCCCTGAATTGATGGCACTGGGTTACAAGAGCCCAATTTGAACTTTTAGGGTGCCATAATGCTATCTTCAGCTGAAATTTTTGTTGTAACAATTTTCTTCTGCTCATGAGGCTCTTGCCCTTGGAAGCTTCTCCATATCTGATATCTTTCCTGGGTGTATTAAAGTCCCAAATCTCCCCATAGTACATGGGAAGTCAAGAGGGCTTTATCTGTCTCATCGATGAAGCCTCTTATCTCTGCCAAAGTGTTTCATCTAGTTCATGCCACACTGGACATGCTAAGTGTCCTAGAGGTTTACTGAGATTCTCCCCCTAATTTTGTATGCTGCTGCATAGTTATCTGGGTATTTCTACCACCTGTTACTGCATCTGCATTCTACCCTGAAAGGGAGAAAAGTATAAACCCCTATTTCCTGTGTCTGCTATTTTTTCTCCTTTTTTATCACATCGAGCTTTCTCTTAGATGCTCACATATAAAAATGCAACATGATTTGGGGGACTCAGATATGGTTCTTGACTAGGTAAAGGAGGACATTTGAACTGAAAAATCTCCACAAAGCCTAGATTTAATGATCTTTGTCTCAAAACAAAGAGTTCTATTTTGAAGTTTAAAGTAGACCAGTACCTTTGTTCCTCATCCCCAAGACCTTGAAATAGAAGACTACAAACCAACATGATGGAGAGGTAAATTCACCAATCTAACAAGCTGAAAATATTATCTGTGGCACATACGAAAAGTGCCTTAAACGGTACACAGTTTATAACAGATCGACTCTTGGGTCCAGAGCTGAGTTGAGAGAAACATGCTGGAAAATCTTGTTTAAAAAGGAGCCTGAGGGATAAGTAATATTTGAATATACAAAGACAGTCAAAAGCACTCCAAGTGGGCAGAGCAGTATGAGCAAAAAGCATAGCATGAATAAGGATCAAATCATGACAAGGTCAGAATAAGGAATTTGAACTTTATTCTATAGTCAAAGAAGATGTTGAAAGTAGATCTTTAGGGCCTCCCTGGTGGCACAAGTGTTTAAGCACAGCACTGTGAAGCTATCCTCAGCCTCTGCAGCACGAGTTCAATCCCCAGCCAGCCAGGGAACTATAAACATGGCACAGCAGACCTCTCCTGTCTCGCCTGCTGCTCCCCTCAGCAGTGTAATTCAGTCGGCCTGTTCTACTCCCCACTCTGTCGCTGGTGAATCCTCTCACCTCCATCCCCACACTTCTGGCCTGCACCCCAGATCTTGCATAAATAAATCTTAAAAAAAAGAAAGTAGGTCTTTAAGCAAGAAAGTGACATGCTCAGAGCTTAAAAGAAAAAAAAAAAAAAAAGACCATAGGGATGACAGCAATTGTGAAATAAAATTTTATCACTATAGTATGGTATATAGATATAGAAATGTCAGATTTCAACAGGCAAGATGCCAGAATAGAATGATACTTAAATAAGATTTTTCCCCATTCCTAATTGTTATTTGATGTCAAATAAAAATTGGTCAAAGTACCAGACACTACAATGAAAGTCACTGTGAGAATAGCCATATAAAGAGATGATGGATAATTAAAAGAGAAACACATTGTTCTCCAATAATTAGGATACTTTCCAAGATGAATTCTGCTTTCCCTATTTCATAATACCTTTTAAAGTATTTTGCATGGGGTCTCCCTGGGGGCGCAAGGAGTTAAGTACAGCACTGTGAAGCTATTCGCATCCACTGCAGCATGAATTCAATCCCTGGCCGGCCAGGGAGCTACACAAATGGTGCAGCAGACCTCTCCTGTCACACCTCCTACTCCCCTCAGCAGTGTATTTCAATTGATCTGCCTGTTCTGCCTCCCACTCTGTCTTTGGTGAGTCCTCTAACCCCCAACACCTTTGGCCTATACCCCAGTTCTTGTATGCATAAATAAATAAATCTTTTTAAAAATTAAATATTTTACAATTATTTTCATTTACAACACTTATATTAAAATAAATTAGAAGTAACCCAACAGCTCCCCAAACAATTTAAAACATTTTCTGTATTACTTGTCTAAGCTGCTTCCAGTTTGTTTATCTCAAGCATAGTAATCACATTAAGAGCAGACAGTCGCATGCCAGTTGCCAGCAGACCTAAATATGACAACTAAAAGGAGACTTCTCAGTACAAGTACAAATGCACCGAGACAGCTACTAACAAATGTACATGAGACACCTACTAGTATAGTGTGAATTATTATCATAAATATTTTACACTTAAGTGTCACTTGTTAAAAATAAAGTTCATTGGTGTCCTAGATTGTCTGAGAGAACTCTGCATAATTTCTAATTCACAACTTTGATAATTGCCAGAGTGGTTCCCAATGAGTAGTAAAGAGTAACCCTGCCTACATAAAAGCATATTTCAATGAGGCTTTCAAATGCAGCAGTCACAGAGGTCAAGCTTCGTTTGTTTTATTCTCATTTCAACTCATTAAGAACATCAGGGAAAGGACTTTGTTTTATTTGGTATCTACTAAAAATAAAACGCTAATAAAAAAAAAAACACAACTTCCAGGATTCTAAATTCCTAGTTCATGTACAATAGGTCTAAACTTACATTTTAAATGCTAAAATGGATCTTAAAATGGTCTCTACTTTTTTAGTAGAGTTTATTATGAAAAATGATGACTTCAAAACAGAAGCAAAGTATTATTTTGTTGATAATCTCTAAGTTTAAAAATACTGCACTGTAGTGCAGAAAATTTGGTATTTGGAATAATCTGATTCAGCCTTTGTATGCAGATATAATATAAGCTATATAAATCAACTGCAAAAAAAATGCCAATGTGAATTGGCTAGCAAGAACTTTACCCAAACTACACATTTTCATTTTTAAAAAATAATTGATCGGGCCTCCCCGGTGGCGCAGCGGTTGAGCGCTGGGTTGCGAAGCTGCCCGCAGCCTCTGCAACGCCGGTTCGATCCCCGGCTGCTCCCCGGCCACTGGAGGAGGGTTCCGCATGGCGCGCAGACCTCTCCTGCCGCCCGCTGCTCCCCTCAGCAGTGTACTTCGGTCCTTCTGCCTGCTCTGCTCCCCGCTCTGGCTCTGGTGAATTCTCTCACCCTCCCATGCTTCTGACTGTACCCAGTGCTTGTATAAATAAAAAAAAAAAAAAATTGATCTATAAATTCTAGAATAAACAATGATATACTTAAGTGACATATTATTGTACATTAAAAACACATAAACACATACACACTATGAGCAAATACTCCATATTAAAGTGCATTTTGCTTTTTTCACCATCACATCCCATTGCCACTAGAATAATGTGACAATTGGTGTTTGTTTCTCTGGCACAATATATTATATCAGAGGGACTCAAACTATGAAATACTTAACACATTAATAGTTATTTTCCCTTTATAAGTCACATCTCAAAATACATAAATAATATTTTGTTTTATTGTTATGTTTTATATATATTTTAAAAACATATTGTATATATTTTAAATATGAATGTTATATTTTTAAATATAACATTAAAAAAGCACATGCAATGATGAGATGTAGCAGGATTGCAAAAACTGATTAATATTTCAGAGATATTGCCATTGTTTTCCCTAGAAAGTATTTGTGAGGAAAAAAAGAACATTCCTTAAGTTCAAAGGAAACACCAGTCAAAGAAATATCTTTGGAGCTTCTAAAGCGGTATAAGCTTGCAGGACTCTTCCAGAAAGGAAATCAAGTGGAAAACTTGTAAGAGATATCAATTCAGCACTACACAGACAATCCTGAGAAAACAGGGGCTTTGTTTTCAAAGGAAAGTGGTTTTTGTAACATAAGAAAGATAGAACTCAGGGGGTAAGAGTTTTAACTATGACATAAATCATACAACGGAAGCACCAAACTAAGCTATCGCAATTTGAAGTCAAAGAATGGGGACATGACCAAGATATTCCTGGGAAAATACCACAGTGGAAGTGCACGGTAAATGGTTTGCAGGCTTTTCTGCCCTCTGCCTTTAGGATTGCCCTGCCTGATGGGGCACCTGCAGCTGTCACATTGTTCTAAGCTGTGTTGTTTACTTCCCTGGGCTGGTATCCCCCCCAGCCCACCTGCATGCAGTGTACCTGGCTGCTGCACTACATGCAAAAGCTCAATAAAAGCCTGAGAAAGCCACCGAGGGCTCCAGGACTCTCCTTTACGCCAGTCTGCTGGGATCATAGAACCTGCTCTGTGTCCCTCTCCTGCCACTACAGGAAATCATCCATTGCTCCTTTTTGTTTTTTTTTTTTTCACAAAAGCATCCTATAAATAGCATACTGAGGGGAAAAATTGTTAGTTGATGCATGTTTTACTCAATTCCAAATAAGCTGAGTAGAGAAAAGGGAATGATGGAAAGCAAATTTGGATAAAACTTTTTTTTTAATTTATGAAGAATTATGTTCACATTTAAATTCATTGAGTTTTATGCATTTGGGAAAACACTTAAATAAATTAAATAGATTTTATCCAAATAGCTCACTGGCACAATTTGAAATAAGATTGTTACGTGAAATCCGAATAAGCCAAACCATGGAAAAACTTTAGTGCCCCAAAGTAGTCAAAAAGATGTGATATAGATACACAATGGAATACTACTGAACAATCAAAAAACTCATGCCATTTGCAGCAATATGGATCGAGCTGACAGGGATTATGCCAAGCAGAATAAGTCAGAAGGAAAAAGACAAATACCAGATGGGCCACTTTATGTGGATTATATAGAAACAAAACAAAGGGTCAGATAAGGTCACACTTAAAGTGTCACACTAAGAAACTTTGGAGAATGATAGTTTGATTAGAAACTTAAAGACTAAAGATAAAAAGAGGGCCTCCCCAGTGGCGCAGCGGTTGAGCGCTGAGTTGCGAAGCTGCCTGCAGCACCGCTGGGTGAGGGCGAGGGTCCCACATGGCACGCAGACCTCTCCTGCCACCCTCTGCTCCCCTCAGCAGTGTACTTCGGTCCTTCTGCCTGCTCTGCTCCCCGCTCTGGCTCTGGTGAATTCTCTCACGCTCCCGCGCTTCTGACTGTACCCAGTGCTTGTACAAATAAATAAATATTAAAAAAAAAAAAGACTAAAGACAAAAAGACAGAGAAAGAAAACCTTCACATAAATATTGCATTCTAGTTGATAAGGCTGTTTCTCACAAGTTATGGGTAAACAATTCTGATTGCTATACCTATACTAGATCGAACAACTAAGTAAAAATATGGTGGACCGTGGGAGTGAGGTTTATCTCTAAGTGGAATTTTACATACAAGAAAAGGAGGAAGGCTGGAATGAGCCAGGTGAAACCAAATTAAAGTTGGAGAATCTATATGAATTCAGACTTAGCTTAATATAAGTGATATTGATATATACAGATACACAGATAATAGAAATATAAGTCCACAGACACTAAGGTAATTGTAGATATACAAACCCATTGTACAAAGTTGCCCGTATCTGTATTTCCTAGCTCTGTCTGCTCAGAGAGTCTAGAACCAATAACAGAGTAACAAAGAGCACACCCAGAGCTCAGATCTAGCTTTTTAATACTCTAATAATTACATCAACAATAGGAACAAAGGTTCTTTGAAGAAATGACTAATTCTAGGCTGGAGCATAGAATATAAATGATGAGACTGAAGCATCTGGTAATGCTAGAAACTAAGAAGGTGCTCAAAAAACAACAACAAAAATGATGATATGCCAAAAGAACATAGGAGCTAACTGGAAGCTGTCCTCGTGGCCAAAGTTCAAACGACTTGAGGCAAAAAATAATGAAATATTGACTTATAACCTAAAGTATAAAACAAATATCCTTAGATTCATACTGTTTTAAATAAATGAATAAGATTTGATAAATCTCTTATGATAAATAATTCTAAATGATTTGCACAGATACTCTGTCCTCAAGGAGGTGGAGCATAACTCCCCTCCTCTTGAATGAGGGGTAAACTTAACAGCAAGCTTTCCAAAGCATAGAGTATGGAAAGGGGCAAGAAAACTGTACAGTGTATAATAAATACGGCCTCTGTCAGGTGACCTAAGTTAACACCATCTGTGATAAGTTATGTTGATCACATAGCCCCTTGATAGGAGGTGACAAGAATGACATTTCATTGTGATCTTCCCAAAAACATATAATCCCAGTCTAATCATGAGAAAACGCCAGACAAATCCCATTTGAGAGATATTCTCAAAAACTCATGCCCAGTATTCCTCAAAACTGTGAAGATATTATCAAAAACAAGAAACTTTGAGAATCTGTCACAGACCAGAGGAATCCAAGGAGATATGACAGCTAATTGCATGGTGATGTCCTATGTGGGCTCCTAGAACAGGAAAAAGTACAGTAGGGCAGAACAAGTGATATATGAAAGCAAGTGTGGTTAATAGTACAGTACCAATATTGGTTTCCGAGTTGCAATAAAGGTTGTATGGTATTGTAAATGTTCACAATAGAGAAAACTGGGTTAAAAAATATGGAAAACCCTTCTTTAATCTTTTCAGGTTTCTGTAAGTCTAAAATTATTCTAAAACAAAAATATGATTTACATTTTTTAAAAATAAGGCATTGGCCTTAGGACACTCTAAAGAAAAACCTTCTCACCTTCCAAAATATATGTCCAACATATTCTGTCCAGTATTGTATTTCCTGTTTTTTCTTCTGTCCTTGTATAGGGCCATAGCTTTTACCCTTAACAGGTAGACCCTCTGCAGATCCAGTTTCTTTCTTTCTTCTGTCTCCCTAGGCCTATCTTACAGCATTCTTTTTTTAAAGATTTATTTATTTATGCATACAAGAACTGGGGTACAGGCCAGAGGTGTGGGGGGTGGGAGGATTCACCAGAGAGAGTGAGGAGTACAACAGGCAGATTGACTGAATACACTGCTGAGGGGAGCAGCTGGAGAGTCAGGAGAGGTCTGCTGTGCCATGTGGGTTACTCCCTGGCCGGGGATCAAGCTCATGCTGCAGTGACTGTGGATAGCTTCAAAGGTTGCATCTTAACCCCTTGCACCACCATGGAGGCCCTATCTTATAGCATTCTTTTGGAATCTTTTTCAAATACCTTTATTTAAAGCTAGTAATTAGACTCAAAATATCCCTCTCTTCTTATGTCAAGATACCTCTCCTCTGGGGATCCTGATCACCATTACCAATGAAATGGACAAAGATCTATATCCAGGGCACAGGGACAGAGAAACCATTTATGCCTCAGGAACTCTTTAGTACAAAAGAACAGGCAACGGGAAGTGAAAACCATTAATAACCTAAAGCCCCACAGGACCCACACTCTAAGTATTGCTTACAAAACAATTCTTGTAGTACAGCAAGGAGTCAATAATAACTTTCCAACTTGAGTACATTTTCAGAAATGGCTCTTAGATATATAGTGCTACTTCTTGTTTCAATTTATAGTTCTTCCTACTTTCCCAGACTTTTTTGAATATTTATTCTTGCAACATTCTTATGTACACAATAATAAAAAGTAATGACATCTTACATGTATTGAGAGATGGTTATGTGCTACATACCCTTGGAATATTTCATTAAATCCTCAAAATAATGTTATTATTCTTACACACAAATTACAAATATTATAACCATGTTCCAATAAGTTAAATAAATTAGTCAAGGTTGTGTTTGTAAAAGGTAAAGCCTAGATTTGAACCAAGATATACATGACTCCCGGTTCCGATCTTAACTTCTGTACATCCTACTTCATACATTTATATCTTCTTTCAATTGCCTTTTTAGAGAGTTTTATCATTTGTGATTGATTCTCTGCCCATACCAGTTATAATGGCCAATTTTTATAAATTCACGTTTTCTCAGAATATCGTTGAGGTTTCCAACTATCTGATCAGAAAATGAGGTCAAACTTAACAAAATCTTAAAGTTGTGCTTTATCTCCTTCCACTCTCTTCAATCCCTCTTCTCTGACTAGAGTCCCGTCTACAGCTTTCATATATGATACAGTCAGATCTCTCTCAAGATCTCAAGCTTGGAATATACTATCATATCCTTAAAAGAATAAAGTACAAAATTACAGAATAGCAATGCTTTAACAGCCATAGAAATGTCCCCCTGAAGTTATACATCAACCAGCTTACACTATATTGTGATTACTATAGCCAGGATTAAGATAGATGCTCTTGACATCTTTAATCCCAGGAAACTAAACAGTTTTTCCAAAAGTTCTCCCCCACTGACACTGGAATCACCAAGAAATTCATTGTTCAGTTAAGAAAATTAAGAAAAACATCTAGCTACAACAATAATAAAAATTGTATGTTCCCAATTTATTATTCCTAGTAATAAATTGATTATCTTTGTTTTATACATAGCTATTTGAAGACAAAATATGAAAATCACTCAAATTAACCAACAATTTCAAAGAGAATAGTGATGTAGGAACCATGTCTTTTAGTTCTTTGGATTTCCATAAAGAACAAAATGTCTTGGGGCCTCCCCGGTGGCGCAGAGGTTGAGCGCTGGGTTGCGAAGCTGCCTGCAGCCTCTGCAGCACTGGTTCGATCCCCGGCTGCTCCCGGCCACCAGAGGAGGGTCCCACATGGCGCGCAGACCTCTCCTGCCGCCCGCTGCTCCCCTCAGAGTGTACTTCGGTCCTTCTTCCTGCTCTGCTCCCCGCTCTGGCTCTGGTGAATTCTCTCACCCTCCCACGCTTCTGACTGTATCCAGTGCTTGTATAAATAAATAAATAAATCTTTAAAAAAAAAAGAACAAAATGTCTTGTACACAGTAAAAATCCCACTAATGTATATCAGTTAGGCAAAAAATTACTTATTTTTAACATATATGGATAATTGTGACAAGAAAGTCTTGAGCTCAAATTCAAAGTGTTTGAGACTCTTTCTAGTCTTTAAGCAATTTTAGAAGGAAAAATAATGTCAAGTAAAATGCATTGATTCCTTTCTCACACATTTTCATAAACTGCTCTGTAAGAATTTTAAACAAACATAAAAAATGACCTTTCCTAAGGCACATATAACTTTGTTAGGAATGCCAAAACATTCTACATTGTTCAAACATTAGCATCATAAAAACATTTATTAATGTTTTATTAATGGAAGGAAGAAAGTGCATTTTTAATACTATCCATCCAGACAAGTCAATAACCACTAAAAAGAAGATAATCCAGGACCTCCTTGGTGGCACAAGGGGTTAAGCATCAGCGCTATGAAGCAATCTGTAGCTAGTGCAGCACGAGTTCAATCTCCGGCCAGGGAGTGACCCACATGGTGAAGCAGACCTGCCCTATCTCGTCTGCTGTTCCCCTCCGCAGTGTATTTCAATCAATCCGCCTGTTCTGTTCCCCACTCTGCATCTGGTGAATCCTCTCACCCCCCACACCGATGGCCTACACCCCAGCTCTTGTATGTATAAATAAATAAATCTGTTAAAAAAATAAAATAAAATAGAAGATGATCCCCCAATTGAATATGCCAATATAGAGCAAGGAAGCCTCCCATGAATATAAATTTTCAAAAAATGAACATCTAGTTAGAATCTGTCTTACCCCAGGCACATTTGCCTGCAATGGAATTAGAATATCCATTTATATGTTCAACTAAATGAGCCATTCAAAGATGCTCTAATAATCAACTGATACATGTCCAAATAAGTGGTAAACCAATTAGAAGGCTGAAATTAGCAGCCTATATCTTGAATATATTTTACTTCAGAAAAAAAAATATAGGAGGGTATTTTAAACCATGTATCAACCAGTAATTTTTATAATCAAAATATAATTTGCTTGTTTTATATAGAACAGCATTATCTTCAATTGACTTGAAATGGAAATATTTTCCAAAATGTCACTTTATTGCTAGCCTATTTAACTAATATTCAAAGACATTTTAATCATATTTCATATTATGTTCTGTCATTCAGAAATGCAGCTGCTTTGTTTGCTTTTTCACTCGAAGCTATCAGTCATGGCACTGAAGACCTCTGACAGTTACTACATAGGATAAAACTTCTCCTGAGAGGAAATCACCAGTGGGAAAGATCCCACTATATTCAATTTGCAAATAACTTAATCATCCAACAATACATCTAAGACTGCAACCTCACTTGTAAAGTAGTTTTGTAAATATTTTTCTTTTATTATGTAGGGAGTATATTAAGTTCATTGTGAAAAAAATCACAATGCATATGTATGTATATGTAACATGCAAATGTAACAACCCCTTTGTCACCCCTTGTGCAAGAAAGAAAAAGCCTTTATAATGTTCTGGGGGTATTGTGCCACAATATGCTTAGAACTTACATAAATACACCTACAAACATTTCACTTTTCATTTTCAAACTTTAAATACATAATTAATTGAATTAAAATGTCAAGATATATATAATTTATATATATAATATATAATTTATAACTTTATAAATAAAATTATACTCCTCAAGGTATTGGTGGCTATTTTTAAATTAAATATGAACAAAAAGCTAACTTGCTTCTAATCCTCATACTTATAACCTTGGCCTTAGGCAGCAGGTAATGTGCTCTCATCATGTAAATGAAAGGGACTTCTGTGTTTGCCCTATGAAAATTTACTCCAGGTATTCTCAAAGATTGGACTTGGTTATTGTAGCTAAAGAGAACCAAAGACCATATGTGATTTGTTCAGTGTCACTTGGTAGTCTTTTTCAAACAGTTCCAATGTTTACATATTTTACTTTATAAGTCACTGCACATAACCCCTGTTCTCACATCATCCAATTTTCTGTCTTCTCTTTGCTTGCTGCATCTTGATGAGAAACCGGAAAACACTCTCTAAAGAGCCTGAGAGCTTGCAGCTCTGCATACCACAGAGGTGGAGGTGGTGGAAAGCTGGACAAAATGAGAACTGGCATAGATGCATAGATGCATAGATGCAGGCCTCTCCATATTTGCTGAGTTCCGTTAAGAAGCAAGCAGAGCTCCTTGAAACTCCATGTAAGAACACGCATTGTTAAAGTATTTAAAAATACATGAATTTGTCTCCTCTATGAGAATGTCTAGACATTTAAGGCTGGTCAAAGCAAGGTGCTAAAGACACGTGAATTAGCTCCAAATAAATTTGATTAAAAATAAACCACAGGTGCTTTCCTCCAAAAACACTGGGGGAAAAAAAAACAAAAAACCAGTAACAGGCATGTTGTTCTCTGAAGGCAAATGAAATTGGCAATGTCCTCAGATCTTTCTCAGTCCAATCTCTTCAACTAGTAAGATGACAGCAACTAAAGTAGCTATTGGATAGTCATTGTGAAAATTAAATCTATACAAAATGTTTAGCATAGAGCCCGCAAAAGTATGGTCCATCTATACTTTTACTGTTATCAGTATCATGCTGATTTTCAGAATTTGGTTTTTAAAGTGTACATTACAAAGAGCCCAAATGTCTGAATGTAAGGAATAAAAATTTTTGTCTCTCTGACATCATTATCCTTTATGTTCTCTGCTATCTGACGAGTACCCAGAATAGCAAATGCCGGGGAATGAATGAATAAATGAACAAATAAAAATTTCTAGTATTATTATATTTTATATTAGTTTTTTTCACACCTACTTTATGGAACCTTGCATTTTCTTACTGTGAGACAATTTCTTTCCCCATTTAATCCCAGCCTGTACCAGAACACTCCACTCTTCACATACAATAAAGCTTTTACAACATTTGAAATGTTTAATGGATTATTTTCTCCCTACTGCCAATAAGTGTGATCCTGCTTAAAAAAAAAAATCTACTAATCAGCTCTATCAAGAACACAAAGATGACTGGGAAGATAAGTAATAATAGCTGGCAAACTTATCTACCTCAAATTCTCTAAAATTACTAAATGCACTGTGTTTTTCTCCCAGAAAGATTATAGGGTGACGAGCCAGTACATTAAATTTGGAAGGCAGCTCAGTTACAGAGTATAGCCAATTGAGTCTACAGTGCAACTGTGCCATAAGCCTACCCTACAATCTATTACATATTTGCTTAAGATCTGAATAACTGCAGAGTTGTCTGGTAATCTGATTAGATTATGATGATTACTTGCAGCCATCCAATAGTTTAAAGAAGAAAACATATTGCTTTTAAAATAGACACACCAAAACATTTTCGTACACTTTTATTTCAAACTCCTTTGCATCACATGAATTAGAATAAAATTGAATAAGATTGTCATCCAAGGTTACAACATTCTGAATTCTCCATTTTCAATAACCTTCTATTCTAAAATAATTCAAAAGAAAATAATGCATCAATCTAATGTCACAAAGCATTTTCACATGGGCTGTTGAAAAAATGTCATTGCTCAAAAATTAGTGTACTTCTTCATGATCTACTAATGATTTCTGTTAAGAGACTACTGTTTATATTTAAGAATGTTTGTAACTGCCAGCATCCTGTTAGAATGAACCACATAAACAAAATAAAGCAAACAAAAAAATAGTGGAGACACATGGGATCTAGAGTTAATGCTTAGTATGAGAAATGATGCTTTTCATATTTAGCAGAATAATGGAGCTAGGAGGGAAAGAGGAAGGAACAACTCACTCTGCCTGAAATGTGAATTTAAAGTGTGTTTTTCTCTTTGAAGTGAGGCAAACATCAAACTCCCTCATAGGGCACTGAGCATAGAAGGCAAAACCAAAAATTAATCATCCCAACTAGAATTTCTCCAACTACTGCTCTGGTACAGTCAGTAGAATAGATTAGGCATAAATGTACTTAGATTTCTTTTGTACTCGCTGTCAATAGTTCCTTTCAAACCACTCTCTAATGCCTAGTTACGTCAGTGGGCAAAGGCATGCTATGGCAACCATGAAAATGCACCTCTCAGATCTCCTCTAAGGACCATAATTGGCAACAGTCCAAACTACAACATCCTGAAATCCTTTAGTGTGTCTGCGATGGGACTCCACTTCCCAAGGTTGTTTCCAGCCAACAGGAGTCCTTTTCAGCAAGATGCAGGGCAGACTTTGGCTGCCGAGTCCCTCTCAGACTCATTTTGCTGAATCCGTCTTAGAACTGAGCTGCAGTCTAAGATCTGCATTCTGTCTTCCTCCTACCCGCCCCGTCCTGTCCTTGCTCCACCCTCCCTCCCTCTCTCTTTTGCTCCCTTCCCCCTCCCCTCCTGCCTTCTGACCTTCAGAGAGGTCAGCCCTCGTCAGGGTCCAAAAGTTCCTGGGGTCATTTCTGACAACCTTCCCCTGTTCCTCGCTGACATTTCCCCTAAAAACCTCTTCCCGTCTAACCTTTCTTCGGTGCCTGCTGCTCAGACAACTATGACTTACACCTGTTTCTCATGAGAAAGAAAATTGAGATTTCTTTTTGTAGTTTTATAAAATTTTATATAAAAATAATTACATTTCATAATCATATTTTAAAGTTACTAGAGAGATATGTAAAGAAATTAAGAATTCTTTTCTTGCTTATAACTGTGTCCTAATGTATGTTTGGTAAGTTCTGATTTCTGTTTAACAGCTTTCATTCAAGCCCAGTATCATTGTACTTATCTCTCTGATCTCTGGGACATCTTGAGACATCTGGTCCCCATAAAACACACACACACACACACACACACAACATGTTCAGTTTATCTTTAAGTTCCACTTAAAAAAAAAAACACGTTTCTTGGGTAGGTTTTTATAAACCAGTACAGAGTCCTATATGACTGATAGCAAAAGGAAGTTACTTCTCTCTCTGCTTTTTGTTTGGAGGGGGTGTGGGGGGAGGAAGTGAAGTGCAAAAAATCTCTTTCCTCGCCTTTCACTCACACACACACACACACACACCCCTGGACTACATATCTCAGCCTTCTTTGTGTAGCATGCCATGACCATTGGAACACTAGCTTAGCTAGTGAAAACTGAATAAAAATTGAGGGCCACCATTTCTACACCTGACTAAAAAAAAAAAATAAATTACTTATGTGATTTTCTATGTTCTTTAACTTTTCATAAATCGCTGCCAAAAGCCCAGGCAACTTAGAAGCCATGTGCTAAAGATATAAAAGTAATGAGACGAAAGGAGCATGGATCTCTGAATTACCAATTGAACAAGAACAGCCTTGATCAGGAACACCTGGACTGTTATGTAAACAAGAAATAAACTTCATTGCATAAAGCCTAAGAGGTTTGGTGCTGAGCTTAATTACAACAACAAGCATTACTTTCAGTAACACGTCCATTCATTGTACCTGACAAGACTGGAGCTGTGATTACTACTGTGGGGGCTGATGTGGGGTAAGGCTGGGGGTAGGGGTCACCAATAGCTCTCACCTCCCGGCAAGCACACGCGACTCCTCACCTCAGGAAATGGTTTATTTCCTCTTCTCCTTCAGTTTTCATGGTTCTTTGACTTGTTTTGACCAATAGAACACAGTGGAGAACTCGAGCCAGTTCCAAATCTGACCCTTACAAGTTTCAAGCTCAGACAGCCTTTAATTTCAGTTTCATGGAACCCAGTGTCCATATTGTAAGGAAATTCATTCTGTGCTACCAGGTCGTGGAGGATGTGATACCATGTAGAGAAAGAGCCTTGTGAAAAAGAATCAAGACACCCCTGCCAACTGCCAGCTCCAAGTCTGCAAGTCTCGGGGAGACAGTCTCCCTTCATCCGCACAGCACAGCCCAGAAGCCAACTGAGCACAGCCATGTGGGTGGCTGTAGTGACAGGAGGACACGGAGCAGAATCTCTATCATCTGAGCAGACTGGGTAAAGGCAGAGTCCTGAAGCCCTCGGTGGCTTTTGCAGGCTTTTATTGGGATTTACCAGGTACACGACTGGCAAGGGGTGCCAAGTCTTCACTCTTTCTGGGCTCTCCGGCCTTCTCTGGTGGTCTTGTTTTCTGCTGCTCTCGTGGTTCTGCTTTCTGCTGGCGTCCCCGTGACGCCGCCCTTAAAGCCCAATCTTAGCCCAGGTGAATCCCATCTACCTATGCCCACAGCCTACTCCAGGTGCCCGCCATCAGGCATGCATTTGGGACCTCAAGGATCCATCATCTATCCTGATGGAGGGAGAGCAGAAAAGCCTGATACTTTCTCACTTATCCTACAGTGGCAGGAAGGGCACAGAGCTGTTCTTTATGATCCGAGCAGACCAGAGAGGTAAAGGAGAGTCTATGAGCCCTCAGTGGCTTTCTCAGGCTTTTATTGAGCTTTTACATGGAGTGCAGCAACCAGGTACACGGCAGGCAGTGGTGCCGGCGGGTCAAGGAGGCTGGCAGGCCTCCAAGCCCCCAGCAAGTTTTCACTCTGGGCTCTCTGGTGATCTTTCTCTTGTTCTCTCTCCTGCCTCTGCTTCTCTTGGCGAATATATCAATACTGCAGCCATGGCCCACAGAAGTGAACAACACAGCTAAATATAATAATATAACAAAATGCAGGTGCCGCCATCAGCAGGACAATCCTAATAGTGGGAGGGCAGAAAAGTCTGAAAATCACTTAGCCTACAGTGGCCCGGACACCAGGTAGAGCAAACTGCCCTGTCAACTCGCAGAATGGTGGTAAACAATAAAGTACTGATGTTTTAAAACCACTAAGTATTTGGAAAGGCAGGAGGACTGTTACACAAGAAAAAATAAATGGTACATTAGAATTTTACATAAAGAAGCAGAAAGCTAAAGAGTAAGACATGATTTGAGAAATGGCAGTTCCTCTATTGTGTTTTCAGCATTGAAACTCCAAATTTTAAATAATTATATCCTCCTATCCTTCTAAAATATTATTGTGTTCTCCAGTAAATAAGTACCGAATTGATATCTTTATCTTGTAATGAATATACTACTGATTTCCACACGAACAGAAGTAGTCATATGTGTAACATTCCTGTTACTCTTTAAATAAAAACAAATAATAAATTTACACCAGAAAAGGTCAAATCATAAACAAGGAAGGTGAAAGGTGGAAGCTTCCTTTTCTTGCTTCTTCTGTGTCTCCCAATTCCACTCTCCCACCCAGAAGCAAACACTCAGGACATTTTAGTTTTATATTTATTATTCTGCTAGGTTTTTTCCAGGCATTGCCTAGGTGTTTGTACATGTGTATGTTTTTCTGTTTTTGCATATGATTAAAATCAGATGATAATGTTATTGTTTAACTTACAGAATTCATTTTGAAAGAACAAATATGCTATCACAAACATACATGTGCTTTCTGTTTGCGATGTTCACATTGAGAAGCTTTCTCCTGTAGGACCAAGAATGTGCCACCAAATACCTCCCCCTTTTGTCTAAGCATACTTCATAGGAACGAGAGTTTCTAAAATGCAAGCTATCTTTCCCATAGAGCAGTTTCTTATCTCTTATTTTGAGGTTTTTCCATTGCATCAATACTTATTTTTCATATTTCCATTCACCTAGTTCCCAAAAATCTTGAATTAAGAAAATAAGATAGGGGCCTCCCTGGTGGTGCAAGGGGTTAAGCACCGCACTATGAAGTGATCAAAAGCCCATGCAGCACGAGTTTGATCCCCGGTCAGGGAGCAGCACACATGGCAAGGCAGACCTCTCCTGACTCACCTGCTGCTCCCCTCAGCGGTGTATTTCAGTCAGTCTGCCTGTTCTGTTCTCCAATCTGTCTCTGGTGACTCTTCTCACCGGCCACATCTCTGGCCTGTACCCCAGCTCATGTATGCATAAATAAATAAATCTTAAAAAAAAGGAAATAAGATAGTGAGATAGTGGAAGATAAAACTAGTGTCCACAGTGATCAACAATTTATTGATAACAAAGATGTGAAGGAACTAATAAACCTTAACTGTCTCAAATTTGTAGTACAGCTTGGAAAGGGGAGACTAGGTAGAAAGACAAGACATGAAAACATATAGAAACTTTTCTCCAAGATTTCTTTGTGCCAGAATTCTTGAATAATACATGTTCTCAGACTCCCGAGTGAACTATGGATGAGCTAATAACTCTATGAAGTAGTTTTGGGGTCAAAATTGCCAAATTTCTTGAATGTCATGCATGTTTAGAAATAGATAATTCTGATTCTTTAATCCTGGAAGAAAATGCATTTCCTTCTTCTTTGTAGATGAATACAATGCCAAAGACATTTCCAGGGCACACCATCTTAAGGAAAAATGATTCTACTTTTTAAGCAATAATTCAAATCAGACTCCCTCATTATTAACAGAATATAAAATAGGTCACCTTCATATCTGCTCTCAACAGAATATCTTCTTTCCACTAACAAAAAATAATATCTCCATTTGTGAGAAAATTCCATGCAGTTGGCTACTCTTTGGCATCAGGGAACAGCCTGATTGAGATAGACAATTTTCATTTAATTTCATAAGTGAAATATGCTTAGCACTATGTTTCTTCAGCTGTTGGTACAAAGCCCCTTGAGGTAGGGGATAGTGTCAAGCAGGCACTAAATAATAACAGCTGTGTCAGATTTTATATTCTACAGATGACCTAGAAAGCCTCTCCTAACCCACATATTCCTCTTACATTGCAATTCCATTCATTGGAAGGTGAAATCTATGCCCCCTCCCTTTGAAACTGAGTTTCTTGTGACAGGCTGGACAAACAGACTACAATAGAAATGATGGTACCTGAACTTTAAGGCCATGATCTAAGAGAAATTTTCCACTTCGTTGTCGAACAATTATACTTTGATCCTTGAGCCTTTACACATGCAAGCTAAATGCCCACAAGCGGCCATGCCACAAGGAAGCCCAAAATAGCCTACACGTGAGTGAGACCAAACTGAGGAATTCAGAGACTTAAAGCAAGACATTCCAGTCAGTTCCCAGCTACATTAGTACTTCAGTTACAGCCCTTCAAATCAGAACAAGTCAAACCCTTCCCAAATTCTTGACCCACAGAAACTGAGAGAAAATAAAATGGCTGCTGTTGTTCTAAGTCACTTGGTTTGGCAGTGCCTGTTGCACGGCAATAGACAACTAAGAAAAGTAGCTAAAATGTACTGGACCATAATAATATTGAGCAGATATATTATTCAATTTATGGAGCATATAATATTTATGTGTCAGGTAGTGTTTAAAGAATATGACATGTACTAATTCAATTAATTATTTCCCCAAAACCTGTGTGGTTAGTATAATTATTCTATTGATATTTCTAAGAAGAGAAACTGGAGCAAGAGTGTTTTTGTGACTTTCTCTGTCACAGCAGTAAATATTAAAGGTGGGATTACTCTTTACAGCTTTAGCTCCTGAGCAAACACTTTTATTATACAACATATAAAATATGATTATGGTATATGACATATCACCCTAAATATATATTATATATTATATTATTGAATAGAAAAAATATTCAGAAAATTTTAAGATAATAGACAAGATTTCAGAGATATGCACTCATATACTCACCCAGGATGTCTGGAAATTATGCCTCTTATCAAAGCATTTCCTGAAAAAAAATTTTGTTTCATTCTGCTTTATTATAATGGACTTAGCTTTATTTTTAGGGTGATAATAAGAAATTGTATATAAAGACTGATTCTATATAATCAGTAAGATGCAATATAGCGGCCCTCCCTTCCTCTATAAGCAACATACTCGAAGACCCTCGCTGGATACCAAAAATCAAAAATAGTACAGAACTCTATAAATATGGTGCTTTTTCTCATACATACATACCTATGATAAAGTTTAATTTATAATTAGGTACAGTAATAGATTAACCATAATAACTACTACTAAAATAGAACCATCATAACAACATGCTGTAAGAAAAGAATGAGAATGCAGTGTCCCCCACTCTCAAAATCTGTATTAATATGTGGCTGATGGTGGATAACCAAAACAGCAAAAGCAAGCAAAACCAAGCATAAGCAGGGACTTCTGTGTTGCAGACAGGCCTGCCTATCATTGCATGAGTAAACGTCTGTTGGAATTTCATGTAAGCTACAGAATATCTAGACACGAACATATTATTGTGGCTTTTGGAGGAGCTTTTCTGCAATGTATTTATACATGTGGTTTCTCCAGCTTCAGGATTTAAAATTTTGATTTCAACAGCCAGGTGAGGACCAAAAGTATCAAAGTAACACAATTCCTGGAGGGGTTATTAATCTTGGGCATTTATATAAGAAAAAAGTCTTCATGAGAATTACTGATTTCATACTGAGGACAGCAGAGACTTTACTATTCCAATTATTTGTATCACAGTCTGAAGAATATGCATCAGGACCCAAATCTTCAGTTCCTCATGACTGCAGAGTTGGTAATAAACCTTAACTTCTATGGCTACAAGAACAACCTCAAAATTGTCCCCTTTGAGTCCTCTTGGGTGGAGCTCTGTTCTACAACACATTCACATCTGTCATCTGTGGAGCCTAAGGTGAGTACAAATGGGGAGGCCTGCTGATGATGTGTTTAAATACTTCAAAATAATGGGCCTCCCTGGTGGCACAAGGGGTTAAGATGCAACCTATGAAGCTGTCCATAACCTCTGTAGCACGAGTCTGATCCCTCGCCAGGGAGCAACCCACATGGCGCAGCAGACCTCTCCTGACTCTCCCGCTGCTCCCCTCAGCAGTGTGCTTCGGTCAATCTGCCTGTTCTCTTCCCCACTCTGTCTCTGGTGAATCCTCCCAACCCCCACACTTCTGGCTTGTACCCCAGCTCTTGTATGCATAAATAAATCTTTAAAAAAATAAATAAATACTTCAAAATTATAACTTACGCTGCACCCAAGACTGGCCTTCATTCCCACCCAGGGAATCACCATGAGGACCAAGGGCAAAAGGAGTTGTAATATCCCTTGATTCAGTCCTACTGCTTGTGAGTGTAGTTGGCAATATAGATCTGCAGGGGAAAGCATGGTGGGGATTTGCCTACTACTTACATTTGCTCACTAAATTTAAGGTAATGTTCTGTTCATAGGCAATACATGCTGGTTTTACACAAGTCTGGAAAGTCTTTGATATTTCTCTTATCTTAGTATGATCAGGTTGCTACAACATAACAGGTTGGGTAGCTTATGAATAACAGAAATTTATTTCTCATAATTCTGAAAGCCAGGAAGTCTAAGATCAAATCACCAACAGAGTCAATGTTGAGAGACTACATCCTCGTTCATAGATAGTGTCCTCCTCACATGCAGAGACCAGAGAGCTCTCTAGGGACTCAGTTATAAGAGAACCTATCCATTTATGAGGCCTCCACTCTCATGACCTAATGGACTCCAATCACCCCATTACAAAATACCATTGCATTGGGGGTTAGATTCTCAACATATGAATTTGGTGGGGGTGGATAACAAACATTCAGTCCATAACATTTCCCATCAAAGTGACCTTGTGGTGAAGGAAAGATGACATCACTTCCTTCCAGTTGGAGAAAGATCCCTCCTCTCTCTCTCGCTACCCCAACATCTGTTGTCCTACCTCTTGCAAGTCACAAGTCACAGTCTTGCAGAGTCCCGCACAAGCATTCCAGATTACAGTGCCAGCTGAGGTTGATATACTGAGATAAAACATTCCTCCCAGAGATATCAGGATTTTCAAAATAAAAAATATATTTGAAAACATTTCATACAGAGCACTTCATATTTTTAAATCTTCTTGAATTCATATCTGACCATTACAGATATTTATTCTTCCTTCTCAATCATCATCGCTTTTCCACAGCACAGAGAATAGTGAAATGTATGCCTTGCTACATCTGCACATAAACATCGAAATGATTTGCACTTTATTTTTAAAATAAAAAGTGATTGTTATAATATTCTTCATCAAAGACTGAACCATTCTAAGAAACTCAAGAAATTAGCAGACTTACATTTTCTAAGTCATTGAAGACCCCAGAAAATAAAAACAAAATATTATGTGCCCAACAAGAGAGTGTACATACTGATTAATCTTCTGGATATGTCTTCTCACTGAACTCTGTGCCAAAGGGAGCAAAATACTCCCCATAAATACTCAAAACAGCTCAACTCTGTCTTCTGCTTATACATTAGTATGCTTTGCATGCTAAAGAATTACTCAAAAATAGAATTTCAAGTCAACCTCGAAAGGTTGACTTTTCTAGATGCTAAATTTCAGAACTACTAAGTCTTTTATTTTTTAATTTCCTCTTAATGTTCTCTAAATGGCATCAGAAGATGAATTTCAAAGAAGTATAATGTGTTTAAGATTTCACTTACCAAACAAATGCAGTCAAAGATGATATCAAACATCTGCAGTTTTCAATCACATAGCTAGCAAAAAGCACAAAACGGTTTTAGTCAAGTGCATAATGTGGCATCCTTGCCATCGAAGGCAATTTTAAACACATAATTCAAAATATCCACTGACAGCAGGTCTTCTTTGCTGGGTATTAATCTGCCAGGATGACTCTGAAATCATCAATGTCTCTCAATTAGAAGCATTAACTTTAAAAATGAGAACTAAAATCATGGTGCCATGAACAGGGCACAGGTGGGTAATTGACAAACCTGCATAATGTGGAAAAAATCGCAGATTAGAGAAAAACTCATAGCAATAATAAAAAGATTTAGGTTTGTAGAGGTACTTCCCTCAAAGGGATCAAAGTCCCTAACACACATTATCTCATTAATCCCCCTGCTACCTGTGGCAGGGGCAATGATAAGGCACACGCCCATTGGTGGTGATTCTGAGGCCACCGGCATCCTGTGTGGCAGCCTTTGGTGAACCTATTACTGCCCTTTTCTTTTCTATAATAAAGTGTGAGATTAACGTGAGAGTCACAGCTGGAGATGTAACACAGCATCAGTTCTTAAACCAATCTGTCCCTTTCCCCAACTTGTCACACTACACAGATAACTATCTAAAATATTTCCATCTAGTGGAACAGTATTAATGGACTATAACTGTGTCTCTGAAAAAGACTTCAAAGACATCAAAAACATCTGTAACTACTAATTAGAGACTTGCTTAACTTCGTGAGATTATCTGGAAAAAGCAGGTTAGCCGCGGGACTCATTTGTTGCTCAACACTCCTGACATTTCAGACATTACATTTTTTCAATTCTTCTCTTTCCATTTCCTGCTAGAAAGATATATGCACATTATAGTGTAAGTATGTTTAGATTCACAAAATACAGTAAACAAAAAAACACTGTTTTGCTCTCTTCATACTAACTTTTCCTAAAATCTGATCACAAGAAACTTTTTTCATATCCCTTTATTCATTGTATTTCAGGGGAGGAATAAACCTCTATGAAAATAACTGTTTTTCAAATGCTACCCATTCATACTATATAAATCAAAATTGTCAAACTAAAGCTATCTTCCTTGAGGGAGAAAAAATTATACTGTTGCATTGGTTAAAATTATATTTCTATGATCTAAAAACCATTACATATGCCAATAATTTTATTGCATTGAAATATTCTATTGAGTGAATATTTCTTTGATAATCCATGCGAAGATTATATCTGCCTCTTTGAATTCTCTTTAAAAATAAAATTTCAAGCTATGTCTGCACTGAAATTTTAAAGCAATGACTTCACCTGCAAAACACAATTAGGAAGAAGCATAACCAATATTTGAAATCATCTGGAAGGATGCACCTTGACTCTGGAGTATGTAGTTAAAGGTAAGTGCAAACTTTCAGGTTGTGTCTGCATGGCACTCCTGCCTTGAATTATTGCACAAAATAAAATAATTGATATCCATCTGAGCTATAACAACACCTACATTTTCAGGAGAGATGTCATTTTCATAAATTGATCCCTTAAGAGAAACTTGCCTCTCTTAAGAGGCACTTAGAGACAGTAATGACTAAATTTGAGAATTCACTGATTTAATTAATTTAAAGACCATGTGCATTCATACTGAAATTCTATTGCCTTTACAAAAGCCCATGATAAGGCTAGGGTGCACACCTGTCTGCCAGTTCCAGTTACTAGTTATTGAGACTCTTGCTATTCTACGTGGAGCCCTCAGCCTCATCTCAGGCTGACTAGAAATTCAGAATCTAAGGCCCCACCACACGAAGGCTCTGACCTGCTGTATCTGAATCTATAATTTAATAGGATCCCCAAGTGATTGCTAGGCACATAAAATTTGGGGAAGCACTGAGTTAAAATCCTATCAGAAATCTAAAAGACAAAATGAGACTTTCTTAATATAACTGAAGTGTCTGTATCAAAGAAATATATTTGGTTCAACCTAATTTTCATCCATCAGATCAACACTCTTTTATGTTCCACCTCTTCCATGTTCAAACTATGTGCTGGTCTATTAAGCAAATGTAACATAAATATAGCCAAAAGGTCCATTATTGATCCCCTTCTAGATTCTCAGCAAGGATATTTTCTGCCTCAGTGACTGAGATGGAAGTCTTTAAGTCATACAAAGGGGAAAAGGGAGGCAAATGAAGAGCTTTGGGCTCCCAAGAGGAATCTAGTTTTGCTTTCCTTCAGATACTGTCTGGGTTTTGCTCTTTTTGGTTTTAATTAATTGGCTTACCATCCTCCAGTGTGACATATTAGTGTCATCAATGGAAATGAAATGCATTTGAACTTTTTCTGCTTCTATAATATTGTATTGTCCTCATATCATATTACTATGAAAATGTCACTGAACTCTCCTAAATATTAAATTCTAAGCAGATGCTATAAATAAAGACAGTGTCATTTATCTGACTGTGAATGAATTCATAGTGAAATTTGACAGAATATACCCCTACTGACATTGAAACATGAAGTCAGTAACTGGGAAGTTACACAAAGAAACAGGGATCCTTAAGGATACCCCCAAAACCATCAAAGCAGATTTTTGCCCTTCATAAACTCAGCTCATGGAAAGTGATATTTTTTCTTTATTTATTTTCTGATACCATTGTTAATTTTTGGATAGTATTTGATTTCTCCCCTCAGGTGTAGTTCCTGTGGTCCTCCCGCCACCACAGCACCCATGATCCATCATTACAGCCCCTTGTGCTCTCCCCTCTCCTGTTGTGACCTCTCTCCCTCCAATACAAGAAATGATCTTGAATGCTGAGGTTCTCCTCATAGCTCTTTTAGAACTATACTATATTTCCAAGAAATGTTTAGCATTAAGAAACAGCTTTATGAATTATTTGAAACATGTCTCTCCGGGCTCACAGGTTATAACTAATTCACAAAAGGTTACCATGTGCCCAATCTTTCTCATGGTTTCCAGATATGATAAGCAGTCTTCAAGGTAGCAATTTCCAGAATCCTTAGGTCCTTTACTTCAGCCTAAAAAGCTCCAATATTATCTTTATAATATTCTTCTGGTCATCTATTACTGCTTCAAAAATCACTTCTAGGGCCTCCCAGGTGACACAAGGGGTTAAGAAGCAACCTATGAAGCTATTCGCAGCCACTGCAGCATGAGTTCTATCTCCAGCCAGGGAGATACTCACAGGGTGCAGCAGACCTCTCCTGACTCACCCACTGCTCCCCTCAGCAGTGCATTTCATCAGTCTGCCTGTTCTGTTCCCCACTGTCTCTGGTGAATCCTCTCACCCTCCTGCGCCTCTGGCCTGTACCCCAGTTCTTGTATAAATAAATAAATCTTTTTTAAAAAATCACTTCTAAACTCACTGTAAATCTTTTTTAACTACCTATTTTATTACCCTCACAGATTCTTAGAAGTTCAGACAGGCCACAGCAGGTATGGCTTATCTCTATTATGTCTGGGGCCTCAGCTGCATGGGCTCACATATTTCACGTGAGGGTTACTCATATAAATAGGGGTTGGAATTCCAGGTGATGGTGTCAGACTGTTGACTAAGGTTGCTGATCAGAATCTGTGTATGAGATCTCTCCATGTAACTTGGGCTTCACACATGGTAGCTTCAAGAACATGAGTTCTTACCCTGTTGAGCTCACAGCTTCCAGAGCAAAAGTTGCAGAAAACAAGAGACAAGCAGTGTGGCTTTTTGTGACCCAGACTCACAATAACAGAGATGGTTCACATGCTGTGGGGGAAGACAGACTCCAGAGAATTAGTCCAAACAAATCAATAACTAATGTACAAACAAATATGAATCAAATTCATATTTGCGATGGTAATTATCTAAAATATCCAGTTTTTAACAAAAATGGGTGAGACATACAAAGAAACACAAACTAAAACAACTGGGTGAAGATCATGCACACACAAAAATAGACAGATCCTAAGGGAAATGAGGGGACCTAGATGCTGCACTTAGCACACAAAGACATCAAGGCAGCTGGTTACAAATAGGTTCAAAGAGCAAAAGAAAATTATATTTCAAATTAAAGGGAAATATAGAAGTGGTTCATCAAATAGAGACTATAGAAGATGTAAAAACTGTTAAAAAAGTAAACTGTTGACTTGAAAAGTATGATAATAATCACCATTTCTATTTTCCAGTCCAACACATAGAGTTTAGAATTAGTAACTGCCATCTTCATAAGAAAAAGAAAGCTGAAAAACTAGAAATCAACAATTCTGTTTAGATTCATGAGGTCAGAGAACACACTGCTGCCCCGAAAACAACTTAGCAGGAGCAGAAGTCAGAAATCGGTAGGAACACCAAAAACTAAATGACATATTTCTGGAGGTTGAGTGTGGACTAGCTTTAGAATTAAAACGCCAGAGCTCCCAGTCTTAAGGGAACCTCTATACGTTCATGAGCTCACATCTCAGAACCTACCATATTCCCTCTTGTTTATTTATTCATTAATCTTACTTATTTCTTGTAAACAGGAATAAAGTCTTTTCCAGACAAATAAAAGCTAAGGAAATTTGTCTTTAATAGATCTTCATCTCAAGAAATGTTAAATGAAATTCTCTGGAGAAAAGGGAAATGACAGATCAATAACTCAGAGCTATATAAAGAAAAGGGAGCATTAGGGAAGAAATAAATGAGTTAAACACATTTTCTTTTCCTTCTTCTCATTGATCTAATAGATACCTAGCATATAATTTCAAAATGTGAGTGATGATAGCTTACGAAATAATGAAATGGATGACCCCATTGTTCTAAGAAAAGGAAGGGAGGATTTGGGGTAATTGTTATAAGGTACCTGCACTATCCTTCTCACAGGATTGTCTGAAAGTGAAATTACAGTATTTGTAAATGTATATTCAAACTTTGGGACAACTATTAAAAAATTTTTAAAGAAGTATAATCAGTATGCTAAGACAGGAGAGGAAATGAAATCATATACAATATTCAATTATATGAACAAGGGAAGAAATTGTGATATACATGTATATACAAAATGGAATATTATTCAACCAAAAAGGGAAGAAATCATGAGATGTGCAACAAAGTAGATGATTGTCAAGGTCATTTTTGTAAACAAGAAGCAGAGAAAGATAAATACTGTAGGTTCTCTCTCATATATGGAATCTTAAAATACACACACACACACACACACACAAGTTCATTGGTAGTTCCCAGACACAGGACTAGGAGTGAGAGAAAAGGTATAGGGGCTAGAAAGTAAAAATAAAATTATATACATCCCCCCCCTCAAAGAATGCATTTATATCACATTTCTCTTAGCCCGGTCACAGTTTTTTATTTCTTACTGGCCTCTGTGTCCCTGGTTTGCCACCTGTATTATCAGCACTGGTTGTCTTTCATGATCTTTTACTTTTTAAAAAAAAAATATTTATTTATTTATACAAGCAGTGGGTACAGTCAGAAGCGCAGGAGGGTGAGAGAATTCAACAGACAGAGCAGAAAGCAGAGCAGGCAGACTGAAGAAACACACTGCTGAGGGGAGCAGCGGGCAGCAGGGAGGTCTGTGGGCCATGTGGGACCCTCCTCCGGTGGCCGGGAGCAGCCGGGGATCGAACTGGTGCCGCAGAGGCCGCAGGCAGCTTCGCAACCCAGTGCTCAACCGATGCGCCACCGGGGAGGCCCCTTTTACTTTTTGTTAACCAATAAAATGACTTTTCCCTGTCTTCACTAGAAAGGTATGTATTGTCCAATTTTTTGTAAATTCTTAGAGTAACACTTTTTCAGACCATTAAAAATTATTTAAGCACCTCAAAAAAGAAGAAAATACAACAGAGAAACAAAAAAGAGGAATGAATAGACAATAATTACAAATGAATACACAAATTAAAAGACTGACTGGCAGAATACAATATAAAAGGAAACAGCTATTTATTATCCTCACTTTAAAAATAAAGCAAAGAGGGCCTCCCTCCCCGGTGGTGCAGCGGTTGAGCGCTGGGTTGCAAAGCTGCCCGCAGCCTCTGCAGCACTGGTTCGATCCCTGGCTGCTCCCCGGCCACCAGGGGAGGGTCCCACATGGCGCGCAGACCTCTCCTGCCGCCCGCTGCTCCCCTCAGCAGTGTACTTCGGTCCTTCTGCCTGCTCTGCTCCCCGCTCTGGCTCTGGTGAATTCTCTCACCCTCCCTCGCTTCTGACTGTACCCAGTGCATGTATAAACAAAACAAACAAACAAATAAATAAATAAAAACATGCAAAAAAAATTTAAAAAATAAAAAATAAAAAAATAAAGCAAAGATAAATTAGAAACAAAGAGATGGGGCCTCCCCGGTGGCGCAGAGGGTTGAGCACAGCCTCTGCAGCTCTGGTTCGATTCCTGGCCAGCCAGGGAGATTCCCACATGGTGTGGCAGACCTCTCCTGTCGCACTGGCTGCTCCCCTCAGCAGTGTATTTCGTCAGTCTGCCTGTTTTGCTCCCTGCTCTGTCTCTGGTGAATTCTCTCACCCTCCTGCATCTCTGGCCTGTATGCCAGTGCTTGTATAAATAAATAAAAATTTTAAAAAAGAAACAAAGAGATGGAGGAAGATATAGCAAACTGACACTGATCAAAAAAATTCTTAAGTAATTATATTGTTTCAGAAAAGCAGACTTCAATTAAAGTAAAACTATAAATGATGAAGAAGGTATTACATAATGATAGAGGTCAATTCTCAAAAACAAAATAGTAATCCTTAATGTGTATTTGCATCAAAATATGCTAAACAAAATCAAATAGAACTACAAGGAGGAGGAGATAAGAACACTTGAGAACTCCAAGTATCTCAATAAGTAATTGACAGAACCAGCAGGCAGAAAGTCAGTAAAAATAAAGTTGTACGGAATAGCATCATCAATCAACTTGATTCAATTGACATTTATGGACTACTTCATTCAACAACAGCAGAATACATATCCTTTAAAGTTTACATAGAATATTTACCAAGCTAGATGACTTTTAAGGCCATAAAACACACTTAAAATATTTTAAAGAGAAATCATAAAAAAATATACTTTCAGCCTACAAGAGGAATTGAACTAGAAATTAGTAATAGAAAAACAGCTGAGAAATCACCTAATATTTAGAGACCGCATAAATATAATTAGCTGATCTTTGACAAAGGTAAAGTCAATACATTAAAGAGAAGATACTGATATTGACATTGATATGCAAAGCCAGTGAATCTGGGACTAGATCTTAGCCTTCATTTCAAAAATAGATCATAGGCCTAAATGTAAACAGCAAAACTATAAAATTTCCAGGAGATAATGTAAGGTAAATATAGGTGACTCTTGTTTTGGCAATCATTTTTATTTATTTTTTTAATATATATATTTTTTTAAAGATTTATTTATTTATATAAGCACTGGGTACAGTCAGAAGCGTGAGAGGGTGAGAGAATTCACCAGAGCCAGAGCGGGGAACAGAACAGGTAGACTGAAGAAATACACTGCTGAGGGGAGCAGCGGGCATGGCAGGAGAGGTCTGTGCACCATGCGGGACCCTCGCCGGCAGCCAGGGATCCAACCGGTGCTGTGGAGGCTGTGGGCAGCTTCGCAGCCCAGCGCTCAACCGCTGCACGATGGGGGAGGCCCTGGCAATGGTTTTTAGATGTTATACCAAAACATGGTCTGTGAAAGGAAATATTAGTAAGTTGCCTTTGGTAATATTAAAAACTTCTATTTAAAATGCTGTTAATAAAAACAAAAGGACAGACTGAGGAAAATATTTGTGAATTGTCTATCTTGTGAGGACTTGTATTAAAAATATAAAAATAACTCTTAAACTTAACAATAAGAAAAAAAAGGACTATTGTCCTTTGTTCTATTGGTTTGATACTTTTGATTTGCATACACATTTCCTGAAAATTGATAAATGAATACCTCACAAACACATGAAAGATGTTCAACATCATTAGTTATAAGTGAAATGTAATTAAAAGTACACGCTATCACTTAACCCACTACAGGATCACAATCAAAATGCAAACAATACAAATTTCAGCAAGACTGCAGAGAAACCAGAATCCTCTTGTACTGCTGATAGGAATGTAAAATTGTACAGTCCCTTTGGAAAGTAGTTTGGAAAGTTCTCTTAAAATGTTAGATGTTGCATCAGCAACACCTCTCAAAGAAACAGGAGTCACGAAGCAGAATACACAATGCAGGATGCTGCTGAAAGAGCAAAACCCTGGCCTTTTTATTCTTAGAATAATCAGACAGCATCAGTTGTGTGAGGAAGGAGGACAGAGAAAAGGGAGGGGTGAAACTAGAAAATGTGCAATGCCTTCTATAGTTTCAGGATTGTGAGTCTGCACCCTGGACACTTCTCATCTGCTTGATGACTTGGTATTGTAATTAAAATCGATCCCTAGATCCCAAGCCATGGTTTCAATTTTCTCAAGAAGGAATTCCATGAACTAGAAAATGGTCGAACACAATGTGATAAAGTCATACGATAGAATACGATGCAGCAAAACAAAGTCCTGATACATGCTAGAATATGGATAACTTCAAAATATTATGCTAAGTGAAAGAAGTCAATCACTAAGGACTATATAGTTTACATCCATCCAACAAAAGGCAAGTTTAAAAAAAAATTGTGGTTTCCTGGGGTCAGGGGTAGAATATAAACTGATTTCAAATGAGTATGAGAGATATTTTGGGGATGAAGAAATATTCTAAAGCTGAATTCTGGTACTGTATGCACAGTTTATAAACTTAAAAATTACTGAACTGTACAATTAGAATGAATAAATGTTATGATATGTAAATTGTAAGTCCATAAAACTCTCAAAGTATAAAAATGCAAACAGTAATAAAAATCCTCTATGACCTGTCTGAAAACTGACTCATCATCCCACATACAAAATATATTCACATTCATTCAATCCCTGATTCCTCCTTCCAAGCACAAATGTGTGTTCTGTCTTCTGTTTTATAATAATCTCCCACCTGTACCCAAAATATAGTTATCTCCTTCCACCCCATTTGAGATTCCTGGTCATTGTTCTCTCCCTGACTATGCTCTATTTTCAACTTCTTTCAATTGGCATCTTTTCCCTTAATTTATATCAAGCTTCCCTTTCACTTGAATTTGTCTCTACCCCATCACCTCTCCATTTTTCAAAAAAAAAAAAAAATAGATTTCAGTTGCTCTTTTGTGCTTCTATCTTCCATTCTTCAACTCACTGAAATCTGGCTTCTTTTCTCTAAACTCAATTACTTAAGTGAACCTTCCCTCACAAAGGTCACTGATTACCTTGTATTTTCTGACTCAATGCATATTTGTTAATCCTGATCTTACTGAACTTCTTTCATGTACCTGACCTCATTTGTCATTACCTGCTTGAATTTCTCTACTTCCTAGAAACTAGATATTACATGTTTTGGTCCCTTTTGAACATTTCTTATTTGATTCTTCCATACTTATAGGTTAATTATTACTTTCCTTTTAGAATTCTACCCTTAGTCATTTTCATGCTAATTATATACAGTCTCCTTAGATAAATTCCACACACTCTTATTTCTAACAATTATCTTGCTATTATTTCTAGTCTATCTTTCTCCCCTCCCTGTGTTTGCACTCTTTGCCAGGTAACTCTCCCACTCTGACTCTGGGCTCTCTATACAACCAAACATTGGGATATTGGCAAATGTGATATACACAGTCTTGAGTGCATTTTTATGCATCTGGTTGCAAGCTGTTGCTCCTCTGCCATTGCCCTAACAATAAGAATGAGGTTGCACTTGGGGAAGGAGGGTGCATATTACAGAGGTAGGACTCCCGAGTTGTCTCCATCAGAGCATGCTAAATTAACTGTCAGATTGAGAATGAGGCCAGCCCTGACAGTTGCATAGATGTAAACTAAGCAAATTCTCATAATTGTATCCCAGTGAGGTTTTGTTGCTGTTTGTTACACAACACAGCATTAAAACGGGCAGTGCATAACTGATACAGACCTCTGTGATGTAAATTAGCAAATTTGTGCTTGCTTACAGTCAGTCTCTGGGCTTCATATTGGTGAAAAGCTCTAGTTGAATTCCCCACAAGCATCTCAAACCAACATAAATAAAACTGAGTTCAGAATCTTTTCATCCAGTAAGACATTTAATAACACTAATTCTACCTCAGGTTTTTTGTAGCTCTAGTCAATCTAGTCATCCAAAAATCCAGGAGTCATTCAGGGTTGCTTTCTCTCCCTTGTCTTTATCTCTAATACTGCCACATTTGGCCCAGGGAATAGCAAGAGTTAGTAGTTGTGGGTATAGCGAGTAAATGTCCATGTCCTATCTTTAACTAGAATTTGCCTTTTCCAAAATGACATCTCTAAAAGCTCAAAAATATGGCATATGTCATCTCCACTTATTTGAGTGAGGGATAACTTGAAATAAAAATAATGTACAGGAATATCATTTTTGTGAAAATTCTTCCCACTTATTATATATGAATTGAAATAATCAATTTGCTTAGCATTTATTTCGGTAATTTAATAAAGAAAAATTGGCAAGTTTCATGCTGGTATGTTTCCAAAGACTAAGCTTGGGGGGGAGTTTTTCTGATGGCATTCAAAAATCTTTTTTTACCTTCGGATATAGTTGGAAAAAGTTAACTTTGAAATAGATTAATGAAATAGCTCCTAAGGTCACAATAGGTTGAGAGTGACAATGACAAAGTTTCCCAAGCAATATAAAACAAGTACAGGAAAGCAATAAGGTACAGCAAAGTGAATTAAAATGTGTTAAGCTCCTCCTTAAAAATGTTTGAAGAATGAGAGTTAAAGAATTTAAGCCTTATCAAGGAACCTAATGGAAAGTATCAGAAGATGACAAAAGACAAGACTTCTATTTAGAAAGTTGTGTCTTAAAAGGAAAACCTACCAAATCCTTCTAAAAGAAAAAAATGTTGATGTTAGTTTTTCTGAAATGGCAAGTTGATTCAATTAAAAACTTTGAGACTAGACATTGCATAAAAACTACTAGGGTACACCTTTCAGCGTATTTAGTGAGCCAAATAATATGGTCTTCAAAAACCATATGTTTTGATGTTTTTTTAAGAAACCTTTAAATATTTTTGTACATAGAAATATTGCCCTGAAGGAAATGTGTAAGTTAAGAAGGCAGTCTAAGAGACAGAATTTAACAGCCCTGGCTTTGAAAAGTATTTCTACCAGTTACTAATTACTTGACCTTGACGAGTTTCTTAATATGAGTTCTGGGTCTCTATTCTTTAAAATGAATTTTCAAATACTCTCAGTGCTGTTGTCAGTATAAAATCAGGTAAAGTGTATAAAGCCTTGCCTTTACTACACAGTGCGTAGGCCCTAACAAGTGCTTAATAAATGTTAATTGCTGCTAGTATTTTTCACTTTTACTAATACTACTCCTACTGAAACTCCCCCAATTAATATGATTATTGGAGATCTTATTGTGGACATATTATATTTGTAGTCACCTTATATCATTTTGATGCCCTTCCAAATTTTTATTCTCCATATCACAAATCTTCCCACCCTCCTTTTGTTATCCAAAATGTTACATTTCCCACAACTCTTTGCAGTTAGGGTACAGATATGCAGCATACTACCCACCCATCAGATGTGCCCACTTCAGACAAAGACTTTGTAGTGAGCTGTAATAGGAAAAAAGCTGAGGGCAAAACACATTTTGATAATAGAAAAAGTGATTCTGAGATCAGCAAAAGAACCAAGGACTCTGGCACTGACAGCTGCAGTAGGATAATTCTCTATTCCTGGCAGACACAGCATGCCTCTAGATAGGGTAGCTCCATTGTCTCAGAGGCATTATTCTGGAAGTTGTTCCTGGAAGTTAACCTCACAGAATTATTTGAGAGCTAGAAAAATAGACTACTGGCTACATAGATAACACTTAATAGATTCTTTTCAGGTTAAAATGGCTAGGTTGGATTCTGTTATCTATAACTAAGATTCCTGACCCATAGATGTCCCAGCCTGAAATAAAGTTCACATAAGAGTGGGTCTTCTTTGGCAGCAAGGAAAGCTCAGTGGGAGACCATTTACACGAAGATGCTATTCCAGGAAAGAATACAGCCTCAGGGAAAAAAGAGAATCCAGATTCACAGGTATTACATAAAAGAAACTCTTCAGTGTTAAAAAGGATGGAAATTAATGAATAAAGACTAATTACAGAAAGCCAGTAACTCCAACATTCTCCCAGACCTACCTCTGCTTTCAAGCATGAGTCCTGCGAGAGGAGCTTTGAAGAAAGACTCTAAATGTTCTTTCATAAATTCTATTTAAGATATCAAGGACAAAACTGCACAGCTTTGTGGTCTGTATCACAGAGGTCAGAACAACTGGAAAATGAGGCACTCTTTCTCACTTGGAGATTTCTCTAGAGAATGAAACAGCTAGAGAAGATTTAAAGGCAGGTGAAAGCAGGTTCCTCATAGACTCACAAAGGAAGAGACGAGGATATTGCCTTGATGGTTGAGTGTCACCAGGAGATCTTGTAGTTTTAACTGCGTCTTCATACCACCTCTGTGGGTTTGCAGGCATCAGACCACTTTCTAAAAAATATTTTTTGCAGGGAATCCAAGCAGGATTGCAAAAGGGATGTCTCATTATATCAACAAAATTGGTCATAAGCACACATCTTTTAAAGGACATTTCTCAGTGTGGAACAGGAAAACAATAGTTACGGGCACATCAATATTATTAGAAAACCATTCTCCTCCCTTCCCATTGCTCTATTGAGTCCGCTGGCTGGTGAGTCATCAGGAAACATAGATTGTACTTGGGGAGTTTGTTTTAAGCAAGCTCTTTCAAGTAAACAGTGATAGAAGATCACATGGCTTTCAGAAATGGAGTATGTCATGGTTTGGTGCTGGATATTTATTGTCTCTTCATTTATACAGTCACACTGGGTCCTAGGCTGAGGTGTACAGCTGATTCATATCCAATTGAAAGTAAACTTCAGGGTCTGTTAGAGTATAACACAAGGTATGGTGGGCCATTTGGTCTTTTTTAACAGTGCACTTACACATCCCAATGAAAGATTTTGCCTGAGTTGATTTGCATCTACATGACAATATGGAAGACCATTAACAGAGTCAGAAGGGTCAGTTCCAAGTAACTTGGTCTGACCACATGATACACCTTTGGTTTAGTGTCTAAATCCTTTTCTAATCAATACTGGCCATGGTAGCTATATTAGTTTTCAAAGCATGTGGCACGACCAATAGCAACTTACACAAGAAAGAAGAAAGTAAAGACGCAAAGCAGTAAGGACGTGGTCTGCCAAATACAACACTCATCCAAGAGAATTAAAAATTCTGGTTCAGTAGTAATCTACTCTGTGGATTAATTACTACTTTCTGATATTTGCCAATGACCCTGGTATAAACAAACTCCGAGATGATTTCTTTTGAGAAATATGGCAATGAACTGTAATATTTAAAGTAAAACTTTGCAACTTCCACAGAATATTAATCCCAAATACATTATTCTCACAAAGGACGCCATTTTTATAAAACCTCCACATGAGATGCTGGAGTCTAAGAAACTGACCCTCTGTCTAAAAAAGAAAAAAAAGACATAATCACATGTGTCCTGATTACTGAAATATGACATGCCTTCTAAAGACCTGAGCCTCAAATGGTAATGTGAGAAGATAATCATTATTTTGGATCAGGGCATACAGAAAGGACACCAAGCTTCTTGTAGAAACATAGAATTCTAAATAGAAGAGTACACTGTGCCAACTCCTGCAAAGAAACATCTGAATTTTAGTTGAAAAATACCATTGAGATGCTAAATAATTTTCTAGTAGCTAAGAGGAAAAAGAAAAAAAGTCAATCAAAAACATTGTGCCTGTCATCTGTGTGTTCTGGATAGACAATGCCCCATAACTTGAATGGCATACTTAGGGATACTTAAGCAGATGGTGACATGAGTCAATTTTCTTAAGACTCATCAAAAGGAAGGAAAGAAAGCCATTGCCTATTTATAAGGACAGCACTAGCTGTTATAACAGAAAAAAATATAATGACTCAAACACTACGGTTGTGTTTCTTGCTTACAATAAGTCCAAAATGGGAGGCATTGTGATAGAGAAAAGCTTTTGGTCACTGAATGCATCATAAAACCCTAGTAAGAATACTCACCTCCTGGTTTGGGGGACATTTCATCACACTGATTTTGTCCTGCAAGAGTTGTGTATCCTGAGCAAATTCTTGTGAGAACATGAAGCAGAAAGTCCCACCATTGTATACTTTATTTTTATTAGGATCACAATGTTTCAACATAAAACAATGATTTTTTTCTAGAAATTTAGAGAGAGCAGTAAACCTCAAAAAAGTCACCCTGAACCAAAGGTGATAATCAAAATATTTAACAATTGGGCCAGTCATACAGGAGCCAAATAACTTAGAAAGAGAACTAGCCACAATCCTGACCCAATTCATACCAGCTACTATCAACTCTGATCTCACTTAGAAACATACTGAAAACAACTGACAGTTTGTTCTTATAAAGTCAAAAGAATCATACTTTGGGGGCCTAGATTCCTCTACCCCCGACTTCTCCCTTAAGTATCCACCAAATAAAAAGTCTTCCATTTGAGGACAAAGCCAAGATGAATGTGTCTCCTTTAGATTCTAATGAATTGAATTGAGAAACTGTGCAAGATAAATAAAAGGTCCAATAAGGCCTTCAAGCAAGTACATTTAATTAGCTGGGCTAATAAAGGGAAGAAAGGTTATATATAATCCAAATCAAGAGATTATCTGAAAATAATTTATATTTGTTTTATTTAAACAGGTTCATTTTCCTATTTGTCTTTGCTTTAGGCAAATATCCAAATGAAATTTCCTTTCCTGAGCACACATCAGCTGGGACCAAGAAGAACAGCCAGACACGCTAAATTATAAAGATCTGAGGATACAATTTGCTATAGTGAGTACATGAAGCAGGTTTGTTTCACAGGGATTACCAAGAATGGAATCAAAATAATTTAAACACCAGACATAGAGACATGTATCACCAGATTAGCATTTGGTTAAATTATTTCACAATTCCACAACAGAGAAATGACTTGGTAACTCTAGATTCACCCAATCAGGGGAAGTTCCCTTCCAATCAGGAATTTCTAAGAACAGGAATGAAAATTTCCAAGCAGCTTTATTTTACTCCATAAGAAAAAAAATTAAAGTTAATAGTAAACCACACTGGAAAATCTGACATATATTTTTGGTATAAAATTGGTAGCAGTTTTTGAAAGGTTAATGAGAAAATATGTTGTGACTTTTACTGTGGGCAAGATATTTTATTTATTTAGATGACATTTTGGCTAATGTTGAAACACTGAAATTGAAATTAGATTCTTCACAGTGTTTATAGTTAAGTTAAAGACTGTCATTTTAAAACTCAATTACAAGAATGAAAAACTGTCTCAGAAAATAATTGATTTAGCATGCTTAATTAGTAATAACAGAGTCTTTGGATGAATGTAGGCTACCAGAAGGACAGAGTTGAGTGTGTCATGCTAATTTTGAGAAATCTGAACATAACATATTGCTGTGTTCCATAGTTAGGGAACAAACTCAAGACAATCTTTAAAGAGCCAAAATTTTTCAGGAAAAAATATGCAAAGAAAGATATTTTGGGAGAAGGATTATTGAAATAATAGCTGTCTGTTCATAAAATTAATAAACATGCCCTTTGATAGGACATACCAATGAGTATTAGCATACATTTTCACTTAATGGGTTATTTTTATAATAGTTATATCTTTGTGAAAAGTTGAATACTATTGACCATTGAAAAAGAAACCATTCTTGAAGACACAATTGCACAAAAGGATACAGAACGTCACCTTTATTATCATCTTATCTTTCCCTACCCAGTACCCAGGGTTCTAAATCATCACCTGCCTCAGAGTAAGAATCATATTTTGTGTCACTACTTCTTAGAGGAGAGAAGTATTTTTCTGACATATTGGATGGATAAAAAGTTGAGAAACACAGAAAAAAGTCAATAACTGAAAAACTCTTAGACATTGAGATTGTTTTAGACAGTCAAGTCTTGAGCACCTACTGTGTGTTATGCATTCTTCAAGGTGCTGGAATATAGATGCTCCTAAAAAGTTTTACAGTTCATAATTAGTGTTGTACAATAACACCCATTCTGAGCCCCCAAGCCTCTACACACTTGCCATGCCATGCCTTCTCCCTACCACTTGCCCTGGAAAAATACCTCCCAGCTTTTTGATCCAGCTTGCTAACATTTCCACCAGGAAGCACCTCTCATCCCCACTCATTTCCCCAACAGAAAGTTTCCCCACCTTCACCTCTTCCTCTAGATTATAGCACCCTCTAATAGTTTTTTTTGTTCTCATGTTAGGTCCATTTTATAGTCAAAATGAGGAGGGGATGATTAAAGTTGGTTTGTAATTTTATTTCTCTACAATTCCTAGTACAGGGCCTTAAATACATAGCACTCAGGAAACACTGGCTACCAAAACAGAGTATGTCTGCACCCCAAGTCAATTCTAGGAATTAAGGGATATCACCTGAAGTAAGTCTTGAAGGTAGAATAAAGGACAATGTGCAAAGTGAAATAGGAGATAGAGTTGAATAATATTTCCTAAGAAGAATTCTGTGTGCTAAGTCACGGAAGTCCAAAGTAGCACAGCATATTTGCCAAACTACAATAAATGTAGCATGACTGGACTGCAGCAATATTGGCTCAGATTTTAAAAGACACAAAAGAGAAAGCCAGATGTGCTAAACAAATGGTGAAGAACCTGTGCTATGTGAGGAGATGCTGGGTTGTCCTCTACCTCATATATCTTTCTGGGACTAAAATTATCTCAGTAAAGCAGTTTACTGAAAGTAGCTTCCATCATGGTTAAAAACACAGTGTTCCATGCTACTTTTATTTTCCTCCAAGTAGAAAAGCACTGATGACACTTCCAAAGGACTAGACCAAAATCGGATATATTCCTAGAATAGTCATACCACTCCTAAATCTATCATAATCTGTCTATCCAATTTGATAGATAATCAAATCTATCATAATTCTAATACCAGCCTTCTCCATAAGCAAATACATCTGTTCTTCCAAATGCATTTAGATGTCCATTGTCTTGAACTTGGAACACAGACACCATGGAAAAGGCGGCAGTAGATTTCTCTGGGTAGTTTGTGGACTTCAGATTTTGGTTTCAAAAGCTACTCTAGGGCCTCCCCTGGTGGCGCAGCGGTTGAGTGCTGGGCTGCGAGGCTGCCCACAGCCTCTGCAGCACTGGTTCATACCCCAGCCACCGGCAAGGGTCCCACCAAAAAAAAAAAAAAAAGACAAAAGCTACTCTACACTGTCTTCCAATTTTATTTTCTTTTTGATTTTATTTTCACTGGAATCCCATACTCATCATAGAACACTCTTCACACACATGTGTATATAGCCAAACCATGTAGCTATTCATGATTTTATAGAAGTGATGTTTGGATATACTCACTTTCAGAAGTTCAATATGCCAAATGCATAGTCTACAGTCTTGCCACACAGAATTCTATAAATATGTAACAAAAAAGTACAGCTAAGCTTTTCCATTTTCGTAAATTATTGCACAATGAAACCTGATATTGGCAGAAAAAGTCCACTTGCTTTGGATTTTGGATTTTGGTTTTTTGATTTGTGTGTGTGTGTGTGTGTGTGTAAAGTCATGTTACCTACTTTAAATCTCAGACAGGTTTTTTTTTTTCTTCTTTTAAGTGTAGGACTTTAATGGAATACTACTCAGCAATCAAGAATGATACTCATGCTATTTGCAGCAACATGGATGGAATACAGTTGATTTTGGATCTACTTCATCTCTGTCACAAAACTATAAGCCACTTAATTTCCTCACTGAAAGTAGGACTTGGTTTTCATTGTCTCTCTATGCCTCATTATTGCACTTAATGACAACATACATTTATTAAGACCCTTCTATGTGCCATGCACTCTGCTAAGTATTTCCCACATATTATGTCAACCTGATAAGGTAAATATTACCAATATTTTCATTTCACATGTAGGAGAATTAACCTTAGCCATCTGGCTTTTTATTGACAGATCTGGAATTCAAATCCAAGTTCGTTGATTCCAAACGACACACTTTTTCCATTCTGCTATACTTGATACATTTTACCTGCAAGAGTGACTTGCATGTTCAATGATTTATTGAATAAAGAAATGACAGTTGATACATATCAGACAAAATTCCTCATTTTATATGTCAGCAAAGGGGTTGGAAGCCCTAAAACTGTCATTCTCAGCCACATAGCAGCAGAATTTCATTCCTCACCTACCTGAGCAGAGCCATTTAAAGGAAACTGACTTTTAAACCATGTTGTCAAATTATTTCAATTTCAGCAATTCTCAACATTTAAAAAAACCTATGAAAGATGTCAGTTCTTGCCCGCAGATCCATAGATTCAAAGAAATTGCAATCAAAATTCAAGCAAGCCATTTTATTAATATTGACACACTGATTCTAAAGTTTACATGCAGAAACAAAAGACCCAGATAATAAAGAAGGAGAAGAACAAAGTTGAAGAACTGACACTCCCTGTCTTGAAAACTCACCTTAATCCACAGTAAGCAAGACAGTATGGTATTAATGAAACAACAGACAAATATACATTCACATTCATTATACATTTGTTCAGATATACAGAAGGTCCACCAATAGTGTACCTTAAGGTAGACCATGGACTTTGTCTTATGATGTGGGTTCATCAGTGTACCAGAAATAAATGCACCAGTACAATGTACAGTGTGACAAATGTAGAGGATGCTAATAATGGAGAGATTATGCATCTGTGGAGGAGGGGGTATATAGGAAATCCTTGTATCTTCCCCTTAATTGCTGTGAAATCAAAACTATTATTTAAAAAGTCTTTTTAACCAATATAACATTACATTTTAGAACTAGTTTTCATGATTATAAGACCTTTTCCAGTACTTCCATACTTGAGTTTCTAAATCAATTTCCCAGTACTTCATTCTAATATCCTTTCTGCTTGTAAAAGTCAACTTTCAAGATTATATGAAGTTATTTTCTTTAAAATTGTTTAACTTTCCACCTAGTAAGGCAACTCATTTTTATTCAAAGAAGAAATAACCTTTTATATATTTGACTTGTCAGCCAATCTTGTATCATTTTTTAAAATCACTAGTATTTGAAGTAAATCAACCAACCGTATACAATAGATTTAGCATTTGCAAACAATTAGTTTTAGAGATAGAGATAATACCTCAGCATTAGAATTATGCACACTCGACAATACAAACATCTATTTGCATACTTCCCAGATTCTCAAACACAGGCAGTTTTAGGAGGAGCATAGTCTCTGTTATTTAGGCTGTTAAACATTAAATGTGTTAAATAATGCTTCTTCATCAGTCTTGATACAAGTCTAGCCTCATAATGAAGGGATGGAAAATTATTACCAGAAATTTAGTTGAAATAATGTTATAGAATCTTTAGATCTCAGACCTCCTCTCACATCATTACCAAGAACTTAGATAAAGGGTCTTCTCCCCAAATCATATTTATTCTTTTCTCCTCAGCCCATGAGACTACCTCCACAGACATACCTTAAAAAGGAAATCAAGATTAATTCACATAACTTAACTTATTATCTTTTTTCAGGGCTTGTAATAGTAACCACTTTTGACACAATTTCAAAGCTATTGTAAAGGAATTCATATTTTATCTATTCCAGGTTGGAACTGGGTATAAATTAGTAGTCAAATCATTGGCACTAGCTGAAATGAAAAGACAGATAACAACTTCTACTTATGCCTGTCATTTCTCTTCCTTCCTTATTATAGATAAGGAATATAGTCATTATAGGCAAAGGGAGACACTGATGGTCTCCTAACACAGTGCTATCCTACCAAGATTTAATGAAACAGTAACAGCTAACTAATCTTTATTACACTGTCTAAAGATTTCTAAATTCAAATATGAAATGTGAAGCAAAGAAATAACAGTAAATCATGTATATCTACAACTATTCTACTTTAATACATAAAACTTAATATATAATAGTCCAAAGAAATGTATTGTGATTATTTCAATATCATGCCAAAAAGGTACTTGATAAAACTCAGCTTGCACTTCTCAATTTTCTCAATGCTTAAGAGTGAATAAAAGATTATTTCTTTAAAATGATTATACAAAATTCAACTCTCAAATTTAAGAAATACTGTTATGCTTCATGTTGAATGCCTAGAAATTAAAACCAGGAAGAAGATAAGCATGCTTATTATCTTCACTGAAATTAAACATTATTTTGTAATGCTAACCAACATGATTAGAGAAGAATGAAAATAAGAATATAAATATTTAAATAGATAAACTTTTAATTATTTACAGATAAATGACAATTTGGAAAACCCATTTTATCTTTTCTTATTTTCTTTAGTTCCTACTTTTGTTTCCAATTTATTTTTTTCTTACATCATTGTTAATTTTTAGACAGTATTTGATTTCTCCCCTCAGGTGTAGTCCCATAGTTCTACCACAACCATATCACCTGCGAACCATCACCATGACTCTTGTGCTCATCCCTCCCCTGTTCTGAACCCTCCCCCCGGCCCCTCTCTGCTGTATGCCTCAGATCTGTGGTCAGCTTGCTAGTTTTGTCTTTTGGAAAACCCATTTTAAAATCTATTCTTAAATCATTAAAATAGTAAGGCACATCTTTAAAGAAATTGTTCACAAAATTAATGGGCAAAAGTACTACCTTTCACATGTATCTTCCTACTTTCATACGTAGAGTACTTTTGAAAAGCACTACCAAAGTCAAACAATGAATCAACACAAGACAGAGAGAATGGAGGGTGAAACATAAAAAGTTCTATGAATATATGAAGTAGAAAAGTTTCATTTGCGGGCCTCCCCAGTGGCGCAGCAGTTGAGCGCTGGATTGCGAAGCTGCCCGCAGCCTCTGCAGCACCGGTTCGATCCCCAGCTGCTCCCTGGCCACCTGAGGAGGGTCCCACATGGCACGCAGACCTCTCCTGCTGCCTGCTGCTCCCCTCAGCAGTGTACCTTTGTCCTTCTGCCTGCTCTGCTCCCTGCTCTGGCTCTGGTGAATTCTCTCACCCTCCTGCACTTCTGACTGTACTCAGTGCTTGTATAGATAGATAGATAGATAGATAGATAGATAGATAGATAGATAGATAGATAGATAGATAGATAGATAGATAAAATCTTTAAAAAAAAAGAAAAGTTTCATTTGCTATTTGGGGTTTTTTGTGATTCCATATGAATTTCATCAATAATTGTTCTATTTCTTTGAAGAATGACATTGAAATTTTGATTGGAATAGCATTGAATCTGTATATTGCTTTTGGTAGGATGGCCATTTTAATAATGTTTATTCTTCCAATCCATGAGCAGGGGATGTCTTTCCATTTCTTTGTGTCTTCTTCTATTTCTTTTAACAGTGTTTTATAGTTTTCTTTGTATAGGTCCTTTACCTCTTTTGTTAGATTTATTCCCAAATATTTGATTTTTTTGTTTCGATAATAAAAGGGATTTTTTTTTTTATTTCTTCTTCTTCAGATTTATTGTTTGTGTATCCTGCCACTTTGATTTTGTATCCTGCCACTTTACTGAATTGATTGATGAGTTGAATTAGTTTTTCTGTGGAGTTTTTAGGGTTCTCTATGTATATTATCATTTCATCTGCAAATAGTGATAGTTTGACTTCTTCTTTTCCTATTTGGATTCCTTGGATGTCTTTCTCTTGTCTTATTGCTCTGGCTAGGACTTCCAGTATTATATTGAAAAGCAATGGTGAGAGTGGACATCCTTGTCTTGTTCCAGATCTTAATGGAATTGCTTTCAGCTTTTCACCATTGAGGATGATACTGGCCGTTGGCTTGTCATAGATGGCTTTTATGAAGTTGAGGTATGTTCCTTGTATCCCAAGAATTTCAAGGGCTTTTATCGTGAATGGGTGTTGCACTTTGTCGAAAGCTTTCTCAGCATCTATTGATATTATCATATGGTTTTTATATTTCTTTTTGTTGATGTGTTGGATGACGTTGATTGATTTTCGGATGTTAAACCATCCTTGTGTCCCTGGAATGAATCCTACTTGGTCGTGGTGAATTATCTTATGGATACATTGTTGGATTCTGATAGCTAAAATTTTATTGAGGAATTTTGCATCAGTGTTCATTAGGGAGATTGGCCTGTAGTTTTCCTTTTTTGTGTTGTCCTTATTCAGTTTTGGTATTAGTGTAATGTTGGCTTCATAGAACGTGTTTGGTATTGTCCCTTCCTTCTCAATTTTTTGGAAGAGTTTGTGAAGGATAGGCACTAATTCGTCTCTGAATCTTTGGTAGAATTCATTTGTAAATCCATCAGGTCCTGGGCTTTCGTTTTTGGGGAGATTTTTGATTACCATTTCAATTTTGCTGCTTGTAATTGGTCTGTTTAGATGTTCTATTTCTTCTTTATCTAGCTTTGGGTGATTGTAGAGTTGTAGGAATTTGTCCATCTCCTCTAGATTGTTGAACTTGTTTCCATACAACTGTTCATAGTAGTTACTGATTATTCTTTTGATTTCTGCTGTGTCCGTTGTGATTTCTCCTCTTTCATTTATGATCCTATTTATTTGTGCTTTCTCCCTTTTTTCCTTTGTGAGCCTGGCTAGGGGTTTGTCTATTTTATTGATTTTTTCAAAGAACCAGCTCTTGGTTTCATTGATCTTTTGGATTGTTTTTTTAGTTTCAATTTAATTTATTTCTGCTTTGGTTTTTATTATTTCTTTTCTTCTATTGGTTTTGGGGGTTTTTTTGTTTTTCTTTTTCTAGATCTCTGAGCTTCGAGATTAGGTTGTTTCTTTGAGTTCTTTCTTGTTTTTTGATGTGACCCTCTATTGCTATATATTTTCCTCTTATTACTACTTTTGCTGCATCCCATACATTTAGGATATTGGAGTCCTTCTTGTCATTCAATTCAAAGAATTTTTTAATTTCTTCTTTGATCTCCTCGTTAGTCCAGTGGTCTTCCAGTAGTGTGGTTTTTAATCTCCATGAGGTAGGAGAGTTCCTTGCCTTCTTTTTATGGTTTATTTCTAGTTTGATGCCTTCATGGTCAGAAAAGATGGTTGGTATGATTTCAATCTTGGTGTATCTGTTGATGTTTGTCTTGTGCCCCAGTATGTGATCGATCCTGGAGAATGATCCATGTGCGCTTGAGAAAAATGTGTACTCCGTTTTTTGGGGGTTTAGTGTTCTATAGATGTCTGTTAAGCCCAAATGCTCTAGGTCCTTATTTAGAGCTTTAGTTTCTTTACTTATTTTTTGTCTTGTTGATCTGTCCATTGTTGATAGTGGTGTGTTGAAGTCTCCCACTATGTATGTGTTTTCTCTGATGTCTGTTTTCAGAGAGGACAACAGTTGTCTGATATATTTTGGTGCTCCTTCATTTGGTGCGTATATGTTAATGAGTGTTATTTCTTCTTGAAGTATTGTCCCCTTGATCATAATGTAGTGACCATTGGGGTCTCTTTTTATTTTTTGAGTTTGAAGTCTGTTTTATCTGATATAAGTATAGCTGTTCCTGCTTTCTTTTTTGGTCCATTTGCTTGTAGGATTGTTTTCCATCCTTTAACTTTGAGCCTATTTTTATCTTTTGTAGCTAAATGTGTTTCCTGGAGACAGCAAAAGGTAGGGTTTTGTTTCTTAATCCAGGCTGCAACTCTGTGTCTTTTTATTGAAGAGTTTAGTCCATTTACATTTAGAGTTAATATTGATATGTTAGCATCTGTATTTGCCATTGTGTTTGTCTTTCCTTTGATTTTATTTATTTATTCTTTTAATAACTTTTTATTTTTGGTCTTCTTTCTTTGTTATTCGTCCCTCTGAGGTTCTGGCTTTAGGATTCCTTGTAGTATTTTTTGGAGTGGGGGTTTAGCCGTAATGAAATTCCGGAGTTTCTGTTTGTCTGGGAAGGTCCTTATTCTTTCTTCATAGAGGAAGGAGAGCTTTGCGGGATAGAGTATTCTTGGTTGGCACCTGTTTTCTTGGAGTCTGTTGACTATGTCCCTCCACTCTCTCCTTGCCCGTAGTGTTTCTTCAGAGAAGTCTGATGTCAGCCTGATTGGTTTTCCTTTGAATGTTATCTGTTTCTTTCCTCTTGTCAGCTTCATTATTTTTTCCTTGTCCTGGATTCTTGGGAGTTTTACTATTATGTGTCTTGCTGTGTTTTTCCTTTTGTCGTGGAAGTTTGGTGTTCTTGCTTCTTGTATATCAATTTTCAGCTCCTTCTTCGCATTTGGGAAGTTCTCTTCAATTATCTCCTGGAATATTTTCTCTGTTCCTACATCTCTCTCCTCTCCTTCTGGAATTCCTATAACTCTTATATTTCCTTTCCTCATGGAGTCAGATAGTTCCCGAAGTCTTTCTTCATTCTTTTTCCTTCGTACTTCTCTTTCCTTTTCTGTTTTGGTTCTTTTTATTTCTGTGTCTTCAAGAGTACTTATTCGTTCTTCCATTTCATCTATTCTGCTTTCATTGCTTTTCCCAGAGTTCTTTAGTTCCTCCATTAATTCTTTGAATCTCCTGCATTTCTTTTACTTCCCTCTTTAGGGACTCAATTTCATTCTTCTGACCATTGTTTTCCCTCTTTAGGGACTCAATTTCCTTCTTCTGATCATTGTTTTCCTTTATGACTTCTGTCACTTTTTTAACCATTGCAATTTTAAATTCTCTTTCTGGAAGGCTCAGAAGTTCTTCCAAGTTACTGTCGTTGCAATCTGGGGGGTAGTTTTGTTTTTGCGGTGTGCTTCTTTCCTGAGGAGTTGTTAGGTTGCGTGTGGTTCTTCTACTCCCTACTGTCTGTTTTCTAATTTGTCATATGCATTGGGACACTGTGTTGCTCGGACTGGCCGGCATCTTGGGTGAACTTCTCCGCTCCCCTCTGGCTACTCCAGGAGCCATCTCTGGCTTCTGGGGGAGCTTTCTGCTGGTTTTAGGCAGTCTTTACTGAAGAAATGTCCCTGATCTAAAATGGCGATGCGGGACACAGTCCCTGTGCATCCGGTCTCAGGCACACTCTTCTGCGCACCCGGTCTGCCCCGGACATGGGTGCCTTCTCCCTCTATGGGCTCAGACTGCTGGTTGGAAGGGGCCTGGCGTGGGCTAACTTCCCAGCTGGCCACTGGGTCCTCCAGAAGCCTTCTGCCCTTTTCAAGAAGTCTTTTATTAAGAAATTTCCCTGTTCTATGGGGTGTTAGTGACTTTTTTCTGGTCACTAGGTGGCGCCAGAGATATCTCCTATTGGCCTTGGGGGCTGCTTTTCAATCCCCCCCCCTCCGTGGGACAGGGAACAGAGCGAGAATGGTCGGGTAAACCTCAACGGCTTTGGGGTGCTGTGTCTGCCTTGTGCCCCACCGTCGTGGAGAACCCATGCCCCGAATTTCATGCCCCGGGTCTCAGTTCCAAAGCCCTCAGGTCCAGGACACGGGCTGTAGCCCAGTTCAGTGGCGAGGGAATGGCGCCTTTTGCACCCGCTCCCGTGCCTGGGCGCCTGGTTCCTGCTTACTCAGTGAGGGACTTTCACCCCAGTGAGGGCCTCCGCGCATCTCCCCGCAAGCCTAGGTCGCAGGCGCGGGGACCTGGGCAGCCGCCGCGATCCCGATCCGCGTTTGCTTTTCAAGTGTGCCAAGCGCGCCGCTTTTCCACGCGAGCTTACCGGCGGCCTGGGGCTGTGTGTGGGTCTCCTCCAGAGTCTCTTTGTTCTCTAATGGCGCCCGGAGCCGTTCGCTCACCGCCGCGGCGAATCCTGCAGGGTTCTCCACAGCTCCTGTTCACAGGGTGTGGTGGCTGCAATAGTTCCTTTCCACTCACAGTCCGGCTTGCTGCGTAATTTGTTCTTGTTGGTCGTTTCAGTTTGTTGTTTTCCCCCTCTCTGCTGGTCGGAGAGTGCCGACTCTGTGGGTGGGGGAGGGGAGCAGGGTTCTGCGCTTTCCTCCCTTCTAGTCCTCTTTTATGGCCACTTTCTTCTTCGGGAAGTTTGCTGGAGCCACCCGTTTATCTTCCGTGTCCCAGTTCTCACTGGGACCTGCCGCTTTTCCTCCCTATTAACTTTTTTTAATGGGAGATCTTACTCGCAGCGTCTCCTCGCCGCCATGTTGCTCCGCCCCCTCGCCAAAGTCATGTGCTTTTATCGCTAGTATTAACATATTTGTTTTTCACTTTTTTTCTCTCATTTTTACAAATGATAAAAAAAAATACATATTCAAATACAGACTCCAAAAATATCAAGTTGCCAGAATTCAACTAGTATCTGGCAAGGAAAAAGGTTATCCAAAAAATATAATGCTGTGTATTCGTTAGTTGAGAAATGAAAGTCAAAATTTGAAAAATAAAATGAAACTTGGAGGCATCTGTACAATATATCATGTATTATGTACAAATGTACATGTTTCATGAGATGCAAAAATACAAAAGATAAAGATTATTATAAAGGCAATACTAAACAGTTTAAAACATTTTTTAAAACAATTTTAATAGAATTCAGGAATAAATTTGTTCTTGTTATCTATTGCTATGTAACAAATTTCTCTAAAGCCTAGTGGTTTACAATAACAACAGATCATTTTATTATTTCTCATGATGTTTTAGGATCAGGCATTCATTCAGGTGGAAAGTTTGGACTCAGTCTCTTGAGGCTATAAGGGAGACAGTAACTAGGGCTAGGGTGCGGGCATGGGAGCTGACAGCTCTCGCTTCCCTTTGTATAGTCTCAAGGCTCTAGGCAGCTGAGAGTCTAAAAAGTCAATATTTCAACTAAAAAAGTAAAAGTTGCATCATGGTCTAGTCACAATGTCACTCCCACTACATTCTGTTTGTTACAAGACACAAAGCCACCCAGATTGAATTGATGAGAAGGGTAATTAGACATTACCTCTTCATGGGGGCATGACAAGATTCTACAAGAGTTTATGGTATGGTACATAAGATCGCCATGATCTTTAGAAAAAAAGTCATAAAATCTAATAGTAGTATGGGGGACCCACGTGGGAGAACTTCATATCCTCAACCAAAAACTACTAAGAGATTAATAAGTGTATGAAAAGATATTCCACATATCATTAAAGAATTGCAAATTAAAACAAGGAGATATCACTACACATCTATTAAAATGTCCAAAATCCAAAACATGGACACCAATTCCCAGCAAGAATGTGGAACAACAGAACTTTCACTCATTGCTGGTGGGTAAGCAAAATGGTACGTCCATACAATCCAGCACTCACATTCCCTGTTGTTTATGCAAATGAGCTGAAAGCATTATAGAAACAAATACCTGAACACAGATGTTTATGACAACTTTTTCATAAATGCCAAAACTTGGAAGCAACTGAGCTCTTTCAGTAAGTGAATGAACAAATCATCTGTGGTAAATCTAGACAATTAAATATTACTCAATTCTAAGAAGTGAGCTATCAATCTATGAAAAGAAATGGAGGAAACTTAAATGCATATTCGTATGTAAAAGAAGTCGATCTGAAGACTACCGGCTATAATTCTATGTGTAAAGCATTATGGAAGACACAAAATTATGGAGACAGTAAAAATACCTGTTTGCTAGGGATTGGGGAACAGGAGGACTGAATAGGTAGAGCACAGAGAATTTTTGGGGCTGTGAAATAACTCTGTATAATACTATTAGCATGGGTACATGTCATTATACATTTATCGAAAGCCATAGAATTAAAATACCAAAAATCCTACTATAAACTAGGAACACTGGGCAATAATGCTGAATCAGTCATTCATAATTTGAGGTCATAATTTCTAACAAATGTGCTACTCTAATATTTACAGGGAAACTAGGTTATGCATGTGGAGAAAGGAGATACATGGAAATTCTGTACTTTGTGATAAATTTTACTATGAACCTAAAACTCTAGACTCTAAAGGGGATTTTATTTTGAAACTTAACAAAATTATTTTGAAGTTGATCTTTAGGGGCAAACTGTTAATCTCTGGGTTTACTTAATCAAAATTCAAAGGCCAAGGAAATTATAAAAGAGGTGCTGTAAGGATTGAAGAAATTGCCAGGGGCAGACACTCAGAAAGTGGTCTGGACTATATAGCAAGCACTTAATCAATGCCAACTACGCTTAGCTTATTTGTAAATGAAAATAAAATATTACTATTCAGAAGATTCTCCTCCAAGTAGGAAAATAGAATAAAAATAGTGTGAGGTGAAATACCTGACTGTGAAGTATTGCTGTAGTAAAGGAAAGAAATGGTTTGGTAACTAGAAGAGAAAATGAAATCTAAAGTGACAGTTTTAAGGTAAAAGAAATAAAAACATAGTCATCTGTTGTGTATATGAATATGTGGAGCAAAGATAGTACACAAGGGTTAGAGGGTAACTTCTGGAGCTGATAATTGGGGCTGTAACATAAAAATGTCATGTCAAGGAGTAGATTCATCCTTGAATCTACTCTCAGGAGAAGGTGCAGACCCATAGGCACACACACTTGGCAGGAGGCATATGGTCAAATCAAGTAGTCAGGACCTCTGGGAAAGAGGCCCAGCAAACTGCATGCTAACAAGCTCTCCATATCATTCTTATTCTCAACAATGTTTGAAAACCATTGCTCTATACACATGCATTTGATGTAGGGGACTGAGGAGCAAAGTAATTAATTGTCCAATGTCAAATAGTTACTTTGTGGCATAATCAAAACAAGCTTTCATCTGGGTTTTTTGTCTGTTTTCATCTGTTTTCACTATGCAAAATGTATCATTAAAGTAAAAATATGTTTATGCACCTTTATTAGAAGTTATTCCAAAACTACTGAGTCATTTGGACTCAGTAAGAATAACTTAAATCAAATTTTCCTGCTTTCACAATTCACTGTGAAATATGACACTAAGTTAATTGTATTACAACCTAAATTGAAGAACAGTTACTTAGCTTAGAAGTGCTCTCAAATTCCAGAAATATGAAGTTCTTTCCATTATATAGATAATTCCATTAAGATTTCTACTCAACATGACCCACCTCTGTATTAAAAAACAAAAAGTTGATCTGCTAAGCCTTTTATTAAGCCTTGCAGATTGGTTTAGGATAGTGATTTACTAAAACACTTTTCCTGAGCTGTAGATTAAATTAGTGAATCTCGTTGTCTCTCCAGTTCCAAATTAAGCTCACTCAGATGAATTACTCTTTCAGCATGGATTAAACACATGCAAGCAAAACAGGCTTAATGAGGAATTTTCTTAAACATGTGGAATACAAAGCCTTCTCATACTAATTACTCTCTAGTTAGAAATTTTGGATATATTCTTCCATGCACCATCACCTTCTCAAAAGGAGCATAGAGAAAGGTGAACAAAGTTATTATTGCAGTGAAAACATAGACATATAACTTCAAGCCCAAGTAGCTAAAGATATTCGGTGTGAGGTATCTGGCAACAAAGCTATCCATTCACTGGGCTGATAAGTCAGTCCCCAAATGTGAATGTTGATTTCTGCATGTGTATGCATATGCACATGTATGTTCATTTTGTTTAGTGATGAGACAGATCTCAATAGAGAGACATCTTCCACTATTTAAAAAATAAAAACCACACAACTGTTTTGAGATCAATTGTTAACATCATAAACATGCCATGCGAAACTGTATTTAATGACATTTTAACAGAAAACTCTTCAGGCATTTCAACCCTTTATGAAAAACTACATTACCAAGCTCCTGAACTATGCACAGTCATTTTATCCCTTTAGTGACTAAAGGCATTATTAAAGTAATGCTTTTTTAAAAAAGATTTATTTATTCATGCATATAAGAGCTGGGGCACAGGCCAGAGGTGCGGAGGGTGAGTGGATTTACCAGAGACAGAGTGGGGAAGAGAACAGGCAGATTGACTAAAGAACACTGCTGAGGGGAGCAGCGGGCGAGTCAGGAGAGGTCTGCTGTGCCATGTGGGTTGCTCCCTGGCCGGGGATCGAACTCATGCTGCAGAGGCTGCAGATCGCTTCATAGTGTGGTTCTTAGCCCCTTGCGCCACCAGGGAGGCCCGATTAAAGTAATTCTTGGTGGTCTTGTTTGCAACATTTCCAGAAGGGTTACCTAACTTTATGACATCATATGAGAAGTAGCATCAGGAAAACTTCAAACTTCAGAGTCGGCTAAAAGATTCTAGATAGATAATTAAATATTAGTTACCACTGAAGATGCTAGATAATCACAACAGAGGAGCAAAGGAGTATGTTTTTTTCTTACTCTACGTACCAGTGATTGATGATAACTCCAGCCTTCCACCTTGGATTCAGGGTGTCATTTCCTTTCCTTCTCAGTACAGACTTTCTTCCTTTTCCATCAATACAAAGAACTATGCTTTAAATGGGAGACTCTGAAAAATTGTGTTCAACAGATTATGTACATGTGGGAATACTGTAAACGTGAGCACACGTACATGTGCATGCAGCCCAGGAAAATATGTGGCACTAAAACCATCTTCAGCATCTTCTACAACTTTAGTCACTCACTTATTCCTTCCACATCCATAAGAGAGTTAAGGAATGAAGAGTGTCTCTGCAAAACCAAAATGCAAAGGATGCAAAGTTGTAGGGTGCATTGAGGAAGCTAGAATTCCCCCAGCAAATGGGATAAGTAATGATGACAATTGAGCAAAAGCATGTCCCTATTTCCTACAAATTATTTTCAATTAGGTGAGAGAAAACAGCTTGGCAGTCCTTCCAGAATCAGATCTTAGATGTATGTGAGCCCAAAGAGTTTAATTTTACAGGAGAAAATTAAACACAGATGCATGTAGATGTGGCTACAGTGGAAGAAATGGCAGAGGAGTTTGTTCCTAGTGTCCTCAAGCAGTGCTGCATCTTCTTTATGTGCGTTTTTTTCAGGAGGCAGAGTTCACTGTCTGTATCTCTGAGATTTCCATTCTGAAATCACTCTGTATGTGGAAAATCGTCCCAGAAGAATTCACCATTACTGATTTCCTTTAGCAGAAAAATTTCTCAGAAACAGCATTGGAATTGTGCCCGAGAGGAAGATTTCAAGTCACTGTTAGTATTTATCAAGGCAGATCACTCTCAGAGTAGAAATTTTAAAGACTTTGAAAACACACAAGCAGCACTGTTTTCTTCTACTAGTACAGCTGGACCTTACTTTTTCTTCTTGATACCCAGATCAACTGAGTATATGCTTTCCTTTCTAGACGTATCATGAGAGCAGGAATACTTATCTGTACGTTGGTGATCTTGGATAACGTAGCATCATAGGCTCAGGGGCCAAGTTCCAATTCTCACACTCACTAGGTTAGTGTACTTGACCAAGTTGTTTAATTTCATTAGAAAATTTGAATAACTAGACCTATTTATAAGGCAGTGATGATAATTAAATGTGATCTTGAACACACAGCACTTAGTATCATGCTCATTACATTAAATAATGTTCAACAACCTCCTTTATTTAACATCATTTAGTAAACATTTATTGAGATCTACTATATGTCAAGCATTTTACAATGCCTGCACTTGCTGTATCAGGTTTCTAATAGAACATTTTGAAAAGACTGATGGTTATGTGGACAAAGAAGACTGTGATGAGGTGGTGATGCTGAAAACAGTATTAATAGGAAGTCACTAGGTGTCCCTGAAAAACCACAGTGATTTTCTCTTTAAAGTTTTACCTCAAATACTCTTAAAAGTCAGGCAGTGTTATAGTTGAGTTTTAACTGACTTGCTTTTTGGGATGAAATTAAGCTGAAATTTTATCCCCTGTACTATAGGCACAAAGGGCTTCCTAAGCTAATTAATGCTATAAACAAGATGGGAGGGAAATGTTGCCCGCATCAGAGAACAGTTATTTCCAAGCACTTTTGCCTATAATTTTCAAACAAGCATCGTAATTGCAAAGTAAGCAGAAGCCAGCATTGCTAAGCCTGGCTTTGTCCTCATTACTGTTTGCCATTATCTGCTCATTAATGCTGGTCCTGGAACTGGCAAAAGCCCACTATGCTCCATCCTAGCTGCTGTACTTAAATGCAATGGAGCAAAATGACATGCAAGGTTATAAACCACAGTAAATCAGACATCTGGATTAATGCAGTAGTTAAGACCAATGCCTCTGGAGTCCACCTACATGAATTCAAGTCCAACTTGAACCCACCTTCTCCTATCAGATTCAGTCAGTTTGTTTTACTTCCTTGAGCCTTAAACTCCTCCTCTGTAGATATGAATCATAACATTACCTACCTAGCGTGACACCCAGGCTTAAAGAGATAATCTGTGTAAATCACTTAGCATAGTATTGGCCTACGATCAGCGCTTCACAAAATTTAGCTGCTGTATCATTTTTTTGTCATGATCATCAATATTCTAACCATCAAATAGAAGTACACAAAGACCTATAGTCTGACAGAAATTTTAAAATTTAAAAAGATTTTTGGAAAGAAGAAAGGTAGTAAAAGGTAAAAAGAAATATCCATGTTCAACTTCATTTTTTAAAACTTCACTAGTATACTCAAAGTCTCATATTTCCCTACAAATATTAAAAGAAATTTCAAGAGAACTGTACTATCACCTTATATCAGCAGGCTACAATTTTTAGTAAATTAGTGAAATATACCAGAAAGAATTGTTCGCATCTAGGTTGCCAAAAGGCCAATTTTTATTTTACTTATTTAGCCAACGGAGGCAGGGGGAAAAGAGTTGTATTTCTCAAAATCAGGTTTATTGATTCTGCTTTAAGTACATTATCAAGCTCAGATGTGTAAGTCACCAACTGCTTCATACCAGCTGACTCAGTGAGCAAACCAAGATCCAAGGGATTTCATTTTCACCTTAGAAAGTCAATTTCCAAAGTCAAGGTAATTTTCTTAAGCTTTCATGCTCTATTTTCCTTTAACTAAAACTGAGGTATCACAGTATTAATTTACCAGTAGGAAAAATGTTTGATATTATCTATTTGCTAAAGCATGTTTCTTAGCTTTTAATCACTCCACCTCAGAAAAAACCTCCAACTTCAGTTTGAGATGACAAAATTCTGCAATTAAATGTAGTTAATTTTTAATCGGGTCATTTTGTCTTTTTAAGCAGAACATAATTTCACATTTCTGAACCAAATTTCAAAAGACCCACAGCACAACTTTCTGTTTTGCTTCATCTTGCTTAAAGCGACAGTTGGATTTAGAGAATTCCTCAGTTACAAGAGCTGGTTTTCCCTCCAGGAGAATATTCTATTTGTTCTTCTCCCACCATCTTCTCCCAAGTGAAGTTACCTTCTTCTTTGAGCAGCACATCTAACACTTGAAAAATTTCATTTCTTGATGTTCTTTCTAAAATGATTTGGGACCTGGGAATTTCCACTCTTGTGCTTGACAAATAATAATTGTTGATTGAGAAATAGGAGGAAGCTGAAAGTACTTCCTGTAAAATGATTTAAAATGTGTAGCCGCTGCACTGTGATATACTGTGGCAGAATAACAGTCATTTTATGAAAAGGCAATTCAGAGTCAACTGTGTGAGGAAGCGATACCTAGCCCTCCCCAAATTCAGGACAGAAAGAATGCTCAAAAAGCAAAAAAAAAAAAGGGGGCCTCCCCTGGTGGTACAGGTGGTTGAGCGCTGCACTGTGAAGCTGTCCGCAGCCTCTGCAGTGCCTGTTCCCACATGGCGTGGCAGACCTCTCCTGTCATGCCCGCTGCTCCCCTCAGCAGTGTGTTTCGTTAGTCTGCCTGTTCTGTTCCCCGCTCTGTCTCTCTTGAATCCTCTCACCCTCCCACGCATCTGGCTTGTACCCTGGTTCTTATATAAATAAATAAATAAATAAATCTTTAAAAAACAAACAAAAAAAAAAACAACCTGGTATTCTGGATTTCACAGGAGATAGAAAGAAACATCTAATAATCAGTGACCTATTTCTTTTGATGAAACATGCATATCATGCTCAAATAAGGCTCACATTAGCCCAAAGAACATCAGAGGCTCCATGAACAACTAAGCAGTTAGGAAGGCAGGATCAAAGATGATTAATATGATGAATTCCACTGATCGGGAAGATACCATGAGGGAGGAAAAAAACTCCTTCCTCCAAGTCCGTTTTAAAAAATGGAAAAAATTTCATACATGTCTATACGTTTTAAAAGAGAAAATTCAGGTCTTTGAATGAGTGAAGATTCTATAATCAAAATAACAATGAAATGTGTTATGCATTCAAATATGGTACAAAGGAAAGGCATTCCTCTACCATCTCTAAGCACAGTAAGAGTACATTATAGTTCTAATGGTACTTGAGCACTTGTCAGGATTTTAGCAAATGCCTTTAGTTTATCAGAATAGCCTCTTTGCACGCATGTGCGAGTGTGTGTGTTCCTAGACTCCATACTAACACATTTCAGAATCTCCAGGTGGCTGACAAAACTACATCTTCTAAAGCTCTTCAAGGCCTCCCTGGTGCCTCGGGGGTCAGGCTCAGCACCATCACCACCACAGCCTGAATTCAATCCCCGGGCAGGGAGCTCACCCACATGGCACAGCAGACCGCTCCTGTCTCGCCAGCTGCTCCCCTCAGCAGTGTACTTCAGTAGATCTGCCTGTTCTGCTCCCCATTGTCTCTGGTGAATCCTCTCACCACCCACACCTCTGGCCTACACCCTAGTTCCTGTATGCATAAATAAATAAAATAAATCTTTAAAGTTCTTCAGATGATTCTGCTAGATACCAGGTTTTGAGGACATCTGCCTTAAAGGATAAAACTAAGACAATCTTCACTGTCATATTTTGACTCATTCTCACTTTTTGTGCAAAATACATCTGGAAGTACTCATCTCACCCCATCATTGAGACCACTCAATATGTCAACCTAAACAGGTGTTGGCCAAAAGAAGCTCTTGCTTCTTTGTCATTATATCACATTCAAGGAATCAGAGAAACCCTAAATAGGCGTGCTTTTCCAGAGAGAAAATGTTGACATTTTGCTACTTAAGTTCTTCCTTCATTGTAATTTACTGGTACTAAGCTGTACTTTCATCATCCCAAGAGGAATTCTGGAATCTGGCAAGAGCATAGTAACATCTTAAGGCAAAAATCGTTTATAAATAATAGGAACCACATTCTGTGGTGAATGGGGCAATGTGGGACAGATGAGACACAGACTTTGAGATCTCAAGGAGTGTGCCAAATATTTTCCTATCCACAACAAGAAAACTAAAACTAGCATTTATTGTTCAATCTCTGTCAAACCCTAATTTTGTGACATCATGTGTATTTACTCTTTATTCTAGCCCAGTACAATTAACTCCACCGTCTTTTTTGGATTGTGAAGAGAAAAGAAAAAAATGTCCATGAGGGATTTGAGTGTAGTGCTTTGCAAATATTCACCACTAATACGTGCTCTCAGCTCATTCTGCACACAACTAGCTCTCCAGACAGCTCTGGTCCCATGATTCCCCGTGGGAAATAATGGATAAAACAGCCAATTGTGTTCTTCCCAAGGGCACTTTATATACCCACAGAAATGATTCAAGAATTTGGATTTTTATTTGCAACATTCAGACAATCTCTTGCAGTCCTGGGAGAACACTTCAGGCAGGGAGATTGGCAGGAAAAGAGATTTTTTGAAAGAAAAAAACCTACCTAAATATCTTAGAGAACACAAAAAGAAAGCTGGAGAAGCATTATGTTCCTCATTGATTAGAATGATTTTCCATCCAAATCTTCAATTGAAAGTAGAGAAATTTTTCAGGATAATATGATCAAAAATATATCTCATATTTCTTATTCAACTCAGATTATCCCAAATGTTCTCTACTACTGAAAACATGCATGCATCTTCAGTAATCTCCTTTTCTGAATTTTATTAGTTTATTTTTTTCTTTTTATTAGGCAAATATTCCATGTTAAATATCTTAGATTTTAAGCAGCCAGAAAATCAGTAACCTCAAAGATTCCACACCTGCTTCTACCACAATCAGTATTTAGATTCTGTACCCACCACAACTGTCAGCACATCTAAATAGTTCCTAAAATAATAAAACATGTATAATGAATGTTGTGGAAAAATATTTCCTGAATTAAATGTAAACACAAATGTCAGTTATAGAGTTAGGGAGCACATTCATATATCAGAAGCTGTAATAAAGACACAAGGTGAAAAGTAAAAGAAATACAGCTGTTGATACACATCTGGAATAGCCCTGTGAGCATTATGTAATCTCTCTGCATGACAGTCTTGGCTCAATATTAAAGGACGATGATGTAGTGTCACATTTCTTGAAGCATTTGAGTGTGGACAATTGCAAACTCACATATCCAACAGTATGACTTCTATTTTGAGGATGAAAGGGTTTCTGGATTGCTCTGCTGTTGGCATTTTGGTTGTAAGGAGTTTAGAAGAGATGACAAGTATAAAAATTTCCTCTGGTACAATCAATAGCAACAACCTGTCCAGTAGAGAGATACACAATCACAAAGGTTATTTTAAATTTCCTAGTAGTCACATTAGAAAAATAAAAAGATACAAATGAAATCAAATTCAATAGTATGCTCTCTTTAATTCAACACATTCAAAACATTATTTCAACATGTAACCAACATAAAAATAATTATTAATGCAAGAGTTTACTTTTTCTTACAGGGTCACTGAAATCCTGTAGACATTCAGCTAGCCATAGCCACATTTCAATGTGCAAAGCTCACACAGCTATTGGCCACTATACAAATAGAACATATAAAGAGTCTTTCTATCATCTCAGGAAGTTCTAGTGGGCAATGTTGACCTAGGGTATTAGGAACTTAAAAACCAGAAATAATTCCCATCATTAGAGAGTTGGTCTGTGGACCTGCAGTCAGAACCACTCAGGTGTCTTCCTATATGCTCAGGTGTCTTCTCTGGGGTTAATGATTCCATTTAGAAAAGCCCAAAGTCTCCCAACTATAACATGAACATCAAAGAAATTAAAGGGTTTGAAAATGATGATTTCCAAGGCAAGTCCCATTCAGTTCTCATAGCCTCTCAGGTAACTATTACAGAAGCTGCATGAACAATATTACCTGACCTTAAAAGGAAAGTCTTGTTTCAAACTGACTATATACATAGCATTGCTTTTCTCTGTATCTACATCATACCTTATGAGGGACGCACAAACTGTTAGAACTTGGCTTTCACTTTCGCTGTTTATCAGTGTTTTCTCCAGCAGGGACAGGCACAGAGCCCAGGAGACATTCTGCCCTGGAGTATGTCCAGGAGTCCCCCTGCAGCACTGCTCTCACTCAGAAGTTCAAGTGCAAACCCTTCAGCCTCTTCCTCCCCTCTCCTTAAGTAAAGTTGCTAAAATAAATGACTCTTTGTAAGATGCCATAATAAGAGGAAAATATATGGTTACACCATTTAATAAAGCACAAATTTACTGATGCTACCCCACTGTGGGTATGTGAATTGGTGAATTCAAATATATACATTCATCAATGTATAAAGACTGCCAGCTACCCCACCTGTCATTTCTACTCAGTGAGCATATGGGCTTCAGAAAGAGCAAATGGTCTCATTTCCCTCTACATTTGAACATTTTTTTGCTACGAATATCATCTGGTCTTTTAAACAAAATATTTGTCATATGTATAGCTCCTAAACTCAGCTGTGTGCTTTACTGCCTAAGTAAGGGATGAGTCAAAGATATTTTGACAATATTCACTTTCTGCCTCAAGAGTTGATTACACATCCTACCTCCTGAGTGTATGGCCAAATTTTATTTAGTGAGTTTATCCAAGATGACTTATTGATGCTGACATTGTAATAGGGAATAAAAAAGCATGTACATAAACGACTATAAAACTAGACTGGAAACCATAATAGATGTTAGATAGTTAAAACAAAATATGAAAGTTCCCCAGATAAAGTAACATTTCCACCAGTTCTAGAGAAGACTTCTTAGAGAAAGTGGCATTTAAGACAGGCCTTCAAAGAGAAGATTTCAAAGAACCGGATGGGACAGAACAACTTTAAACCCTGAAGGAATTCACACAAATAAATGCACGAATGCATGAAAATGAAAAATAACAGTAGGTGCTAAAGAAATAGACAGTAGGAGAGGGGCGGAGCAACATGGCGGCGAGGAGACGCTGCGAGTAAGATCTCCCATTAAAAAAAGTTAATAGGGAGGAAAAGCGGCAGGTCCCAGTGAGAACTGGGACACGGAAGATAAACGGACGACTCCAGCAAACTGCCCGAAGAAGAAAGTTGCCATAAAAGAGGACGAGAAGGGAGGGAAGCGCAGAACCCTGCTCCCCTCCCCCGCCCACAGAGGCGGCACTCTCCGACCAGCAGAGACCAGGGAAACAACAAACCAAAACGCCCAACAAGAAAAACGGATGCAGCAAGCGGGACTGTGAGTGGAAAGGAACTATTTCAGCCACCACACCCCGTGAACGGGAGCTGAGGAGAACCCTGCAGGATCCGCCGCGGAGGTGAGCTCCACGCGCCATTAAAAAGAGAGCCCCGCCCCCCAGGAGGAGACCAGCACCAGCACACAGCCCCAGCCGCCCGGTAAGCTTGCGCGAAAGCGGCGCTCGGATTGCAGCTGCCCAGGCCCCTGTGCCTGCGACCTAGGCTTGCGGGGAGACGGCGGAGGCCCTCCCTGAGTGAGCAGGAACAAGGTGCCCAGGCAGGGGAGCGGGATTCAAAAGGCGCCATTCCCGCGCCACTGATCTGGGCTACAGCCCGCGTCATGGAACTGAGGGCTTTGGAACTGAGACCCAGGCGGAGGCCCTCCCTGAGTGAGCAGGAACAAGGCGCCCAGGCAGGGGAGCGGGATTCAAAAGGCGCCATTCCCGCGCCACTGATCTGGGCTACAGCCCGCGTCCTGGAACTGAGGGCTTTGGAACTGAGACCCGGGCGAGGCCCTCCCTGAGTGAGCAGGAACAAGGCGCCCAGGCAGGGGAGCGGGATTCAAAAGGCGCCATTCCCGCGCCACTGATCTGGGCTACAGCCCGCGTCCTGGAACTGAGGGCTTTGGAACTGAGACCCGGGCGGAGGCCCTCCCTGAGTGAGCAGGAACAAGGCGCCCAGGCAGGGGAGCGGGATTCAAAAGGCGCCATTCCCGCGCCACTGATCTGAGCTACAGCCCGCGTCCTGGAACTGAGGGCTTTGGAACTGAGACCCGGGCGGAGGCCCTCCCTGAGTGAGCAGGAACAAGGCACCCAGGCAGGGGAGCGGGATTCAAAAGGCGCCATTCCCGCGCCACTGATCTGGGCTACAGCCCGCGTCCTGGAACTGAGGGCTTTGGAACTGAGACCCGGGGCACGAAATTAGGGGCGTGGGTTCCCCACGACGGTGGGGCACAAGGCAGACACAGCACCCCAAAGCCGTTGAGGTGTACCCTACCATCCCCGCTCTGCTCCCTGTCCCACGGGGTGGAAAATCAGCTCCCCAAGGGCTCTAGGAGAGATCTCTGGTGCCACCTAGCGACTTGACCCCAGCACAGGCTACTGAAGGAGCTAGTGGCCAGCTGGGGAGTTAGCCCACACCGGGCCCCTTCTGAACAAGTAGTCTGAGCCCACAGGGAGAGCGAGCACCCACAGCCGGGGCAGACCAGGCGCGCAGAAGAGTGTGCCTGAGACCAGAAGCGCAGGGAGTGTGTCCCACATCACCATTTTAGAACAGGGACATTTCTTCAGTAAAGACTACCTGCAGAAGGCTTCCTCAGGAGCCAGAGGTGAGCGGGGGAAGTTCGCCCACGCCAGACCCCCTCTGGCCTGCAGTCAAAGCCCAGAGGGGAGCAGGAACCCACCGCCGGGGCAGACCAGGCGCACAGGGGAGTGTGTCCCCACATCGGCATTTTAGAACAGGGACCTTTCTCCAGTAAAGGCTGCTTAAAACTGACAGATGACTCCTGGAAGAACCAGAGGGGAACAGAGAAGCCCACCCAAGATGCCGGCAAGTCCCAACAACACAGTGTCCCAACGCATACGGCAAATTAGAAAACAGACAGTAGGGAGGAGAAGAACCACACGCAACCTAGCAACTCTCCAGAGAAAAAGCACACCACAAAAAGAAAGCCAGCCCCCAGATTGCAACGACAATAACTTGGAAGAATTTCTGAGCCTTCCAGAAAGAGAATTTAAAATTGCCGTGATTAAAAAACTGACAGAAGTCATAAAGGAAAACAATGATAAGGGAAAAATAATCAACGATCAGAAGAATGCAATTGAGTCCCTAGAGAGGGAAAACAATGGTCAGAAGAAAGAAATTGAGTCCCTAAAGAGGGAAGTAAAAGAAATGCAGGAGATCAAAGAATTAATGGAAGAACTAAAGAATTCTGGGAAAAGCAATGAAAGCAGAATAGATGAAATGGAAGAACGAATAAGTAATCTTGAAGACACAGAAATAAAAAGAACCAAAACAGAAAAGGAAAGAGAAGTACGAAGGAAAAAGAACGAAGAAAGACTTCGGGAACTATCTGACTCCATGAGGAAAGGAAATATAAGAGTTATAGGAATACCAGAAGGAGAGGAGAGAGATGTAGGAACAGAGAAAATATTCAAAGAGATAATTGAAGAGAACTTCCCAAATGTGAAGAAGGAGCTGAAAATTGATATACAAGAAGCAAGAAGAACACCAAACTTCCACGACGAAAGGAAAAATACAGCAAGACACATAATAGTAAAGCTCCCAAGAATCCAGGACAAGGAAAAAATAATGAAGCTGGCAAGAGGGAAGAAACAGATAACATTCAAAGGAAAACCAATCAGGCTGACATCAGACTTCTCCGAAGAAACACTACGGGCAAGGAGAGAGTGGAGGGACATAGTCAACAGACTCCAAGAAAACAGATGCCAACCAAGAATACTCTATCCCGCAAAGCTCTCCTTCCTCTTTGAAGAAAGAATATGGACCTTCCCAGACAAACAGAAACTCCGGAATTTCATTGCAACTAAACCCCCACTCCAAAAAATACTACAAGGAGTCCTAAAGCCAGAACCTCAGAGCGACGAATAACAATGAAAGAAGGCCAAAAAAAAAAAAAAAAGTTATTAAAAGAATAAATAAATAAAATCAAAGGAAAGACAAACACAATGGCAAATACAGATGTTAACATATCAATATTAACTCTAAATGTAAATGGACTAAACTCTTCAATAAAAAGACACAGAGTTGCAGCCTGGATTAAGAAACAAAACCCAACCTTTTGCTGTCTCCAGGAAACACATTTAGCTACAAAAGATAAAAATAGGCTCAAAGTTAAAGGATGGAAAACAATCCTACAAGCAAATGGACCAAAAAAGAAAGCAGGAACAGCTATACTTATATCAGATAAAACAGATTTCAAACTCAAAAAGATAAAAAGAGACCCCAATGGTCACTACATTATGATCAAGGGGACAATACTTCAAGAAGAAATAACACTCATTAACATATACTCACCAAACGAAGGAGCACCAAAATATATCAGACAACTGTTGTCCTCTCTGAAAACAGACATCAGAGAAAACACATACGTAGTGGGAGACTTCAACACACCACTATCAACAATGGATAGATCAACAAGACAAAAAATAAGTAAAGAAACCAAAGCTCTAAATAAAGACCTAGAGCAATTGGGCTTAACAGACATCTATAGAACACTAAACCCCAAAAAAATGGAGTACACATTTTTCTCAAGCGCACACGGATCATTCTCCAGGATCGATCACATACTGGGGCACAAGACAAACATCAACAGATACACCAAGATTGAAATCATATCAACCATCTTTTCTGACCATGAAGGCATCAAACTAGAAATAAACCATAAAAAGAAGGCAAGGAACTTTCCTACCTCATGGAGATTAAAAACCACACTACTGGAAGACCATTGGACTAATGAGGAGATCAAAGAAGAAATTAAAAAATTTTTTGAATTGAACGACAAGGAGGACACCAATATCCTAAATGTATGGGATGCAGCAAAAGCAGTAATAAGAGGAAAATATATAGCAATAGAAGCTCACATCAAGAAACAAGAAAGAACGCAAAGAAACAACCTAATCTCGAAGCTCAAAGATCTAGAAAAAGAACAACAAAAAAACCCCAAAACCAGTAGAAGAAAAGAAATAATAAAAACCAAAGCAGAAATAAATGAAATTGAAACTAAAAAAACAATCCAAAAGATCAATGAAACCAAGAGCTGGTTCTTTGAAAAAATCAATAAAATAGACAAACCCCTAGCCAGGCTCACAAAGGAAAAAAGGGAGAAAGCACAAATAAACAGGATCATCAATGAAAGAGGAGAAATCACAACGGACACAGCAGAAATCAAAAGAATAATCAGTAACTACTATGAACAGTTATATGGAAACAAGTTTAACAATCTAGAGGAGATGGACAAATTCCTACAACTCTACAATCACCCAAAGCTAGATAAAGAAGAAATAGAACACCTAAACAGACCAATTACAATTAGCGAAATTGAAATGGTAATCAAAAACCTCCCCAAAAACAAAAGCCCAGGACCTGATGGATTTACAAATGAATTCTACCAAACATTCAGAGACGAATTAGTGCCTATCCTTCACAAACTCTTCCAAAAAATTGAGAAGGAAGGGACAATACCAAACACGTTCTATGAAGCCAACATTACACTAATACCAAAACCGAACAAGGACAACACAAAAAAGGAAAACTACAGGCCAATCTCCCTAATGAACACTGATGCAAAAATCCTCAATAAAATTTTAGCTATCAGAATCCAACAATGTATCCATAAGATAATTCACCACGACCAAGTTGGATTCATTCCAGGGGCACAAGGATGGTTTAACATCCGAAAATCAATCAACGTTATCCAACACATCAACAAAAAGAAATATAAAAACCATATGATAATATCAATAGATGCTGAGAAAGCTTTCGACAAAGTGCAACACCCATTCATGATAAAAGCCCTTGAAATTCTTGGGATACAAGGAACATACCTCAACATCATAAAGGCCATCTATGACAAGCCAACAGCCAGTATCATTCTCAATGGTGAAAAGCTGAAAGCAATTCCATTAAGATCTGGAACAAGACAAGGATGTCCACTCTCACCATTGCTTTTCAATATAATACTGGAAGTCCTAGCCAGGGCAATAAGACAAGAGAAAGACATCCAAGGAATCCAAATAGGAAAAGAAGAAGTCAAACTATCACTATTTGCAGACGATATGATATTATACATAGAGAACCCCAAAAACTCCACAGAAAAGCTAATTCAACTCATCAATCAGTTCAGTAAAGTGGCAGGATACAAAATCAACACGCAAAAGTCAGTAGCCTTCCTATACACAAACAATAAATCTGAAGAAGAAGAAATCAAAAAGACCATCCCTTTTGTTATTGAAACAAAAAAAATCAAATATTTGGGAATAAATCTAACAAAAGAGGTAAAGGACCTATACAAAGAAAACTATAAAACACTGTTAAAAGAAATAGAAGAAGACACAAAGAAATGGAGAGACATCCCCTGCTCATGGATTGGAAGAATAAACATTATTAAAATGGCCATCCTTCCAAAAGCAATATACAGATTCAATGCTATTCCAATCAAAATTTCAATGTCATTCTTCAAAGAAATAGAACAATTATTGATGAAATTCATATGGAATCACAAAAAACCCCGAATAGCCAAAGCTCTCCTGAAAAAAAAAGAAGGGAATGGAGGCATCAGACTCCCAGACTTCAAACTATACTACAAAGCCATAATCATCAAAACCGCATGGTATTGGAACAAGAACAGACATACAGACCAATGGAATCGAATAGAAAATCCAGAAATAAACCCACAGGTTTATGGTCAACTAATCTTTGACAAAGGAGCAAAGACTATGCATTGGAGCAAAGAAAGTTTGTTCAATAAATGGTGCTGGGAAAACTGGGTCGCTACATGCAAAAGAATGAAGCTTGACCACCACCTCACACCATACACAAAAATCAACTCAAAATGGATTAAAGAACTAGACATAAGACCTGAAACCATAAAATATATAGAAGGAAATATAGGCGAAACACTACGTGATTTGCACATCAAAGACATCTTTACAGACACATCACCCAAAGCTGTGATAGTGAAGGCAAAGATAAACAGCTGGGACTATATCAAATTAAAGAGCTTTTGCACAGCAAAAGAGACAATAACAAAAACAAAGAGAAACCCCACCAACTGGGAGAACATTTTTGCACCCAACACTAATGATAAAGGACTGATCACAAAAATCTGCAAAGAGCTGATGAGTCTCAACAACAACAAAGAAAATAATCCAGTCAAAAAATGGGCAGAAGAGCTTAAAAGAAACTTCTCTGAAGAGGAAATGCAAATGGCCAACAGGCATATGAAAAAATGTTCAACATCACTTGTCATCAGGGAAATGCAAATCAAAACTACCATGAGATACCATCTTACACCAGTGAGAATGGCACATATTAAAAAAACTAGCAACAACAAATGTTGGCGAGGGTGTGGAGAAAAAGGAACTCTTCTGCACTGTTGGTGGGAGTGCAAACTGGTCCAACCACTGTGGAAAGCTGTGTGGAGATTTCTGGACCTACTAAACATAGAGCTTCCATATGACCCAGCAATTCCACTCCTAGGTATTTACCCAAAGGACACAGAAACATCAATTCCAAAGAACACCTGCACCCCTATGTTTATAGCAGCACTGTTTACAATAGCTAAGCTTTGGAAACAACCCAAATGCCCAAAAATAGATGACTGGATCAAGAAGATGTGGTACATATATACCATGGAATATTACTCAGCACTCAAAAAAGATAAACACATGCAATTTGCTGCAACATGGATGGCGCTGGAAGGGATCATGCTCAGCGAAATAAGCCAAAAAGAAAAAGAAAAATACCGGATGGTCTCACTCATAGCAGGAATCTAGAAAACTTAAATAAGAGACCAGGAAAATGAATAACTATAAGAAAGTGAAAATCAAAATCAACAAAAAACTATGAACCAGAGACACTTTTAGGGGGGCGGGGGCGGGAGGGGAGGGATTGGGGTCAGAATGGGGGGCTGCAATTGTATGGGGAATATAACAATAAAATTTATAAAAAAAAAAAAAATCAAATAAAAAAAAAAATAAAAAGTTAAATGCAAAAAAAAAAAAAAAAAGAAATTAAAAAAAAAAAAAAAAAAAAAAAAGAAATAGACAGTAGGCTTCCAGTTCAGCCAACATGCAAAAAGCATTTTTAAATAGTGAGGAAATGTGTGTGGGATATATACTTAAGTCCAATCCCAAAAATTAATTGTGGTAGAACAGGCTGTGATTATAGGCCCCAGCGTGCATAACTGTTCACACATCATAGATATTTGCTTTCCATTCATGTAGCAGTTACTTATAGAAATTTCTACCTTAGTGCATGCCATACTTAACATGGTAATTAAGGGCTCAGGCACCACCATCCGTAAGAGCAGGGATGAGCAAATAGGCACAGACTGGTTTCTGCTTCAGTGAGTCAAGAGTGGCTTTTACCTTTTTTAAGGGCTATTAAAAAAATTAATATGAAAATAACTTTAAAGGTTTTTATTGACAGAGGCCATCCCAAAAAAGTCACAAATATTTGCTCTCTGAGCCTTTCCAAATAAAAAGATTGCAAGTCCTGCCATAGGCTCCATTGCCTACTGTGGGCAGCAGGACAAAGAGATACAGTAGATGGGAAGGTCTCAGAATTCTTTAATAAAGCTTTGCCCAAAAAAGGGCACACGTCACTTCTACTCTACTTCTACTGACTATTTCATGTGAGTACTTTTTTTAAAGATTTATTTATTTATGTATACAAAAACTAGGGTACAGGCCAGAGGTGGGAGGATTGTGAGAGGATTCACAAGAGACAGAGCGGGGAGCAGAACAGGCAGGTTGACTGAAATACACTGCTGAGGGGAGCAGCAGGCAAGACAGGAGAGGTCTGCTGTGCCATGTGGGTAGCTCCCTGGCCGGGGATCAAACTCGTGCTGCAGTGGCTGCGGGTAGCTTCATAGGTTGTGTCTTAACTCCTTGCACCACCAGAGAGGCCCTGACATGAGTAATCTTAATTGCAAAAAAGGCTGGGAAATGTAGTCTGGCTGGGTGTCTAGGGAAAGAGCAAACAGGTTTTTGGTGTACAGCTAGCAACCTCTAGACACCCTGTTAAGGTGGTTAAATTTTCTTCCAAAGACAATGAGGAATTGTGAGAATATTTTGAATACAGCACTGACAAGATAAAATTATTTAAGAATATCTCCTTACTAGAGCAGTAATAAGCGGTTAGCTAAGGAAGCAAAACTCAGGTATTCTCAAGTCAGTGAGGCATGAACAGACTAAGTGTACCTAACTAATGGCACAGACCAATTTTTTAAAACTACTTATTTGTCAAATAAACTTTACTACAAAGTAATTAGCATAGTGACATTTACTCCCCAAAGAACACAGACTATAGAGAATAAAAAGAGGTTAAAAGGATTTACAATAATAGAGTTTTTTTCAATGGGTTGGTATATAAATGATATCAATAATACATTATAGACTCAAAGATAAATTTCCTTCAGTATAGAAAAGAGCTGACACCAGTAGAAACACAAGGACCAAACAGCGAATTGGAAGTTCAGGATCAATACTGCTCTTCACCATTTTGTGAAATAAACACAGTCTTTGAAATCAGAATGACCCAAGCTCTAATTTCTACCCTAAGACTAGTTGTATGCCTTTGACAAAATGATTTAGTGACTTTGTGCTCAGTTTCATCATCTGTAAAATGGAGTTTAAAAAAAAAAAAAGCTTTCTTAGAAACTGTCACAAGGATTTATAATAACATTCATTAAACTGCTGGGCCTCCCCTGGTGGTGCAGGCAGTTGAGCGCCACGTTGTGAAGCCGTCCGCAGCCTCTGCAGCGCCGGTTCAATCCCGGCTGGCCGGGGAGGGTGCAGCAGACCGCTCCTGTCACACCCGCTGCTCCCCTCAACAGTGTATTTCGTCAGTCTGCCTGTTCTGTTCCCCGCTCTGTCCCCGTGAATCTGGCCTGTACCCCGGTTCTTGTTTAAATAAATAATCTTAAAAAAAAAAAAAAAACTGTTGACCCAGTTCTGGTACAGAATAAGCCCTCAACAGATTTTAACTACCATCATTATTACTATCATTAACGTGCCCATCTAAGGCCTCTTTTGAACAAAAACAAAGTTATTTGTATCTTAAAATAGCTTGCCAATAACACATAATTTACAAACACATTAAAATAGGTGGTTACATCTTGCTTTTTCATTTCAAATTTATAAGAGAAGTAGACACTCAAAAGGCAGTTTCTTTAATTAAAAGAATCTGATGTTCAATTCACAAACAAGGTTTTAGAGCCATTAAATTGGATCTTGTCCATTCTTCATACACTTTGAGGTATTCCAAACATGCTTTACCTTAGCACCCAGTGCTTCCTGGATGAAGATTACTGGTAGGGTCATTTTCCATCATGAGACACTTGTATCAGTCACATAAGTCATCATTTAGCCAGGACAGGAGATAAATGGTAATGCATATGAAACAAAATTATTCTGTGACCTTCTTCTGAGGTGTTTTTTCCATGACAAAATCAATGATCAACTTATTAAAAAGATTATATATTATGAACTTCATAACTGAGGTACACAGTAAGCATGTTGTAAAGATTTGTTGCTGTTTAATAAATTAAGGGTAAACATGGGCCCAAGGTTTATGAGTCATTATATTTAAGGCATTCTGAAGTCTGCCTTAATGTAAAGATGATTTCCACCTTTTTGAGGTCGCCTCAAAAGCAGGCCTGAGACATGAATTTGAATGCATGTGTTTAATTTCAAGAAACACAAACGAAGTAAAATGGGGAGAGGGGGAAGCAAATGAGCCATATTTCAATGAGCAGGCAACAAGAGCTCAGTCCTGCTGGAACTTCTGGGGAACCTGTAGAACATGCCTGAGAGTTGTTCTACCAGAGAGGTGAGTAAAAGGAGCATTTACCCTTCAGGTCCCATTTGCCATAGGTTGAGGCTGATACCCTAGGGTTTTAATACCTTGAGACTTTAGCCAGCCCATGTAGGCAAATAACATTCCTATAGCCATAGAAACGCCCCTAGTGCCAGCAAGTTAGGGTGAGGCACCAATGATGCCTGCTAAAATACCCAAGGAGAAGATGTATTAATTTTCAAAGATAAAATGAGCCAAGTAGTGTTATCATTACTGGGATATAAACCAAGAGGAAATCTTTTTCACCTATTCTGAATACCATAAATTCTGATGGTCTATTATATTAGTTAGGGTTCTCCAGAGAAACAGAAGCAATGGATGTGTGAATAGATACAGACATTGATATAGACATGGATTTACTGTAAGGAATTGGCTCACGTAATTATGTTATGGAGGTTGGCAAGTCCTTCAGGGTATGTCAGCAAAGCAGAGCTCCAAAAGAGTCAATAATAATTCCTGTCTGAAGGCTAGCAGGCAAGACTCAGGAGGAGCTGATGTTTCAGTTCAAGTCCAAAGAGAAAAAGGTAATGTCCCAGTTCAAAGGCATAGAACAAAAATTCCCCCTCATAGGAGGACAGTGACAGTTTTTCCTCTGTTCAGGCCTTCAACTGATTAGATGAGGCCTACCCACATTAGGGAAGGCAATCTACTTTACTTGGTCTACTGATTTAAATGCCAATCTCATCCAGAAACATCCAGTATAACAATTGACCAAATAGCTGAGCATCCCAGGCCAAGTATAGTTGACATATAAAATTAACTATCACACTCATTTAGTGAATATAGCAATTAGTATTTTTTCAAAGAACTCAAACTATTTAAATTTTTTTCATTTTTCACAACATGGAAAAACTAAGCAGAGAATGTTCCAACTAATGGCCATTTGTGAAATACACTGTGACAGCAGCTGTATTTTGAGCACAAATGTTTCTGTTGGTCACATACTCAGCTCAATTGGTCTGTAGGGTCAGCTGTCACAGAGCTGCAGTCAAGGGTGCTCATTTCAAGGAAGTCTGGATGAAGCACAATGTGAAGAAAGGTCAAGGTATACACATCCTTTTCTTACGACATGACAGGAAGCCTTCCTTAAAGAAGCAAGACATATGGAATCCAACCTGCTTTCTAGATAAAGCCATTTCAGAATTAGTAGCCTAAACAACCCATAAATTTTAGCCCTTAAAAACACATAACGAGACATCCAAATTTAGTTAATAGCTAATGTTTTTATTACTTGTCACCGATTAGATTTTATTTCTCTAAATTTTAATTGTCCATGATCCCATCTGATTAAAATTGAAAAGGTCAAAGGAATCATGAAATCCTCACTTTCAAGTCTGTGCTTACTGGAAATCAAAATGAGTGAGTAGTTGTTTCTCTGCTCAGGATATAAGCATGTCAGAAATCACAATATCTCATTAAGGACTTTACTAGCCACATATGATAAACATATTGCATATAATTTGTTTGTTCTTTAAATAATGAAAATTAGTACATTTGGGATGCAAATTATATTTTGCCAAAAAAAAGAGATGAAAGGTTTTTGGGTTTGATTATTTTGTTTTGTTTTCTGGGGGGGAGAAAAGAAGGGTGGGTTGCTAATGGTTTATAAAAAATTGCTATTTTTTTTTCACCTAAATGTTAGATAAGAAATTGGTCAGGAACTCTTCCCAAAGTAAACAATATGTCACTATTCATTTACCCAGTTCCTAATGATGTTGGACTTCTAGAGTATTTCCAATTTTTCACTATTAGATATAGCCTGTAATATTATTTATGCAAATAAATCTTTATAAATTTCTGTTTATTTCCTTGCACCTCACTATAAGCAGAATTGTAGAAGTATTAACAGGTTTCACTTTTTTTATTGGTTCTTTAAATTTCTCACATTATGAATTATTTAACTTATGTAAATTATTTGTTCATATCCCTAACCTATTTTTCTAACAAGGTATTTGTCTTTTCCCATTTATAAAGTTCTTTATATATTAAGTATAAGAAGTTGATTTTATTTTTATTTTCTGGGTTATGTAACAACAAATCAGAGACCCTCCCAGTTACTGATGAAAGCACAGAAAGTACATCGTTACAATCACAAATAAGTCCTAAATTCAGAGCCCTCAATTCCTTTCCAAGGCCTTCCATTCCTCCTCAAAGCAAGCACCAGAGCTCTAAGATAATGTTTTGCTAATGGTGATTCTTCAAGACCTGCACCAATACTTCCTAGGAATCTTATTTTAAAACATAGATTCTTCAGCACTAAGGCAAACCTACTGAGTCAAAATTGCAGGGAATGGAGCAGGCTGAGAATTTGATTCTTTGACAAGTTCTCCAGATGAATTTTTCACACAATAAAATCCTGGAAATGCAGCTAGTAGAAGGAAAAATAGAACTAACTCTCAGAATTTCAAGACCATTAACATTGGGTCCACTATCAACTGTAGCAGGGCCTGTAATATTGTCCTGCTCTAGAACCATTAACCTGTGGATTTTCTTAGAGTCCATTGAGTAAACCAGGGATGGCATTATATAAAGATAAAACATTATATTATACAAACCATCTCTCTAGCTAGAGATGTAGATATACAAATCTTCACACAGAAAGACCATGTAGAACATGCCAAGGAAGAAATGTATCTCTGACTTAAAAATTAAATCACTCCTGCAAATTACTCCAGGGTCTGTGAATAGCTAGAACAAAATACCATTTTCCTCATAATACAATGTACCAAAAATGATTTTTAATTAAAAAAAACAGATATATTTCATGCCTGACTCACATTTTCATGTCTCACTACTTTGCTGTGGTAACACCTGACAATGCTCCTTCTGCCCAGAACTTAGCTGTGCTGGATGCCTGCCAGAGGCTGCCAAGTGGAGGTTGAAAAACACAGGAGAGTTAACACACCAGATAGGTGGATCTTCAAGTGCTATGCTTAGAATAACTGCCTCAGCATCACTTTAAAACTTGCTACAAATGCAAATTCTCTGGCCCTCTCCCAGATCTACTGAATCAGATACTCCAGTGGGGGGTCAGCAATCTGTTTGCAAAAGTTTTCCAGATGCTTCTGATGGACATTAAAGGTGGAGTGTAGGGCCTCGCTGGTGACGCAAAGGGTTAAGATGCAACCTATGAAGCTGTCCTCAGCCACTGCAGCACGAGTTTGATCCCCAGCCAGGGAGCTACCCACATGGAACAGCAGACCTCTCCTGTCTCACCTGCAGCTCCCCTCAGCAGTGTATTTCAGTCAGTCCACCTGTTCTGTTCCCCACTCTGTCTCTGGTGAGTCCTCTCACCCCCCACACCTCTGGCCTGTGCCCCAGTTCTTGTATGCATAAATAAATAAAAATCTTTAAAAAAAAAGTTGGAGAGTAGATGCACAGTCACCCGGAGAAAGGTCAAAAAACAGTGCTGGGCTCTCTCTTGGGGTTTCTTACCCAGTAGTTCTAGGGTGGTGTCAAAAAACCTGCATTTCCAACAGATTCCCAGGTGATGCCCATGTTCCCAAGACCTAAGTAAACTCACCTAGGTAAACTCTCGATCAAAGTAGTACAGAACAGGTAGGTAAAGGATTCTGTCTTCTATGTCTTGGTGGAAAATCCAGAAATTCCTACCAGATAAAGTTGAGTTCAGGTTGCCCCCAGCAATAACCAGTTTAATCATATACCTTGCTTTGGCCTCATGTCTGTGTTTCACTTTTCTAAGCCCCTTGCTCCAATTCCACTTCCAAAAATAATAAGCCTCTATGAGTGCCTGTCTCATATCGTACTTTCGTGAAGAAACCCATGCTAAACAGCGACTAGTCCATAAACTTCAGTACACAAGTTTATTACCCCATAGATTTCCATCTTTCTTGCAATATCCTAATCCTTAGTGTGCAACTGGCTCCCCTTGTTTCAACAAGTGCCCACATTTGTTTCCTTTGCTTTTTTCCTAATGCTCACTATGGATATCCCAATTCCACTAGAATCACCATAATTATGCCTTCAGAGTACTCTTTCTGTTTTCATTCCTAAATAAACACCTTTTAGCCCAAATATACCTCTATATTCATGTCAATACCAATATCCATGGCAGGTAAAGTGCTACCAGAATATAACCCGGTGACATGTCCTCTGGAGATTATAACAGAAGATGACTCCTTTTGCCCAGTGAGGCTGCTGATTAACAAGAAAACAAGACCTTTATACCTTTCCACTGTGAGTTCACTCTCCCCAGAATGTCCCTGCCCCTAGAATTCCTACTGTAAAAGAGTCCTCTGGAGCCGTGTTGGGGGGGAAGGGTGGGTTTGCACTTAATTATACTAAGGCTTTCTATGACCAAGGAAAAAATGCACCAGGAATGTCAAAAGGAAACCAAAAGGAAGATAAGTTGCCACAGCTAAGAAAATCAAGAAGTATTTCCCCTACCAGGGCTGCTGAGAACATTTTTATAACCTGCTTTAAAATTGTTGAGAAGGATCAGAAAGAATTCTTTCTACCTCTGGCCAGAATGTTTTTAGTAAACACAGTTTAGTGAAAGAAATAAGATGAATCAAAAATGTCTGTGACAAGACAAAAAATAGTGAAAACTACCATCTGTTGGTTGTTGTTATCACTGTTGCTATAGCAAGAAGAGACTGTTATAAAACAAAAGCCTGGTTGCAAGGGAGGGGAAGGTTGAATTAGACCAGGGGAGAGTACAACAGGGAGGAGACCTCTGGATCCCCAGTACTTAGTAATTTATAGGTTCCTGACGTGAAATAAGTCATCTTACCTTTGACTGTGGCTTTTGCCTAACTCATTTATTACAACAAATGACTGGAAACCCAGAGCATTTGATTTATTTATCTATCAACTTGCTCAAGCCCAGAACTAACCCAGAGAGAAAACAGGGATAAGAAAACCATCTATCATTTTGAATTAAACACTTGTTACCAAATCATGAAAATTTGTCCTTTATCCAACCTGTGTCCCAGATCAATAATAAAAGGTCATGCCTTGGGAACAAGGTGACTTCAAACTTTCAACTAAATCACTAGCCTTCAGTGAACTTGGGCTGCAACCTTCAAAGACAACAGGGCGTAGAGTTTGGCAGCAAATGATCCAATAATCTTAATGCTGATGTGAAAATTATGACTTGCTTCATATAAAACATAATTCCCCTGTGAATATTTCAAGTTTTGTTTTGATTCTGGCTTTCAATACTTACTGATAAGTATGAGGAAAGAGACATTTTCAGACTTTTTATTACCGTATTGCCTATTACCGCTTCAGTGTTTAAAAAATCTGCTCATTGCAAGGAGGGTACAGTCAATCTGTGCATATTGGATTTAATTTTCTGCTAGGCAAATAAAAAATGTGTAAAAGCAATTTACAGATTTCTCTCTTTTTCCAAATATTGTATGTGTACTTTGATTTCTAGTGCCATCTGACTGACCACATGATGAAAGGTTTTCATTTTGTATTTCCAAAATACATACAGACACATTAAGTGAAAGAAATGTTAAGTCATAAACTATATAGAAAAGAAAATGTTCCAATCATAACCCAGTGATTTTTATACAACCAATATGTCCCTGGCCTCATCAGCTGATGATTACAAAATAAAGTCACATTTTGTTGTTCTTTTTTTTAATTGAGTTAATATTGTTTGCATTATTATTTGTATTTTAGAGAAACAGGATCTCCCCCTTCTGGTGCTTTTACTACACCACACCTACCACCAAAGTGCCACAGTTCATCTCCAAATCCACTGTCCTCCCTCCCCACTTTTTTTTCATCCCATCTCCTTCCTCTTCCACTCTGATAACCTCAGTTCTATATTCAGCTTTCTAGGGGTTGTGTTAATTTGACTTTACCTAACACTTTTTTGGGAATCTCACACCATACACAAAAACCAACTCAAAAGACTGGGATGTAAGATCTGAGCCCTTAAAATACAGAGAAGAAAACATAGGCAAAAGACTTCACAACACAGGCTTCTGAGATGTCTTTGTGGGTTCATTTCCAACAGCAAGAATAACAAAAGAGAATACAAGCAACTGGGCCTACATCAAACTAAAAAGCTCCTGTACAGTGAAAGAAACTATCAGTAAAACAGTAAGACACTCTACTGATTGGGATAAAATATTTGGACACCACACATCCGACAAGGGATTGACATCCAAGAGCTACAATGACTCACACTTTCTTTGGTATACCCAAACTACTACACCGAAGTCCTTTTCTAATCACCAGAATTGGCTACCACTTACATCCCTGCTGCAGTATCTGAGAATGTCCCAGGATGCTGTGTACCTGTGCACTCAGGACAAGCCCCCACTCTGGTTCACACCTTCTGGTGTCTTTGTCATTCAACCTCTATGGCCCATGACCAGAAAGATATATTCCCATAACTCACACAACATAGCCATCCTCAGCCCTGTACAGCTGCTGCCACCAGTCTTATCTGAAGGAAGTCTGATCCTTCTGTCTTGTTCCACAGCTTAGACAGGCAAAGGTCTCTGTTGAATTTCCCAAAACATCAACAATCTGTAAATAAAGGAAGCTCACTGCAGTAAGGGAGAATGCCACCTTAACACAGGCTCAGTAATACCTTAGAAGGGGGAAATCAAAGCTAGGGTAATTATAGGGATTCAGGGTCAACTAAATTATAGAGTTTGGGGTCCAACTGGGTTAAAGTCTGTGTTTTGAGATGAGGAGCTGATTAGGAGTGGGCAAAGTCTGTAACATAACAGTTCAGGCAGAAACAGAAGTGAGAGCCTGGGAGCAAATCAGGATCAGTAAATTGTTTGATTAGCAAGCTGTTTGCCCAGGTAAGCAGACTACAGGTTCTGATAAATTGATCAGTGAGAATTTCTTGAGGTAAACAGTGAGGTTATTTATTGTTGTACAGTGTTATCTTTCCCAGGCAAGGTTTTTCTGGAATAAATAACTAAATCATGTTAATATAGGTAAACTGGAGTCTTCTATATCTTGTAGACACACAAGGGTTCATTTTTATCACCTCCTATCTAGACCTCATCCCTATTCTAGATCTTCCTCACCTGGACACAGGCAGGTCATTTTCTCCCATCGAGGCCTTTTAGAAACTCAGAATTAGCCCAATTCACTCTCAATCTTATTAGGGGGAAAAAGGAAATAAAGAAAGGATACTTTCCCTTCTTTCTCTTCCAGAGAAAGGGGAGACCCCACTTCTAACAAAGGTCAAACTTGAGATTGCTGGTAAAGAAATTCCCTATAGGCTAACCCAACCTTGTCCACATTTATCCACATGTATAAATTAACTCAACTGCCACCAATGCTCTAATCTTGGGAGCTTCAATGGGAACAGGAAAGATTTTCAAAAGTTATAACCTCAGTGATATTTCAAGGAGCTACATCCCACACACCCCACCCCCACCCCAGAGGAAATAAGTTGTCTTGTGACCATGTCTATCTCAATTGAAAACCAGACACACTGAGTAATACAGTTTTATATGGTGACTACTAACATCCCCACAGCATTTCAGATTCCAAGTGTTAATTAGTAGAGGCTCACTACAACCCAGGGGTACTTTTACAACATGATTTATTCAGATCTAATCCATTCCCATAAATGTGTTCGACAGTATATTTTCAGGTAGTAGGAGATTCTATTCTGTTACTTTATTTTTTATATTTTATTTTATTTTATATATTTTACATAATTTTTCATTTTTGCACAATGTATGCATTTTCATCTTGATTATATTACCCATACCATTCCCACCCCCCTTATCTTGACCCTAATCCCACTTCTCTTCCCCTCCCCCAGAGTGTGTCTCTGGTTTATAGTTGCTTGTTGATTTTGATTTTTACTTTATTATAATTAGTCTTTTTACTGGTCCCTTATTTAGGTTTTCTAAATTCCTGCTATGAGTGAGACCATCTGGTATTTTTCTTTTTCTTTCTGGCTTATTTTGTTGAGCATGATCCCTTCCTGCTCCATCCATGTTGCTGCAAATTGCATGAGTTTGTCTTTTTTGATTGCTGAGTAATATTCCATTGTGTACATGTACCACATCTTCTTGATCCAGTCATCTATTTTTGGGCATTTGGGTTGTTTCCACAGCTTAGCTATTGTAAATAGTACTGCTATAAACATAGGGGTGCAGGTGCCCTTTGGAATTAATGATTCTGTGTCCTCTGGGTAAATATCTAGGAGTGGAATTGCTAGATCATATGGCGCTCCATCTTTAGCAGGTTGAGGTATCTCCACACAGCTTTCCATAGTGGCTGGATCAGTTTGCACTCCCACCAGCAGTGCAGGAGAGTTCCTTTTTCACCACATCCTTGCAAACATTTATTGTTGCTAGTTTTCTCACTGGTGTAAGACAGTTATTGAAACCAAAAAAAAAAAACTAACAAAAGAGGTAAAGGATCTATACAAAGAAAACTATGAAACACTGTTAAAAAAAAATAGAATAAGACACAAAGAAATGGAAAGACATCTCCTGCTCATAGATTGGAAGAATTAGCATTATCAAAATGGACATCCTATCAAAAGCAATTTACAAATTCAATGCTATTCCAATAAAAATTTCAATGACATTCTTCAAAGAAATAGAAAAAATATTGATGAAATTCATAGGGAGCCACCAAAAACCCCAAATAGCCAAAGCTCTCCTGGAAAAAAAGAGAAGGGAACGGAAGCATCACATGCCCAGATTTCAAACTATACTACAAAGCCATAATACTCAAAACTGCATGGTATTGGAACAAGAAAAGACACATGGACCAATGGAACTGAACAGAAAATCCAGAAATAAACCCACAGATTTATGGTCAACTAATCTTTGCCAAAGGAGCAAAGAATACACACTGGAGCAAAAAAGTTTGTTCAATAAATGGTGTTGGGAAAACTGGGTTGCTACATGCAAAAGAATGAAGCTTGACTACTACCTCACACCATGCACAAAAACCCACTCAAAATGGATTAAAGAACTAGGCATAAGACCTGAAACCATAAGATATATAGAAGGAAATATAGGCAAAACACTACATGACATATACCTCAGCAACATCTTTAAAGACTCATCACCCAAAGCAGTGATAGCAAAAGCAAAGATAAACAGCTGGGACTACATCAAATTAAAGAGCTTCTGTACAGCAAAAGAAGACAATAACCAAAACAAAGAGACACCCCACCAATTGGGAGAAAATTTTTGCACACAACACTAATGATAAAGGACTGATCACAAACATCTACAAAGAGCTGATGAGACTCAACAAAAGCAAAGTAAATAATCCAGTCAAAAAATGGGCAGAAGAGCTAAAAAGGAACTTCTCCAAAAAGGAAATGCAAATGGCCAAAAGGCATATGAAAAAATGTTCAGCATCGCTTGTAATCAGGGAAATTCAAATCAAAACTATTTCATTACTTTAAATGGCTAAAGTATTGATATGTTCCCAGCCCATCCAAAATCTCTAACACATTTCACCTAATGTCCCTAAAAGTTTTCAACACCAATATAATAGCACACCAAGGATATTACAGAATGAGATATTTAAAATACCAATTACTGAATTATTGAACACCTAATGAATTTACCAGAATTCAATGATTCTGAAAGTGTTTGATGTAAAAAATGTCTTCTATTCTGCCACAAAAAGTACTTAATACATGTAAATTTGCAATATATTAAAGATATATCAAAAATATAAAAGATATCAAAGCCACTATCTATTGATAAATTAGATCAGATTGGTGGAGTAGGGACAAGAGTGGGAAGGGGAAGAGGTAAAAGGATCCAATACCTTTGGCTCAACCCCACAGGGGTACTCTGAAACCATGTGGTCATACTTTAGAGTTGCTCCTACAGAGATCAAGAGAGGCAGAGGATTTTCACTCCCCATTTATAAGTCCTTGGTTAACGGCTGCCTTTGGGATGAGGTATAACTAAATTCCCAGATATTTCAAATTCCCCATGTATGCAGGCCAAACAGATACTGGAGATTTCAAAGAGGGCCTTCAAGGAAAGGCACTTACTGTTGGTAGTAAAAGCACAGAGGATACATTTCCTACTCTGATTCCTTTCTGCACACACGTAGAATTGAGGCCCCCAAAAGATAAAACAACTTGTCACATTGTGACTGAGAGGCTCAGTCAGAGCCAGAAGGGCTTCTGACCTCCTTTAATATTTTTTTTTTTAATTTTAATGACATAGACCCTCTCAGCTTTCTTTTTTCCCAACTGGATATTCTAATTGCTTTAGTTTTCTTTTTTTTAAGATTTTATTTATTTATGCATACAAGAGCTGGAGTACAGGCCAGAGATGTGGGGGGTGAGAGGATTCACCATAGACAGATTGGGGAACAGAACAGGCAGTCTGACTGACTAAAATACACTGCTGAGGGGAGCAGCGGGTGAGACAGGAGAGGTCTGCCTCGTCATGTGTGTTGCTCCCTGGCTGGAGATCAAGCTCATGCTGCAGAGGCTGTGGATTGCTTCATAGTGTGGTGCTTAACCCCTTGCACCACCAGGGAGGCCCAAATTGCTTTAGTTTTCACTTCATTGCTACAAAAGCAATTTGTGCATTTATCAACTCAAGTGTCCCAAGTCTTTGAAACCAAGCCTGCTGTATTTTACCTTTAATTGACCAGAACTGATTACAATGTTTCAGGGGAGTAAAGAACTCAGTGTTGTACATGAGGAAGAAGACAGTTTTTTCGTTACAGTGCTTTTGCTATGGCTTTGGGTTATTCGGTTAAAGTCACCGAGTTGGCTGATGTTTCTGGTACCAGCTCACAATAATTCTTGGACCTCATGCTATCACCCAAGGTCTCCTTAGATCACTACACCTCTTCCATCATACACAGTCATTAGAAATTGCTTCCTTTGGGAAAATTTCCCTTCCCACCTCCAAGACCAGGCTGAACTACCTGCTGTTACAAGAATATAAAATAAGAATCCTTGTCAAAGGACTTATCCTACTCTTCTCTAAATTTCTTCAGACATTATTCTCCATTTATTCCATCAGATATTGAAAACAATAATTGTCTTATTGTTGTGTCCCCAATTTTGTGATATATGGTGGGTTGTCTAGTAAAAATTATTGAATGTATAATTTGTGAGAAAAATCTCTTTCTAAATCATAACAGATGGTGCAAAGCTCTCAATAAATAATCAATATCATTTTTTCACCAATCATCCTTTTTCACCAATATACATCAATATATATTAACCAATATCCATTTTTCATCAATAAGCAAAAGGGTTCATATAGAAAAGTATCTTCAGCTCACCTTTAAGCCTGGAAGGACACTGGGCACATGTCCTCTTAGCCAGAAAGGAAAAAATTCTTTCCTACGCCACTAATACCATAGCTACTGGGAAAGGACTAAGCCCTTGTCCTTTCATGTGTTCAAGTACAATCCTAACAAAAGTGAATTAAACCAGTATAGAAAAAGTTAATATTCTCGTTTTAGTCCTACCCTGTCTATGCTCATAGATTTTCCTATACTTAAATACACATAGATTATCCATAACTATAATCTCTTAATTTTACTTTTTGTGTGAGAATAAATAATTCACACAATTCAGAACAGCTTCTGGATGCAACACTGAATCAAATTCTAAGATTATCATAAGATATTTTCTCTAGCTCCATTACTCTCCCGAGATGCTCTTCAAATAGATGTACTCTGCTGTGGAACATTGAATACCATGTGGAATGCAATAAATCTAACAAATCACTCGATTAAGAGCTATGTTATGTGTCCTGACAGTCTTCTCCATTTTAAAATAACACATCTAACACAACACAATGAATTCCAATTCTGATCATAAAACTACCCAGAGAGCCCAACAAACTATAATCATAAAATGTATCATAGCTAAATTGTTAGCAGAATGATTAATGTTATTCTCACAATCAATTCAGGTTTTAAAGAGTATCATTTTAATCATATATGCCCTTTCCACCTTTTTCTCATCCAACTGGAAACCCTCTGCAGAGCTTAGCTGCACTTGTCTGAGCTAAGCTCCAGATCACAGGCTCCATGTAGGTCTGATCCATGTGACTCGGTCTTCTGAGGCCAATGAGGGGCTCAGGATTTGTTTTTCTCATGGTGATGGCAGAAATTCAAGGGCATAGCCCAACTGCACCAACCTCTGCTAACAAAGCAAGTCACATGGCCACATACATGTAAAACGCTAGGGGTGAGTAGGGGTGGAGTTTGAAGCACATTCATTTCACAAGGAGTTAGAAAAGAGTGCTTATTTGCTGAAGAGTAACCTTGTCACAAATAATCTGTATAAAATATTTACTGTATTTATTTTTGTATGGTGGGCTCAATGCCTTTGTAGTTCAGATGAGGCTAGAGGTATAGGGAAGGATTTATAGTTTCTGCTAAAAATAACAATAGTAATAATCATAGTTAATACTTCCAACAGTAGAATCCTATGGGTCATGATAATAATTGTTTAGTTTTAATTCATGAAAAAAATCTCTCCTTCAATATTTTGGTTTCATACCTTTGAATATAAGCCTGCCCCATCTTTTTTTTTCTCATTTAGTGATACTGTATTTATCCATTTCTACACAGTTTTTAAAAATGGATCTAATTTAATGTTGACATTGAGCACTGAAACACATGGTTTTGGGATCTTTGGCACTAGGAAAGAGATGTGAATAGAAGGAAAATAAGATGATCGAGTGATATGGGTATGGTGTACATCAGAGTTCAGAGTCCACTCTCCTTATTTCACAAATAGGGAAAGTATAGCCCTGAAAAGTGCCCAAGGTTATGTAATGACTATGCCAGTCACACCACATCTTGGCTCCCCAAATTTACTATGGCACATAAAAAATGTTATCTGAATCAGTGACCAAGTAAGTACCTTCCCCAATAATACTCCTACAAAGCTTTGTGTTTTATTAACCTTAATATGCTGCTTTCAGATAGAGACAGAACAAGTACTAGAGAAGGAGCCAGAAAACCTGTGTACTACTCCTTGTTCTTCCACTTGCTGGCCATGAGACCTGCAGTGAGCCAACTTACCCTGTCTGACCTCAATTTTCCCCCACTAAGAACAAAACCACTTGCTCTGTCTTAGTCAGAAGTGGTTGCCAGGATCAAAATAAGAATCTGTGAGCATTGTCTCATGATACAAAAATGCAATTTGTTGGCATTCACCATCAGTAAGATATGCCTACGGTGTTTTTTTCATGTTGGCATATAATAAAACAAAGACCATAGTGAATTATTAAACATTAAAAGCCTTAGCATTTACCCTCAGGGAGATAGCAAAATTGTTGTGAATTCATCTATGTGATGCAGAGATAAATTATTGTACAACAAACTAAAAATTTCTGTCAATGTAAAACCAATTTCTCTGTAAAGGTGTAGAATATTTATTCTCATATAGACAGATAGTGTTCCAAGCACTGGAAAATAGCCATAAATAAAGCAGACCAAAAAGTACAATTGTAAGTTACCTTTTGCCAAGAGTCCTGCCAATTAAGAGAACAGCCAGTTAATAAATCACTTTTGAGTAACCACTAGATACTGCAAGCCAGATGGGTGGATTTCCACTAAAGCAAAGTTTTCCAAGGCTGTAACTTTCTTAATAGTTTTTCTCTTTCCTTCAAATCAAAGACATCTTGATATTATGTTAAAATATATTAGTTTGCAAAGGCTATTGACATTGTGATTGGCTTTGCTTGGGCCTGAATGAATGTTGACCCTAACTCAGGACCACTTAGCCCTAAAAGTCAGGGTACACCAGTGCATTTGCCACAGGCCTGCAAATAGAGGTTTTCACACATTTTTAAGTGCACTAAGGGAAACTGATGGTGCGAATCAGGGACCAGTCAACTAAAAATAGCCATTGGTTATTTTATGGAAATACTTTATGAAATTTGGCCTAAGATTATTGGTAAGAAGAAAGTAAAAATTAATGATAGCATTTGGGTATTTTCTGTAACTTCAAGAATTCTTATCACTCTCATATACTATAAAAAAAAAAAAATGACCCAGTCAGTGAAAAAGTATTTCAAGTACACCATTAAAAGTACTGATTTGTGGGAGCTGAGGAAGAAGAAGAGGGTACGTGGGAAAAGAGTTCTTTACTCTGCATTGGTATAAGCTGTCACCTAAGAGAACTCCTAGCCCCTGATGCATACAATTAGAGATGAAAATAGAAGTGAAAGGGGAAATAAAAAAAAAAATGTTGCCCAAAGACTCGGTATTAGGTATGTCTTGTACCTAAACAAAAAGGCATAATTCTCCATTTTCCACTTAAAAGGCATCTACTCCAGGGGACTAGCCTGACTCCTGCCCCTGCAGATCTGAGCAAGTGCACTCACACTCACAGCATCATTCCTGAGTTCCCTCTCAGGGAACTTACATCACAGAATCATTACTGCTTCCTTTCTTGCCTACATACTTCTAGGGTAGGAACTCCATGGGATCAGCTGTGATTTCTACCTTATAATTATTCTGTATAAATGCATGGCCTATGTTTGATATATCTTTGTAAAATTAAAGGATAGAAAATAAATGTTGAAAGTAAACACTGCAGAACACATAAATGAACACCTTCTGAAAGAGACTGAAGAGAACAAAATTAACTAAAATTCTTCAAACTGAGTGCCTGGTAGACAAGGAAAATGAATTTGTGGGTGGGTAGACATCTTATTTCTCCTTATCTCCCCAGGCCATGGAAAATACTTAGTAACTATTGAACAGATATACAATAAATGAATTGTTGTCTAAATACAGAAAACAGAATAGGACTTTAAGGTTTATCTCATTTTAAAATGTGACCATAATACTGGTTGCTTAACTAATTCTTCTGATGCCTATCAAGGGTCATCATCCTAGAATTAGCTAGAGAGCTAATTAATCTCAAAAAAGGCAACTGACCTCCCTCAATAACTCCTTTTCTAAACAAATCTAAGAATGGAAATCTCTTGTTTCTTCCTGAAGCCCATCAAAGAAACAATACAAATCTCTCTTTCTGATAAAACATTGGAAGCTATCCCATAACTGTTAATTTTAACCATATTTTACTAATTATTTCATTAAATATTTCCTTTAAGGAAAGGAAATATAAACGTGATTGTTGGAAACTGTCTCCACTTTGGCCCTAATATGTCACTAAGATATTAAAGAATCTTTTAACTATAAACACTGTCTCTGCCTCTGTGTTTTTCTATATTCTCTTTCTATTTCAGCCCAATTGTTTGATAATTCAGCTGATGGCACTGTCAAATAAGAACCAGTCTCCATGGAGTATATCATCAATAGACTAAGGAATTAGTCTACTGACTTCCTTACTTCAGCTCAAAATGAGATAGATAGTACTTCATTTTTATAGATGACATCATTTGGGACCTGGAATCTGTATTTTGCTCTAATAAGCCTTCCTTGTCCTTATCAAGGCCCAATTACATAGTGAGTCCGGTCATCGAGATATTAATTGCATGTAAACACTTGTTAGAAATTGAATAATGCCCAAAAAGGATTGAATATTGCACATGTTTAACATGTATTTGGTGCTATGGCCTGCGATAGAGGTTTAACAAGGTTGTAAAGGTCCGTGCTAAACTAATTATGGCTGCTGATTTCTTAAGAACAGAAACACGAGAGCTCTTTCTGCAATGTGAGCACACTCAAGCCAGGAAAAGAGTGCTCAACAGAAGCCACCTTGAAAAGTGTTATCTACGCTAACCAAGGAAAAAAAAAAAGATGAAAAATCAAGAATGAATAAAGGGATTATAATCCAATGATACAGAAATAAATGAAGTATCAACAATTATATGCAAACAAATTAGATCACCCAGATGAAATGAAAAAAATTTTAGAAAGACAAGTTCTACCAAAGTTGATTCAAGAAAGTACAAAATATCTAATTAGAACTGTAACAAGTAAAGAAATTTCACTTAATAAAATCAAAATCCTTCTCACAAAAAAAATCTCAGCCCAAATAACTTCGTGACTGAGTTCTACCAGTTAATATTGATCATTCATAAATTCTTGCAAAATATAGAGAAGAAGGGAATGTATTACAACTCATTTGATAAAGTCAGAATATTTCTGGTACTAAAATGTAGCCAAAGAAAACATAAAAAAGAACAGACCAATATAGCTCTTATGAATATCAATGCAAAAACTTAACAAAATACTAGGAAACTGAATCCAGCAACATGTAAGAAAGATACACAAAGACCAAGTGGGATTTATCCTGGAGTACAAGGTCAAACTGACATATAAAAATTAATCAAAGCAATACAAAATATTAATAATGGATAAATCCACATGATCATTTCAGTAAATGCAGAAAAATACATTTGACTAAATCCAATACTATTTTGAGATTTAAAAAACACTCAATAAACTGGGCATAAAAGACAAATTTCTAAATGAAATAAAGGCCACCAACACAAAAATCCACAGTTAATAATCACATTTGTAATAATATTTTTGGATATTCTTATATCAAACATACTGGGCAATCAGATTATTTCTTGAATTACATATTCACCAAAAAAACACACATTTTCCTAGAAAAATGACTGATTCCAAGTCTGTGACATGAAATGTACAAGACAAGGTTGGAAGCTGAAAAGGTGAGAAATCTTAAAGATTGCTGGGGTCACAAAAACTTTCAAAGACAAATGAAACAACCTGAGCAGACACAGAAATATAGATCAAACATTATTACTCCCTGAAATAATTTTTTTATTCAAAAAAATAAAACTTACAGCTCGCCTTTGGAGAAAGCTAAGAAAATAACTCATGTTGGAAACTGGCAAATGATGGGAAATAATCAAACATATAAGCTGCCTTCCTGTATAAACTGTAATGCAAGATAATCAAATAGTTAATGAGGGAAAGTTTGGCTTCTTGAAATTATTCTAGCTAATAAAATTTTTAATGACAGAATGAGAACATCATTTTAAATATTCTTAATAGAACAATAAATAGGTGAAAATAATTCATAGCTGTTAACATAATGAAATAAGAATAATTGTACTTCATATGCCTCCTAACTGAAGTATATTTAATAAAAATCATAGCTGATGTCTTATCTGATGGTCTCAGTGCTATCACCACTGTAGCCTGTGTTCAATGGCAGGCCAGGGAGCTAACCCACATATGGCACAGCAGACATCTCCTGTCTATATAATAATAAAAACACAGCATATGAAAATATATGGAACATAGCTAAAACAATGCTTAAAAATAAATTTAATTTAATTTAATTTTCTAATATAATTGGAAAAGAAAAATAGTTTCAAATCAATCTAACCTTGCATCTTACTAGAAAAATAGCAAATTGAACACAAAGTAAGCTGAAGGAAGAAAATAATAATAAACATAAGACAGTAAAATCATAAACTGAAAAACAAGAATGAAAATCAATGAAACCAAAAGTTAGTCTTTGAAAAGATCAATAAGAATGATATACCACTAGGAAAACTATCAAAGAAAAAAGAGAGAAAAGATACATATAACTAAGAGTGGGAATCAAAGAGAAGATACCATAGTAGATCTTAGAAACATTACAAGGATAATGAGGGAAAATATTATGCCAATGAATTCAAAATTAAATAAAATAGACAAATTCCTTCAAAGAAACCAACTATTCAAATTCATTCCAAATGAAATAGGTAATCATAATCTTATTTTATGATTAAAGAAACTGAATTCATGATTTAAAAACTTTCACAAAGAAAACTCTAGACCCAGATGACTTCACTAGGGAATTCTACCAATTCTGCACAAACCCTGTCTGAAAGCAGAGGAGAAGGGAACACTTGACGATTCAGTCTATGTGTGGTAATGGCATAATGATTGTGTTTTTTGAAAGGGGGCCTTTGGAGAAATAATTAGTCATACATGATGAAAGAAGTACAGACACAGGATATAATCTCTAGGATTTGCTATGAGACATTTAGGAGATGGTCATAAGGAGATAAGGAGTAGCAGGAGTTGGAGATGAAGGAAGATGAGTCAGATATCAATAATTACTGAAGCTAGGTTCACTACACCATTCTCTCCAGCTTTATGTGTTCAAAAATTTCCATAAAATAAAATCTAATATAAAGTTTTTTAAATAAATGATTAAAAGTACTGCTTTCATAATACATCTCTAAGAGACTCATTCCAGTAAAGAATAACCATAGCCCTGCTGAGCTATAGATCACTTTCCCTCAACTTTACAAGTTTCAAACACATGCCTATCCTCCCACTGATTTACTACAAAAATAGTTGATAGCTATCATATTGCAAGACTTTTTTTTAATATAATTGTGTTAAATTAAGCCTTATAGTATCTCCCCCTTATCTACAGGGGTTATGTGCCAAGACACATGGTGGATTCCTAAAATTGCCAATAGCACTGAACACCATGTACATTATGCTTTTTCTACATGTACAACTATAATAAAGGTATTAAAAATAATAACTAATAATAAAATAGAACAATTACAACAATCTACTGTGATAAAAGTTACCTGAATGTGCTCTCTCACTTTCTCAAAATATCTTTTTATAATATTCTCAGACCACAGTTTTACAAATAAGTGGAAAGTGAAACTACAGATAAGGAGGAAATACTATTAATTTCTTATTTAAACCCCCTGCTGGTCCCATCCCAGGACATTCATTTTGTGAATATTTTCTTTAATACTTATTAGGTGCCAGGCATGGGCAAAGTTGCAGAGGTCCACAGCTGAAAATAAAATAAAGAGTATCTTTATTTTAATTATCTACTGTGCAGCCTACACTAAGATGCCTATAGTTTTATTGAGAAATAGTTTCATCAGTTTGTAAATGAGAAGACAAGTTCATTAGCCTGACTGGTAACCTCAAATATGAGTCATTGTTTAAACAACTCATTTACAAACACATGTAGGAAGCCAACTATTTTGTTGTTCCATTGTGTTTTGTTTTTCTATGCTGTGGGTCAGCAAGCTCTTTCAGTAAAAGGTCAGTTGATAAATATTTTAGACTTTGCAACCCATGTGTCACATATCCTTCTTTGTTTTGTTTCGCTTTTTTTACAATCCTTTAAGAATGAAATTCATTTTTTGCTCTCAGGCTTAAAAATAGTCCATGGGCCAGATTTGGCCTCTGGGCCACAGCTTGCCAACAATCAAAGTACACTACAGTATTTTTAATTTTAATTCACTTATAGTATCTCACATCAACTAAAATCATTGAATCATTGCACCATTCAGTACTAATCAGGGTAGAAAGCAAATCAGAAATACTTTATATGTCTGTTTCATCTGATCACTACTACATTACCAATGAACTCAGAATATTAGCAACAAAGTGAAGTAGTAATCAGATCTATAGTGTGATTTTTGCAGTGATTTTGTCCCCAAAAAAAGGTGCTTATCTCAATTCCATGACAACTTCATTCATTCTATGGCCACAACAAGAGATAATAAAAGAACCAGATCACGAGAATAAAATACATTTGTCCTTACAACTGAGACAGAAAGTTAGGAATCAGTATTTCTTATTCAGTTACCCTTAAAGCACATAAAGCTAAGTCAAGGTTATTTTTAAGCCTTCTCAGCTGAGTTAATCACATCAAAGTAAAGTGTGTTCTAAATTAAAACAGATGCTGCAAACCAAAATGTGAAATTTTCCTTTTTGCCCCCAAAATCTTCTATCCCATCCCTGATTGCCCTCAGAGGCCACTCTTGTCCTTACAAGGATTCAGAATGCTTAGCAGGAGTGCAAAAAGAAGAAAATAGTACTTAAGTCTTTCATTTCTCAATCAATTTTAAAATCCATAACAGAGACAGCAGTCTTAAGACCAAAGCATTTTATTTTTAAGAACCAGTCTTCCTGAGAGAACATTTTGAGAATCCAAAGTGATAAGATCTGAAGTAAGCAGAGCCTAAAGTTTATACATTAACAATTGATTAGAACAACCAGAGAAAAGGACAGATTAAAGTAAATGAGGCTTGCTTGAGTTGCAAGAGGGAAGAGAAATGTTAGGGGCAACTAGAAGGAGGAGTCCTGAGGATAGGAGGAGTCCTGGGGAGAAGGGAATCCACTTTTAGTAGTCTCTGTAGCACAAACAGAGGTGTGATGAAGACGGCAGTATCCCCCAGTGGCAGGCAGTATCCCCCCCAGCTCACCCTCTGTAAGTGAGCCCTGACCCCTGTCCGTGCTGAGAACAATTCAGGATGCATCATTCTGTGACAGCGGCCCACAGGTCTCTAGTTAGTTATGCATCGAAAATGTATCCATTACAGCCCTGAGAGTTTACACCTCACAGTTCAAACAAATAAGGTAGGACAGACTGGAACCAGCCTGAGACCCTATCACGCTCCCTACACTCACACTACCCTCCAGAAAAGACAGTGCAAAAACCCTAATTCCAGGTGTCACAAGAATCTGAATTCAGAGAAAGTTATGTGCACAGGGAAACCCTACTAGCAAGAGACAAATCTGGGACTCAAGCCCTATTTGGTCTTGCTCCAAAACTACTGCTCTGAATTGCGGCATTATTCTACCTCCCAAAAGTCATTTTGAGCATAATTCTATAGTTATTTTTTTAATGAAAGTCCATCTACCTAAAATAAGCATAAGAGCAAGAAGTCTCATTTGTATTCTCAATTACACACAAAGTTCCTTACACAAGTCCCTAGCAGTCCCAAAGTTCCTTCCATATGTTAGCTCACTGAATGGCCACAAGCACCTGCAAAGTAAACAGAGTTGAGATGGAAATTGGATGTCCACTTTAATTAATTTAACCAAGTCATAGAGCTCATAAAATGTAAAACCAGGAATTAAGCCCAGACCAGACCAATACCAAAGATGGTCTCTTTTCTACTATAGCAATCAGCACCATGTATATAGAACGAATGAAAAGAAACTGCAGTGTATTTTTTAATTGGCCATTTATTGCATGTAAAATAATCTGTCTACTCAAACAAATTTCTGTCCATTACCTTCCAATTTCTTGGCCTGCAGCTAAATATAAACTTAATTTTGTTCTGCTTACAAAGCTGATATTTTACAAATAGCTTGTGTTATTAGATTCCTGACCTTAAACATTTATTTACACTAAACTCCCAGCACAAGATTTAGGTACATAAATAATGAGAAAAGAAAGAAAGAGAGAAAGAAGTCAGGAAAAGAAGAAAAAAGTACATGTTTTCAATCAGCAATAAAACAGATTATAAATACCTGCCTATCTTAGGACTTTATAAATATATAAACTTGTAGTATTGCAGCATCTTTTTAAAGTAAAATTCCCTAAATGATCATTTATGTTCATTGCCATTTAGCGCTAACCAGAAACGATTTAACTCTATGGTGTTAATTTCAAAAACAAATGCAAACATTCCTAGGATCTTGCCGTTAAGGTGAACCTGTCTGCCAGAGCTCCCCCACGTGGCCACACATCAAAAGTCCTTGCTGCTCGGTCTATATGAAAGTTTATTTTTTTAAGGAATCTTCATTGGCACTATTTACAATTACTTATATGCTAAATAGCAACTTATTTGTTAAATGGAATGTTTCATCTTTAGCAGTGAAACACGTGTTACGAATATGCTATCAATAGACTAGAACAGATTTTTAAGGATTCACTAGCTTATAGTCTGTGCTGCGTCTTGGCCATAGTTATAAAATATTTACTGGAGTGACTAATGGTGTGAAAGTGGCATGGTCATGCAGAGAGAAACTAAATTCTTCTCCAGGATAAAATGAAACACATTTCCTCCATCTAAATTCACAGAATCCACTTAACCAGATCTTTACAAAGCCATGCAGTGATTACTAATCCAGAGCAAATAACAGAAAGCAGCATTCACTCTGGCAGACCCACTTAGCAAGCTGCTTATCTGGCAGAGTCTCTAAATCACCCCCTTAGGACCATTTGCTTTTTACCCTTTGGATGAATTTGTCAGGGTCAGTACCAGGGTAAAGTAGTAAGAGGAGAAAGTGGCATTAGCTATTTCACTACCTCCACTTCATGCCAGCTCCCACCCATGTCAGTCTACCTCACCCTCTAGCTTGTGGTTCTCTCCTCTTTTAACCTAAACCCCTGCTTCCATCCTAATCCCATGCAGGTCATGTTGTTTATTTGTGAATGTCTAAGTGGCGACACTTCCCAGTCTTGGGATGTTTATAAGGACCTTTAAAACTAAAGTCTTTATTATGAATCAAAAACACATTGACTCAAGGACCATGGTATTTTTCAAGACACTGCTAAAATGAGAGGAATAGGAGCTGATATAAATCACTATCCTGTATTTTTAGAGTAGCAATCAAAGGTCACCTCCTTTGCCTCTTTTGAAGTAGAAAGGAACAAGCCACACTGATTTCAAATATGGATAAAATGCAGCTGCCCAAATGCCCTTTGTCCTCCCAAGGCTGACCCTTCACGAGGTGCCCAGGAACTGTGGTAGGTGCTGGACTACAAAGATAAAAGACATTCTACTTTTCCCCCAGAGAGTCATGTTAGCATGGGGCAGCCACATCAACCATCAATTATATGGTGTGATAAGTATTTAAAAATCAGTGTCCTGGCCCAGATTATAGCACTGGGCTGCGCAGAGGAAGGAAGAAGGGATGGAAGGTTTCAGGGAAAGTTTCCAAAGGAGAAGACAGCCGAGTGTAATCTCCCCCAGAGAGTAGCAGAGTGATAACTGGAGTTGTGCAGGATAAGAGCAGGAAGACTGGGAAGTGGCAGGATGGATACGTGGTAAGCATTTAATTCTTGTCTTTCAATTAAAGTGTTTTATTTCTATATCTCCATTCCAAGAACTCTGGAAGCATGACAGGCAAGAGTAGCCAGGTGGGGTCTCTCCTAATTTATACCAGATCGCCTCATTTCCAATGGCTGAAACTCAGTTTCCACATATCCTCTCTTCTGGTATAGCCCCTCACAACCTTGCTTTGTATGTGAATCATGCTGGTGACCCCCACTCCAACCTCTGTAGAAGACATTATTACTCAGACTTGTAGGATTCCAAGGTGACATTAGGGTGCCCTTGGAACTCATTTCTCAAAGAAGTTAACTGCAGAAGAACAGTATATTCTAGGTTACAAAATACAAAACGCCAGGTAAATTCTAAGTAAACATTTTGGGGGGTGCAAATCAGCATCATCTGTTTTGTTTTCTTTCTTTTTAAATAAAAATCTTAATTCGAAGCCTAATTCTAAACTCCTAGTTTAGTAACTCCAGACTGAAACCTGGGTAATTACCTTTAGAAAGTTAACTCAAGTGGTTTAGTGCTATAAGCCAAGAGTTTCTTCTAAGATGCTACTCAAAAATGATTTTATATCTCCAGTCTGGATTCACTCCCAGGAAAAGTCAAAGAAGACTCAAGGCATAGCTGATGTGATTTTTTCCACTAATGAAATTTTTGTGATTTTTATGAAAGAAATGTAAGAGAATTCCACTTAAGTTTGCTATGATGTATGCAGGGCAACAAAATGGAAAATTCAGCATGTAAATTACAAGACCTTTGACTTACCACAAAAATTCATGGCATCCAATTTACAAAAGATTATTACTCTTGGATTAGGAGTGATAAAATTTGTCTCCTATTAAGTATGTACAATGACCTGAGAGAGCACTGTAATTTCATACCTACTTAAATATGACTTTAAAACCTCTATTCACAGAGTGTTTGTTAGAAATCTTAGATAATCATTCTCCCATTTTTTAATGAGAAGAAACAGATCCAGAGAGACCCATCAAGTCTCCTTTCACTAGAGTTCTTGTCCAACTCCTCTTTCTTTCCTTCATGTCTCCTTTCCCTTCTTTCTTTCCTTCCTACTCTCCTCAACTCACAACCCAATTTGAGTTCTGCCTCCCAGCTCCACCCCACTCACAGGAACCCTTCAGCCGATGACACAATCGCCTACTCCGTGTTTTGAAAGTTCTCTTTCTTTACTCAACACAATTTCTCTAATTTTCTTCCTCAGATGACTTTTCCTCAGAATGCTGTATTCTTCTACCTTCAATTTTTGTGGTAATCATCAGGGCTTTTACAAAGCCTCTTCTCCTTCTGCACACTCTACCTAGCAAATTCAAATTTTCCCAGGATTAATAATCCTCAAATCTCTAGTTTTACCCCAGTTCTCTCTCCAGAGCATTGGACCCAACTATCTGCTTGAATATGTGCAATCATGTCCCACGGATTGCTCAAATTCAACATGTCCCAAAGCGATGGCTATCTTACACACACACACACACACACACACACACACACACAAATCCACTGTTACTCCTGGGTTTCCAAATTAGGTAATGACATTCTAATTGTCTGAGTCCAAAACCTATGTGTCATTCTAAACTGCACCCTCTTTTCTATTTTTCTTGATCCTCTCTTCTCTTCAATGAATTAATCATTTTCATTTGCAAAAAAAAAAGGTTTCTCTGCTCTGTCCATGTATCTCCATTTCATCTGTCTCCATCCAAGCCATTGCATCAGCCTTCTAACTGGACTCCTCCTTCAACTAAGAGTTCTTCTCCATAATAATCTCTCCTAAGCAGAGATGATCTCTCTTGTCACCTGATTGCTTAAATCCCTTCATTGTCTCTCTAGTGCTCTTACAATATGCCCAAATCTAACACGAGTGTCAAAACTCGCCATTGTCTTGCTTCTTCTTACCCTCCAGCAGCCACAAATGAAGAACCTCAGTGGTTGTCAAATGCAGCTTTGTATAAATCAATTTTCCCAGTGAAACTTTAAAACACATGCAAATGTGTTCCTGCACACACACACACAAACACACACACAAACAAAATTGAGTGACATGCTGTAATCTGGCCTGTTTTCTTTTGCTACTGAGTCTTTTCTTTCTACTAATTCTGCCATGGCACCAGGATTGAGTTGTCAATTTCTGCACATGCTGAAGGACCAGAAAAATAATTACTGGTTTCTAGAAATACAGCAGCTATTTCTGTTTTCTCTTTTGACACTTCTGTTGATGCCCAAGTTCTACAAAGCGAACCCTTTCCGAGAAGGGGTCTTTTGCCAAAGGAAACATCTGACATCTTTTTAAAATATAAAAGAGCCACAGAGAACCAGGATTTGAGATAAGAAAGAAGCAGTATGTGCACCTGTCACACCTGCTCCTCTGGGCTGGCCAAGGTCACAATCAAGCAACCTCAAACTACCAAGGGCTTGCCACCTATATCTTGGGGAAACAAAAAATGCTAAAGAAAATATACCAATGTCTCTAAAAGATAACAGATACCTTTCAGAATCACCAGAGAAAGGTTTTGTAACATAGAAATGGCCCAATGTGACCCCCTATGACTCAGCAGGTTCTGTATGGTACCAAAACATACATGTTTTTTAAAATGTCATAAGTCATCCTGACACACAAAACATTTAAGAACCACCAAAGTTGACATTTGCAATAAACTGCTACAACGTGTGTTTATAGAGACCTTCAGGTTTCTACAATTCCTTTAAGAAGCCCTGAATTCAAATTCAGGAATAATGAAGATATTTTGGAGTTTCATGAAGCATCAAGACGTCAGTCTGACAAGACAAAGCCATCAGGGAAACAGCTCCACACATTACTCATCCCTAACTGGAAATATAGGGAAATCTAGACTGAAACACTATGAAACAAATAAAATTCATGCCAAGAAAAAAGAGAGAAAGAAATTAAGGCAATATGGCAACCATCCTTGTTTCTATTGTCAGGACAAATAATGATTTTTTAATTCTTTTTTAAAAGTATGCAGATATTTAAGAACATGGATTTTCAGGAATGTATGTATTTCTCAAAAATATTAAGTTTTTTTATGGTGAAAATAAGTATTTTTATAACCTTAATAAATTATTCGAATATATAATAAAGAATTTTATAAAATAAGTATTTAATATAACTCACGTATTTGACATCAAATCTTTGCTCTGCCATTACTAATTATGTAGTGCTGGGAGGTTTCCTTACTTCCTTTGAATCTCAATTTCCCCTATTGTACAGTTCAGAATAACATTAAGTGATGAAAAGGGATGCCCTCTCTTGAATCAACTTGGTCCACTGACTCCCACAGAAGAGTGGCAATTTACTGGGAGGGGAGTAGAAGGGTGGTAAGAAATCAGAAATCAGCTTGGTGAGAAAGACTGACATATACCCTGTATTTGGAGGGGTGAAATGACAGACTAAATAAGTTTATAACTAAATAACAACATATAGGTTAATATACCTTAATAAATAAATAATTGTGTACATATATGTATATATTTATCTATACAAATTTTTATATATATATATATAAAATAAAGCTCAAGACACTAACTCTGATTTATACTAAAGGACAGACCATCCTACCAGCCATGACTCAGCCTATGGCACAGAATTTGTGCAATGGGACACAGCAGAGAGTGAGGAGTAGGAAATGTTTTCAAAGCACTTAAAAACATCATTTTGACAGATGCTCAGATTTCAGTGAGGGGAGTTACTCCAGCAGTGAGACAAACCAAAACAATAAATGGAACCTAGGGGTTTGAAAACACACCAGAGATACCTCCCAAGCACACAAGCTTACAAGAAATCTGGACCAAAGACCATGAAGGATGGAGAAGCTGGGAAAGGTCACTGAAATTCAGCAGTTGTTGCTGAGCTTAGGGTCAATGCATTGTCATCTTGAGCTGTATCAAATGTGGAGAAAATTATTTCATATACATAGAGATAAAGCTTCTTGCTCATGCTAAGAATTTTAAAAATCTTTTATTATCTTTTAATCGCATCATTTATCAGTTAAGTAATAAATTGCCCTTGAGGACAAGCTGTTACCCTTCTGCTTTACTAAACATTTTAAAAAATAATTGAGAATACTGTATGCAATAATTGGTCCACTGTATGCAATCTCCAAAGGCTCTTCATAACCCTCCTGATTCTTTAACAATCCTCACTTGTAGTGCTAGCTTCCTACTGCATTAAATCCCAAAGGCTGCAGTACATATTTATTTTTTCTTATCTGCTGTAGGAGGAATAGGGAATGAGGATTACAATCTTTGCATAATAGTCCTGTAATATGTAAACAGAGCTGATCTCTGGGGCAGCCACTCAGCAAATCACAGATGAAAACAAAGCATATATAGAGAAAGGTTTCATTTTTTTGTCTTATTCATGGTCTCTGTTGGAGCACTGACACAGCTCAGGTCTCTACACTCCTTGGGATTACTAAAAAATCTCATTGCCTACATTCCTTTGGTATTGGGTAACTGACTCAGCATCCTTTTCGCAGGAGCAGCTCCTTGGCCACCATCAGCCACAACTTAATACGAGGTCACCATATGAACTGGCTCTAGAAGTAGTTGCCAAAGATCCTTTCTCCATGTCTTGAGACAATAAAAACTTGAGGATAGTCTCTCTCTGCTTGTTCTGATATTTAATGTTTCCCATTATATGAGATGAAACTGTATGGCATGAGAAGAGAACTGAGAGGCAGGAATAGGGTTCAAGCAGCATTAAGTCCCAGGTTCTCGTGGTGGTCCTTGTTGCTCTCTGAGAGCCCCAATGTCAACTTCTACCCGTACATCTAAAGAAATTTGACTGATGCTTAATATTTGAGCTTGTTGTTTTAACAGTTAATCAAGTGAAAAATAGACTACATAAAACCATTGCCTGACATTATTTTTAAATGTCCTATAAATACTTCCAAATTCTGAATCAAGGGTATTAGCACTATTTTTTAGTATTTACACTATAATGCAATATAGTAGCTAAGAAATTGAACTCTGAAGCCTTACATCCTAGCTTTGCAGATGAACTCAACTTATACAGTAGATTCTGTGACAGGACACCCAGGTACCTGTCAGAATTAAAGCATTTATTCCCCAAGCTGGTGGGAGTTTTGTCAGCCAACCAGTCTCCAGGAACTGTCCTTTTTGGAAGACAATTTCCTCATGCAAAGTCACAACTCTTTTCCAATAACAGCCTACATTATAATATAACTTGCCCATCACCGTCATATCAATTTAGAAAACTATGCAGGGCTATCCTTGCTCCAGAACTTTTTACAGATTTAACCCTGTTGAAACTAAATGGTACCCCAGCTTCACCTTCTGCCCAGTCCTGCTTTCCTCTCTGCCCCCTAAGTGTGGATCCTAGGAGCACTCCCTAATATATTTCCTACATGCAGATCTCCAAGCCAGAGTTTACTTCCAGGGACACCTAACCTCCTACAACTCACTTACTGTGAGAACTTGTAAGTCATGTGATTTCTCTGTGCCTCAATTTCCTCATCTACAACATAGTGATAATAATATGACCCACTTCTTGAGGATTAACCATAATGCTATATGTGAAATGCTTAAAACAGCATATGGTATGCCATTTAACTCTTACTCTTATATTACCACATAGTAGTATCATATTGGCTCATTTTCCTTTTTTTCCCTTTTCTTTAATTGAGGTAACATTGGCTTACAATGTTGTTTGTGATTTACAGGTATAGGATGTCCCCCTTTGATCATTAAGATTAGATAACTTCCCAAGAGATTCTGCACACAAAGAAGTTCACATTTACAAGGTCCCTGAATCAGACATTTCCCTTCTGATGTGGTTCATTAAGAGTCCAAGTATGCAGGCCTTTAGGGCTCACAGAAGGAAATTCATCTACTGACTAGCTGGTGCCTGAGAAAGGGCGATAGGGGTTAGCCTTGGAGCCTGATTTTTGCCAATCTGTTGTTTTTGTAAGTGGTGCTTTGTACTTGTGCCCAGAGGTGCTGATGATGAGTGCACTGCTATAAAACTAGACATAAAACATGTGAAATGGAGCTTAAATCATAAACATGAAAATTGTAACAGCAGGTTAGATTTTATGACTCTAATTTGTCTTAAATTGACATATAGCATTGCTCTTGGCATTACTTGGAGTGGTGTATGCAAATCAAAGGTAAATATGTGCCCAGATAATTTAATTTCATTCTATATTGAGAGTAAGGTCAATTTTGTTAACTGAACACTAACCATGATTTCTTTATTCTTCCATTGTGAAAGATAAGTAACATGATTATATATTTGTGGTCACCCAGAAAATGATTAATTGAATATTTCAATGAATGATTCATATGAATCCAAGGCAAAAGAAAATAGAAGTGAAGATCATTAGGGAAAAATACAGAATCTATTCCACCCAGAATTTGCCCTCTATATAAGCTAAGGTCATTGTCTAAGAGTCCTGATGTAAGAATGAGGTGGTTAGAGAGGGTATCATAGGAGGCTACCTGGCCACATCTTTAAGAAGAGATTGTCCTGGGCTGAGAGGCTACTGTTGTACTGTGAACTTTAAATACCATCTATATGTTGATAATTCCCAAAACTACATATATATCCTCTCCCGTGAAATTGGGCCTCTAGCTAAAAGTTCTACTTGGATGTCACAAAAAATATTTCCAGTATTATAGGGTGTTTGACTCTTTCCCTCAAAATCTCTCTCCCCTGGATTCCCCTATCTCTTTAAATGGCACCAGCTTCCTTGTGTTTGCTCAAATCAAAAATCAAGGAGTTAACATTTATTTAATTGTTTTTCCTTATATCCAATTAATTTCCAGACTTACCCTGAATCCTGTGCTTTGTTCCATCTTACCGCCCTAGTCCATGTGATGCCCCAACCCAAATGGTTCCTCTTCTGTTCTTCAACTACCAGTTCTCTGCTCTTCACACTAATCATCAGATCATGCTGACCCCCATGCCTTTATGTTCATTCTCTTTTCTCTGCCTAGGTTTTGCACAGTCTTGATATCCACATCAACAGCCCCTTCTTTTTTTTTTTTTTATAAATTTTATTGTTATATTCCCCATACAATTGCAACTCCCCCATTCTGACCCCAATCCCTCCCCTCCCGCCCCCGCCCCCCTAAAATCCCCTTCTTTTAATTCAAATCTTAGCTTAAATGTCGCCTCCTCAAAGACGCCTTACCTAACCACCCAAACTAAGGAAATACTAGGAACTTTTATCATATCCCCTTATTTAAATTTGTTACAAATCCCTCATCACTGTCACTGATAATTTTTTAAGTGTTTATTTACCCAGCTGTTTCTTGTCTGTCTTCCCTACCAGAACGTACATTATTAGAGAATATAGACCTTGCCTATCACTGTCTCCACTCCCTAACCGGTGCCAAAAGTAGCCCCCTGACTAAAAACTGAACAATCAAGTTTAGCGCCAGACAAAATTGATAGAAGAATGCAGGAAGTTAAAATATGCCATGTTCTGGACTCGCCATTAGCCACTTTCATGTGTGTTGTCTCATTTAATCTAATCCACATCTCTGTAGTGGGTTTTATTATGATAATCCCAAATGCCTAATTCAAAGAAAGAAAAAAAAAACTCAAGGAAGTTAAATAATTGTCCAAGTTCAGTTTGCTGCTAATAACTGATAGTCAGGTCTCACTTTAGTATCTAGTTCTTTCCTAAAATCACAGTGACTTACTACCATATCACAATACTTATTCAGTCCCTTCTTACTTGGTACTGAGAAATAGGTGTTCATGATCAAAGTAATTTTTACCTGTCTTACACTGGCAAAATTTCTCAGATTTCAGAACTACCAATTATCTGCTCATCACACTAATCAAGGAAAAAGTATTAACAGTTTAACAATACAATTATAGTTCATATTTATCTCTGAAAAAGAGATAATATGTTTGGAAAAGACACTAAGTTCACTGGGCTCAGTTGTTTTTTGGCTTTCAAATGGGCAGCTTGGGTTCATTCTTTCTCTCCTCCTCCCTTTTTCTTTCTTAATATTGCTCTTACAGTTCATGTCACATCATACAAATGTTGTATCTAGGCATGTGTTCCTGAGTTTTCACACTTTTTGGGGGTGATGGTGAGAAAGGAAATTTCCAAAGTATTTTCCAGAATTTCTCAAAGTAAAGAGGTGGTCACTCTCCATAGATACATGTCATTGCTTCTCTGGAATGTAGATAACACACCAGATTTTTACAAGTAGTACCATTTTTATCTTTTGGCCCATTACATGTAAAAAGAGAGTATTATACCAGATGGCCTCTTAAGATCCCTGCCAGCCCCAGACTCCCAGGAATCAACAAGCAGAGTGGAAAGATCACAAGCTTTGAAGTAAAACAGACCTAAATTGTAACACTGAGTCTCTCTGAATCTCTCTAATTGACGTAATAAATTTAATTCTCAGAGTGGTTGTAAAGACTAACTAGGAACCAGTACAAGAGCAGCAATGCATACATATTTTTAAATGGTGACTAATATGATTGTTATGGGTTGACTGTGTTTCCCCAAAAAAAAGACACTCTAAACCCCAATTCAGGATATGACTGAATTCAAAACCTGACTTTTACAGAAGCAAGCACGATGGTCATGTGATATGTACAAGATGGTCAAGTGATTGTCTTGTGATGGTATAATATATATATATATTATATTATACATATACTATAATTATAGTATATAAATAGTATATATAGTATGCTAGTGTATATATGCTATAGTATATATATAGTATATATCTGCATGCTTGCATATTTTCAAATGCTTGAACTATTTCACTTTAAAAAATGAATGCAGTAATATGATTCATTCATAAAAGTTTACAATTAAATGCCAGAGTAATATTCAAAAAAATTTGGATGCACTTTAGAGCATACAAAATTTACTTTAGATTTTTTTAAAAGCACATGAAAATGAGTTTGGAATGATTGAGTCAGAAAGTGGAATGGTAATTGCCAGAGGCTTGGGGAGGGAGACGTGAATTGCTATTCAATGGCATAGTTTCTGTGATGCAAGATGAAAAAGTTCTAGAGATGGACCTTACAATATTGTCCTTATAGTTAACAATACTGCCCCATACACTAGAAAAATTTTAAGAGCTTATATATCATGCTACTTGTTTAAAAAAAAAAATGTCCACCATGCAGGTTAATGAATATCCCTAAGCTTTAATTATCAAAAGTTTAAATGATCATTAATAACTGGGTACATTTATAGCATTACAGTAAGAATTAAAGAATACACAAATACACAGTGTGACAAGGCTGAATCAAAATAAATTACAAATATCCTCTTTTCCAATTTCAGGAAAATACATTTACTTGTGTATGTGCTGGTTTGTTAACTTTCCCTTTTCTAGCATGAAAATGAATTCAAGATTCATTTCTCTGTACAATGTCTACCACCTATTTATTTAATGTTTTCCTTTTTTCACCGAAACATTCACCACCATCTCAAGATTTAGGAATATTCGTCAGTGTGAAGGCTTGTGAGAGAGCTACATAGATAAGAACCCCTGATATTAGAATAAGGGGCAAGATTCTTTTTGTTTAATTCACTATTATTTAGCAAATGAAGTAGTAAAAATATTGAATAAGTCAGAGTCTTATTCAATATTTCTGGCCTCGTGGGTAGACACAATGAACAAGAATGATGCCTGAAAATTTGTAGGGAAACAGATCTCAGAAGCCACAATCCTTATCAGCACAATCTTCCAGCAATTTTTTTTTTTTCTGAGGGGTGGGAGATGGCAGGGGATGGGATGTCTCCTGTTTGCCCCTCTGGACCTCACCCTTCTAGGCTCTTGTGCCTGAGCTAACCTGCACATATTGTGGAAGGATCCCCTGCTCTAGCCTCTGCATGCTGATGGTTTTAACCAGTCTGGGGACAGTGGCAGGACACTGGAAAGAAGGAAATGGTATAAGCAAGTATTTCTGTTCCTGCTCCTCTCTCCATATTTGCAGTGGAATCCCCACTTCTCAACCTGAGGCTGAGGCTCCTTGCTTGCCTTAGCATCCCCTATTCCACTTTCAGACAAAAACTCCCTGCCCTGCTTACCCAGAGGTTGCACCAGGGTTTCCCACAATTGCTACCATCAGGATACTGCACGGTTTGTCTCCCTAAATCTTGCCCACCTCTTTATTAGGCTCTTCTCATATCACCCAATTTGAAGGTCCCTGTGGAGACAGGGAGGAAGAAAAGAAGAAAAAAATCAAAATAAGAAAAGACACAGAAATGTTAAGTGCACATAGGTGACTCAGCCACACAGTCCGCCTTCCCACTGTTAATGGCTCTATTTGTGTGGAAAAAAGAATTAAGTAAAAGTTTTGCAATTAAATATACTAAATTTTATGAACACCATAGTTATAATTATTCCATGTTTCTGAAACAAGATTGCATTTTGCAGAGTTATTTATCTAGATTTTAAATCAGTCATTTTTGTATCCCCACCCCTAAAACATATAAGAATACTGAAATGGGTAGTTTTTTCTCTTACAGACATGAAGAAACTGAGTGTTGGCCCAAATAAATGATTTGGAATATATATAGATTATGTAAGTGTTTGACAAAAGAATAAAAGCCCCATTTGGGGGATTTAAAGTCACCGCACAATTTTAAATGGTTTTGATGACTCTCTAACTCATCAGGACTACTACCTAGTAACTTTAACATGCCTGACTTAAGACCTTTGTAAGCTTACAACATAAATATGACATTCACTACCTAACAACCTATGTGCAAAGGGAGAAGTGAATTGAAATAAATAATACCCTTCAATGGAAAAGCTTGCTGCCCTGTCATTCTCACTCCCAACTAAATATTCTGGGCCAAGGGAAGACTTCCAGAAGGAAATTCATCCAAAAAATTTTCATCTTCTTCCTTTACAAAGAGAACACAGAGTGCCCTCCTGTGTATAAAGTGAAAATAAATCCCTAATATTACCAATATCACCAAGATAACTGTAAGAGTCATTGTTTTTCTAAGAGAAATTTATAAATATTGTGACATTCTTAAGCACAAATATTTAATACAAATATATTTAGTAAATGTTTTATAAAATGTTTAATATATTTACTATTTTTATAAAATATATAATGATAAAATAAATGTTGAATAAGTTGTCATACTGTGGACATTGTTTCATTTTTGGAGCAACATTTTTTTATAGCATTATGTAGGTTTCAGATACATAGCATTGTAAGCCAACATCTATATGCATACATCAGGAGCCCCACCCAAAATCATTATTGTTTTCAATTCCAGCTATGTAGTATTTACACCTGGAGTTGGGGGAATCTCAGAAATGCGGATGGATTTAAAGCACAGCCTCATTTTATTCTCCAATTAAACTAAACTAAAATTAAAGTCTCAAATATCTAAATTATAAACTATAATATCAAATTACAAAAATTTTAAGATTTAGAGTGCTACTAGAATGTTCAACACTTAAGAGACATTAAGACAAAGTTTACAAACAGTCACTATGAATGTCCAAGATTTTCCTCATCAGGGTTTTTAACTAAATTAATTTGTGTAGGATAACTGTCTTCTGCAGCAGAGAACTCCTAAGTATTGGGCTTTTTTCCTCCATGAATCTTACAAAGTTGTCGATTTCCAGAGGGATTGTCAGACAAACCCAGTTCAACTTGAAAAGGACACCACTTGTCTGCCAATGATGATTTGATTACAGTTAGGCTATTAGGCAGAACTTTCAAGCAAATTTCTACATAAGTGCTTGAGTTAATAAAATAGCATCCATTTATCTCCTGAGAAAGCCATCCATCACATGTCTAAAATTACAAATTTGGAAGACATGGGGTACCAGTGAGAGAATTTGTTTTTCAATAGAAATACTGATAAGTAGTCATATTTTTATAGTTGGAAATCAATTTGATTTCATTTTGGAGAGCAAATGGCCTGGTTTTGTGCAGAGGCTTTACTTTAAGCTACTTATACATTCTTACATTCCTATCTATTTGTTGTGTTCTAGTGTCCTCCAATGGATATTCTTGATAGTACTGGCATTGCAGAATCTATCTGAATCTGAGAATCTCCAGGAAGCTGAATGGTACATGAACTATGTGAGCAAATAATCTTTGAAAGAAACCCAGTTTCCCTATCTGGACTGAATCAAGTAACTCATCAAAAGTCATTTTTCCTTAATAGACAATGAGCTCCAGAGTCATTCAGATTAAATCCTATTAGTCCCATTCTCTTCTTATCATACTGAATAATCTTTTTTTTTAATTTTTTTATATATATATATTTTTTTATAGAGGCATGTTTTTTATTTATTTATTTGTTTGTTTGTTTGTCTGTTTGTTTATACATGCACTGGGTACAGTCAGAAGCATGGGAGGGTGAGAGAATTCACCAGAGCCAGAGTAGGGAGCAGAGCAGGCAGAAGGACCGAAGTACACTGCTGAGGGGAGCAGCGGGCGGCAGGAGAGGTCTGCGCGCCATGTGAGACCCTCCTCTGGTGGCCGGGGAGCAGCCAGGGATTGAACCGGCGCTGCAGAGGCCACGGGCAGCTTCTCAACCCAGCGCTCAACTGCTGCGCCACCGGGGAGGCCCTCATACTGAATAATCTTTAAAGTGAGGGACCCAGATCTATGAAAGTTACTTTTGCAAAATGTAGAAAGAATGTAATCTAGTGGTTGGAACTTATTAGCTTAGAGAATAACAGGAAATATTCTAAAATTCATCAAATAGGACTCAAAAGCAATTTGTTATGCAAAGTAAGATTTTAAAAAGCAAAATTACGTAACATTAATGAATAAATCAGTCAGAATTAGTGAAAGGTTTGAATTAGAATATGGCCACAACTGGGGTTCAATTTCAATAGAGAGCCCAAGTAATTACAAAATCCAATGCTATTCTTTAAAATCTATGTGTCCCTACGTGATTTGCACATCAAAGACATCTTTACAGACACATCACCCAAAGCAGTGATAGTGAAGGCAAAGATCAACAGCTGGGACTACATCAAATTAAAGAGCTTCTGCACAGCAAAAGAGACAATAACAAAAACAAAGAGAAACCCCTCCGACTGGGAGAACATTTTTGGACCCAACACTAATGATAAAGGACTGATCACAAAAATCTGCAAAGAGCTGATGAGACTCAACAACAACAAAGAAAATAACCCAGTCAAAAAATGGGCAGAAGAGCTAAAAAGAAACTTCTCTGAAGAGGAAATGCAAATGGCCAACAGGCATATGAAAAAATGTTCAACATCACTTGTAATCAGGGAAATGCAAATCAAAACTACCATGAGATACCATCTCACACCAGTGAGAATGGCACATATTAAAAAAACTAGCAACAACAAATGTTGGCGAGGGTGTGGAGAAAAAGGAACTCTCCTGCACTGTTGGTGGGAGTGCAAACTGGTCCAACCACTATGGAGAGCTGTGTGGAGATTTCTGGACCTACTAAACATAGATCTTCCATAGGATCCAGCAATTCCACTCCTAGGTATTTACCCAAAGGACACAGAAACATCCATTCCAAAGAACACCTGCACCCCTGTGTTTATAGCAGCACTGTTTACAATAGCTAAGCTTTGGAAACAGCCCAAATGCCCCAAAATAGATGACTGGATCAAGAATATGTGGTACATATACACCATGGAATATTACTCAGCATTCAAAAAAGATAAACACATGCAATTTGCAGCAACATGCATAGCGCTGGAAGGGATCATGCTCAGCAAAATAAGCCAAAAAGAAAAACAAGAATACTGGATGGTCTCACTCATAGCAGGAATCTAGAAAACTTAAATAAGGGACCAGGAAAATGAATAACTATAAGAAAGTGAAAATCAAAATCAACAAAAAACTATGAAACAGAGACACTTTTTGGGGGGTGGGGAGTGGGAGGGGTGGGATTGGGGTCAGAATGGGGGGGTTGCAATTGTATGGGGAATATAAAAATAAAATTTATTATTTAAAAAAAATAAAATAAAATAAAATCTATGTGTCCAAAGGATCTAGCAACCACATACCTCGTTTTCTCATTATTTCCATTTTAAATAAACTCTCTTACTCCAACAACTGGAATTGTGTTACATCAAGTTAACAATTTAAAGATTTATTTGTTTTTTTGCATAGAAGAACTGGGGTACAGGCCAGAGGTGCAGGGAGTGAGAGAGGATTCACCAGAGTCAGAGTGGGGAGCAGAACAGGCAGATGTACTGAAATACACTGCTGAGGGGAGCAGCAGGCAAGACAGGAGAGGTCTACTGCGCCATGTGGGTCAGCTCCCTGGCCAGGGATCAAACTCATACTCAGAGGCTGGCGAGAGCTTAATAGCACTGAGACTTTAACCCCTGTGCCACCAGGGAGGCCCGAGTTTACCGATTTTGATCCAGTGACACTGCAGTGACTGCAGATAGCTTCATAGGTTGTGTCTTAACCCCTTGCACCACCAGGGAGGCCCTGCATATATTCTTAATGGAATAAGAATGTACACTAAGCCCTGTTTCCATGATGAACTCAAGGAAGCTAAAATATGGTGTCACCTGATATTGCCAAGGTGTGTATATTCTCCTATTGCAACTACTAAAGCATTTAAAATAGTTATAGAGCACTAGAACCATATGTAGAGACAATACCAGGGGTGTGATTCCCTCACCTACTCACACCTATTTCATGGTAATGCCAACAATCTGCTATTGTGCCTACAAAATAGACCCTCAAAAGTTTCTAAACATTGAGTGAGGGCCAGATAATTTTAATAAAATGATGAATTATAGTCCTGAAGGAACTTCAACAATTAATTGTTCATTTCAGGATATGAATAATGTGTTCAGAGTTGAAATTAAATAGCACCTGTGGCATGTCCTAAAAGCAAGTAATAGCTAGCTGTAAGTCAAATGAAATGTGTAATTATATGCTCTTACATATCCTTTCCCATAGGAACTTGTTTATAGTTCCAAATATAGTGCTATGAATCTCACTAAGCTTGTCCCATCAAGAAGAGATAGTTCCTTGTCAGTTTCTCTACCATGTTAATTGATAAACATAAACTATATAACACAGAACTATAGACTATGTGAAGGTAAAATCATACAAGAGTGCACATGTTGATGAACATAAATACAGTAATAGTGATATCAGTAAACCTGAGATCTACAGAAGCGAGCACCTCCTGAGAGAAAATCTGCCAAGTATTTAAGATGTCTATGTGTGGGTCTCCCAGGTGGCAAAGGGGTTAAAGTCTCAACAGGAGGTAACAATTTTGAGTACCAGGTGGATATGAAACAAGAAAACTGAATGATGTATGATAGTTTATGCAATCCAAATTATTCTCTGAGCTCATTATCTCTTACTTCAAATCAATTTCTCCTTCTACATGCATACTTCTTCCAAAGTTGTCAGTCTCCAGTTCAGGTTTAATAGATTCATCTTTTATGTCTACAGATGAACAATGACTCATTCTCATTAATATCTTGCCTATAGCATATTTTCTATAGGCTCTTACAGTTGGCCCCTCTTTCTTCCTGTTCCTGAGATTTAACCTTTATCTGTTATTGTTGAAAGACTGTCCTGGAAGATCTCCTATTTTTTATGTCACTTAGACTAATTAATTTTTTGAAAATACTCCTTAATCAAATCCACATCCAAATCATGAGTGAATCCCTTATCACCATTTCTTTTAGATACAAATTCATTAGCCTATCACTTAAAAATCTCTAAACTCCCCTCTGCTTTCTTTTTGAAATTCACTTTGTCCACTCTCCTTGAAGAAAACAAAATCTTCCAAGTATGCTGACCTTTCCACTGTTAAAATATATATATCCAAAACATGGAAATAAAGCAAAAGACCGCGTTCTTTCAATGTCATTTGTAGGCCTTTCTTTAAAGGTCCATCAAAGAAGAGTGTCTAGGGACATTCATTTTGCTCAACTCAGTTTATCACTAAATAAAGACCCAACATAATGAATTCACACATTGTCATGTAGATTTTCACCCAGCAGAATAACTCTAGAGGCTAAGTTTATTGCCTTGTAGAATATCATCTAGTTTTGTATCTAACAACCATATCCTAAGTTTCCTGTATAAAACTGCTAAGGATATATCATTCCCCAAATATTCTGGGGCCAGCCACACCATGGCACTGGCTCCTTGCAATAAGATTAACAAGATCTTGGGGCCTCCCCGGTGGCGCAGCGGTTGAGAGCTCAGCTGCAAAGCTGCCTGCAGCCTCTGCAGCACCGGTTCGATCCCCGGCCACCAGGCAAGGGTCCCACATGGCGCGCAGACCTCTCCCGCCGCCCGCTGCCCCCCTCGGCAGTGTATTTCGCAGTCTGCCTGTTGTGTTCCCTGCTCTGGCTCTGGGGAATTCTCTCACCCTCCCACGCTTCTGACTGTACCCAGTGCTTGTATAAATAAATAAATAAATCTTAAAAAAAAAAAAAAGATTAACAAGATCTTCTAAATGTTCATTTACAATTTGAAAAACAGTTAATTTTTTAATTTTTCAAAAAGCATACTTTAAACTTTTTTTAAAAGGCTTTTCTCATTCTTCCTTCCACGGCTCATCCCGCTACACCCTATTAGCCTCTAGAATTCAACAGGCTTCCGTGAGCACTGGACTTTTTGCTCCTTTTTTCTTTCCCAAGTGAATGGTCTGAGTCACCAGTTGTTTCCAGCTGAATCATCCACAGATGATAATCTCCACGTGAAGTCACAAGTGCTATGTTTCTGTTCATCAAACTCCTAATTCTTCTCTTTCTTGTCCAAAATGTCCATGAAGATCCTTTTTGGGACCCTTTTTTTAAAAGGCCTTCCTCTCTTGCCGACACTCTAAATCAGTGGGGTTCTTGTCAGTTTCATCCTCTTTAGTGGTTTCTCCCTTTCCCCGTCTGTGGCCCATTTCATCATCTTGACTACTGGTTTTCTATTTCATTTCCTCCTCTTCCTCTGAATTGTCTAGCATCTTCTCCAAAGTCATCTGTTGCTGTTTTTCTGATTCTTTCAATTGAGTGATTGTCAAGTGAGATTCTGCCTCGCAGTCTTTCTCTCGTCCCTCAAAAAGTAAGAGCTTGCTATAAACATAGGGGTGCAGGTGCCCTTTTGAATTAATGTTTCTGTGTCCTTTGAGTAAATGCCTAGGAGTGGAATTGCTGGATCATATGGGAGCTCTATCTTTAGTAGGTTGAGGAATCTACACACAGCTCTCCATAGTGGTTGGACCAGTTTGCACTCCCACCAGCAGTGCAGGAGAGTTCCTTTTTCTCCACATCCTCGCCAACATTTGTTGTTGCTAGTTTTTTTAATATGTGCCATTCTCACTGGTGTGAGATGGTATCTCATGGTAGTTTTGATTTTCATTTCTCTGATTACAAATGATGTTGAACATATTTTCATATGCCTGTTGGCCATTTGCATTTCCTCTTTGGAGAAGTTTCTTTTTAGCACCCCTATGTTTATAGCAGCACTATTTACAATAGCTAAGCTATGGAAACAACCCAAATGCCCAAAAACAGATGACTGGATCAAGAAGATGTGGTACATATACACCATGGAATATTACTCAGTATTCAAAAAAGATAAACTTACGCCATTTGCAGCAACATGGATGGAGCTAGAAGGGATCATGCTCAGTGAAATTACCCAGAAAGAAAGAAAAATACTGGATGGTCTCACTCATAGCAGGAATTTAGAAAACCTAAATAAGGGACCAAGAAAAAGACTAATAGTAATAAAGAAAAAATCAAAATCAACAAGCAACTATAGACCAGAGACACATTACAGGGAAAGGGGGAGAAGAGAGGGATTAGGGTCAGAATAAAGGCGGGTGGGTATTGTATGGGGAATATAGCCAAAATGAAAATGTATACATTTTGTGCAAAAATGAAAAATGATGTAAGAATTATATAAAATAAATAATTAATTTTTTTAAAGTAAGAGCTTGATACTACCTCCAAAGCAAAGAATATGTCCAAAGTGGACCTGACAATAGGTGGGGATTTGGAGAGTGGTTTTTGTTGAGAAAAGTGCTGCGGCTCTTCCAGGAATGTCGAGGTAGAAGCCCTGCCTATGCCTGCATCATTCCCCATTGGGTTTGGGCCCCATTGCTTGCAGCATCATGTGGCACCAAGACCCTCAAGGATATTCTAGAGAAATGTCACAGCAAACAGTCTCCCAAAAAGGCAGTAACTTGTTCCTTCCGAACTACAGGTGTCAGGCATAGTGTCACTTTTCAGGGTTTCTCAACTGGTTGGGTCAGCCCAAGGAGGCTCCTGGTAAAGGGAACCTGGGCCAGGCCAGTAAGGAGCTGCTGGGGGGCCACAGCTTCTCTTCCAGTGGACTTCTTCTATCCCTGCTTTCAGATTCCAGCCTGCAGAAAGTCAGACTGCCTGGAATCCTGGTCCAGGGAGGCCACTGTCCCTTCCTTCTTCACCTCCTCCGAGTCTGAAGGACTGGTGGTTTGTGCCTTGCCCTGCACCACTGAGGGCATCTTCTCCAAAAATGACAGGCTTCTTAAAAGCTCTTTTGAGTTCTTCCCAAGCAGTGGCTCAGACTGAGAGGAACTACTCAAGTTTTTATGTTTTATATTATGCTTTATTGATTATATGAGGCACATGCATGAACTCCCTTATAAGATAAAAAGGACAGCAGCCTTATTTTATGTATTGTTCTCTTTCCCATAGAGAAAGACCTTCAATGATTACTTGCAGAATTCACGAACTGAAAAGAAGTTGTAATCATAAATGTTCTGGAATGGTTTTATGGATTCAATTTTTAGGACCTGGGACTAGTCTTTTAACCATTTTCCCCCATTTCTCCCATAATGAGACAAAAATAGTTTTTAATGAATGAAGCTCACCAGAAGGTTGACAAGCTTATCATATGCTAGTTAATTCACACAAGCCCCTTAGTTTGACCTAAGCACAGCCCTCTGAATATATGGCACCAAATCTCTTCCTCTCGCAAGGAAGTAGTTTAACAGTTCAGGCAAAAACTAAGTTCAATTGTCTAAATAAACACCTTCAGAGAGACAGCAGAGAGCCTCTGGTGCAGACTGGGTTCCAGATTTTTGTGCAGGACACTACTGGGATTGCTCTCAGGAAGGATAACTGGAGGGAGGGCTGGTAGTGTAAGAGTTGGGCTACAATGCAGTCATAACCAAGCCCTGATTTCATGGGGAGCTCGGGGGCTGGGGTGGTCCTGTTCATGCCAGAAGGGAACCAGAATTTTATGTCCTTGCTTTGATCAATCACTGAATGTAAGGAGCTCTGAGAAGGCACTCTTCGCCTAGGTGGTTGTTTTCAGTGGAGGCAATTCTAAAAGCAGGCTGAAAAGATCGCTCAATAGATAACTTCTCAGCAGCTGATGAAATAAATCCTTCTATTCTGAGGTAGAGATTTTGGCCAGTCCAATTTAGCATCTACAACTAGCTCTAAATGCCAATACATCTAATTTTCTTTTCATTAAGTTTACAATTTTGTTTTGTTGGTTGGACAGGCCTTAGTTCTATAAGGTGAATTACTGTGTGATACGCCCCTACTTCTCATATTTCTGTACCAGTCTGAAACAGATCACAATGCTTTCCCCTAACCCTAGCAATTTTTATTCTCAAAACAAATTAAATGTGTTCACATATCTTCCTTTGCTCTAATGGTCATATTGCAAGAACAAAGATAAATGGAAAGTCTTATATTTAGAAAGTAACGTGGGAGAAAGAGGTAGTATGTCCAAAGACACTGCAGAAACATCTTTTTATTACACTTAGGAATACCTCTAAAGCAATACTTTATAATAGAAAGCATTCTGAAGAGTCAGCAAGTATCTGGCAAATTTGGACAAACAGGATAATTCTGGGTCCTGAATGGACTTATTTGTTTCTTTGGATTAACTCGCTAGGTTTGATGTCTTTACTTTAGAGCTTATTAAGTACATTCACATATATTATTTTATCATTTTTATCCATAATTTTGTATAATAGTCAATGATTATAAAATGTCTATTTTAAAAGGTACAAACTGACTCAGAGAAATTAAGTGATCTTTTCAACATCACACAACTAACAAGAGCAAATTCTTAGCTCTGCAATTCTAAGTATACTGACATGTCTAACGTCACACCAGTAGATGTCAACCATGGTACTGCCATTCACCGTGAGACTATCACAAATCATCTGTTACTAGAAATAACATGTGAAGCTTCCAAATGACTTATTTTTATATATAAGGAAAGGTTGTCTGCATAAAAATGTAGCTCTTGCTCACTTGTACTTAAAAAGACTTTCCTAATAAAAGAAAATGACTACAGCAGGAAGAAGAAAGCTTCAGGCTTTAATAAGCCTGTATGAATATTTCTGATGTATAAATGTCATTTATCAAGTGAGTCTTGGTGGCAGGTTCTACTGCGTCACCCTGCCTCTAAGATCTATGACCAGGACTGCTCCTTTATAACTACCTCCTGAATTTTAGCTTCACCTCTACAACTCCTTTTCAAGATATAGTGAACCACATATTATTTCCCCTAAAACTACTTATCAGCTGCATGTAGCATTTTACTAACCAAAGCAGGAAAGCCCAGTGTTTCTTCTCCTCCCTTCCCGTTATTATACTCAGTTGCTTTTCTTCTTTTGCATCTAATTTTGTGACATGACAACATTCCATCAGTAAAAGGTTTATAAAGTTTATAAGGCTAAACTCAGAACAGGAATGAGAATCTTTGTCTGTTAACAATATGTTAAGAATCTTTGTCTGCAAGATCTCACCCACCTACCAGAGAGCAGCCTTCAACTACAGAGAGAGGAACAGGAGTCAGAGAATCTCCCATTACAGGCATTGCAACAGTTATAAGAATACAGTGGTCATGTTTTCCATATGATAGAGCTTTTAAGTAATGATAAGATCAGAGAGGAAAATCAATGGCTAGCCAATAAACTACATTACTTATAATAAACTATAGAACTCACCATAGTGTGTATTAGAAGATATTCTGGTCTTTCTAAACATCATTCAATAGAAGATGAACACTTGTTTCTTACATAAACCTGAAAATAAGCCACATAAATTACTGTCACTAACAGAGAGTTAATGATTATTTAACAAGTGATTCCAAAATACAATCAAATGAATTTGTGCTCCTTTTTAAGAAGCATCATCTGGACATTATAATGCAGGACTCTACCTTACTGAAATGACTTCAAAAGCTACACAGAAATAGTCTCCTCTCTAGTTGTGTGGAGCAACTGCCTGAAATATTCCTTCAGCTTAGAATATTTTATAACTCTTTTTTGTGAACTAACTTAAAAGCAGATAACCATAATTTCCAATTACTGCACCTGTACAATGTGCCATGCCCGGTACAAACCAGTGTGCACAACATATTGCCTTCTCAATAGCTGTGTGAGGCTGGAACATTAGCCCATGTTCCAAATGGGAAGAACTGAGGGCCACAGAAGTAATGAAACTTAAAATGCCACCTAGTCCCAAGTCATGGACAGGCAAGTAAATAAGCTAGGATTTGCACCTCCCTTTCTCCTAAATCACGTCATTGTGACACAAGTCACATCCTAAAGTCAATGGAATTCATGAATTCACAATTCGCCACAGTTGTATACGTGTGTGACAAGCCCACCATTTTCGAGCCCCATTCCAGAATACATCCAGAATGTAAAAGATGTCACCAGATAAGATGCAAGACTTCAAGGGCCTTACAGCTGGTGATCCTAATTACTACCATTCTTGCCAAAAGACAAATCTACCTGCAAATGATAAAGCTTTACCACCACTGGAGATGATTTTTAAAGCTGTGAGAGGGAGAAACGGGTAGCAGAGGTGCTGCTGGAAGCCAATGATACTAAGAAGGCAGTGCCTCAGAGATCAGTCATGAACTATGTCGAGGAATGACAGGTGTCACAATTGCAGTTGATCCTTCTGAAGCAAATATAAGGAAAACGACACTCATCTGAACTCTATTACGTTTGTTAAAGTCCTATTCTTTCGTGGTCATTTTTCATTTATGAAGATGACTTTGAAAGCACTTTTGAGTTAATCAATGCATCTTTTATTAACTGAATTTATAAACTGTTCATGAAACCAGATTTCCTGGTGGTTTTATTTACCTTGAATATTAACTGCAAGCTGAGCTCACTTATTAAAGTTATATTTCCCCATTGCAGATTTTTAATTATAGAATACCATTTTATAAGGCATATTAAATACTAATCTGTGTGTACATGCCTCAAATGGCAGTAATAGCACACTATCAATTTGATATAAATTATAAAATAAGCTGTTAAACATTTAAGCACAATATAAGGTAAACAAACAGAACTTAATGTAATAATTTTGTTGATTTAGCAGTTATGTTAAACATTTCCAACACATGTTTTTGATAGGTGATATCATTCCAAAGTAGGTTATAGAGCATACCCCAAAGAATGACCAAAACCTATGTGAGTACAAACTGAATTTATGACCACAGGCTCTCAGACATTAAAAAAAAGAAATCATCATTATTCAGCAAATGAAAACTTTTGGATTGTACAAAATCAACACTCCCTGAGATTGTTACAGATGATCACAGAATTCTTTCTTTTGAAATTGTTATAAGCCATTAACAGAAAGATGCAGGGAAAATTCCTAACTATGAAACTGAAATGGCATAATTCTAAATTATCTATGGGTCGAAAAAAACTTAGAATTAAAATTTGAAGTGAATTAAAATGAAAGCACAACATGTCAATATGAGTCAGAAGTTGCTGAAGTAAATATTTGAGAAATTCATTGCACCTGTTGCCTATATTAAGGAAAAAAGTTTCAGTCCGATAACCTAAACTTTGACCTTGATAAAGTAGCAAAAAAATTAAATCCAAATTAAATCCAAATCCAAATTAAATCCACAGGAAGTAGAAAAAAATAATGATCAATGTGGAAACAATGAAATCAAAAAAGGGGGAAAACAATAAAGTTAATTAAAATCAATAGTGACATATTTAGATTTAGTTGATAGGTCTCTTGATACACTGAGCATGAAAAAAGAGAGAAAATGTAAATTATTAGTATCAGAAATGAGAGGGATGACATCACCACCAACTCAACAACTAAAAAAAAAGGATAAAGAAATAGTATGAACAATTTTATGCAAATAAATTTAGCAGCACAGGTAAACTGGGTAAATTCCATGAAAAAAGTAGATAATCTGAAGGGACTGTGTCTATTAACAAAATCCAATTTATAGCTTATAATCTTCCCACAAAGAAAGCTCCAATCCCTCATGGCTTCAGTAAGGAAAAAAATCTACCAAACAATTCACAAAGAAATAATGCCAATTCTACAAATCCTATCTTAGAAAACTGAAAAGACAGGGATAGTTGCTAGCATTCTATGAAGTCATCATTACCTTAATAGCAAACAAAAGCATTAGAAGAAAACTACAACCCAATGTAACTTATGAACATTGTTGTGCACCCATCCCAGACCAAGTGGGTTCTTTGTCAATTTGGTAGATTTGACAAGCCTTTAGTGCTGAATCAGGGGACAGGACTCACAGGCAGATCAGCAGGCAGGGAGGCAGTAAATGAACCAAATCCAACCTACCTTGTGAATCTCCCCTTATACCCATTGCTTCTTGGCCCAGGTGTCCACGATCATAGGTATGCGTGCTCTGTGCCCACACTCCCAAGCACCCTTTGCATTAACACGATTATCACATGTGGGTAATGCAAACTGAGATGAAAGCAAGGCCGCAGGTGGCAGCTTTAGATGCTGGTAGCAGGTGGTAAAAAAAAAAAAAACCTGAATATCCCATGTTCCTTACAACATGATCTGAAAATTCTAGAGTTTGAGAGACATTCTACTATTTCTTTTTTTAAAAAAGATTTATTTATTTTATTTATTTATGCATTCAAGAAGCAGGGTATAGGCCGGATGTGTGGGAGGGTGAGAGGATTCACCAGAGCCGGGAGCAGAACAGGCAGACTGACTGAAATACACTGCTGAGGGGAGCAGTGGGTGAGACAGGGGAGGTCTGCTGCGCCATGTGGGTATCTCCCGGCTGGCTGGGATTGAACCCACACTGCAGAGGCGGCGGATAGCACCACAGTGTGGCACTCAGACACCTGCGCCACCAGGGAGGCCCAACTCTGCTATTTCATGAAAAGAAAATAAGACTATTAAGTCCTCTAGCTTGACAATCCGAGCAAAGACACCCAAGTCTTGCTCCCTAAGAGATTGTGCTTCAACCATTAAGAAGATTTCTCATTACCTGATTTAACCATAAAGATAAGAATTTCTTCTCTGCAAAACTGTTCTGTCTGCCCTGAGTAAACTTTTCCTGCAAAGTGATGGCCGCAGTATCTAAATGCAAAGAGAGCTGAGACTCCCTTAAATTTACACACAGGTGTGGGGATACATTGTATATATTTCCTGATTAGAGTTTAATAAGTGATAAACCCATAAACTATCATCAAAAAAAAAAATAGAGGATTAGTGGTCTCTTAGCTGGGTTGAATGAGGCAGTAACAGACCGTTACTACTGCAAGACCCTCCACTCAGGAAGAATTAGAAAGGCCAGAATGTAAAGTTAACTTTCATTTTACATTAAAGACTGACTATCAAAGAAACCAAAGAGAAGGAAGAAACAGTCTGCTGATGACTCAGTCCTATGACTTCAGCTTTTCGTAAAACTTCGAAATGGAGGCCCTGAATGTGCTAATATGATGTCACAGTGATGTCACTTAGTGATGTGACAGTGATGTTACCTCACCGTGGTCAGCACTGTTTCATCACTAGCAAAAGTGACTCTTCAGACACCTGCCAGTCATTGGGTTTCTACAGTTGCTTGTGGTTTAGAGTCCATCTTCATGCTATTCCTAGCATTAAACTGTTTTTCCTTTTTGATTTATATTTGAAAGATTTGCACAATTAAGTATTTTTAAATCCCTGGCATACAAGGAGTCATCAAGCGTCACTTAAGCTTTACCAGAGGTGAGATTCTACCAATTCACAAAGTTTTATTGAATTGAAACTCAACTCCCCATAATTTCCACCAACTTATCAATGCCCTGTGAACTACATAAAAGTAGTTCCATATACAAAAGTAAAAAGTAAATATCTCAATAAGAGAACCCTCCAACTAACAAAAGGATTATTAGATGACCATATAATTTACTATTCCAAAGTGGGAACAATTCTGTTTTTGTTTTTGTTTTTGTTTTCTATTGTTGTTGTTGTTGTGGGGTATTTTTTATTTTACTTTTTTAAATAATATTTGCTTCCCCCCACCCCCTCAGATTGAATCCCCATAGAATTTCCTTCCCCAAAGCACCCGTGCAGTATCACCACAGTCCCCTGTGCTCCTCCATCCCTCCCTCCGATCCCTCTCCCTCCTCCTCCTCTGCAGTGTGTCTCTGATTTATAATTGTCTGTTTTTGCTTTGTTGTGTTTTGTACTGTTATTATTTTTTTTACACTGATGTCTTATTTGGTCAAAGTGGGAACAATCTTGAAAGCAAAGGGTATTACTAAATTACTAAGGTAATTAAAATTTAGCTATTAAATTTTGTATTTACTATTGCTTTAGTTTTACTATAGTGGGAGACCCATTAAAAGGTTCTAATCCAAAAGCATTTTCAAAAAATAAATTTTATTCTAAACACATGGGAATAACATACATGGCACAGATGCTAAACCAGATGGGACACTGAGAGAAAGAAAGACATGAACAGGGAATGACCAAGGCGAACCCAAATATATGGACAACGACTATGTCTCATCATCACTTCCCTTGTTCAGGTTAAACATCCCTGATTCTTTGAACTCTTCTGATTTCTTCAGTTCCCAATTTCCTTCTTTTGACAAGATCCATTTGAAATATAGAACCAAAAATAACAATATTCCTGATGCGTTCTGACCAGAACCCACTACAGTGAAGCCATCATCTCCATAAATGCAACATTATATCCTCCTAACACTACCCTCAGATTGCATTAGCCTTCCTGGCAGCTGCATCCATATTGTTGGCTCATATTCAGCTTGTAATCAACTGAAATCGTTTGCACATAAAATGCTACTAAACTCAGGCATCCTCTTTATGAACATTCACAAAAGATCTTATTTGTCAGACCTAAATACAGGAACGATATCTTCTTAGTTTCACATCATCATAGGCTATTAATACTGGTTTTGATGAACAGCTTGTTGTCTAACATTTTATCTATCCTTCCAATTTTTTGTGATATCAAAAGTTTGCCAGGCAAATTTCATATGCCTTTTATCAAAATTGTAATTAAAATGTTTAATAGAATAGACCAAATTAGACTAACACTAGTGAACTGATAGATCCAATTAGTTAACATTCTTTCGGTTAGGTAAAAGGTCACCTAACTGCCCTGATATTGAGTCCTATTTCTCCATGTAATATAAAAGAACATCATGAGAGTTCAAATAAGCCAGATAGTTCCCTTTTAATGGCAGATGATAGACGCCTCATGGTAATTTTCTAAACCATTTGCCATGACAGATAATCTTCTCATAAGTGATTGTCTTGTAAAACTATCTGATGATTTTCATGTAGTAAAAGATACCAGTTGTACAGAGCTCACAACACAATTCAACAACTCAATTGTTAAATGCTGCCTAATGAAAACAAAACCCAGAACGAAAAATGGAAAGCATGTGGAGTACATTTTGGTAATCAATTACTTTGATTGAGTACAGATGTTACACCCTCCCAAGCTCTTCTTTGGAGCTTTTTGATCTCACTGATGGGCCACACGGAAGCTGGATTGAAAAGTTGTCACAGAAACCCACCATGACGCAACAAGATAGGTTAATTTGTGCCAAGAATAAGCACGTGGAGAAATAGTCAAGAGAAATGTCTGATGACATGTGGCAGAGTGTGTGATTCCACCTACAGAAAACAGAAGAGGGAAGACTGACTATCCCTACTATGCCAACAAGAACAAAAGAAATTCACTAAGCAAAACTGAAACTATATATCTGGAACCTGAATCACTCTAGACGCATGCAATAATCACCATTAAATTTTTTCAATGCAAACTGTAACTGTTTTTAATTCTGAAGGATTATGGAGGAAGTGTGATCTAGAGAAAATGTGCATCTGGTCTAAACTCAAGTTCCAATTTCTTCACTTACTTGTTATGTGATTCAGGGTTTTGTCACTTACTTTTCCCAAGCCATGGTTTTATTACCTGTAAGTGAAGTCCTTTTTTTGCACGCCATGCCCTGTTACAGAAATATTTTCCAAGCTTACAGAATTGTTATGGAGATCAACAGCTCTGTACAAGTACATATTCTAATAATAATTAATCATAATATTAATACTTACATATTAATAATTTGGCTAAATATATCTCTTGAAGTTTATGTTTATAGATGATAGTTACATTTATGAGAGCAGTGAAGTGTTTACTGAATGCTATCAATGAAATAGTCTTATAGAATAACAAAAATTTGGACCTGGAATAAAATCTTGTTTGACAAGATTATCTTACAGATATGCAAACTGAATTGTAGGTATATTAGTGACTTGCCCACAGTCAAATTAGCAAAAAATTAATTAATGCTAAAACCTAGAGCTCCAGAAATGCAGTTCTATATTCTTTCCATTCCATTGGAATGCTAATTCTGTAGTGATAATGCTATTGGAGTTTTTCAAACAGATTGTCACTATTCAAAAGATAAAGCTTGCACTTTCTCAGTACTTCCAGGATATGCCAAAAAAAAATCATATTGGTGTGCAGTTGCATTGGTTAATACAGAATTGATTAATGCAGCGTTTAATTGTCTTTCTTCTCCATGGACCAGAAAACAATTGAAAACAATAGGCCAGACAAGTATTACTGATTAGTCAGAGTTGCCATGTTAACTGAAAATTACTTACACTTAAAAATATTGGAAATGTATTTAGAATGAGAAACAAGAGACCTGGGGCCTCCCTGGTGGCACAAGGGGTTGAGATGCAACCTATGAGGCAGCCACAGCCTCTGCAGCATGCGTTTTTTTTTTGTTTTTTTTTTATAAATTTTATTGTTATATTCCCCATACAATTGCAGCCCCCCCATTCTGACCCCAATCCCTCCCCTCCCGCCCCCGCCCCCCTAAAAGTGTCTCTGGTTCATAGTTTTTTGTTGATTTTGATTTTCACTTTCTTATAGTTATTCATTTTCCTGGTCCCTTATTTAAGTTTTCTAGATTCCTGCTATGAGTGAGATCCCCGCCGGCGGGGGGCAGCCCACGTGGTGCAGCGAACTCTCCTGTCTCCCCTGCTACTGCTCCTCTTGGCAGTGTATTTCAGTCCATCTGCCTGTTCTGTTCCCCACTCTGCCTCTGGTGGGTCCTCTCACCCCCGCATCTCTGGCCTATACCCCAGCTCTTGTATGCATAAATAAATAAATAAATAAAATGCAAATTCTAATATTAAAAAAAAAAGAAACAAGAGACCTGAATTCTAGTTTAATTCCTGAAACTTTCTGGCCATATCACATTAGGTAGGCATGTTATGGATATTTCCTCATCCACAAAATGTGGGATTTGAACAAAATGATCCTTTTTCCAGTTTATATAGCTTCTACCTCCATAATTAATGTCTAAAGCCAGTTTAAGGAAAATGCAATAGAAATAGGATAGTAACTATTACAGATAAAAGTGTATTCTAAGAGAAAAGTATCTCCTTTGTGATTTGTGACATTTGTTTATTTTCAAATCATATAATTACTAATGTAACAACTTATAGTATTTACTTTAGAATTAACCAAACATAAGTAACAAATAAACCCCAAATGCATCAGCTCAAATGTATGAAAGTTCTGATTGAGTGCTGGGTTGTGAAGCTGCCCACAGCCTCTGCAGCACAGGTTCCATCCGTGGCCTCCAGGAGAGGGTCCCACATGGCGCACAGACCTCTCCTGCCGCCCGCTGCTCCCCTCAGCAGTGTACTTTGTCAGTCTGCCTGTTCTGCTCTCTGCTCTGGCTCATGGTGAATTCTCTCACCCTCCCGCGCTTCTGACTGTACCTAGTGCTTGTATAAATAAATAAATAAATCTTTAAAAAAAAAAAAAAGAAAAAGAACTGTGGAATCTGTTCTTAAGTGATGGACGTAGTAGATGTTCTGGGGTGATGGACTAGAATGAAATGCTTTGGTTGATGGACTAGTGACAGAGTCGAGGGTGATGGTGTAAGAGGACACAGATTAGAGTAGTGGACATCAAATACTTGGGATGAGTTGCAATTGGAGCTGGCATGACTTCCCAAATGATCTACTGTTGTGATCTACTGTTGTGGTACTGATTTTACTTAGAAATTTATTCTAAGATGATGATGATGATAATTATAATAATAAAAGATTTGGTCCTAGCCAAGAGAAAGCCTCACTTCCTCTTGTATGCCATTCAAGAAAAATTAACCATATAACTATGGCCATAACTTCAAGGATATTTATAAAATTTAATCTCTGACTTCACATCCCAACTATAATTCTATTACTATGAAAGAAAGAAAAATTTTATTGGAGAGCTACTAGTGTCTACCACAGTGGTTATTTCAATCAGGTCATTTCTATATAGTCAAACTATAAAAGAGGTGTTATAATCTCTTCATTCACTTTAGATACTGTTACTAGCTCCTAATACTAGAATACTAGTACTTAACAATTTGCTTAAATATTTGCAAAAGAAAGAAATCATTTTGGTCTCTACTTTTTAAGTCTCTCCCAGCTATACACTTCACAAAGTCCTGTCCATTGGAAATTTACTCATTTTAATCCAAGGAATCAGACTTCTGCTTTTTACTTTAGCAATCTAATGAAAGCAGTTCTCTTTGGATCAGAAATGGAATCTATAGCTTTAAAGAAATGCTTTTCCTTAGTAGGTGAGGCAGAGCAATGAGCAATCTGACTGGCTAAGACTGAGTGATACTCAATAAAAATATGTTCATCTGTTACTCTTGGCAAGGTTGCTAAAGCACAGTGATGTTGTTTGTTATGTGTCTTCTTTAGCTCATAAGTTTTTTAAAAAAAAAAGGAAGACATTAGGATAAAACAGAACCACTACCACCCCATTCCATCAGTTCCCTCTTCACAAAGTTTCAGCTCCTCTACTTCCTCTACTTGAAAACAGAGCAGATGGAATGTTAAATCTAAAGTAGAGTGTCTTGCATTCCTAGCTGTCAAAATAAGCCATGTACCTCCTGTTTCTTAACTGTAATCTACTAAAAGCAATGAGACTATTTCAGATGCCAGAACAAGCACATCCAAGTCTATTTTGGGGTGATTTTTTTAAATGCACATGTTAGAAATTGAATGGATGAACTCAAGCAAGAAATGTGTCCTGGCTCAATGAGATTTTATTGGTATTTTAATTATGACTGCTCTATGACAAATATACTTGATCCTACCAAAAACACTACATATAAATATTTCCCAGTTGTGATCTGTGCTAAACATCAATATACATTAAGGTCATAACAGTCTTTATTAATTGTATAGAACAGTGTTGTCCAATATAAACATAACGTTAGTCACAAATGCAATACACACATGTAAGTTCAAATTTCCTGGTAGTCACATTTAAAAAGGGAAAAGATTAACCTAAATTAATTAAAAAGATAATTTTGATAGTATATTTTATTCAATTCCAGCTAAAACATCATTTCAAAATGGACCAATATAAAAATATTAAGAAAATATGTTCTATATTATACTTTTCATAGTAAGTCTTTGAAATTTGCCATGTATTTTACACATGTAGTACATCTCAGTTTGGACTACCCACAGCTCACTAACTACATGCCAATAACTACCATTATTGGACACTGAAGATTTAGGATCTCTTAGAATTTTTCTTTTTAGAACTTGTGACTTTCATGAGAATTAAAGTGAAAGCAAACTGTGCTAAATATCATAAATTACAACAATGATCATACCTTAACTCTGAACTTTCACCCCAAGCACACATTGATTAAAAGTTCAGGTACCAAGTCAGAAGTTACAGAAGTATTTTGAATAGTATCCATGGCCAAGTACAGCACTTAAACTCTAGCTCACACTTGCAGCCCAGATCTTGATTGCTAATAGTCTCTAACTCCAGCAACTAATTCCTACATCCCCCAGAATGCTTTGTTATAAAAGTTGGATCCAGGAAAGAAAACATGACAGAGACTGCACCAGATATAACTGAGTTTAGGAAAATCCCCAAATTTTGATGAACTGGCCAAAAAGTCACTTACGTTTTTAAAATGAGAAAACTAGGGTGTCTTCTAGAAACTGAAGAGGGCCCATGTATAACTCCTGAAGAATCTGTCTTATTCACAGCTGCTTTCCCAACACTGAGTCCATTATCTGGTAACTGATGAAAACTATGAATACACCTTCTCCAAATGCAGCCATTCACTAAAAAAAAAAAAAAAAAATTAGTGATATTCCATAGGTTATAAAGCCCTTGACAACCACACATGGATTCACAAACCCTAATACTGTATTGTTAGATCAAGGAGCAAGACACGTTCGAATCAAATTTGGGCTAGAAGTCAAAGAATATTTATTATCTTCTCAATGTTATTGATTCCCTTTCTAATTGTTCCATCAGTTATTCTAAGTGGGATATTGAAGTCTTCAACTATTTTTGTTAAATTGTCTATTTCTCTCTTCAATTCTGTCACATTTTGCTTCATGTATTTGCTTACATATTTATATTAATCTTCTTAGAAACCTTTTTATAACTTTTATTATTACAAAATGTTCTACTGCAGGGGGCTGTTCTCATCCTTTTTTATACCACTTAGTATTAATATTCATGTTCAGTATGAATCTCAAAAATGAAATATTACTGTATTTTATTATGAGATGCTGGCCAGATTTCAGCAGGGCCATTACAATATATGATGTTTGCACCAAATTTTCTTTCTGAAATCCAAAAATTTCTAAATTAAAAAAAATAATAACAGCTGGAACCAAGGAGCTTGGATAAAGGCTAATGGACTAGTCATTTTCTTGAGTTTTAAATTGGTGCCAGGCACTGGGCTACAAGTCTCATAGATGTCTTGACATTTGGTCTTCTGGGTTGGCTAGAAAATTAAGTCAGGCTTCAATTACTGAGGTCGAGAAGATCAGGTTGCCTCCAGTTGTCCTGTGTGGTAAGACCAAACCAGTTCCACCACCCAAGAATATCATAGTAGTTTGTTCTGTCACTAACATGAAGAATTCCACATGCACAAAATCACTGCTCAGCTCCAAAAGGAGGGTGCATCTACCCCAGGAGATGAGCTCCATGGGGCCAGGAGCTGAGGTCATCTAAGATCTAACACTCCCCTTCTCCCTGCCAGGATTTTAACCTCATAACAGTTCAACACAAGGTCTTTGTTTATTCATGAAGTAATCCAGATGAGGTTAGCTATACTGAAGGACCAGCAGCTGTCAGCATGGAGTCATGGGTCTGAGCAAGGGCTCTGATTATTTTCCATGGAACCCTAGGAGACTACAAAGGTTCTTCAGTGTCCCACAAAGCCTAGATTCAAATTTCATTTGTGGACCTCCCCTGGTGGCGCAGCGGTTGAGCGCTGGGCTACGAGGCTGCCCGCAGCCTCTGCAGCACCGGTTCCATCCCGGCGAGGGTCCCACAAAAAAAAAAAAATTTCATTTGTGTGTGTGTGAGTGTGTGTGTGTACACATAAATCTACATGTATGTATAAGTCTATATATATATATTTCATTTATATATATATTCTGCACATAGTCATCTATTTAAATACTATATTAAATCAGCATGCACACTTAAAATGTCATATCAAATTGAAACAATGGACACTATCTTAATTTCATCACCACAAAATTTCAATCTTATCCAAATCCTGATATGAAAATTCTATCATTTGTTTGTGTTTAATTAGACTCCCCGCAATTGTGTCAGTGATTACAAGCTTGTAGCTCTGCAGTGGTCTATTTTTTCAATTCAAGTCTATACATGTATACAAAAGAAAATTATTAAATTGACTGCATGATTACTAAATATGTGTGAGTCAGGATTGACTTGATGTGTGCAACCAAAAGAAAACAGAGAAGCAAATTGGATGCAGTAATTGTCATTCATAACCCTTAATTTCACATATTTTTTAGAACAGTGCTATGACTTTCCTTTGTTCATGTTATTGTACTTGTGAATTTGGAAAATAAAATTATGCTTATTAAATATTGTTATTTATTTTATACCCACATCTAACCTCTACTTTATTTTAACAGTGCCCAGAGTTCTTAGCTATCTATTTCCAACGTGATATATATAGGGGTAGGGAATGGAGAGATAATTTAGTTTTATATTGTTTCATAACAGTTACCACAACCTTAGTAACTCAGAGCAACACTCATTATTATTTCACAGTCTCTAGAGGTCAGAAGTCTCACCCAGCACTCAGGCTGTATCAAGTGTAGGTTGGACTAAGACACCATATGAGAGACCTTGTCCTCTTCCAAGCCCATTCAGGTCATTGGTAGAATTTAGTTCCTTGTGACCTGTATTAGTTTTGTATTGGTGCATAATAAAGTATACTTAGTGGCTAAAACCAACACCCATCTGTTAGCTTACAGTTCTGTGGGTCACAAGTCCAGGCCCAGTATGCTAAATTCTCTGCTCAGGGTTTTTCAGGGTGAAATCTCAGTGCTGCCACACTGCATGCCTTTCTCACAGTTCTGAGGAAGAATGTGCATCCCACTTTCAGACTCTTGGAAGAATTCAATTCCTTGTTGTTGCTGGCATCTGTTGGGGACTGCTCTCAGCTCCAACAGGACACCCTCAGAATCTTGCCATACACCTCTCTCTGTCTTCAAAACTAGTAACTTAGACTATTCCTGATGCTGAATAATCACTCTCACATTTCCAATCTCTCTCCAGTTTGCAACAAGAGTCTTATGTAGTATGACATAATCACAGGAGGGATTATTCTATCACCATTTGCCATGCAATACAACTTAACAAGAAAATGACTGTGCCATCATAGCTAACATTCATATTTCAGTGTGTGCTATATGTTAGTCTCTAAGATGCCCTCTGGGAGCTCATACTCTATGTCTGCAAAGTAAATGGAATTTTCCTTCCCCTTTTATAGACTAAGTAGAAGAGAAGGAGATCACAGCCTTTAAGGGGCCAAATATACTAGTCAGTCATTTCTGTGTAATAAAAATACTAAGGTCTCAGGAGCTTACAAATAATTTAAAAAAAAAACACATTTATTTTTCTCATTGATAGGTCTATTTTATCAGTGAACTGAAACATCTCAGCTTTGAATTTTAGGTAAAGTTCATTTCTTCTCCAGACATCTTTCACCCTTTCTTGGATCTGTGGCTACCCATGGTAGGTTCTCATGATGAACTGTAAAAGGGATGAGTAGAAACATACACTATCTTAAGATCTCAGTTCAGAATTGGCCCCTTGTCACTTCCACCCAAATAAGGGATCAGGGAAAAAAACTAATTATATAAAGTAAAAATCAAAATCAACACACAACTATAAATCAGAGACATACTATGTGGGGCGGTGGGGAGTAGGATCAAAGCAAGGGTGGGAAGAGCACAAGGGACCATGGTGATAGTTCACAGGTGAATGAGTGGTGGGAATTTTATAGGGACTAGAACCAAGATAAAAATGCATACATTGTACAAAAATGAAAAATGATGTAAAAATATATAAAATAATTAAAAATAATAAAATATAAATAAAAGATCTCAGAAAGCAAAAAAAGAAAAAATAAAATTTCTATTGTTACTCATTATCTAAAACCCTCTTATGGTCTGAAGCTGATTACTATACTGTATACCTGCTTTGTCTTAGCACAGTGCTGGGAACACTGAAATACACCTGTCATTGAAAACCTCACAAACCATTATTGGTTTACAAATGGTAAACCAATCATTATATGAAATAGTAAATAGTGTATCTGAGGTCTGAGTAAGGCATTATGGGCACACAGATGAGAAAGGGAGTAACAGTATGAGAAAGGGAGTAACAGACCTAAGACTTGAAGTTTGACAAGTACCCTAGATAGGAAGGAGGGGAGAAGACATTTGAGAAGGTGAATAGCATATGTACAGTTAGCTGATGCCAGAATCAGTTGGTAATATTATTCTGGTAAAATTTGTAAGTATGTCAGTTCCCATGTGAATGCTAAATTTTCCCTCATCAGAAATTTGATGGTAGGATGGGAGCACTTGTACAATTGCCCCCCAAAGCACACAGTTGATGCAACTTTGTGGGACAGGTAGATCCTCTTGAGCCACTTGAACTTCTGTGATCTTATACACAAAGATAAGTCGTTTATAAGAGTCAATATTATAAAAGGAGAAGCTTTCAGAGTCTCAAACCAAAATAAATGCTTTTTCCTCCTGGAAGAACATTACATGGAACCAACTCTGGAACTCATTGCTCTCCTGTGGGAAAACTGTCTTGTTAGCTTTACCACAAGTAAATCTTTCTGTTTTTATTCTTACCCCATAATAAACTAGACAAACTAAATCAAAGTAGGCATTTCCCCTTCTTTCTTAAACAGCTGTTCTTCTGAACTGGCTTTCTGAACACTACACTTGATACTGCCTCCACAGGGAATTTCAAACAATAAAACATGAGTGAATTGCTTTTAGAAGGAAACAGAAACACCAATCTTGTACAGCTCACTTCCCCGTTAAAGAACACTTGCACGTTGTTTCTTGAGTGCCAAAGTAGATATTCACTTAAGGTACATAAAAGGTCTGGAAGGTGTAGTCAGAACAACACTCATTGATTTCTTTTTCCAGCAGTGGTAATGTTTTAATCATTTTTAAGACCACACATTCATTCAGTGTCCGGCATATGACAAAATACTTTGAGTTAATTGTTGATTTTAATTCTCAAGATAATCTTGGGGAGAAAAATAATAATTTTACATAAGAGCACACTGAGTTTCTGAGATCAACATGTCACTCAAGATACAACAGCTTTAAGTCACAGCTGTAATTTAAATGCATGTCTCAGACTTTTCCGGTACAGTTGGCAATAGTTAGAATTCTCTGGATCACCCACATTCTTGACCAGCTAAGGACATCTCTTGGTGTATGGATTTACATCCTGGATTTGGGTTACTCTAATCCCCACTGTGTTAGCTCTCACATCCTAGGGAAATTTCTAAGTTTGTTTTCTTATCTATTGGATTAGCTTGCAAAGTCAGCCAAAGCAAAACACCAGAAACTATGTGTCTTAAACAACAGAAATATTGTTGGTCACAGTTCTGGAGGCTAGAAGTCCAACATCAAGATATCAGCAGGGGGCCTCCCTGGTGGCGCAGTGGTTGAGCGCTGGGTTGAGAAGCTGCCCGCAGACTCTGCAGAGCCGGTTCAATCCCCGGCTGCTCCCCGGCCACCAGAGGAGGGTCCTGCATGGCGCGCAGACCTCTCCTGCCACCCGCTGCTCCCCTGCATGGCACGCAGACCTCTCCTGCCACCCGCTGCTCCCCTCAGCAGTGTACTTCGGTCCTTCTGTCTGTCCTGCTCCCCCCTCTGGCTCTGGTGAATTCTCTCACCTTCCCGCGCTTCTAACTGTACCCAGTGCTTGTATAAATAAATAAATAAATAAATCTTTAAAAAAAAAAAGATAGCAGCAGTGCTGGTTTCTTCTAAAGACCTTTCTCCTTGGCTTGTAGATGACCTTTCTTTAGTTGTCATCTTTTCTGGTCCTTTCTGGGTGTCTTCAAATGGTGTTCTCCTTCTGTGTGCCTTGTTCTAATCCCCTCTTCTTATAGACACTGGTCATTGGATTAGGGTCCACCCTAATGACCTCATTTACCTCAGCTGCCTCTTTAAAGGCCCTGTCACCAAAAACAGTCACATTTTATGAGCTTGGGTGGGTAAGTACCTCTTCATCTCAATTGGTCGAGACACAATTCAGTTATTAACATCTGTAAAATGGAACAATAGAATTTATAAAATGCTCGGTTTTTGCTAGTTTTCTATTACTATGGTAACAAATCACCACAAATTTAGTGACAACACAAATTTATTATCTTATAATTCTGTAGGTGACATGTCCCACATGGGTTTTACCAAGCTAAAAATCAAGATGTCAGGAGAGCTATACTCCTTTTCCTAGGCTCTAGGCATAGGGGCGGGGGTGGGGGATGCAGGATCTGTTCCCCACTCATTCTCATTTCTTAAGGTCATAAGACCAAGTTCCCGATTAGCTTGCTGAGTGTGAAATGAAGATCACCACAAACAGGAAGATTCCCACTTCTAGAGGTCATTGCATTCCTTGACTGATAGCCCACTTCCTCTACCCTCATAGTCAGCAAGAGGCCTCAGCCTTTGTCACAGCACCTTTCTCTGACCCTTCTGTGATTGCGTTTCTCTCTTACCATATCCTAAAAAGACTCTCCACATTTAAAGACCCTTGTGATTAGATTGGGCCCATCTGTATGATCTAGGATAATTTCCTCACATCAAGGTCCTTAACCTGAATCACATCCACAAAGTCCCTTTTGTCATGTAAGGTAACATATTCTAGGTTCCTGATGTGTGGACAGATTTGGGGCCATTATTCTGCCTACCACATTATTGCTCGATAAAAGACAGCTCTTATCACTTTGATGATTAAAGATAAAACTTTGCAAGCCAGTGAGCCTATTTAATACTAGGTTGATTGGTTTACCTAAGTGGTTTCAACCAGAGGATATTTGGCAATGTCTGGAAATCTTTTGGGTTGTCACACTGTTCCCCGTAAGTGGAGGCCAGTGATATACTGCTGAACAATTCTCAGTGCAGAAGACAGTGCCCCACAGCAAATTACCTCGCCCAAAATGTCAATAGTGTCTAGTTTACCTGAACACTTTGGGAAAAGTCAACTGATCTGTATGGAAATGAAAATTTCATTACTACCAGATGAACTTTCACCAATGTCATAATTAAATGACCTTTTTCCATGACAGAATAATAAGTATTTTCTTCAGGTAGGAAAAAAAATATATATATATATGAGATAATAATGCACGATGTTGTCACTGCATTTGAGACATGATATAAGCAGATGGCTATATTCCCATTTTAATTTCAACCTGGTCTAAGAAAATGGGAATAGACATTCTTAATGCTAAAAAAAAAAATGTACTATTCCCTTTACTGAAAACCTACTAAGGACCAGGCAGTATTATGCCAGTCATGCAGGATGTATCAGTGAACAATACAAAGATTCCTGCATTTGTAGAGATGATTCCAGGGGATGAAGTAAATCAATGTGCATAATAATTAATAAAATGGTAAGTAAGAAGAAAATAAATACTCTTGGGGGGAAGCAGAGCCAGGAAATCTGTGCTGCCTAGGAAGGGAGAGGTGTCAAGGAGTCACAGTGGAAGTGTTACATAATGGAGGCAGAACAGGCCTCCTTGAGAAGTATAATTTGACCAGTTGTGGAGACCAGATGCCTTCTCATTTCTTAACCTTATTCACCAAATATTTGTAAATTATATCTGTGAGACATAAACACTGAGATAACTTTGCATTTTTATTGAGTGAGGAAAATCAAGTGGAAGAGAAATGAATTCGTCAGTATCAACCTACCATAAACAAAAACTTAGGGTTTAGAACTTAAGCCCTTGAGTTACAAAAATCACTTTCCTTTTCTCAACATTAAGAGCCTGGAAAGTTCAGTGAGTAGAGTATCAAATCTTTCTCAACATCATGCTGCCCTTCTCAAAACGCTCCAATGTCAGGAACAAACAGGCATGCATGCATGCACACACGCGCATACACACACACGTAATGACGTTCCTGGAATAACCTCTTCTGTCCCTGACTTCTATTCCAATAAAATAAGAAGATCCAAGGACAGGTTGGGTGAATTACAGCTGAACAGCTGAACACATCATTTGTTGGAACAATCTAATATGCATTGTGCCAACTGCATTATATTTGTCATTTAAGTTGAGTGAGATGAAAAGTGAAAAACAATTGATTTAGTAGTTATACATACTCTCAATCCTTTTCAAAAGCTATTTGATGCTAAGAAAACTTAATCTACAATTCTACTCAACAATTCCTTTTTAGACATATTGGATATGCCATAAATTCTAATTTTTGCCTTTGAACAATGACTTCAAAGTCAAAATAACCAATGACTTCCTGAAAATAGCTACATCTTAAATTGCACTATGTCCTGAATTTCCAGAGTCATAGTGCTCCATAACTTTTTTTGTTTTATTCATCTTTTTAGTTCTGAGTTAAACATTTGGTCCTTGAATATTTTGAGGAGCACCTCCATTTATTCTTCTAACATAAAAGGATCCAATTTAGAATACAATCGGGTTCCCTACTATCAGCTGGGTCTGATTATGATCATGCTAGGAAAATTCAAGTCAGCAAGTCAAAACTTGTGGTAGGATTTTCCACTTAACAAATCAAGGAGGAAAAAAACCAATGTTTACTGAACACAGCCCAGGGGAGATTTGTACAAGGAGAAGAAATAATAGTATTCTCAGTTTTCTAGGGAGTTCATACCACAGGGTGGGAGCAGACATTTAAAAATTAACTTTCTCCAAACATCCTTTTATGGCTCATTTTGAAAATAATTCTGGTTACACATTATCCTGCAGTTTGGCTATTTTTTAAAATACTCTCCCTCTCCAAATTCATTCCAGTGGGAGCTGCCCATTGGCAGTGGAGGCCTGTGATTATCTCACTGTGTATAATTCATTTAGCTGCATAATGGCTTCTGCTAGTGCTGCCACAGCATAAAGAAAAACTGCCAACATTAGCATTCCAGGGTCATGCAACCTGCACCACTAGGCCTAGTCATTTAGAAGAGACCCCTCCAACAAGCTTTATCACACCCTGTGCTGCACCGAGGACGCCCTCCTACGGCTACCCAATGTCTCTGGAAGGCAGCTGCTAACACCTCTTCATTAGCAACTGGAGAGCAGTTAAACTGTGCAGTGACCTGACCCTCAACTGCTTTGCCACTCAGGGCAAGGTCTCTGAAAAGCAACATCAGAGATGCCTGGAGTTTGTTAGAAATGCAGAGTCTTGGGCTCTTCCTCAGATCTACTGAATCAAAATTTAAATTTTAACAGGATGCCCAGGTAATACACTGAAATTTATGGAATTTGATTTTACTGGACAGAAGCCAAGGATGCCAGAATTCTTCTCCAATGTTCACTGAGTTGTCGTATTAGTGCTGGTTTTTATAAACTCTGGATTTATATCTACATCTTGGCATTTGTCGTTTTTCTTCCTCATTTAAACTTTTCACATATCTGTCTTACCCACGGAAATATTAAGATCCTGTCCTATATTAAGGTCCTTCTGTGTAATATCTGGTTTTTACCCCGTCTTTAATTTAGTACCTTTCAGTGGCTTATAGGCAATCTAGAAAATATCACTTTTAACATGTTTTCTCCTATTAAATGGATGCAAATAATTAATTGTCTATGACCTCCCTACATTCTCGATACTGCTGTGGATAACTTTTGTTCAGCCTTCCCAACACCCCTTCCTACTTCCCTGCATCCCAACCCTCTAATATTTCTTAGGTAAAACACTGTTCTCCAATCTCTAGCTATATGTTTCAAATGTCCTTATGAGCCAGCTCCTAGATAGTCAAGTGAGAGCTTATATCACCTGGCCTCAGCTCAGGAGGCCCCTGCATTCCAAGCCAGGGCGGTGAGTGTCAGCCACAGCTCACTTGCTGGAATGACCAGAAGGAAGCAGGCTCTTCCTTCCACGGTTGCTAAACTAGGAAATGGAATCCTGGAGCTGCCAGTACACATCTCTGCCTCTTCCCAGGGAAAATCTGGCTGAGAATGAAGCCAACATAAAATAGAACAGCACTTCAAAATGTAGAAAGGTTTCAGGGGTTGTTGTTTGAGAACTTGGATCATCCTGCACAGTCTGCAGTGCTCTCCAGGCAAGGTGCAAACATGTCTGTGAGGGCAGGAATTCTCTAGATTCCCACAAAGAAGATCTCTGGTTAGAGGCACTCATGAGATGGCATGAATTCTACTTTTCCTGTGACTGGCCCAGGGCTTCCTGAAAGCCCCCTGTTGTGAATGTTTTTGGTGTTACATGGACTAGCCACCCTTGGTCAGTTCTACCAGCAATATAACCATTCTCCAAAGTCTTCAGTTTCCTTCCCAGAAAACCCCACTCCATACACTGGGTCTTAGGCAGATAAGGGATGTTGCATTGTAGCAAGTTTACTTAATTAGTACTTCTGTCAGTGTCTTCATACAACGGTATGGAAACTCCCAGAGAACAGGTAACCTATCACTTAATCTCCTGGTATATACCTGGTGCATGATGGATCACCCCCAAACAAACATACACAGCCCAGAGCATCTGTCATGGAGTCCTCTCAAGCCGGAGGGTGTTTCAAATATATCAGCAACTCAATCTGTGGACCTATGCCAAGTCTGCAACACCCACTAAAGCTCTTTCTAGTTTCAATTGAACATTCAGATTCACAAGAACCACCCTAGGCCACATTTAGCATCCACCTCTTAGATTAGAGAACAAAAACCAAAGTTTGCCAAGAGGACAGCTTTAGGTGTTCTGTTTCCATGGTAGTACTAACAGCTCAGGTACAAGGACACAAGACCCACATCACACAAGAACAGGATCCACCTGGCCTAAAATCTACTAACCCACAGCATCAGTAGTTTTCCAGTTCTCTGCAAAAGACATACCCAGGTATGAGTCATAATGCTTAGGAAAGCCCGAAGCTTTCCTATCCAGTATTTATAGTTCATTTATAACCCTTTCAAATCCAGATGCAATTGGTCAATCAAAGGTTACTTTCAGCACAAGCAATCCTGAAACATAGCTGACATTCTGTCATTGTCAAGTTACCAGAAGAACTGCGCAAGAGAGTTAACCAAAGGTCAAATTCTTATTCAAAAAGGAATGTGCTTTGTTAACCATTTATCCAAAAAGTTAACAAAGGTGGGAAATAACCTCAGAAAACATAAAGGGATCCTCACAGAGATTCTGTGTCCCATACTTCAGTTCTCTCCTAGAAAAGCAAGCTCATTTCATGGGTTCTCCAGCTGGGAAACTATATGTGGACCCTTCACCTGTTTTCCCTCACCATCAGGCAGGTTTAACCAAAAATTACAAATGACAAGATATATTTACATCAGTCCTTCTTATAAAGGATGAACTGAGGCCTAGATAAGGTTTGTGGGATTTTTTTTTTTTTGAAAAATCATGAAAACAGGTATCCATCTCTGGCATCTGTGCCAACTGGACCTAAATTGGCATGGTCAAGGCTGACAGCCACACAGATAGTGCAACAATCAGAAATTTCTTATAATTCTTCTGTGTGTGTATAAACATATACAGGCAGTGAGAAGAAACCTCCCAATTCTCAAGTTTCCCAACTTAGCAAGAAATTAAGCACAATATATATTTAGTTTCCTTGGAAACTTAGTGGCAGTGAGAGTGGTCATTTAGTTATCAAATTGTGGTAAACCTTGGGAGGAAATCTGAATTTTACAACATATGTTATAGTCACACCAAATACTACCAAGAAGCCACTTAAAAGCATAAGCACCATAATGATCACAAGCATAGGTACTATGATTGCTAAGTCATCAATATTACTCATGTTGCCAAAATATCTCCAAATTCCGCCATCATTGAGTCTCCAGTACCTAGAGTCACAAGACCTGTTATCTGAACTATAGTTGATATAGTCCACAGTCACAAAATTACTGAAATCTAAAACTACATAATGCTGTCGCAATGAAACATGTGCCAAACAGAATAGAAATTAGTTATTTTTGATGATAGTACAATATAACAAACTCAAAATAGACTTCAAACAGCAACCATTTATTATTGTCCATTACTCTATAAGCAGGTCAGGGAGTTCTTGTGTTCTAGCTAGAGGTTTGGCTGATCTCAGGCGTAACTGCTCATTAGCTATGATCAGTTGGTAAATTAGGAGCTGCTTGTTCTAGGATGTCCCCAATTGGAATGACCCAACTCTGCTACAAATGATCTGTCATCATCCTATAAGCTAGCTCAGGTTTGTTATGTTGAAGGATGAAGAATAGCACCATGAGCAGAAGCACAAGGGCCCTTGAGTTCCAGGCTTTAGAAGGTCCTATCCATGCCATTGCAGCCACTCCTCCAGTTAGTGTATGTGATAAAAAGAGCTCAGATTAGAAGTGGCTGGGGATGAAAAGACCCCACCTCTTAAAAGCACCTGCCACAAAATTCCACTGCAAAGGATATGTTTCCAAAGATGCCCAAAGAATTAAGGCAATTGTTGTAATCAATCTACTACAAATTGAAACACAGCACCACATATATTTTGAAATGAAAGTGACAGCAACAGTTAAAGTCACAAGAGCCATCAACTGCCACTGTCTTAACTAGTCACAAATATTTAACATTACAAGTTTGTCACCATCGTATGATTAATAACACCCAGAAAACAACATACATCTTGATATGCCCCTTCTTCAACTATGTAACCTCTCAAAGTACAATGTTACAGATTAAAACCTCTAAGACACAGAATCCCCTCTCATTGCATCCTTGTAAACAGGTCATGTAATGTCAGGTATCTCTGTTTCCCATTAAGCTGTGACCATGAGAAGAAATCGATACTCTATTTCAATCGCAGTTATTTTTTCTAACAAGAATATATTTTAATACCACATCTTGAAAAAGTGATTCCTCAGAGTAATAAAATATATGTAAGCGTTAACTTCTTATGTTCCTCTGAAAATTTAAAAATTGTAAGTATGATTTTTTTATAATGTCATTCTAATAGAGAAAGTGTCAACTTCCTTCCTGTGAAAAGGTAAATTTCTCTGGGGAATCTTCTATGACTACATTTCCAGAAAATAAACATACTACCTTGAAGGCATTTCCTAGGAAGGAGAAAATGGGCAAAGTTGAATAATGACTGGTCATTACTAAAAGAATCAGAAACTATTTATAAAACCCAAATTTGAAGTGAAATATATTAACTTAATGAAAAAGTAAATTTGGCAGCAACTCAAACTTAAGGAATTTTAGGAGATGGCTTTAGAAGAGCCACAAATCTCCACATATGAGCACTCAAAGACACTATTTTGCCCCTAGTCATAAATGGGCTCCTTGCGGAGGAAAGACATGAGGCTTATATGGAAGGACAGCAGCTCCAAATAGGCCAATAACCAAATATCCCCTTATCTGACAACTTGGGTCACTGAGAGCCAGTCCTACTGATATCTCCAAAGTCACCATCCAGGTGACACTATCAGAGGTAAATACAGACTGATGGGACTAAGATACTATTTCTCAGAAGCAAGTTCACATCCTCACAAGTCAAACAGAGAGCAGTGGAAGACGTTAGCATATTTTGCTTAACTTTAATTTGTTTGTCCAGCAATGCTGTCAATAATTACCCTAATAGCCCTTAAGTTTTCATTGTGTGGCATTTGCTGCTGCTTCTTGTGGGCAACAGGACTAGAACATGTATATTGTGGACCTTATATCAGGGAGTGGTCATTGAAACTATATTAGCAAAGGTCATTGAGGTGGGGGATTAATTTTTAAAAATTGTTTCCACAGATGTTATTTCAGGGCCATACTGGACTCAGAGAGCTAACCCACATGGTACAGCAGACCTCTCCTGTCTCACCCACTGTTCCCCTCAGCAGTGTATTTCAGTAGATCTGCCTGTTCTGCTCCCCACTCTCTCTGGTGAACCTCTCACCACCACCACCACCACCCCCACACCTCTGGCCTACACCCCAGCTCTTGTATGCATAAATAAATAAATCTTTTAAAAAATATATTCATTCAATAAATATTTACTGCATACCTACTTTTGTGCCAGGAATTGCTTTAGGCACTGTGGTTACTGCAGTGATAGAACAGACAAATTTCTGTTCAAATATATGATCAAGGCAATAAACCAGGAATTTTACCAAAAGAATTACAACTTGTGATAAATGCTTAAAAAAGAATGAACACAGAATAAGGTTGGAAAAATAGTAGGAAGGACAAGCTAGCCAACACTCTGTACCAGAAACAACTCTCTAGAAAGTGATGCTGAAGTTGAATTCCAAAGATCAAGAATGAGGCAGCATGCAACCAGAGGAAGAACAGAAACCAGTAATATGAGGTCTGAAAGCAGAAAAGGGAACCATTCTAGAACTTGTCAGAAAGCAAACGTGGCTGCAGCTTGCCAGTGGCTACACTAACAGGTCTGGTGAGAGAGAAAAATAAGAGGGACTCAGAAAGGAATGTGGGAGCCATACAACCCAGGATCTCATAAGCTATGGGAAAAACTGTCAGGTTTATTCTCAAACTGAAAAGAAGCCATTAAAAAGCTTTAAACTGGAGTGGCATGATCTCATTTGCATTCTTTCAAAGATTCATCTGGTTGCTGAGTGAAGAATAGATTATGCCTGTATTATCATATTTATTTAAATATTCTGATACATACCAGCATATCAACATAAAAGCCCCAGGGGGATATTAATTTGGGCAAAAGGCCCACAAATCACCTCGCCTCCATAAAAGAATAAATAATGCCTCAATGCATTGTCAAAAGCAACACACACCATACTTAATAATTTGTGTTAATTTTTAATTTGATGCTTGAGCTCCTCCTTGTGGCTGCACAGTTGCAAACTCCTAAGCAAAGCCAGTTTTCCTAATGACTAGCAGCAATCTTCTTTTTTTTTTTTAACCTATCTTTGATAATCAAAAAAGCAAAGCCTAAAATGTGGACTTGAAATTTAACTAGTACATTTGAAAAATCTAAGTTTCTTGTCTGCTATTCCAAATTAGTACTTGCATATGTATACTACACGGTATATTGTATAACATGGCTACATTCTCAATGAAACCTATTGTTTTTGTGACACTCTCGCCAAATTCTGGTACAAACTAGAGGAAGACATAAGGCATTTGCCTCCCCTCAAAAATAATTTCATCTAATAACAGTGTGCCTTCAACAAGTCTACAGCAACAGCACAGGAATAAGTCTTCATAGTCCATCATCAGTGTGAAAATGAGGGTGCCTGAGGGAAGAGAACTCTCATTAGCCCTGGAGAACTGGCATGTTTTACCTGAGGATGAAGTTTAATTTTCAGTATTGCTTTAATTTTCTGTATCTCATTTATTTGCCTACTTATCATTCCTAAGGTATTGCCAGAGTGTTTAGAATTTCCAAATGGAGGCAGTTGGGCTGGAGTATAATAAAGAACACTGGGTACTCTTTGGGGCCAGTTGGCCAGCAGTTACCATGGTAATGGCGCCATTCCCTGGACATGTGGGATTACCATGACAGATCCCGCTTGAAACCTACAAATGTCCTCAAAGCATGAATGACAGTGACTATTCAAGGTGGAAAAACACATTAAACATTCACTAATGCCATACTTCTTATACATGGTTGACACAGCCCACCGAACTATGGGTATGATTCCTATAGAAAAATGTGCTTAACTTCAAAGGCCTGCTTTGAAATAGCAATAAAACAAACTGCTGCAGATTCTATTCCTGGTCACTACTCAGGAGCGTGGTAGTAACCAAAACAAAAAGTGTAAGTGCCTACAGGTTCTCGTAAAGAAGTAATGATAATATTGGGGATTTGGCTTAGTATTTCATGACGCATTACTGCTTTGTGATGTATGAGATGCAGAACATTTCAGTCACAATCATTATATATCTTTGCTGTTACTGTCAAAGAGTAGTAATTCACTAAAAAAAAAATGGGAATCAACACTGTGTAGTTAGTTCACATAACAAATTCATAAAATACAAATACATTTGCAACTGCAATAAAATGAAACCATAGAACACTGAAATACTCAAGAGTTTAAATGAATGTGTTGTATCTAAAATGCATGATGACTTAACCTTATTGGAATGAAATTATGATACAAGTCACTTGCAGATGACTTGACTAGAAAGTCCGTTTAAATGCTCTGAAAAAATGACATACAAAATGAGATAAAAATTGAAAGGGGAGCTGTAACTATACTACCATGTGTAAAGTGTCATAGACATGATAGCATAGTTCAGATCAAGCAGGACCCTTCTGGTGTTAATCATGGCACTGGTTTCAAACTACTGCAATTTTTTTTATAACATTAAATATAAAGATCCAAGAATGTAAAGGTCCCAGAGAATCAAAAGTCAAAAGTTCTCTCTCTCTCTTTTTCTCTCTCTCTCCCCTCCCCTCCTCCCCCCCACCCCCCTGCCTCTCTGTCTCCACCACCTCCCCAACTCTGGTGCTCACTTTCTCCTGCTACAGAGACTCTGCTCTATGCAGAACAATTTGGGGGGGGTGGAAGGAATTGAGTATAGAGATTCCTAATTTGGGATGACAGAGTACAGGCAGCATTTCTTTCTCACAGTGTCCTGTATTAAGTCTCCAGAAAAGACCCCAAGATGTACAGCTTGGGGCACATACTCAATTCCCAAAGCCTGGGTGATGTCATATCCTTGGCCAGCCCCAGACCTTCTGTGGCTTAGGGTGGGGTGGAGCAGAGCAGAGGAAGAGAACACGATATTGTGACTTGGAGCACTACACACACAGAATACTCTAAGCATGGTGCTGTTGCCAGCTGAAGGGGATGAGGAGAGAAGAATAGCTGAGAAGAAGAGAAAAAAAAAGACTCCCACTACTGTGTCACTAGGTGAACTGATAGCCAGCTTTAGAAAACTGGTTATCTGATATAATCCCACAGAAAAGCCATAGGGCAGAGGGCGGGAAACAAAAGCGTAGGAGGAGTGATAGAAAGGCACTTTTACTTCAAATATGGAGAGAACTTTCTAACAGGCTGAAGACACCAGATGCAATAGGCTACTCCTCCAAAGTAGTGAGCTCCCGGAGATATTGCAAACAGAATATAAATTTCAGATGAATGGAAAGCGAATCCCAACAACATAACCTTAAATATTTAAATATTTATGATTCTGCAATTTATGATAGATGAAGTGGGATGAGATTTATCCTCAGAGACTTTGTTAGCTATTAGGCATTCTCACTCCTGGGGTTAACCATCTGGTAGAGGTCACCAACTAGTGGCTCATGAGTCATACCTGGCCCACCTAGTATTTTTCAAACATTTAAATTAATTGCCAGGACTTCAAACTACTATAAAATTCATATAAAATTTTGATTTTTACAGCTTCCCTTGAGAAAAATAGATATCTTAGCTGGAGCCAAGAGTGACTAATCCCTTAGCTTACAGCTCATGCTCTCTCAATTTCCAACTTACCTTACTTATTTACACTGCCTTTCTTTCTCTTACTTACACGTCCCATTGCAATCCCTGTGTAAGCCAAAGTTAACACTACTATCTACTCTGGTTACCATGGCTTTATCCTCTTTCTTCTTCAGACTGATCTAGACCCCATGTTGCACAATCAAAATTTTTTTACAATTATTGAAAAAACAATAATAAACACAATAACAACACATGTAGGGTAACATTATTGATGATTCACTCTATGCTAGCTATTCATTGTACTAAAATTATTATAAACTCAGAGGAAACAAGGCCTCCACTAAAGTAACAATTCCAGATCTCAATGTCTTAACACAGAAAAGCTGACTTCTTGTACACATTTCATACTAAATAGTGATTAGCAGGATTTGCTAATCTATACAGTTGCTCAGGTATCTAAATTCACCAAGCTTCCATCATACTATATTTTCTTTTTTTAATTTTCTCCAAATTTAGTGGACTTTTCCTATTTGATTTCAAATATTCCATAAACCAACATCCTCATCCACAGTTCTATTTTTTAGAATATATTCTGTTTTCCAGCTTTTCCCCAAAGAATGAAAAGTTCATGAGCTGTGATCGACTTCTCCAGTTGCAGCAGATGACAATATTTCCAATCATTTTGCCACTACAAAACATGGATTGCCATCCTTTTGACCTCTGAGATAACTATCTTTACTGTCTTTTGCCCAACCATTAACCCAATACTGAATTGTTTTTATTATAACAGCCTCTTACTTCATGGAAGTTCCATGTATTTACAATGCTCAGTGACTTGATATTGTGAAAGTATATTTCTCATTTATGTTGTCTATCTAATTCATAGTAGCAGGGGCTCTGCTCCACAGTCACTCAGGGACCCAAGCTGACTGAAGGTCTACCATTTTATAGTATGCCACCTGAAACATGCTACCTTCTCAGTAGGAAAAGGAAGAGATCAGTAAATTTAGACATTAAATTTTTAATGTCTCATTCCAGATGTAATACATAATACCTTCACATTTCATTGGCCAGAACTAGTCAGGTGCAAGGGCTGTTGTGAAATGTGTAAGAGCAAAGATAATGTTTGGTGAGCACCAATCTCTATTCATATTTTCATTCATAACACAATTCTTACACTTAAAGAAATTATACAAGGACAAGGCTAGTAAATTATACAAGGACAAGGAATTATACAAGGAATTATACAAGGACAAGGACAAGGAATTATACAAGGACAAGGCTAGTAAATAGAAGATGCAGGATTGACACTCCAAAATGGTAGGACTAGACGAAAGAACTGCAATCAGAACATACTATATATAGTGTATAGGTACTTCTAAATTTACTCATTTACCAAAAATGTATTTATTTGCCACAAGGAAATCCAAACTTCACCATATGGGATGATTTTTGTACAACGTACAAATTGTGTCTCACATAACGTATTAATGAGAATAAAATAGCACCACCAGAACCTCAGTATATTTACCAGTAATCAAAGAAAACGGATTATATTCCACGTATGAGTGAAACCATCTGATATTTTTCTTTTTTCTCTGACTTATTTCAGTGAGCATCATCCCTTCTAGCTTTATCCATATTGCTGTGAATAGCATGAGTTCATCTTTTTTGATTGCTGAATAGTATTCCACTAGATCCGAGGCAAACTATAGATCTGAGCAGGAAGGGTGTGGGGTTAAGAGGGGTCAAAACCGGGGAGGGAAGAGCACAAGGGACTATGGTGACAATGCACAGGTGAGGTGGTGATGGGAGACTATAGAGACTACATCTGAGAGAAGAAATCAAATATGTACCAAAATGAACAACAAAGTAAGAAAATAAAATAAATGCAATCACTTTCAGTCAAAAATAAATAAATTTAAAGAAATAAAGTGGGCTAGTAATTCCTAAAGCTGTATCTACCTTAGACATTTGAAATTCAATTCTAAGACCAACATGAAACTGAGTTAAAACTCAGTCATAGGCCTCCAACTGCTGCCTCAGTATCCACAGAATTGTGGCAGCTGGAGTGACATATCACGAGAAAGCTGATCAATATTATCAGTGCTTTTTTGTATCACTAGAAATCTATGAAATCCTTTCTTTCCCCTCTCATTTCTGGAATTAGGGCACTGAAATTACTCCCAAGTGGATCCCCTAAAGAAGAAAAGTTAAACTTCCATTGTTTCAACCCACTTTGAAGTTGAGCATAAGAAGAGAGAGCAAGAGATTTTTGTCTGCCAAGAAAAAATTAATTTTAATCATAGAAGAGTTTCATAACAACTTATAAAAAGAACAAGTAACTTTCCAATGACACCTTGAAAAATAAGTACAAGGCAGAAGTCAGAAAATATAACCCACCTACCAAATCCAGCCATACTCATCCATTTGCATATCGCCAGTGTTTCATTTCATCACTGACTTCCCAGGATGTCCTCTACTAACTCAGGGCAAGTCCTATAAGACAGAAATTTATGACTATTGGTACTCTATTAGCACAACAAGCAGAATGATTAAGGCCAGCTCCAAATCCTACTGAATTCTATTACTTTTACCTCATGCACCATTCTGCAGTAGTCTAAGCCACCTAGTAGGTTACTATAATAACCTGTCTGGACTCTTGCCTTATGATCTGTTCTCCACACTGTAGCCAGGAAGGCTCTTTTACAATGGAAGTTAGAGTCTGTTATTCTTCTGCTGAAATCCCTCCAAAGGTTCCCTGTCCACTCAAAATAAAATCTAAATCCTACAGATCCCACAGGATCTGGCCCCTGTTCATCCTGACTTCACTTACTATTCTCCTGCATGATCACACCTCCCAAAGATACCATCCTTCCTTCTGGTCTTCAAATACCCTAAGTCCACTGCTGCCTCAGAGCAGCTGCCCTTGCTGGTCCTCTGCCTGAAATTTCCATCGCTTAGAGAGCTATGTGGCCTTCTAGCTCACTTTCTGTAGGTCATTGCTCATATATCATCTTATCACTGATGTCTTAGACCACTTGCATATTTAAAAGCACCCTATTTCACTCTCTGTCTCCTTTCCTTTATTTTTTCCCTTTTCATTTAACAACTTCTGATATGCCAAGTTTGTTTATTAGTCATCTCCCAATAAAAAATAACCTCTGTAGCAGCAGGGGCTTGGTCTGCTGTTCACTGCTGTATCCTCAGTGCCTGAGAGAGTGATTGTCACATAGTAGGTGTTTAATAAATATTCATTTAATAAATTTACAAATATATTATTTACTAAGTGCTTAGGTCAATTCCTGATTCATAGTAGAAATTAAATAAATTGAAACTATTCTTTTTTTTTCAACTTTTACAAACTGTTTATTTTCCATTAACCTTATTTCCACTTTCTGTTCAAGTCTCTGGAAGAAAAGCTTAAGACCACTCAGTGGTTGTTCCCAGCAACTCAGTGGCTTGAGCAGTGGGAGCTGCAGATCAGTCTTCAGTGGCAGGCTGGGCGTTCCAGTCTTCAGTAGGGAACTGCTGGATAGGTACAGAGGGCACCTGCACGCCTTCAGACCAGTCTGCCACTTCAGGCTGAGTAGCAGGAAACTCAGGACCATTCACCCTGAAATTCCTCCTTAGTCACAGCCTTTTCAGCAGCAGCCTGCTCTTCCTTTTCAATCTCTTAAGGATCCCTGTAGAAGTAGAGATCAAGCATGACCTCCCAAGGGTGTTCACGGGAGATGGTGCCACGCATGTGCAGAACTTCCCGGGCCAGCATCCACCACATGAGACCCACTGAGTGAGCTCCCTTATTGTTGCAGGGGATGGCAATGTCCACATAGCGCAGAGGCAAGTCTGTGTTACACAGAGCAATGGTAGGCAGGTTAACATAAGATGCCTCTGTGAGAGGCTGGTGGTCAGCCCTGAGATTGGTAACCACCAAAAGTCTTGGCTCCCAGAAAGCTGCCTGGATCTGGTTAGTGAAGGTTCCAGGAGTGAAGCGGCCAGCAATAGGAGTGGCTCCAGTGGCAGCAGCAAACGTCAGCACAGCTCACTGGCCAGTGTTCCTGGACGATATGACACTGACACCAGCCGGATTTTCAATAGCAACAATGGCACGAGCTGCCAGCAGGAGCTTCTCCCAGGTTCTCTTCAAATTTATGATATAGAAGTCATCACTTTTCCTTTTGTAGATGTACTGTTCCATCTGGAAGTCAAGGTTGGTGCCACCTAAGTGGGTTCCTGCTGCAAGGAATTTGAGGACAACCTCCTCCTTCATTTGCAGGACATCAAGGGCTCCAGACATTGTGAAAGTTTCCCCTTTAAGTTACGATGGGAACCCAGAATGCCATATGGACCCCTCTCTGGGCAGCGCGGAAAGGCTGAAACTATTCTTATCTATGATGATCATCACTGCATTCTGACTACATATTCCTGCTTACTATGGGAAATTCATGTCCTTATTTGAAGAACAGAATTCACTTTGGGAGTGAAACCTTCAAAAACAACAGGAAGGATGAACAGCTCTCCATATGCATAACACCGGGGGAAAGACTCTAAAACAGGGGAGCAACTGGACAGTTCACCTTGGCTAAGTTTGAAGTCGGGGAATGTGAAACCTCCATTTTTGGTCCTTCTTTCAGGATTGCTTTGTGGAGCCATATTTTAAAATCACACGTTTTCTCCCAATTTTTCTTGGCCATCTCAAGGTCTGCTAGGCCCTACTTAATGCATACACATAATTTTTTGTTTATGTGGTAGTAGCCACAGCCAGCAGTTTGCATGACCAGTTTGTAAGCACGTATGAGATTCCCATTGGATGCCTAGAAATGCTTGAGGGATACCTCACAGGAATATAAAATTCTATGTGGATAAAGAGAGAAAGAGCCAGGAGAGCCAGCTTGTTCTTAATTAATATATTTCCACTAGTAAGAACAGGCAAAAGAAAGCTGGACAAAGGGTATGAGGAACGTGGCTTATATTTTAAGAATGATCCAAAAAAACACACCAACCAAAGAGGAAATCTACCAGGGACTCGAAAGACAGAAACTGAAGCAACATTTGCTGCAATGCTACCCAATAGTGGATGGCTGCAGATTGCAAACTAGATGAGCTATTTTGTTCTGTTAAAATAAGAAAACAAGCTGTGCTTTTCAAGCCAATTCTTTAAGCCAACCTTGAATCTCCTAAAAAGAATCACAAGCATGATGCTCTTCAAATGTCAGCCACGAGCATTCATGGACATACAGGCTTCATGTGTAGAAGTGAAGAGAGAGGACTCCACATCAGGAATTGGCTCTTCAGTCACACACATGCCCCTATATTTTTAAAAATAAAACAAGCCCACGCAAAATTTATTTCAAAGTCTTTGATCAGTCTAAAAATCAGGGGGGAAAATGAGTTGAAAGAAAGCAAAGTAACCCCACAAAGATAAATATCTGCCCCATAATTATGAGAATGCAAATCATCCAAGCAGCAGCTATTGGCACTGATTGTTATCTAGTCTACTAAATAGTGGCACAAGCCTCAAAATGCATGTTCCCTGCCTGCTGACCCTATTCCCATGACTTTCCACCCACAGAGTTCAGGGGAACATGATATTAGAAAAAGACATTACATTTTAACCTAGCAGGAAATATGGATTTGCACATAAAGGGAGGTAGGTGGTGAGAGCTCCCCCATTGTTTAGGCCGTGTCATCAAATCCTCTGTGACTGTTGTGCTTGAGAAATTTAGACTATTCTGTTTCTGAAAAAATTAAGAACGCAGTCAACCTTGTCACTTTTTCATTGTCATGCAACTAAATTTTGCATGCAATATGTATCAGTTTATGTTGTTTTTAAAAAAAAAAATTCCGGGGCCACACTGGTGGTGCAACGGGTTAATCACAGTGCTTTGAAATTGTCCGCAGCCTCTGCAGCACTGGTTCAATCCCAGGCCGGCCAGGGAGAAACCACATGGCATGGTAGGCCTCTCCTGTTGCACCTGCTGCTCCCCTCAGCAGTGCTTTTGGTCTGTCTGCCTATTCTGTTCCCCACTCTGTCTCTGGTGAATCCTCTCACCACCTGCACCTCTGGCCTGTACCCCAGCTATTGTATAAATAAAAAATAAATCTAAAAAAAAAAATTTTCCGGAGATCAGCATTTCTTATGCTGTTTTGTTATTGAATTCTTAACTCTCTGAGCAATGTCGAATTTCCTGAGTATTCTTTGAGACTCCATAATTAAGCTGATTAGGTCTTGAAGGATATATAGGTGAAATCTTAGCGGGAAGTTTAATGCTCATTTATCTCACCTATCCACAGAGCCCAGAGATAATAGATCCATGCTGAGTCCACCTTAAATTAACCTGCACAGTCTGATCTCCAGCTCTTCTTCTTCACCACCACCCCATTTTGAGTCTTTGTTTTTATGACCATGCCTATGTATTTTTAAAACATTTTCATTTCATTAAACATAAAAGGGAGAGGTTTTTATATATGTACTATAAAGTATTTTTAACATTCTGAAAGGTTCTTTCATACCCCCTCTAGTCAATACTTTCCCCTCAAAGACAACCACTGTTCAGAATTTAATCACCTTAACTTTTGCTTATGCATGAGCTTCTATAAATGGAATAATATAGTATATGGTCTGTATACTGTTGCTTCTTTCATGCATCATTATGAGTGTAAAATTCATCTGTGTTGTTGCATATAGCAATATTCCCCTGTCGTTTATATTACATCTTATGAATATAAACAGTTTATTTGGAGACATTCTACTGCTACAGATCCATTCTATTGTTGATGGTGCCCTTGGACTTTTTTTCTCCTCCCCAGATGTCTTATCTACACCAAAGAAGAGTAAGATCCTTCTTACTGATCAGAGAGTTTAAATAATCTTTCAAAGCTGTCACAGATGCTAAGTGATAGAACTAAAATTTCAGCCAATATAAACTCATTCCAAAGTCCATTGCCCTAATCATTGCACTAAGCAACAGAATAAGGAGAATCTGTTTTTTAAAAATGCATTTGCCACCTCTGATGCTAAATATCTTAAAATAATTTTAAATACTAATGTTTACTAAGGATTTTAACAACACTATACTGATAAATTAATATATGAACATTCTAGATATTTTCTTCCTTATCCCTTATACTCATTAAGGAATCTAGTTCTCCCACATCTCCCTAGTCTCTGAAAAATGTCCATGAAGTGAGATCTGATGATTTGCACTTTTACCATTAGATCCCTAGAAACATTTATCTATCGCCACCACTGTAATCAAAGATGTGTCAAAACATCAAAGCTGCAGGGCCTCCTCTGGTGGTGCAGCGGTTGAGCTCTGCGCTGTGAAGCTCTCTACAGCCTCTGCAGCGCTGGTTCAATCCCAGTCAGCCGGCGAGGGTCCGACTTGGCGTAGCCGACCTCTCCTGTCTCTCCCACTGCTCCCCTCAGCAGTGTATTCGTCAATCTGCCTGTTCTCTTCCCCGCTCTGTCTCTGGTGAATCCTCTCACCCTCCCACACATCTGGCTTGTGCCCCCGTTCTTGTGTAAATGAATAAATCAATCTTTAAAAAAAAAAGCCAAAGCTGTAAACAAGGTTGACTTTATCATTTGTTCAAAATATATAAAAATATATACAGAGTCATTGCAATGACTTGTGATTATAAACTTTTCTTGAAGACAAATAAATTAATAATAGGCACACTAACTATCCAGATTAAAACATCATTGTGAGATCTCCAATGTCTGTTACTATAGAGGCAAACACTACCCTACATTTTATTTTAAAACATCGAATTCAGAATCATAAATTTTTTATAAAATTTTCCTTTGGTTTCATTTTATTTATTTTTTTAAGATTTATTTATTTATGCATACAAGAACTGGAGTGCAAGCCAGAGGTGTGGGGGGTGAGAAGATTCACCAGAGAGAGATGGGAGCAGAAGAGGCAGATCTACCAAAACACACTGCTGATGAGAGCAGCGGGTGAGGCAGGAGAGGTCTGCTGCACCATGTGGGTTGCTCCCTGGCCTGCCAGGGGATCGAATTCATGCTGCAATGGCTGGATATCTTGACAGTGCCGTCTTTAAACCCTGCACCACCAGGGAGGCCCTGGTTTCATTTTAAAGGCATTCTATGAAATTATATACCATTTAGATTGAGAAGAGATGCCTGCAAAAATGTGCTCTAACAGCCTCAAGTTAAAGATGGAAAAGCTAGTTCCACGAAGCTTACTATGTGTCCAGCGTCCACCAGTGAGTGAGTGGGTGATGAAGCCTGGAGAATGTCTGGCCCTGGCCTCTGACTTCCAGCACAGTGATATTTTACCATCCCTGTGTGAGAATATTAAGATTCTCTCTCTCCAGTAATGACAATTTAGAAACTAAGTCTACAGTTACCCACATAGCCCGATAGACAGGACATATAGTGGTCTATATAAACAATTTCCATGTATTCAAGTGTTGAGTAAACACTTCCAGATCCTGTTCAAATGAGGCTGCATTGCCTCCCTCAGAGAGAATGAGTCATTCTGTCATGGTGCTGCCAGAGTGTTATGCTCATTTCTCAACCATAATAGTCATCATATTGATTCACTTTATCCATGCAAACTTCTGTCTCCTCTACAGAAGTGTGAGAAAAGATGGTGCTGAAATCCACCTTGCATAAAATATGCATTCATTAGAGTTTTTATATAGGAATAGATGGTGGATTTAATCAATTAGAGCCTAACTTGTCCACCCCTTGAGCTCAGAGAAACGGACAATTGCTTTATTGGCATCATGTAAAAATATCTTGGTAAAAGTCAGTCATATGTAAAGCAGACATTTGAAGAGATTATTTTGGGAGGGAAAAAGAAAGAGCTTGTATCAGTCTGAAAAATCTGTATCAGATTGTATCAGTTAGGAAACCAGGAGATAGAAACCATACAATAATTAAACAGACATTTAATATAAAGAATTATGAAATCCTTAGAGAAGAATATAAAGATATAAAGAGAACTCTAAAGAATGCCTCAGACAAGGGAGAATGCTCAAGGAAGTACAGACTTGGAAGGGGGATCCCCAACCCAAGTTTGAAGTTCAGCTATTAAGAAAGTGTGTTTTCAGTTCACAAGATGAAGAAGTTGTTGGGTTTCCTGGGCCAGGAAAAGGCCAGAGTTATTGATCAAGCAGCAATAACCCTCCTAAATGAGCTACAGATAAGCTATGGCTTGTGAGTGTGCTGTAGAGGGTACCAAGTGCCCGGTGCCACTATAGGTAAAAGATCTAGAGTACATGGTGATCACACCAGTAGAGCCAAAGGAAGCAAATTGGGAACAACCAGTCAAACTGGTGGGAAGGAATACAGAGGGAGGCAGGATGCCACTGTGTGCACAAGGCCTAAAGCATGCAATTCCCATGGCTGGAGGGTCAGAGCAAAATGGCCACTGGGCCCAAGCTAGGACTGCGATATGGCTAAGGGACTGCCCACTCCATTGCACAACAGCGACAGATGTCCCCCCACTTTCCACCCCATACAGTCACCCAAGAGTGATGGCAACAGAAACAGAAAGCAGCAGCCAGACAGAGGAAGAGAGCCCTGTGCTCCAGCAATGTCCTCCAGCGCCCTCTATTGACAAAGCTTAACATTGCCCCACTGAAAAGAAAAGGCTGAATAAGTCTGGTCCATTTTCACAGACCAAATACTAAAGGACTAATCTGGACCAGAGAGACAAGAAACCATTATCTGGCACAGGGATACAATACTCAGGATATACAAGACATTTGGGCCCAAGGTACAGCAGCCTATAGCTCTGGATTTCCTCATCTGCAAATTAAGGAGAGTAATAGTGGTGTAAATGAAAAGTAAGAAAACATGTACAGAGCAGATCCTCCAATGACATCATTATAACATTGAAGAGAAAGAGAAAAACAAAGCCATACCCCAGGGTCACTGTGTGAGCTTGCACATTTTCCCGGTATCTGTGTGGCTTTACTCCCACGTCCCAACAACGTGTACATCACGTCTGAGTGAGGAAGAGCATCCTGCATCTTATCCAGGGTTGGTTCCTAGTTGAGCTGCTGAGATAGGCTCTAGTCCCTCATGACCCTAAACTTGGATAAGTAGATTGGAAAATGAAGGAATGAATACAAATTATTGTTTGCTATTAGAAGCGTTTCGGGCCTTTCTTTAGAAGTGTGATGTTTGTGACCACAAATACGCTGTAGCAACTGAACTCTCATTTATATCAACTAGCCTATGGAAAAATTGGTTTGTTACACGTCATTTCCCTTAAAGTCAAAGTTTCTGATAACCTCTGGACCACAATAGACTTACTTTACTTAAAGCAATGACAACATATGTGGTGATCAGAGAACAGCACCTGGTACGTAATTTAATAATTTAAAAAAAAAGTTTGCAATCATTTTCATTACTTGGAAAAGGAGCACTATACCAAGAAGGTCCCAGTTCCTGCAGCTCACAGACTAGGCATAGAAATTGCTTCTGCACAGCCTTAGGGTCTCTACACTTAAGTAGCCCGCTCCTGCCTTTTTTTTTTTTTTTTTTTTTAATGAAACGGTTTCTTTTCCAAGGGTCTTATTTCCAGTTTCTGCGAAAGAGCCTGTGGAAGACCTACTTTAGACCACTGGGGAGTCGTTCCTACCCATTCAGAAGCCTGAGCGGTGGGGGTGGGAGCTGCACACCAGGCCTCAGGGGCGGGCGAGCATCCAGCTTCAGTTGGAGGCAGCTGATCTGGCCAACAAGGCACCCGCACAATTTCAGTAGCAGTAAACTCAGGAACTGGCGTGGGGTGCCCTGAAGTGCCTCCTTGCTCACAGCATCTTCAGCAGTGCCCAATCAGCTCAGAATCTCTGTGGAAGTGGAGCTCAAGGTGACCTCCGTCAAGTACTGATGGGAGAGGGGCCGCACATGGGCAAAACTTCCAGGCGCACCCACCGCCAGAGACCCAATATGCATGAGCTCCCTGGGGGCAGGGATGGCGATGTCCACATAATGCAGAGGGGAGTCTGTGTTACACGAGCCATGGTGTAAAGGCAGGATGGGCACAGAGCAGGTTTCTATGATCTGGCAGACAGGTAAAGAAGAGTCCTGGACCTCGGTGGCTTTCTCAAGCTTTTATTGAGCTTTTACATGTTATGCAGCAACCAGGTATTCAGTAGGCAGGGGTGTGTGTGTTTTGGGGGGAGGGTGGGAAGGTCAGGAGGCCAAAAGGCCCCCAGGCCCCCAATCCCCCAGCAAGTCTTCACCCTGGGCTTCTGGGCCTTCTTTCTCTCCATCTCTCTCCTGATGCTTTCTTGCCTCTGCTTCTCTTGGTGACTCTCTCAATACTCCAGCCATGGCCCTCAGAAGTAAACAACACTACTTATAACAATGTAACAAATGCAGGTGCCCCATCAGTCAGAGCAATCCTAATAGCAGGAGGGCAAAAAAACCTGAAAATCATTTATCCTGCAGGTGGTCAGCAGGTTAACATAAAAATCTCTCTGAGAGGCTAGTAGTAACGCCCTGGGGTCAGTTACCTCCAGAAGTCTTGTTCCTGGAAGGTTTCTGGATCAGGCTAGCAAAGATTCCAGGAGTAAAGGAGTAGCTCCAGAAGCCACAAGTTCTTACTGATAGAGATGTGGGCATCTGTTGAGTATTGCACAGCTTCTCAAACTGGAATCAGACTGGACACAATCACTCTCTCATCCCTCTTTTCCATGTCGCTTTTCCTGCAGTAATTGCTACTTATCACAGCAACTGTCAAAAACGGAGTTTTGAAAATATATGACACCATTGAGAGGAATGTAGTAGAATCTTATTGAAGAAACTGTGTAGTATCTTGAGCTAGTAGTGTATGTGGTATGCTATAAATATTGAATATGGCTGTACGTGCCCTCAAAAACTGAAAATTTTCTGAGGCACCCTAAAGTACCTTGATTTAGCTTGAGAGTTACCGATTCATACCCTTTACAAAGTACTAACAGTGACCAAAGGCAAAGTAAGAACTCTCAAAGCAAATGGAAGTTTTGAAGAAATACAAACAATATAACAAAATTTCCCTTAGGTATTGAAGAAACAGGTTATTCTCTGGCGTGCTAGAATGAAACCATATCTTTCTTAAATTAATATTAATATTGGGATTCTTATAATACTATGATCTTTTGAAAGAACATTAGCTTCTTAATGTTTTCTCAGTAACCACACATCACTTTCCTATCAGAAAGAAGACTTAGCATGTAATTTTTATCGTTCTTTTATTTTCTTACATTCACCTTCTATTTCCTTGACATTCAATTTCAAATTAAACATAAAGAACAATTCTGAACATTCAAGCTTCACCAAAAAAGGGGGAACCTTGATTGATTCAAAGTTTTACTTTATGTACCTACAATTTCCCAGTAGTCCTATTTCTCAATCAGAATTTGAATAATCTTTACAACTTGTATTCCCCCAAACTCAGATTTAATGACTCAGTGGGTTCAGAAAGAGAAATAACAGCTGCAGCTCATCCCACTGTGCTATTCAGTAATGACAATGTTATACCACATTAGCAATTGTGACATTAATAAAAAGAAGCCCATAGGATTAACCAAAGACAGCTGACTTTAGTCAAATGTAGGTCAGGCTTTGTTTGCTCAGAAGCTGGTAATAAATTCCCAGGTAAGTGCTCTCATGTGTCACACATATATGTCAGGAGCATAATTTCAGCCCCACTAAATGATTCACATTTTTAAGTTTCTGTAAGTCATTTTTGAATTATTGTTAAGCATTTAATTCCACTGCCAGGCCTATAGGCTCCTTAAAATTATTAACTTATGTGACATTACAGCATGTTTTTCCTTTAGGCACCATTTAAGAATACCTTGGAGGATTTCATGTTCACCTTCCAGATACTGAAGTTCTTGCTAGAAGAGGCTCAGGGGTCACCCCTAATTTATAGCATAATTATGGGGAAAATGGTGTTGATGGCTAAGCTAGCCATCTGTAATCGCAAAGTCCTCATTGCCACAGGAAATGTCATTGTAAACTTAAAGTGAATATTGCATTCGTAATCAAATCTTGTGGTAGACTTTACACAAACAAGACCAGAGCCACACAATCCTGAAGTATATTTTAAAAGTATAAACACTTTGCAAAACAGTTTAGCAGTTTCTTAAAATGATTAGACACACACCTACCATATATCATTGCACCCTTAGGTATTTGTCTAAGAAATGAAACCATATGTCCACAAAAAGGCCTGCACAAAAATGTTCATAGCAGCTCTATTCATAATAGGCCAAAACTGGAAACAACCCAAAACAGCCAGCCAATGAGTGTACAAGCAGTGGCATATTCTCACCCTGGAAACTCTCGGCAATAAAAAGGAAGATCTATGCAAAACTCTATGTGAAAGAACATTATATCCAAAGCAGCACATGTTGTATGATTCCATTTATGTGAAATTCTAGAGCAGTCAAAAGTAATTTATGGTGGTAAATAGGGAATGGTGCCGGGATTGTGTGAAAGGAGCACTTTCTGGGTGATGAGAAGTTCTGGATCACCCCTTTGTGAGTGTATTTGTGAAACTCATCAAACTGCACACTTAAGATCTGTTTGTAAATTATACCTCAATGAATAAAATATATATGAGTATTATGTAAGCACCTCAATTGTATACTTACACTTTATTATCAAATGCCTTTATTAAATATGTATGTGACTGTAATGGGGTCTTTTAGATAACAGCTAAGAGAAACATCACCTGAAAGACTTCTAACAACCCAGTATTACCCACATGAGGATGATGAAAAACATTTAATAAGTTAAATTGTTTCTATTGATTTACATTTTAATTGCTTCTACATGCAAATGGTATAACTTGAGATATCTGTGTTTATAAATTTGAATAATATTAGCTGTTATAGATGCAATTAAGTTCTTAAAGCTAGTTTATATTAATGTGGAGGTGGAGTTGTAAGGCGAAATAAAAACATAATGAGGGGCCTCCCTGGTGGTGCAAGGGGTTAAGCATCAGCACTATGTAACAATCCGCAGCTACTACAGCAGGAGTTGATCCCCCCCACAGGGAGTTACCCACAGTGCACGGCAGACCTTTCCTGTCGCACCCGCTGCTCCCCTCAGCTCCTCTCACCACCCACACCTCCGGCCTGTACCCTAGTTCTTGTATGCGTAAATAAATAAATCTTTAAAAAAAAAAAACATAATGAGGGCCTCCCTGGTGGTGCAGCAGGTTGAGCCCAGCGCTGTGGACTTGTCCACAGCCTCTGCAGCGCAAGTTCAATTCCCGGCCAGCCAGGGAGATACCCACCTGGCGCAGCAGACCTCTCCTGTCTCGCCTGCTGCTCCCCTCAGCAGTGTGTTTCAGTCAGTCTGCTTGTTCTGCTCCCCACTCTGTCTCTGATGAGTTCTCTCACCCTCCCGCTCCTCTGGCCTGTATAAATAAAAATAAATAAAAATAAATCTTTAAAAAAACCCATAATGATACCAAATTCATTTGACTTTCTAATACTAAGCAGTCTGTCCACTCTTGCACCGAATCTCATAAGCACTTTTCCCTAATCTCCCATCATATCTCTGCACTGAGGCAGCTGGATGCCTCTCCCATTCCTTCCCTGGGCTTTTCTTATGCCGACGGATCACAGGTAGATTAAATGATTCTTAGGCTTCACCTGAGTTTTATTTGGTTTTGTCCCTACCACATGATGTCCAAATACATCCTACTTTTCAAGACCCACTTTACCTACATCTCTTCATCAAGGTAATTCCTCATTTTCCTCACCTAAAATAATCTTTTCTCTTATAAACATTCATCATATTGTATGACCATTTCTCTCAATATAATCACCACTGTCTATCTTATACTGTGAAATTATTTGGACTCTAGTTCTAGAGAGAACACAGAGCTTCAAAACTTAGCTCCCTGGCTGTCAAATTTTAGGCAAGTTACTTCATCTTTTTGTGCTTCTCTTCCTTTATCTGTCAAAAAGCAAAATAAAATAGCCCCTCTCATGTAAGTGAAAAACTAGGTAATGTACAGAAAGTGTCTAGTCTAACACACCTTGTAAGAACTCAATATTTACCAAACCTGCTAGCTAAAAGAAAATTTCTTTAAATTTATTTAATAGAAAATGATGAACTCTATTCTAAGAATTAAGATAACTTATAAATGGAAGATTTTTGAGAACTATGAAGATATATTAGAAGGCTGGAGGTGGGTAACTTTTGTGGCAATTTTCAAAACGTGCTGTTAGGTTTTAAAACTTCACAATGGTGAGATTAATTCTCGGCAGGAAGAGTCTGGTACTGAAGAGAAATAAAACACAAGGCCATACTAAGACCCATACATGGATATTCAAAGTCGCTTTGTTCCTAAAAGCCAAAAAACTAGAAACAAATATCCATCAGCAGAGAAGTGGATAAACAAAATGTGCTATATGCCTACAACAGAACACAGCTTGGCAATAAAAAGAAACACTAATAGACTTGCCATGTGGATGGATCGCATAATCAATATATTGAGGAACAGAAACCAAACACAAAAGGAACAGACTGTACTATTCCACTTATATGGAATTCTAAAAAGTACAAATAATCTATCATGACAGAAAGAAGATTGGTAATTGACTGAAGAGACTGAGAATGGCAAAAAGGAGCCTGTCTAAAGAAGGACAAGACGCCCTGGAAGCAGTGAAAGTGCTCTATGTCTCAGTTATGCTGCTGAGTTCAAGGGTGTCAGCTAATGGTGTCAAAATTCATCAACTTACACACTATAAATGGGTGTCACTTATTGTACATAAACAACAGCTCGATCAAACTAATTTTGGGGAAATAATTATAATGTGAAAAGATTTCTTAAGTCAGTAAGAACCAAAAAAAAATAGGAGGGAGGACTGATTGGGACAAAATATATTTTCACAACAAAAATGTCATATTTATAGAAAAGTTTTTCCTTCTTCAACAAGAATAATTAGCAGCGTAATCTGGGAAATATGGTAGATCAGAGTGTCTTGACTTCAGCAAGATACTTGAAGAGATTTTTCATAAAATAATATTGGATGAAATGAAGTGAATTGGGTGCTAGGACAATTGCAGAGTGACGATTCCTGTGTCATCCTAGAATATTTTCAGTCGCAGATTATAAGGTTCTATATTCAGTCTGTTTAATGGTTTTATCAAGTATTTGTCTAAACATTTAATGCCACAGCCATCAACTTCACTTTAACTGAATGTTGTTATGTTACACACAGGATGAGGATTTTCACCTAGAGCTACTGTTCTAGCCAAGTAAGATAATTTAGATGTTCATCTTATGTCTGCCAATAAGTTCTATTCCCTTTTCTCCCAGCTAATCTCTCATTTCACATGTGACTTTACACGAGTTGTACCTGTTCTTTAACAGTGGATCTTGTCACACATGTCCCAGGATGGATTGTTTTTGAGACCTCTGACACAGAGTATAAACTGCCCCCTCAATTGACAGCTCTTGGTGGCCAAGGTTTTCTTTAAGCACATTTTCTAACACCTACATATAGAAAGAATATCTTGCTTTCCAAGGCAGAGAAATTCTGAGTTCCTCCTAGGAAGTGGCTTATAATTTTTTTAACTTTGACCCAACTTTGCTCCTCCTTTAACTTTGACATTTTACATCACTACTTAGTACACAGAACATGGGTAAAACAATATTTATGGGGCCTCCCCGGTGGCGCAGCGGTTGAGTGCCGGGTTGCGAAGCTGCCCGCAGCCTCTGCAGCGCTGGTTCGATCCCCTGCTGCTCCCCGGCCACCTGAGGAGGGTCCCACATGGCGCGCAGACCTCTCCTGCCGCCCGCTGCTCCCCCCAGCAGTGTACTTCGGTCCTTCTGCCTGCTCTTCTCCCCGCTCTGGCTCTGGTGAGTTCTCTCACCCTCCCGCGCTTCTGACTGTACCCAGTGCTTGTATAAACAAATAAATAAATAAAATAAATCTTAAAAAAAAAACATATTTATGGAACTAGGTGCCATGCGCTGATATTTTCTTTTCTATTTTTTAAGCCACTAGTCAGAACCCACTAATTTGATTTTATGACACTCTAACACCTGGGGACTGATGGTCTGAGAAGCACTGCTTAAGAAGTAATAATCTAAATCCCTGCTATGAGTGAGACCATCCAGTATTTTTCTTTTTCTTTCTGACTTATTTCACTGAGCATGATCCCTTCTAGCTCCATGTTGCTGCAAACTGTATGTGTTTATCTTTTTTGATTGCTGAGTAATAGTCCATTGTGTATATGTACCACATCTTCTTGAAATAAGAGACCAGGAAAAAGACTAATCAATACAAAGTAAAAATCAAAATCAACAAGCAACTATAAACCAGAGACACACTACGGGGGGTGGGGGGAGGGGTGGGGAAAGGAAGGACTAGAGTCAAAATAAGGGGGGGGGGGTGCAATTGTATGGGGAATATAACCAAAATAAAAATGCATACATTGTGCAAAGATGAAAAAAGATGTAAGAATTATATAAAATAAAATATTTAAATTTAAAAAAAGAAGTAATAATCAATTAATATTTACAATGAAATATAGTATTTGGGAAGATCCCACAACTGTTTTATCAGTATTAAATGCAAAAAACAAATTCCCCCAAAATCTATAAATAATGTAGCCATTTTCCAAGAATGAAACTAAAAAGCTTAATATATAATGAATGAGATTAATTCATGAAAATGTAGAGCTGCAGAGTTTTGAAAATACTAAAGTCCAGTCAAGGTATCGAGGATGTAGAGTGTGACAGAAGTGCCACTGGATTATCATTCTAATAAAAAAATTGAAACCTGACAATTTTATTTTGTCTTATCTGAAGAAATCCTGTGGATAGTGGGACCTAGTTGAATTGGGGTCTTATGAGTGGGAAATCAAAGTACAAGGACCTCTTAGTCTCCTATTCAGGGCGCCTGAACAGAAATATCCAATCTGCTTGATAGCTCAGGGACAAGAAATAAGTAGAGCTTCAGATTCATGGTTCAATGACACTTATCCCCTTGCTCTTCATTTGATTCCATTATGCAACTAGTGATTTAAACATTGGTTTCCCAAACATGTTTTCCTAAAGAGGTAAGAACACCCACCCAGCTGCTATAAAATTTTCACCTGCTTGCCAGTTATATTTTTCACAGTAAATTAGTAAGTCAGATCTTGATTAATATACATAAGTCTTGTGGGTTTAGTTATATGATCATTTCAGCAATGAATGAAATACCAAGGTTGTGCAAAGCAGACCTAGAACATAGCAGCCCTGCTGGGTGATGGCACTGAAGAGAGAGCAACAGCCCGGGCAGCCAGCCAACCTGTCTCAAAAAATCCCTCTCTCAACTCTATCACTCTACCTATAACAAGCTATTCAGAGGTTGATGAATGACAAACCAAATGAAAATGTATTGATTTGATAGAGAAAAGCTTCAATTTAACATTGTGTTAGCCAGCTAAAGTGAAGGAATATAACTAAGACTGTCAAATTTGCTGTTGCACACCAGCTCTGTGTGTGGTCCAAACTTCCACAGACTAAAATTAATATTTTTAAAAGAAGACAACATAATTTGTGTCATATAGCCTGGTGGGCCATTTCATACTTTAGCATTTCAAATCAACTGCTAGGTCTGGCTTCATTTACACATTCCACACACATTTCATAAACACCCAGGCACAGGGGTCACAAAAGAGATAAGGGCTCTACCCTCAAGGAGCTCAAAGACTGGAACCGAAGGATAAATAATTATAAATCAGTGTGAGCAATTATAGTTTATGCAATATACAGTCGTGGCATCAACGAGGTTCCACTCAGTTTGAGGAAGGGAAGGGAAAGCAATTTTCAATAAAGAGACAATTGAGGAGGTTTGCAAGGGAAAACCAGAGATCAAGAAGCAGGCCAGTGGAGATTCTAGGAAGAGAAAACATGCATAGGAGTTTGGACTGGCTTGGTCACAGGGGCTCCTAGGAACTTAAAGAATACACTGTTGTTGTAGATTTGCTTTATTTCTAAAGAAAAGACTATCTTGATCCAACTTGCACTTTTTATATGAAACTTGCACTTTTTATATGAATCTGTAGAGGGACTGGAGCATGAACAGCAGGGGTGGGAATTCTAGAGACAAGGTCGAGTATGATTACTATCTCCAACACTGGATTTGTCAGGAGGTGCTTATAAACTGATCATTGGAGTGGTGGTTTGGTTTGGTTTCTTCATACGAATATGGAATGAAAGTTAACATGAACCTCTGTCACAAGAAATACTGGGGATTTTCATGATGATCTGTGTTATTTATTTTTCCAAAGACATCTAAAATGATAGGGGAAGGATTTTATTAAGAAAACATTAAGTTCTGTGTATGGAATTAGATAATGATCTGGTTTCATGTTCCTGCACGTGACTTTCAAGTTTCCAAACACCATTTGTTAAAGTGGCTTTCCTTTCTCCGATGTATGGCTGTGGCTCTTGTCAAAGAATAACTGTCCATATTTGTGTGGGTTTAATTCTGGGCTCTATTCCATTTGATCAGTGTTTCTGTTTTTTTTCCAATACCATTCAGTTTTGATCACTATTACTGTATGATGAAGTTTAAAGTCAGGGAATGTGATATCACCATTTTGCTTCTTTCTCTCAAGATCACTTTATTATTAGGGGTCTTTTGTGGTCCCAAACAAATTTTATAGTTGTATGTTCTATTTCCTTGAAGAATGTCATTAGGACTTTAATAGGTATTGTATTGAATCTATAAATTGCTTGTAGGCAATAAGGTCATTCGTCCAACCCATTATTAGGAGGATGTTTCCATTTCTTTGTGTTTCTATTTATTTTCTACAATATATAGTTTTATAGTTTTCTTTGTACTGCTTTCACTTCCTTTGTTAAGCTTATTGCCAGGTATTTCAATCTTTCAGTTCAGTTTTAAATGAGATTGTTTTCTTAATTTCTCTTTTTGTCTGATTGTTTGCATCTAGAAATGCAACAGATTTTTGAGGATTGATTTTATATCTTGCCACTTAATCATATTCATTTATTATTTCTAGTAGCTTTACGGTACCCTCTTAGATTTTCCTATATGTGAAAAGTGATAGTTTCGCTTCTTCTTTTCCCAATTCTAATTCCTTTTACATGTTTTTCCTGCCTGATGGCTCTGCTTGAAACTTTCAATACTATGTTGAACAGTATTGAGTAGGATGTTTGATTTGGGCTTGTCATGAAATGCGTTCCTTTTATTCCCAGTCTATTGACTTTGATATGAGATCTGAAGCTATAAAATACTTAAAGGAAAGCAAAGGCGGTATGCTTCTGGACATCAACCACATAGTTGTATTTGGGGACAAGTCTGGAAAAGAAAGAAAAGCAAAGCAAAAAAAAAAAAATGGGGCTATATCATATTAAAAAGCTTTTGCTCAAAAGAAACTGAAACAAAAACAAAGAGGCAGTTTACGGACTAGAAGAAGATTTTGCACATCATACATCTGACAAGGACTTAATTCCCAAAATACATAACACAACAACAAAAAACAACCCAGTCAAAAATGGGCAAAACACCTAAGTAGATACCTTTCAAAGACATGCAGATGACCTACTAGCACCTGAGAAAAATGCTCAACATCACTCATTATAAAGGAAATGCAAACCAAAACCAAAATGAGATATCACCTCACCCTGTGAGACTAGTATATATCAAAAAGAATGGAAACAACAAAATATCGGTGAGGATGTGGGAAAAAAAGAATTCATTCACTTACAGGTGGGAAGGTAATTTCTGCAGCCTCAATGGAAAATGGTACGGCAATTCCTCGAAAAAGTAAAAATGAAGTACCATAAGATCCAGCATTACCACTGCTAGGTATTTCCCAAAGAACATGATAACATTATTTTGAAAAGATGCATGCACTCCTATGTTCATAGCAGCATTATTTACAATATCTAAGACATGGAGCCAACCTAAATGTCCATCAGCAGATGACTGGATTTTAAAAAGGGATTTGGTGGTGATACTTGATGGGGAGAATTCTAATATTACCACAAATAAGAGAACGAATTATTATTTCTCTAAAAATAGAATATATACACAATGGAATACTACTCAGCCATTAAAAAGAATGACATATAGTGCCTTTTGGGATAAAATGAATGCATCTTGAGTTTCTTATGCTACAAGAGAGAAATCAGAAAATGAAAGACAATTACTGGATGGTGTCACTTGTTTGTGGAATATAAATAACTTGTGGAATAATCACTCATTGTGGAAAACAATGAGAACAATTCTTAGATTTTAAGAATAATATACTGATTACCAGAAAGGATGGGGTGGGGCAGGGAATAGCGGAGATGAGGGAAAAGAGTTCTGACCCTGGAGCTTTGGTAGTAGGGGAGGCATGTCTGCACATAGATGTATGAAGTTGTACTCCCAAAGTATATAGTTATGTAAATTAGTGGCAAATGAATGACACTTTTTAAAAAAAGAATTAATAACTTTAAATTAAAATATTGGTGTCTAGCACAAAAACAGTAGCAAATTTAGTTGTCTATAAGAAGCATTAATATTCCTAAGGTTTCAAGTCAAAAGTCCTTAAGATACACTAATGAAAAACGCTTACGTTTACAAGTAATGTTTTGCTATTTTTAGTAAACACATTTGAAGCAGAAGCTCAACTTTATAATGACAAGGTAAAGAATAACCATAAAATTAACTCATATATTATGATAAATCATATCTAAATATTTTCTACCCTTTCTTTTCCTTTCTCAATAAAGAGCAAAGACTGCAACCAGTATTTTTGCATTTCTTAAAGTGGTCCTGCTAATGATTTCTTTAGGTTAAGGTTTCTTTAAGTGACATAGAAATTATTTCAACTCTAATTTTAAACTAACCAGAATGAAAGAATTAGGACTTACAATAATTTATTTCTTCATGAGCAAAGTTTTTTTTTTCCTTTGGTCATAAAAATTCAATTGAGAAGGGCATAGTAAAACAGCCATTCTTATCTATTTTTGATGAGCGAATAAATTTGTATAACCTTTTGAAAAGGCAATTTGAATATATTAAGAGCCCTGTATTAGTTATCTATTGTTACATTAAAAATTACCCCAATATGACAGATATTTTTATCTCACAGTTTCTGCAGGTTAGGCACTCAGGAACTGCTTAGTTGGGTATTTCTAGTTCACAGTCCCTTGTGAGATTATGGTCTATATGTTGACTAGAGATGTGTTCATCTAAAAGTTTGTCTGGGGCTACAAAATTTGCCTCCAAAATGACTCACTTGCTTGGGTTTTTGGACAGAGACCACAGAGGAGACTGTTAGCAGAGGTCACCATATGGACCTCTCCATGGGGCTGCTCACAGTTGTCAGCTGGCTTCCCCAGAGCAAGTTCCCCAAGAGAAAGCAAGGAAGAAGTAACAGGCTTTATGATCTGGTCTCCAAAATCACACCCACCATGTCTTCCCTAGTCTATTGATTAGAAGTGAAATAATTAAAGTCATTTCATACTCAAGGGAATGGAAATTAAGAACCACCTCTTGAAGAAAAGAATAATCAAAGACATTTTGACAAATTTTAAAACCACAGCAAACCTAAGACATTTGTAAAGTGATCTAAAACACACACACACACAAAGTCATACAATATAATTCATTGAACTGGTATTTATAAAACAAAATCATAAAAAGCTTGAATATCCAACCATTACAAAACTATCAAGTAAAGCAAAAAATATGTGCATGTTATGCAGCAATTACAAATAATGTTTTCCAAGAATAGTCAATATCCTATACAAGGACTTCCATTATAACATTAGACAGGACAAACATTTAAAAAATAAATGGAAAAATATTTAAATCAAAATGTTAAAACAGTTGCCTTTGGGTATTAGAGTTGAAGGTTAATATTCTACTCTCCTGCTTTTCAATATTTCCACTTAATGAAACATCCACTTTCCTCTATTTACAGCTTGTGGTGAATTTACATGTGCTCTGTATATAATGCTCTTTTACCACTCACAGGTATTATCATTTATTAAAGTTTCCTTACTTTTAACAGAGTGTCTTTATTCCATTTTTAAGTGATCAAATTTGTGATTTTAATGATAAAATTTTGATCTGAAAGACACCACAAAACAGCCACTTGTTTCATGCTGAGAGTTGGAGAACACATACTCTCAATCCACATGCATCCTGTATTTTCATGAAAGGCCCGAAGGAAGATGGTAGGAGAAAAAACACATGCAGTGAAAGGCATTTGGAAACCGAGTCTGAGTACAAGCAAGGAGACTAATGACATTGAGAAGATGCAGTCGGAAAGACAGAGGGAGGAAACCAGGAGAACATGACACCAAGAAGTTAAGTTTTTCAAGCAGCAGGGATTTCAATGGTGATGCTAAAGCAAGAACCAAGAACTGGCCATTGGGTTTGCCCACTGGAAGTCACTGGCGCCCTTCTTGAATGCAATTTTATAAGAGCACTGAGAACGCAGAAGACAAAGTGAAGAATGAATAGGTGAAGAGAACAGGAGAAAGCTTATGTGTTAGACTTTGAATAGGTGCAAAAGCATAGGAGATTGATTGAAGAGGAAACTGGGATAAGGGAATTTTTTTTAATTTGTTTAATTTGTTTAAATAATGATAGGAATGACTCTGTAAAAAGGAAGCTATAGGTGGTGCCTGAAAGAGAAAAAAAGAAAGAAGTAACTTGAGAGAACAAGAAGGGGTGGAATTTAGATCTCCCAAATTTACTTACTTTTCCTCAAGAGTTCAATTCTTGAAACCATAATGCCTGATCTCCTCCCCAGCAGCCCACCTCTGACCCTACTGGAAGGGAAATGCATTCATTTTTCATAATGACACACCCTCCCCCACAAAAGATTAAAAGACTTCCTGCTAAAGCATACACAAGAAAGTAATAATAACACCTCCTCATATATTCAGTTTGTGTGCTTTATGTGGCATATATAGGTAGGTCAGGGTAGGTAGGTGGGGTTGACCTTGATTTTTGAAAGGCAAATCCCCCTTACCATATCTCCTACTGTCTTTCTATGATCACTATGGAAGTTCAATGCTCAAGTCTTTCAAGAGAAAACTTGCTACAAGGAAACTTCACTGCTGCAACTTTGAGATCAGCCCCAGCATTCATACCAGGATCACTCTTACCAGTTTGCTCCTAGTCAATGACTGAGCTCTGCAGGGTTTCTAAAGTACAGAGGTCTTGGCCATCAAAAGACATCACCAATTGATGATCTTTGTGCCAAAATTCCCACTGAGCCTCATCTAGACTTTTTCAGAGCTGCCCTGCAATCTGAGTTTCTTCCTACCAATCCTCTTTCTTACCACTCTCCTTTCATAAGTAACAGACCTGAAGCATGGATCTGAGAGTCTGTCTAGCTGCTTCTGTGACCTCTCCCCTTTATCACTCACAGTTATTTTCTATAATAAATCTCTTGCACTTCTAATTCTTTATTGACACCTTCTTCCCACAGGACTAGATTGACATAAATTCTTCTTCCTTTAGATATTCAACACTTGCCTCCAGATTGTGGTATTGTTGGTTTCCCATTTTAATGATTCTACATATATTGCATTTTCAACCAAAGATTTTGCATCTATGAAAATATTAAGTCAAATTTTTGTACTTTCAAGAGGTAGAAGATTGATAAATTATTGTTATTATTGATTGCTGTACTAGTTTATAAATGATTGCTATGACCCCCAAAGGAACTGGCACCAACTCATATCTGTCTGTTCCCTATTGAATAAGCAAAATTCAATAATTTTTATTCTTGTTGTTTGCTCTTTTCCAGCAAAGAAATCACAGCGCACAGTTGCCAAATGAATAGACTGAATGTCATGATACAAATAGAGCAAAGAATGCCACACAGGCATTCTATGCCAGCAGGGTTCTTGGTTACAAACTATAAAGCTAACTTTAGTAATAGGGGATTTACTGGCATACTACAGGGTGAAGAGAAGGAGAGAAAGAATAAAAAGGATACCAGGATACTAGTTTTGGGAATGGAATGAAAAAACAAAGAGAGCTCTGACGATCAAGAAGATGGGAGTAAGACTCTGCAATCATCTCATGGTGGAAAATCCTGGACAGGCGTATGTTACCATTTTGGTCATTGCTGCAACAAGTTACCCGCAAACCCTGACATCAGGGTGCCCAACTGGTTCAACTCAAGTCAAACAGCTGCCATCTGGGTGCACTAGGGAAAGGGAGAGAAAACATCCAGGAAAACCATCTTAATGGTGGGAAGACAGGCACTACAGCTAAGAGGACTAAGAGGACTACATATAAAAGGGAGAAGAACTTTCTTTTTTTTTTTTTTTTTTATAGAGGCATGCTTTTATTTATTTATTTATTATATTTGTTTGTTTGTTTTGTTTATACATGCACTGGGTACAGTCAGAAGCGCGGGAGGGTGAGAGAATTCACCAGAGCCAGAGCGGGGAGCAGAGCAGGCAGAAGGACTGAAGTACACTGCTGAGGGGAGCAGCGGGTGGCAGGAGAGGTCTGCGCACCATGTGGGATCCTCCGCCGGTGGCCGGGGAGCAGCCGGGGATCGAACCGGCGCCGCAGAGGCCGCGGGCAGCTTCGCAACCCAGCGCTCAACCGCTGCGCCACCGGGGAGGCCCAGGGAAAAGAACTTTCAAAGGAAATTAAGGATGTATTATGACGGTGCTGAGTTCTGGGAAGATACAACTTAAAAAGACAGATTCCACAACTTACTTCTATATCTCAAAATAGCCATTTTCCATCATTCAAAGACATGAAAAAAATGTTCAAATATTAGAACAGTGATTCTTAACATTGAATGAAGAAAGAGTCTTCTGGGAGTTTTTAATAAACCCTATTGCTCAGGTCAAAGCCCAAACCAATTAAGAATTTTGGGGTGGGATCCTGGCATCAGTACCTCAAGCTCCCCCTGATGATTCTGATGCATTGACAAGGTTAAGAACAATCATATTTATAGTAAATACAATTCAGAAAACAGAAAAAGCAGATAATCTCCAGTTTGGTGGGGAGACTGGCAACTGGTCCTATCCCACTGGCCCCTGCAGCACCTCTTTTTATACTAGCACTTAAGAGGGGTTACAATTATACATTTGTTGCCTCCTCTATGCTTCCCATACCCCAAATCCAATCTGTCAGTTTGACTCAACCTTTAAAAGATAATCAAAATCCCACCACCTCCCCTGCTGCCACTCCAGTCCGAGCCACCACCTCCTGCTTGGATTGCTGCAAAAACACCCTATGGGTCTCCCTGCTTCTACCCTTAGCCCCTACAATCTGTTCTTAATACAGCAGCAGGAATAACTCTTTTCTAAGATGCATCAGAGCATGGCCCCTGCCTGCTGAAAACCCCAAGAGGGTACCCATTTCACTCAGAGTAAAGGCTAAAAACTCCAAGACTCTACACCAGGAACCACCAACTTTTTAAGTAGCTATTTCAGGCCGTGTAGACCATATGGTCTCTGTCACAACTATTTGACTCTGCCATGGTAGCCAGAAAGCAGCCATAGATGATGTGTAAATGAATAAGCATGGCTGCATGCCAGTAGGATGATGTGTAAAAGCAGACAGAGGTACAGGATTTGGCCCACAGACTGATGTTTGCTAACCCCTGCTGTACAAATCCAGCCCGTTACATTTCTGGCCTGAGATTTGTCCACCTCCTTGCTCTCTGAAGAAGTCACATTAACTGTCTTGCAGTTCCTGGGACTCTTCAGGTGCTCTCCTGCCTTAGGGAATGTATTCTATTTCCCTTTGCCTTGAAGCTTTTCCTTTGGCTAACCCCTCTCCTCCTTCTAGTTTTTGTTCAAATCTTAGCTTCTCAATAAGGCCCATCATGACAGCTTTATTTAACATAATAGCAGCCTCCCAACCTCCGCTCCCAACACACCCTAGATCCTCCCTACTCTTTCCTTCTGTAATTGTCTTTCCACTGCAACTTTTATTCTTAGACATATTTTATAATTTACTTATTTATTAAATTGTATACCATCTGTCTAAACTATAAACTGCACAAGGATAGAGTGGCCACCAGGCTTCCATCAGAGCTGCAGGACCACTCAGGGGGCTAGAAAACAGGGGATACTCAAGGGGTAATGCAAGCAGTTGGAGCAACCAAATAGACTCATGACTCTGAATCTGAAGTGGAGCCTGAAGTTGCCATGAATAAACTGGACAGCCAGGAAGGAACCCTGGATGTGCACAAGAGCAGAGACACTGAGCAGCTCACAAGGACAGCAATGGACAAACTATGTCTGTTGGTCAGTGACTCCAACTCAGTGCAGTGGGGAAAATGCAGGAGAATCTGGTCTTTGACATGAAGCTGCCCCTGCACTGTGCTGGGCCCTGGCCCAGAGAAGCAGGTGGAGGAGGGCCAGCCAGACCTGGAGGTCAATCCCCAGAATACCAAAAATGTGACCCAGCAGATCAGCCCCAACGTGCAAGAGTTGCAGCAGAATCTGGTTCCTCCATTGACCTTCAGAGACTACTGGCTGCAGCTTGGCTCTTACCGTCCTAATTTCATGCAAATTTCCTAACTCAGAACCTAACAGAGAGGAAATTTTGGGAAATGTAGTTCCAGTTTATATAATTGGCACAGAATACAGTTGCCACAGGAAGAAATAATGCCATCTGATTGTTTTACAGATAAAGCATAATCCCAAGAACCTAAAACAGTGCCAGGTACATTGTAGGTGTTTACATAATAGTTGGTGAATAAATGAATAATGAATGAGTGCTATTTCTGTGGTTTTGATTCATGCCAGCTCCCTGCCAGTGTGTAAGTTCCATGAGAGCAGACAGCATGGATTCTACGTCCACCATTATATCATCACCACTTAGCACACACACGGAGTCTCTGTGCAGGTTCTCATTCCAGCTGTCCAATAACCAAACACAAAGCAAGAAATTCTAACCCTCACCTCTGCAAGAATACCAAATAAAAATACTTTATATTATCTATTTCTCTGCTGTTGGTGCCCTTGTTGAGTAATTTTGACTTTATGTTACCATTGTATAAAGTACAAACGTAGGAAACAGAATTTTCCTTTAAAAATAGTTTAAATAACAAGTTTATATCTGCTAGCATCTGTGTAATTTTCTCAAACCTATTTATTATATTTTTAATGTTACTGTGATTCAAAAGTTTGCAGAATATTCTCCTCAACATGTATATACATGTATCTTTGAAATATCACCTAGTTTGATTCTATTACGTTAGTGCCCAAAGGGACTTAATTTATCGTGTATTCCTAGTCCTATTGTCATCAAAGTGTTCATGCATTTGCAGAGCTGTTAAAAGGAAAAACTGTAGTAACAGCCAGTAGTTTTCAAATTCATTCATTAATTTCTTTTTTTAAAAAATTTGTTCATTCAGTAGAGGGGAAAAGGAAAATATATTTTACATATAAAAATTATATATTAAAAGCATATTTCTAACATTTTCCTTTGGTTTAGAACTATATTTGCAATAATTATTTAAATTTAATTTAGAGAACTTATCTATCTTGTGCTTTGTGCAAACCCTTTTGCATAGTGACTTACCTGTCACTGAGTTCCCTATCTTTATATCAATTAAAGTTCACCTTTGAGCCTTCTTTGATAGCCACTTCCCTTCCCTCACCTTTTCAGAGATGGAATTTTATATACATACATAAATAACATATGTATGTATTTGTATCTCTATGTATTCACTATATCTTATACTTTATGTACTACATATATATAAATATATCTTACATAATTGTTTTGGAATAAAATTCTTGTGCCGAATCCTTGTCCCATCTGTCTATAAGCTATGCTTTTCTTAACTTTAATACTGTAGAGAGGATACAGAGGGAAAGATGATTTACCCCTTTGTAAGCCACCTGATTTTCTCCTTGAATGCTTTGGGAGTACTTGAAATTTTAAATATCACTGAAATATGTCTGGATATTTGTCATTAATATAGACAGATGCTGCATTAGTCATTTTTAGATGCATAATCAGCTCTCCCTTAGCTCAGTCAAGTTTTTCTCTATTATGTATTTGAATGTGTCTCTCATCCTTCTGCTCTGGTCTCCTTTTTAGAAACCTCAATTATTGCTGTTTAATCACTACACTCTGCTCCTAAGCTATTCATTTGTCATTATTTTTCAATGCTTTGTTCTTTCCTCAATGCCCTGAAGTAGGTTCTCCATTTTTCTTTCCATTATCTCCTCTGGCTTTTTCCGACTTATTCAGCCTAGAGGAAGAAGGTCAAGTTTACTCTGGCTTAGTGCTTCCGCTACAAACTAAGAGGCTGGGTTTGCCTAGTCCTCCTGATCGTCCTTGGAATCCTCCTGCCAGATTATGATGCAGAGGGCTGGTTGATGTCAACGTCTATTTCCTATTCAGCCTGAAGTAAATAGTACGCAGGGGGAGCCAAGGGCATTCCCAGCAGAGAGATGTCTTTGCACAGTCTTCTCAGCGTTAGTGGAGCCACAAAGCCTCCAGCTTTCTGCTTCTGCCTTCTTGTTTGCCAGGCATCCATGCCAGGTAACAGCTGTGCCTCTGCCCACTCCCTTCTTGGTCCTGCTGCCAGCCAAATTGGGCACAAGCTTTACCACCCTGCTGGATGCATTCTCTGTGGCTGCATCGTGAAACCAGCTGCCTCCCAGTGCTAATTCCAGCTCCCTCGGCTGCCAGAGTGCAATGGAAACCTGATCGTGTGTTCTCTGTGACCCCACGACCCATCCTGTATCTCTCCAGTCTGTGCTGAATGGATTGTTAAATTTTTCAGTCTCCTCCTTAACTGCGGCTGGCTGCAACTTCCCCGTCCTGCTGTCCTTCAGCTCGGGATTGCTACAGCATTCACAAACCCAAGAAAGTCCCTCTGCCTCTAACCAATGCTGATCTCAGATCCCCAACAAAATCCACTGTGTGTATTTTAAATCCTGCATTCAGTCTGTCAACATATCAGATACGCTCACTAGAAACCATAACACTAGAGCATTATTTTGCAATGGTGTTAGTTCTTCTCTTGATACACTTGACTATTCTCTCCTCAGAACACATGCCAAAGCTGGAAAGTTATCTCCTCTCTTTCTGTGTCAAAACAATCTTCTCACTTTCCTCCTATTCCTAAATCCAACTGAGGAGTCTTAGGTCACGAATCTACAGCTGCTGGGAGCGAAACACCAATGCCCAGACTCACTTAATCTTGCATGCACAGAGACAGGCAACCTTTGTCATATAAATTCTCATTCTAGAATCTGCAAGGAGCTCACCCACAGGCATTTCACTTACTCTTCACAAGATCTGTGGAAGAGTTGCTTCCTGTCTGTCCCACGGGTGCAGGGATATGCTCAGTGTCCTTTGTACTCTGCCCCATCATCTTTGCCCTGAACATCCTTGAACAAACTTCCCATTACTCAGGTTTCCCTGACTCTGGCAATCTTTGCAGCCTGCTTCCCAAACTTGCTCAGTTTTTTCAGTTCTGTGTTGCTGGTGCTTCACTTTGGATCATGGATGGGAATGGGCATTTCAACTGTCTCCTTGCTGCCTGCCCTACCCTCTCCAGCCTGCTGCCCTGGCTCCACTCACTTTGCTCCATGTCCTCAGCTGTGAGCCAGCAGTGAGCCACACCAAGTCTGGAAAGTCAGTTTAGGCAGAGCCCTAGACTCTCCTGTTACTTAGCAGAGGAAGACAAAGAGGAGGAAATTAGGGCTAGAGGAGGCAGAATATACAGTGAATACATGATCTGCCAGACTAAGCAGCCTGAGCTGAAAATGTAGCTGAATGATCTACTAAAGGTATAATCTTGGACAAGTATCTTAACCTCTTAAAGTCTCTATTTCTCAACTATAAAAAGAATAAAATGATAATTAATCTCCCTCCCAAAGGATTTTTGCAAATATTAAATGAGAGGGCTATAAGTTGAGAGCTCAGCATTATGCTTAGGACCTAGTAAGCTGTCATAAATATTAACTATCATTATAACTATTATTATTAATGAGGTCAAAGAATGAGTAAGTGGCAGAGCTAGGAATCAAATCCTTCTCTATCTCTTCATTTCATGTTTAATAGCACATAATTATAGAAAATTAGTATTTAACAGTAGACAGAAATGGTCACTAAATAGCTTTTGAATTAACTGTGGAAAGCTTTGCTTCCTTTAAGAGCTTATCATAGGTCAGAAAAATATTACTTGCCCTAGATAAATATTACTTAGCAGTTTCTATTATTTTATTAGACTTCTCTGACAGGGAGCTCTAAAGGAAATATCACTGCTCACAGGTCAGTTGAAACACATTTTCTTGGTCTTTGTTGCTTTAAGTGAATACACATTATTAAATGCAGAGACTCTCTCTGTGGCTCGTGAGGGCATAGTGCTACAAGCATTCTGGGTGGAATTTTTCTCTGCTGTAAGTGAGTTCTGATTTCACTGTACATAGTCATCTGTACAATTAGCAATTTTGTAATAGCTTTATTGGAAACTGAGCATGGCCTAAAGAAGCTGTCATAGGTTTGGTGTCCCTGGACATCAGAACTAGTTCAGAATCTACCTGGAGTAATAAAAAGGGTAGTCCAGAGGCAGGTTTCAAAGCACCCTACAAAGTCCATCAGGTAATTAATTACACATTTCGGTGGAACTGTATTGGGGCTTCCAGTTTTTCTCAGTAACAGGTCTGTATGAGGTTTTTAATTTTATTTGATGGACAAATTGGCCAAATTGTTTACTATGCACCATAATCTTTATAGGTTTTGACAGATTATCTTTCGATCGTTTGCAGAAGAAGCTGCTACAGGAGAAGGAAGTGCTCTTGCTCAGATGATACACTTATCTTACATTCCACAAGCTTTTCAGGCACTCTTCCAGATTTTCTTCAAAGAGATAAACTCAAGGGCAGCTATTGCCCTAATCCAGATAATCTCTCTATAAAAGTTAAGGTTTCTAGTTACGCTTCCTTAGGGCTTACCAGCGTGTTCAGTGCTGCATTGTCCCAGGATTCAGCTAAGTGTGGTTTGGTTCTGCTCATGCTGACAATGACCCCACAAATCCATGGTAAATTAAACATTAGGCAAGCAAGCCTAATCTAGATGAGAGATGACAACTCTGGGCCAGGCACTGTGCTAAATATTTTCCATTCACAAGCTCATTTGATTCTTATTACAACACTGTCAGGTTGTAATTGACAGATGAGCAAACAGACTCAAAAGGGTTAGATAACTTGCTCGAGACCAAACCGCAAGCAAGCTGAGAAGGACTTAACCAGAGTCCCTGATTCAAGGATCTCAGCTGTCTGCTAATCAGGGTCCAGCCATACTTGCCCTCCTCTTTTTCTGATTCTGGAATATGCCGAAGATGAATCCCACACAAGCATCTTTGCCAAGCTAGTGCCTCAGCTTTGAACACCCTTCCCACGACAGTTTCTTGTTGTCACTCTCAGCTCAGTAAATGTTCCCTGCTTGGAAGGGACTTCTCTGTTACAAAAGACGCTCAGCATTGTTCCCAGCGAGAGACAAGAAAGCTAAGGTTGGTATCCATAATCTCCTGTCTTCACTGTTAGAGGGTTGATCCTGGGCACTTTCCTGGCCTTCCCTGTGCATAATCTGGAGTTGAGCCTGCAGGAATGATGAGTGCCTAGAATAGACTCTCGAGTGTTGGCTTAGGGGTTCACTGATGTCCTCAGCTGTCCAGAGTGAGAAGATCCTCTTGGGAGTATTTTCTTCATGGTCCTAGGGCAGCTGCCAAGAACAACAGGGTCTGCTTATTTCCATGTTCACATCTCGTAAGAGAGACAATCTCTTCCTATTGAGAGCAAAATACTTCCCGGACATTTCCAGAGTGGGAGTATGCACTCCGTTGTTATGTTCTCAAGTTGGATTTTATGCATCTCAAGTTGGATGGTATACCTACTCCTAAAAATATTCCTATTGACAGGAAAATCCTATGTGTTTATTAGCTCCGGCCCAGGTTTTAGCCCACTCACTGGCAAGGGTATGGTGCTAGAGCTTAGGCATTCTTATTTGCACAGGCAATCAGCTACACCTTCTGAATACCCTCACTCCATCCTGCCAATGTCACAAGTCCTGCTTTTATTTGCATTTAGCATTTACCACTACCTTATATGTACCTGTTTGATTATTTATTCACTTCATCTGTTTTCTTCATGAAGAAATAAATCCTTATTCTCCAAGGGAATAAGGATCTTGTCTGTAATATGTACTGTGATAGCCCTCACCCATAAAGTAATGCCTGGAACAAAGTAGATACTATGTAAGTGTTTGCTGAATGAATACAGGAACTAATACATGAGTGGATCAATAAATATGCAAATTCAAGAGGTCAGACAAAAACATACTGAGGTTGCTGATGGAGGGGGGGCTAAAAGGAAGGGGGGGCTAAAAGGAAAGGTCTCCTGGGTTCCAGGCAAGGATTTATGCAAGGTACAATCAGTCAGTCACATTCCTGTTGGATATCCCTGGTGGGGAGTGGCAAGAGCTAGGATGGAGCATAACAGGGGTGGTACCCCTTCTTTGAGGGAAGCAGTTACTAGTTCAGAAACTAAATAGCAAAGTTAGGGGAATAATCCTGGGGTGGTGGACGCCCATGTTTCAGAGTGACAAGCCAAAACTCCAAACACACATCCAGAGCTCACTTTACCTCCAAAACATGCCGGAGTTCATCTAGATCAAGAGGAGATGCCAGGAAAATGCAAACAATACATACCCCATGGGCCCAGACTTGACCACTGTGGACACACAAAAGACCTAACAGATTAACGACACCCCATATACTGACCATTTCAGATATACCAGTCACTTGGGACAGAACAACCACTTTCAATTATGGATCTGCTGGGATTTGTGAACTGGCAAATGCGCTCACCACTCAGGCCATTCCAATGCTTTGGATACCAACAGCAGCCTCTAAATCTCTATTTGGGGGAGCATTAAAGGCGAAAACCTAGTTAGAAGTGGAGACTAGGGGAATTGTCAATGGAGTATGCACTCTGTTCGTACAGGTGATATAGGAATTGAAGTGCCAGATCTGCAATTACTACACTGGTCACTGTGGAATTGTCATTGTCTATACACATCATGAGTCTCTGCATACTTCCTGTTCCTTATTATTCTGGATACAGTGCTTTACTTGTGTGGACTCTGTTCCCCAAAACAATGAGCTCTTGCTGGCCCCTTGTATTGTATGGGATAGTGCTCTCTTGATTTTGATGTAGAAGAATTGATGTCACTAGGGGATTGGGGAGCAGAGAACTCTGTCTTAAAAAACAGTAGCTGTACAGTAGAAGAGCTGCATAGAATGTGGGTTAGTACAATGCTTACATTCAAGGAGGCAGATGAGTGGCTAATACAGAGCTTCTCCTTTTGACATTCTAGTAGGCATGTAGAGACTGATTCTGTTGGTAAAGTTTGGATAAGCCATAACTGCATTTTTTAAAAGTGATCCATTATCTTTGTAGTTTGCAGAAATTTCTCCAAGATTATGGCCAAAGGTTGATCACATTCCCAGTGTTTAATACTGATTTCCCCTTTGTTTCTCAGGGATTGCAAAGGGCCATAGGCATGGGCTTCCTGACAATTTATTGCCTTCCCACACTGAGTTCTTTCATGCAAGCACATGCATTCAAAAATGTTCACGTCTTTTCATTTTCAGAGGTACCTTCCCCTTCAATTTTAAAAGAAATGGGTCTTTGTCCTTCTCCTTTTAAGATGTCCCATGATGAACTCTCCTCCTGAGATTTTGTCTTTTGTTGTTAATGGAAGTAAAACTTAAATACAGTGAAATGCACCCACCTTAACAACATGGCTCCGTGAATTTTTACACATGTAAATCCACCAGATTAATAACCATTTTAGATCCAGATATAGACTATTTCCGTTGCTATTGAAATCTCCCTTGTGTCCCAACCTTGTTAATATCCCTTCCCTCAAAGGCAACCATTACCTTACATTCTAATACCATAAATGAATTTGGTCCCAATGCATGTTCTTAAATCTTTTCAGGGATAAGCCCCAGGCTTCAGGAGACTGCAATCTACCCCTTTTGACATCCTGTCATGAAAGGAGAAAGAGAGAGGATAGTGACAAAGGGAGAACAGGTCAAAGAGGGAGTGCTGGGCTCTGCTATCATAGACATGTAAGCGTGGTTCTCAGCCCAGGAGAGTTTGCCCCTCAAGGAATTTTAGCAATATCTAAATTGGTTGTCACACACGGGATGAGGGTAGAGAATACTACTAGCATTTCATGGGTAGAGGCCAGGATGCTGCTAAACATTCCATAATACACAGAATAGGGCCCCCACAACAAAGAATTAGCCAGTCCCAAATGTCAACAGTGCTAGTGATGAAAAATTCTGATTTAGAGAATGGCTGCAATTAGCCTATTCCATAAGTTTCCACAAGTCCCTATATATAACTTCTATATTAAAAATGCAATGAATATCAGTATGATTATTTTAAATAAAATACTTTTTGCCATTAAGAAATAAGGAGCAATTTTACTGATGGGAATTCCAGGATAGATGAAAATGAACAAATTGTTTTCTTGACTGTCAACCTTAGCATTTTCTAAGGAAAGACTGTTGTTAGCAAGGTCTTCTTTTAACAGTATGTTATTGATCAGGTTCCCAAGGAAATCTGCTAGCTCTGCAATGTAGGTCAGACTGGCAATTTATAAGTGACCACTGATGCTTTTTCCCTCTAAAATAACAAATGTTGCAATCAAGGCAATGCATTCTAATTTCCCCTCCTGGATTTTAAGAGCATCTCTTGAGTCTCATTTTCATTAAGAAATAAGTTGTACAAGTGTGTGAGAAACACAATTAGAAGGAAAAAGCTTGCAGAGTCAATGACAGTTTTGTTTTATGTCCATTTAGTTTAATCAGAATATAAAAAATTTACAGGAAAATATCCATATTCCCTCTCTACCCCTACTCCCAATAGGAAAATCTTTATAAAATACATCTGCTTGATCAACCATTATTGAGAAATTAGGTATTACACATAAGCAAACTTTCCAAGTATGTAAAACTAACATTTTAAGCAAGAAAACCGTCATTTTTTTAAAAGCGTAATTTTTTTCCTACTGTCAATAAAAATTCCGCTCATGCAGATTAGTGACCTAATCAAAGAGGATTTCTACCACTTAGAATTTCTGCTGTATTTTAATTGTGTTCCCATATGCTGTGCCTATATCGAGGGTCAGCTCAAGAACGTGTAAATAAAATGAGTTTGCACCCTCAGATAGATAAGCTATCAAACCAACTCATGATGGGCAAAAATGGAGATGAAAACACTCCAAAGAGGATTAAATGAATCAATGTATTTAAAGCACTTGGAACTGTGCCTGGCACATCATAAGCTCTAAATAAAGATTAGTGACTATAATTATTGATTTTATTATTAGAATTAAATAACATGAATTGCTCCTAGAGAATAATACTTGATTGTAGTGAAACATAATATACCCATCAGATAGAGGACTGTCCATCCTTAAGAGCTCAGAAAAGAGAGACTGCTACAAGCAAATGTAGACTGCACCCAAACCAGCAATGTCCAAAGGACATTTCCTAGAAGATCATCTGCCTGATCAGGGGCATATATATCCCATATTGTGGAGCTGATGATTCCTCTAACTAACACCACTGTTTCTCCTCTTCCCCATTCTGTGCTTGCTGATCAAGATTATAAATTGGTTTTTCCAGTTGAGAGACTTCACAGCAGCTACATGCCAAATAGACTGTCATGGAGACATATTTTCTAAAATCTGAATTATTGGGCATTCAGATGATAATCTGGCTTCATATGTGGTGTATCCACACACAAGGTGACCATTGAAGGGTATGTCTGTCTCTTCTTATGACTTAATAAATTGATTTTGTACTTGAACCTCTGTGAGTCTGAGTGTTATGAATCTATTCTTGAAAGATGAGTTCACTCCGTGAGCCAACAAATGGGATTTCTTGAGTCTGTCCTTTTGGTTGGGAAGAATTCACAAAGGTATCTCAGATATGGTAATACCTCTTCCCACTGCCAAACAAAACAAACTGTTATTTCTACAAGTTCAGCTACCTGTAAGGTATTGTTTTTATTTTTTAATATTATAACTACTTATGTATTTAATTACATTCAGTTTTAAATTATATGAGAGCAGTTTATTCATTTATTTTTACCACCTCCCACAGTGTTCGATATATGAAGTATTGATGAGAGGATAGAAATGAATTTTTTTATACATTCTTAATTGGCATGCCAACCAGGAAAATATTTGCAGATAAGTATTACACAGTATTAATCCAAATTTCAGGTACGTTAAATCCCACCTCTCAAAATCTATAAGTGTACAAAGGCAGATGAGTACAGGCTTTGGCCTAACATTATTTTTAATCATAAAAAATTTAAAAAATCTACATATCCTTTAACAGTCTGGATAAATAATCCATAGTGTAACCATTCTATTAAATACTCATCAGCAATTTAAAGAATTCTTTAGGACTCACAATTCTATTAATAGAATGAGAGAGGTCTAAGGATGTCATATGGAAGGGGGGCTAAATCCTATTATTGCAGGGGGGGATGAATATAAAGTAAAACACACAAATATTGATTACATGATACAATTCAAGTAGATGAAAATATCATGACCATATGTCTGTGGGTACATTTACACATAGGAAGATGCACAAAAGATTTCTGAAGTGGTATATACCCCAAATTGATAACTGTGGATAACCCTATGAAAGGGAAAATGAGATAGCTGAATTGGGGATCACAATTATTTGTAATGTTTTAATTCTTAATAACAAGAATTTAGTCATATTTTAATGATATAATTACACTTGAATTTTAAAAATAAAAAGAAAATAATATGATGTGGCATGAAAGAAGATGTAATTTAATGGAGAGAACTCATAGATATACCTGAAGAAAAAAATCAAAGTCTATAAAGCCATTAATTCCTCCCAAGGTAATTTATAAAGTAAAAACTATCAAAATTAAAATCCTAGTTATTTTGGAAGTTTACCCAAAAATCCATAGAGGGAATGATTAAAGTGGTTTTGAAATAAATTAATCACAAGGGTAGCATTATCAGAAATTAAAATATATAATAAAAGCAGCAGAATTTTAAAGATGTGATAAAATAAAAATGCAAAGACAACCCTTAAAATCTTACAAAAATAAAGGGCAAAAAGCCTTATAAAGTAAGACATTCATGCCATATATCAAAGAATTTTTTAGTGTAAAAGATAATTTTAAATACATTTTACTTTAAGGACTCAGTTTAGGTTGAAATCAATCTTTTAATTATGATCAAAAGAATAAAATTAATGTTATTCTAAGTTGAAAAGCTACTTTTCTTTTACTTTTTATTGAAGTTTAACATGCATACACAAGGGTACAGATCATAAGTATGCAAAGAAATGTCACAAGTGAAGAAATTTAGGTCCATAAGAGAATATTACCAGGAGCCAGAAATTTCCCTCTGTCCCTCTCCCACTACTGTCCCCTTTCCTCCGCCAAATTAACCACTATCTTGACACCTTAATTTTGTCTTTCTTTAAACTTTATAAATATAGGGAGCATATAGTATCATTCATTTTTCTCATGCTTTATTCATTTAAAATTACATCTTCGAGATGCAAGAATGATGTTACCTGAAGCCTATAGTTTAGCTTTATTGGTATATAGTATTCCATTGTTTACAACCACCACTTAGTCATCCATTTCAATGTGATGGACCTAGTGGCCCCCAGTTTTAGCTATTAACATAAACTAGAGTAACAGGCACCCTCAAACCTTGGTGGTGGGACTATTCAGAGGTTTAACCACTTTGTGAAACAGTTTGGCCTTATCTTTCGAAATTGAACATAGTGTTTCTCATGTTCCAACAATTTCCAGCTATATACCCAAAAGAAATGCCTGTGTTTGCTTATCAAAATAAAGATACAAGAGCATTTCTAACAGCATGACTCCTATTTTATTTTTACTATAATAAATATGGCAATTTTTATACTTGTCATATGAGTTTAAGATAAATGGGATAAACATAATGGATATATAATATTTAGAAACACAGCTCGAGATGCTGTGAAATGTGGTGTTTTACATCCTTTATGATTTAGGCTAAATAAAATCATGACTAGAAATGAAACTAAATATTAAAGTTCAGCCTAGTGGAAATAATACCATTGCAGGACTGTCATCTGTCAACCTTGCTTATTGCGCTGCTATGTTAAAAGAGCTACACACCAACCAGTTCGCAATCCGCACAGCCCTTGGACTTCAGGTTTTATTTCATTATGATCTTGAGTATTACAGTGAGTTTTCCATTTAATAATTAGCTTCACTAATGATTTAATTGTCATCTTAAATTACTGTTAACTGAACCTGAAATCTACTTCATTAACTTTAAAAATATAAGGCCACTGCTAAATTGAATTTAGAATGTCAGCAGCTAAAATAACAAAGAAGATATTCACTCTGTGATTTTCAAACCTCCTGTTCACAGAAATTTATTTTAAAGATAGAAATAACTCCATATGTTATATGTTTTAAAACAGTAATTTAGAGAACAGCTTCATTTTAAAGACATTTTTAATCAAATCAATTTGGGAACCAAGAAAAAAATCTTTGAGCAGATAGATTATTTCTCGATATTTAAAATACCATGAAATGCAAAGACAGGCTTTATAAAATATGTTAAAATTTCAAGTACATAACAAAAACTAGTTTTACACACTTAAACTTAATAGCAAAATAATCAAAATTATTGGAGAATGGCAATTAAGCCATAGTGAAGGTTGTTCTGATTTTAAGATTTTTGAAAATTAATGTTAAACCTAAATAGACTAAAGGAGACAGCATTTCTATTCTTCCCTCAAAAGAAATCTCCACTCAAGAGAAATGGAAACATGTATGTGTAAAGCAGCTTTAGTTACAATAGCCAAAAAGTTGAAATAATCTATATGTACATCAACTGATGAATTATAAACAAAATGTAGCCTATCCATATAATGGAATACTATTCAGCAACAAAAGGTAATGAAGTACCAATAGATACTAAAACATAGATGAGCCTCAAAAACTTTACAGTAAGTGAAATATAACAGACATAAGAGAGCACATATTGTATATTTCTTTTTATATGAAATATCCAGATAAGTCAAATTTATAGAGACAGAAAATAGACTTGAGGGAAGTGACTGCTAACGGCCACAAATTTCTTATTGCTGTGTGTGATGGAAAGGCTCTAAAATGAGAATACAGGAATGGTTGCACAATCCTGTAACGATACTAAAAAAAATTACTGAATTACTCACTTTAAATGGCTGAAGTTCGTGGTGTGAAAATTTTGCCTCATTAATGCTAGTTTAAAAAATAAGAGTAAATTTGGAAAATGACTCAAAAAGGTATTTCTGGGCCTCCCCGGTGGCACAAAGGGTTAGGGGCAACCTATGAAGCTATCCACAGCCACTGCAGCACAAGTTCAATCCCCGCAAGGGAGGTGACCCACATTGCACAGCAAACCTCTCCTGACTTGCCTGCTGCTCCCCTCAGCAGTGTATTTCAGTCAATCTGCCTGTTCTGTTCCCTACTCTGCCTCTGGTGAATCTTCTCACCCTCCCACCTCTGGCCTGTACCTCAGTTCTTGTATACATAAATAAATCTTAAAAAAAAAAAAAAAAAAAAAAAACAGTATTTCTAAAATGATAGAATTTTCTGAAAAATACACCCACGAAAACGGAAGCAGATATATGAGGATTGTTTTTCTTTTCAATTTACCCCTTTCTTTACCTTTGCAAAGTTCATTCTCCATTCAGGATTTAGACCAATTTTTTAAAACTTAAATCAGCTCACATTGCTGTGCTGTTGAAAACCTCCAGCAACAAGAACAATCTTTACCTCACTCTTCACACCAGAATGTAAGGCCTTTTGTTTTCTGAACTCAGTTCCTTCTGTATTCCCCATACATGAAGTGAATACCAGCCACATGTAGAGCAGAGTGGGGGTCCTGAATAAATGTCTGTGGAATGGATGAGCTGAAGAATAAATAAGTGAATGAATGAGTGAGTAAATATGAGTTCAGAATTCACTTTCTACCCTTTCTGCAGTAAACATATGATTATACTGTATGATAAATGAGACTTTTCAGATTATAGAAGGGATTTTTATTTTTAATAGCTGTTGCTGGGATAGCTAACTATTTTAAAAATTAAACTAGATATTTAGTTTATACTACACACTAAAATAGATGGCAGATGGTTTAAAGAGTTGGATGTAAAAGAGAAACCCTAAAAGAACAAAAAGAAAACATACCTTAATTATTTCAATGTGAAAAGACTGGTAGTTTTGTAGTTACAAAGACAGTAACTACCAAATAAAGATTGATAGGTTTGATAAAACAAAAATTGCTAACTTTTATACAGCAAAATCATTACCAAAAAAATTACAAACTGAAACATACAAAATGTTATTACAGACAGGATAAAGGGACAAAATTCTTCATAAACAAATGACACAAATATATAAAATTCCCCATAAAAAAATTTGGTTAATGCACAAGAAGAAAAATTTATAAGAAAGACATATAAATGTTCAATAAACATAAGAAATATTCAACTTATTAGGAGTCACATATATGCAAATTAAAGCACAAAAATTAACTTTTCATTTATCAAATAGGTTTTGATTGCTTTTAATGCCAACACCCATGTTGACCCAGTCACTGGTTAATGGGTGTCATTCATGTTGGCTCAAGTGAGTACAAACTGATACAAAGCAAGAAGTGATTTTGTGATGCAGCAAATACTTTTAAAATGTGCAGAGGCATTGGCCACCTAATATACTTGGAATTAGATCACTTATAAAAATTATCCAAAATGCACAGAAACTATGCACACAAAATGAAATACTAGACAGATATAAAAATATTATCAGTGTAGGAGAGGTAAAAATTGTACCTAAAATATTCTCAATGTACTGTATTGTTAAATAGGGAAAAACATTACAAAACAAATTAAACAGAATGACCCAAATTTTCAAATCTCTATCTAGTTTTTATATAAACATACAAATGTGGCAAAATGACAGAAGTGTCTACATATACACTGTACCAAAGTTAATTTCCTAGTTTTTTATGTTGTACCATAGTGATATAAAATGTAACCACTGGAGTAACTAAGTAAGTATACTCAGAACAGCTCTGCTCTATATTTATAATTTCTTGTGACTCTATAATTATCTCAAAACAAAAACCCTTTTTCTGTACATATATGCTTTAGAATATAGTGCACAAAACAAACTGCTAATGGTGGTTCCCCTAATTTATAAGATTAGGGTGATTTTTATTTTCTTCACACTTTTAAGTTTTCTTCAGTGAGCAAAGATAATTTTTATAACCAGAAAATGTTGTTAGATTATTTTAAATGATGTAACTGAAAGAATTTCAAAACTTAAAACCTTTTTACATAATTATGTATGTATGTGTGTGTGATTGTATGTGAGAGCAGTATATGAGAAAAGATGGATAAATGGAAGGTGATGGAAAAAGACAGACAGAGATGGCCACTTACACAACATATCAGGTATTGGAATGAATCTTCACCAAAAGTATGCTGATTTTGTAAAAAGCATAAATATGTGAGTCACAGAGTTTGCACAATAATCAGAGGAGACACCAAGTTTTAAAACACAGTAATCAGATTAGACACCATGTTTTAAAACAAATTTGATTAAATAATCAGTGCTTTACATTTATATTACCATTATATTATTCTGTATCACATATTATATTGTAATCAACTACAAATATAGATGCCAGCATCAACACTTGTCCATTATGAATGTCATAAAACCATCTTGTTTCTTCTCCCCTCTCCATTTCTTCACTTGTTAACTTTCCCTTGTCTTCAGGTGTCAAGATGAAAGCAGTTTGAAGTAAAAGAAACCATGATTTGCATCCGGTTTCTTGCACTTTAGCATTTGTATAGTGGACAAATCTCTTAGGCTTTCTGAGTTTTAGTTAACTTCTCTGTAAGATGGCAATTCTAATAGCTACTTAGAGAGGTTGGGAGAATCTGCTGAGAAAATACCTGCAAAAATGGGACTGGGAGATGTTCAACAGATGTGATTCCCTCATTTTTCTTTCCCCAAATTGCCAAGTTTCTTACTTCTCCTTATGACCAGTTCTTTGAAGTTCTTATCTTCTTAAAAAGCAAAGAAAAAGGCAACCAAGATTAAAAAGAAATACAGCTGCATAGAAAAGGCCTATTTTTCTTGAAATAAGCACAAGTAAGGGCTCTTTGCTTCCTGGAGGATGAGGTGTGGGCAGGGAGTAGAAGAAGAAAGAGACAGCATTTTCTGTCACCACTAAAAGTCCACTGTGGTATGGCAGAGAACCTGTGCCAATTAGTACAGAGGTTAAGGATCCAGTTTTACTGAACCAACCCAGAATGAATTTCTCTGAAGTGCAGAAAAAAAGCCAAGAGAAATTCTATTCTCTGAGCACTATTTCTTCTTCCTGTCATTTTTAATGCTGCCGAGTGCCATTATGCAATGATTTTAGTAGAAGACAGCTTTTCAAAATGGCATATTTTCTCACCTATCCCCAAGAATTCATCTTATATTTCAAATGGCCTAGTTTCATGCTGTTACATCATTCAAGCTAACACATGGTCTCAGACTTAGCAATTCCTAGGAGAGGTTCAGGGGGAGGGGGTAAAAAGGCTTGAATTGCCACTATGATAAAGCACAGTCTTAAATCTTAAGATTTTTCGAGTCCTGGGCTCACCTCCTCTGTTTTTGCATGTCACCATAGATGCTGGTCATTTCACATTCAGGTCATTTAACCCTTGCTTCCAACTGACCTTCACAAACCTCTCAGGGTAGCCCACTGCGGCCATTCCCATCACTCGAACATACTGCAATGTGTGTGCTCTGTACACAACAGTAAGTGAGAAACAAAGACCTGCCTGTCTTACATTGTCTGACTCACGATGCAGCAAACTGTAGAATCTTTAGTCTGCTGGTCACATTATATAACAGCCCCTCTGATTCAGAGCTGTGGGATGGCTTCCCACTTATATCAGTGCCCGAGTTGTCATCTTTTACCTTTTTTGGCATCTAGTCCATATCTATTCCATTAATCCTAATCTACGCAAAGGGAATAGAACCTGCAGAGTCGAGCAACTAGGTCTAATATTTTCAAATGTGCACACATTTTGGTAGAAAATTCTAGATCGTCATTGTAGTGGGCATTTGTTTTTCCATTTTCTAAGCTTAATTGGACCACCTTCCCCCACCATCTTGGAACCTGACAATATTTCCAGTAAACTCCCTTTCTATGAAATTTATTGAGTCAGTTTCTGTTGCTTGCAATCAAGAATACTGAATAACACACCTTCAAAACAACATGATACACCCTCATAATCAAAGATAATAACAATAAAATATTCGGAGAACTTTACCTAACATGAGCACTAAAAATGTTAATGAATTATGACTGGTCAGGGATGCAAATTACAAAACAATATATACTGTGTGGCCCCATTTTTGCAAAAGAAAAAAGAATATTTTGTTTTGTGCCAATCTTAGCCTGTCTATGGTGTGCTTATAAATGTCAGGAGCGGGGGCTTCTCAAAGATAGCTTTCCTTTTGGAACCAATGTTGTGACTGGATAGGCCCTTGTGATTCTCATTAGGACTGCAAGAAGCCTTCAAGCAATAAGCATCTGCAAACTTTGAAAGACAAGGTTTATTACTCACAGGTTCCTGGAGGATACGAGGTACATGTAGGACCACACAGTGAAGTCATAGGTAAGGAGGAGGGGGCGAAGAGAGACAGAGAGAAACCAGCCTGGGTCTAGGGTTCAGCGTTTATTGGGGTCAAGAGTAGAAGATTCACAAATTCACTCTTTATTGGTGAATTCAAAACATAGGACCAGGAATTAAAACTGGAGAAGGAAAAAACAAGAGGTCAAAAGATGAGTTATCTAAGTCTACCAGAGATCTCTAACACAAAGGAAACTGCTCCCTCTCTTATCTAGTCACGTGGCTTGCAATCTGTTTATTACAGATAGCTGTCTTTGAAGCGGATGCCTCAGCAATCAAAAGCTTAAGTAAGTCACTAATATTACAATTAAAAAATAATAATTGTCATGCTTAATCTAGGAAAGTATACATTTGCATGTCAAAAGAGACTAAAAGGATACTTACCAAGCAATCAGACTATGAAACTTATGTCAACCTTTCAGCTTTTCCATATTTACACCATTTTCTACAATGAATACATATTCTTTTGCTATATGAAAAAAAAATGATAAATGTTATTTTAAGGAATGCATGTTCAAGGATGAACTTTCGGGATAATTAGAGGTTAGTTACTGATTGAAAACTATGTGGGCAATTAATGAAATGTTATTCCAAAAACCCGCCTTTGAAAACGCTCTTGAATCTTAATGATACCAATGAAGTATATCACCTATTGTTACCCAATCCTCAGAAACTAAACATGTACAAATAGGTCATGTTGTTAGTCGTGACTCACAAAGATGAATCATGGCATATAAGGCAAGCTACTAGACTGCTGTAGTTAAACATATTATCAATCTACATAGAAAATTATCTTTGTTATTTTTAGAATCCAAGTTTTTTTTTCAAAGATTCTAAATTTATTTATCCTTCAAGACTGCTTGGAATAAAACATTCATGGTAAGACGATCTGCCAAATGCTCACTGATCATTAGATGCTCCCTCTCTGGCACCATCTCCTAGGGCTCAGTCTAGTCTCTCTTCTTCTTTTTTTTTTTTTTTAATAGACTTATTTATTTATTTATTTGTTTGTTTGTTTGTTTTGTTTTCGTTTTTTTATACATGCACTGGGTACAGTCAGAAGCGCGAGAGGGCGAGAGAATTCACCAGAGCCAGAACGGGGAGCAGAGCAGGCAGAAGGACTGAAGTACACTGCTGAGGGGAGCAGCGGGCGGCAGGAGAGGTCTGCGCGCCATGTGGGACCCTCCTCTGGTAGCCGGGGAGCAGCCAGGGATTGAACCGGCGCCGCAGAGGCCACCGGCAGTTTCGCAACCCAGCGCTCAACCGCTGCGCCACTGGGGAGGCCCCTAGTCTCTCTTCTATAATTTTGTTATAGGGCAACCCCGATATAAAACGGGTTGCCTGACTTTGGGTCTCACCCACGCACTTAAAAAGGACTTATTAATACTCTACTGCAGGCACACACAAAAGGTTAATAAAAGGTTTATTTATAAGGGAAGGGGAAATGAGGAAATATACAACTCAGGGAGAAAAGAGGGATATAAAGTCTTAAATGCATCCTCTCCGTTCCGCAGACCTGGAATCCCAATGGCACTCCCAGAGTGGACGCGAGCCAAGGAGAGACCCCCAAGACCCACGTGTCTGGTTTTATACCAAATCTGGCTGCTTAACTGCACCCTCAGGTCCCAGCAACCTTCCCCTGGGTGGTGACGGGATTTGTCTTTCCTAATGTCTTGATGGCTTTGGTCTGGAGTGGGGGTGGAGTTGACAAAGCCTGCATGGGATTAGCGCAGGACATCCTTTCCCCCTAACAGTTTTGATTCTCAACTGTTGTCATCTCAGGAACCTATTATACTTTCAAGATTATCGAGGGCCCCCAAAAGATTTTTGTTCATGTGGGTTATAATTTTCAATATTTACCTTACTTCAGATTAAAATGGAAATTTTTGAAATATTTATTAATCCACCTATAGATAACAATGATATACTCATTACATGTTATGTTAAAGAACAAAACTCATCTGAATACATTCAAAGATCTTATTGACTTTATTAAATGATTTATGAGTCAGGCAATATCTCATCTATTTAGAATGGGATGCTGCCAGGAGTGGTACAAAATGAAAGGTTTTTATAGTCAGAAAGAGAGTGGGACAAGGTTATTAGCAAAAGAAAAGAAAGATTACTTCAGGCAAAGCCATCTTCCCTTAAAGGGAATTGCAGGCAGATTACCCGCTATTGTTGCCCAGGTCTGATCAGAACTACATTTCTGGGAGGGGTTGAAACTGCAATTAATTTAAATTTTAAATTAAATTTGGAGACCTGGGTTTTGGGCAAGTGTCTCCATCTTGGACTCATTGTTTTACTTTGTTTTTAAATAGTTATAACACATATTTCATGAAAAATGTATTTTCCCCAAAAAATCAGTAAGAGAATAGCATTTTTCTTTTGAACTTTAGCAAATCTCTTCAATGTTTGGCCTAGTAGATAAGGACTGGACTATTCTATCTGCTTCTGCATTCAGTCTGTTGAAATATCACTTATCTTTTAGCCTCTAGCAAACTCCACAGCACATTCATGAGAAAATGAGATTAAATGAGGCAAACAGCATCATGGTGTTACTGTGAAAATGGCTTTGATTTTATGAACACTCTGAAAGGATCTCAGGGATCTCCAGGGATCCCCAGCCCACAAGTGACATAAATTAGTGAATGTCTTCTCATGGTTGTGCTAAATCAAATATCTAACACAGGGCACTTAATGTTTTCTGGATTCAGGAATACGTTCATAAAGGCAACTATTTGCCCTTTTCCACAGCAAAGGATAGAGGTTTCCGTGAACCTTTCATTAAGATACAAAGAGAATTACTCCCCCAGTTAGCAGTCGGGTCAAAAATCAGGGCTACAAATACAGTGGACCCTCTTTTTGGACAACTCCCTATTCTGTCCCTTTGTCTCAGAAAGGAATACAAATAAGGTTTGTCCTGAAATAACCGAAAGCTCCCGAATATTCCCTAAGGAAGGAAACACCTTCCATCATCTTCATAGACTAGCTCAAGGACAGCTCTTGGGCTACTTTGAGACCAACTGTCTCATTAGTCTTCAAAGGAGAATACGGATTAAGATTCAACCGATAATGGTTGGACATCTATCATGTGCAATGGACATGTTAACCACTTTATACAGCCACACATTGCTTAATGTCTGGCCAACAGACTGCATATATGACAGTATTGCCAATGGGCTGCGCCAGAGAACATAGGTGTGTAGTTGGCTCTACCATCTAGGATTGTGGAATTACACTTTATCACACCTACACAATAACCAAATCACCTAACAGTGCATTTCTCAGAATAGATCACTGTCATTAAACAGCACAACATTTTCCTTTTTAGTGTAGGATTTTCTACCTTCCTCTAAAATACATTACTATTTGATGGAAACACTTGTGAACATTAATCCAATAATCATTCTGATGACGGTCAAACCATCATATTGTTAGGGGGAAATGATGTCCTGAGTTAATCCCATACAGGCTTTGTGGACCCCACCCCCACTCCAGAATAAAGCCATCAAGACATTGGGAAAGACAAATCCCATCACCACCAAAGGGAGGGTGGCTGGGACCTGAGGGTGGAGTTGGGCAGCCAGGTTGGATATAAAAACCAAACACGTGGGCCTTGGGGTCTCTCTGGCTCGCAATCGCTCGCCTCCTGGCTTCACCACTCCTGGCTGGCGGCCAGCTCTGAGAGCGCCATTTTGGGATTCCTGATCGGCGGATCCAGTAGGACTCATTTAAAACTTTGTCTCCCACTTTTCTCCCAGAGCTGTACATTTCCTCATTTCCCCTTCCCTTGTAAATAAACCTTTTATTAACCTTTCACGTGTGCCTGCAGTAGAGCATTGATAAGTCCTTTTAAGCGCGCGGGTGAGGACCCACAGTCAGGCACCCTGTTTTGTATCGGGGTTGCTCTACAACAGTTTGGCGAATACAGGAAGTTAAAGAAGCCATTATAATTATCACCCATTCACACACCCAATCACAGATTAACTGATGCTTTCCCAGTCCTTCCAGAATATATACTGACTGATGCCAGCGGTATGATGACCCTAACACACACACACACACACCCTACTGACTGGGACTATACCAGTTGAGTTACATTTTAACGAGTCAGTTAAATTTGTTTCCAAATTATTAATACCAACTGAACTTACTATAATTATGCAATTTAATTGACTATTTATAAACTGGTAAGTAAGAGGGTAAAAGAGTTGTTTAAGTTGCGCCAGCAACAACAAATGTTGGCCAGGATGTGGAGAAAAAGGAACTCTCCTGTACTGTTGGTGGGAGTGCAAACTGGTCCAACCACTATGGAGAGCTGTGTGGAGATTTCTGGACCTACTAAACATAGAGCTTCCATAGGATCCAGCAATTCCACTCCTAGGTATTTACCCAAAGGACACAGAAACATCAATTCCAAAGAGCACCTGCACCCCTATGTTTATAGCAGCACTATTTACAATAGATAAGCTTTGGAAACAACCCAAATGCCCAAAAATAGATGACTGGGTCAAGAAGATGTGGCACATATATACCATGGAATATTACTCAGCATTCAAAGAAGATAAACACATGCAATTTGCAGCAACATGGATGGCGCTGGAAGGGATCATGCTCAGCGAAATAAGCCAGGAAGAAAAAGAAAAATACCGAATGGTCTCACTCATAGCAGGAATCTAGAAAACCTAAATAAGGGACCAGGGAAAATGAGTAACAATAAGAAACTGAAAATCAAAATCAACAAAAAACTATGAACCAGAGACACTCTATGGAGGGGTAGGGGGTGGGGGGTGGGGTCAAAATAAAGGGGTTGCAATTGTATGGGGAATATAAAAATAAAATTTATTTTAAAAAAAAAAGAGTTGTTTACATGAAATCTTAACTGAATGCTTTGGGTAAGTTTCAGTAAAGGTAAATTCCCTATCAACACTAGAGTCAAATCAAGTCTGGTATAATGACTTTTAAAGGACTGGAGAAAAACATAGAAAGCTAGATGGAATTGCATTTCTGTATAGAATGTCTTTAACATCTTGTTCAAGGAATTGAACATTGTAGATGATTTATAATGGATGAATTTTATACAAAGAAGATAAAACAGCTGATAAATGAATGTTCACTTATATTCTAAATAATAGTAAGATGTTTACACTATATATGTAATTTTTAAAGAAATTATTCCTTTTAGCCAATTTTTTGATATTTCATAAACAATCATGACTTCTAATCCATGGAAATATGTAAAGAATGTCTAGGATGTGGAAAATGAGTTATTCATAAAACAAATAGAAATAAACTACAATAGTTTAGTCCCAGTTAAGTGCTATTATTGATTATAGTTTTGTAAATTATAGCATTTATTGTAAATGCTACAAAAATTCAGGAAAAAAAGCTAACAAAAAAGCCATACTGTGTTGAAATCTCCAGGAAATCTCCAGAAAGGGAGTGGAATCCAGTCAGTTCTTGCAGGACTGGTGAGAAGCAGTTCCTCTTTCTGTAAAGTGTGACTTTCAAATGATAAGATAAATGAACAGATTGAATCACTAATGAAAATCAGTGGCACTTTTCACTTCTCTCCTTTCCATTGCTCTGTATTTCTTACCCAACAAAAATCTAGCTACTAATAAGATATCTTGTGGTCACTTGCTTATTTATTTCACCTGTAACATTCTCAAATTCAACCTTCTTGTTTTCTCTGTGAAAATTTTCTTCTTCATACTTTAATAACTTTGACTGCTAATTCCAGACACCTTGACCTTTGGTCATTCTTCAGCTTGGTTATCTTTTTCCTAAATTTTATAGCTTTCCCCCCATAATTACAAAAGATGTAAGTAGCACGATGAATGTTCTATGATGCAAAGTATAAACAAATGAACATTACAAACTTACCCGAGTATATTTCAATATTCTCTCAGTCTATATCCTTGAGCCTTTTGAGTTTAAAAGATTTTCGTGTGTTGTCTGCTTGTGTCCTTTTCATTTCTACACCGTTTGCATTCTTTTCCTGGCACTTCAAAGGGCTGGGTCTTTGCCTGTCTCCAAATGCCAGATTAAATATCACCACATGAGAGAGACCTTGTGCAATCCATCAGCCTATATAAGTACCCTGCCCCCGCATTGTTCTGTGCCATGACATCCTGATATTCTGCTTATTTCCTTCTGAGCACTATAAATAATTTATCGTTAATATAAATTCATTATATTCATCTATGTTTTTGTTAAAAAACTGTTTTGCCTTGAGAATTTAGCTTCTAGGAGGGCAGGAAGCATAGCTGTTTTGTTCACATAGATGTATCCAGAAGCTTGTAAAGTGCCTGACATATAACAGGTGCTCAATAAACATTTATTGAATGGATTAATGAATCCATGATTTGGTACCTAAAGGCAGTCAGTCACTTGCAATTCTTCGGTGAATATACTTTCATATGGTTTTTATATTTCTTTTTGTTGATGTGTTGGATAACGTTGATTGATTTTCGGATGTTAAACCATCCTTGTGTCCCTGGAATGAATCCTACTTGGTCATGGTGAATTACCTTATGGATACACTGTTGGATTCTGATAGCTAAAATTTTATTGAGGATTTTTGCATCAGTGTTCATTAGGGAGATTGGCCTATAGTTTTCTTTTTTTGTGTTGTCCTTGTTCGGTTTTGGTATTAGTGTAATGTTGGCTTCATAGAACGTGTTAGGTATTATACCTTCCTTCTCAATTTTTTGGAAGAGTTTGTGAAGGATAGGCACCAATTCATCTCTGAATCTTTGGTAGAATTCATTTGTAAATCCATCAGGTCCTGGGCTTTTGTATTTGGGGAGGTTTTTGATTACCATTTCAATTTCGCTAATTGTAATTGGTCTGTTTAGGTGTTCTATTTCTTCTTTATCTAGCTTTGGGTGATTGTAGAGTTGTAGGAATTTGTCCATCTCCTCTAGATTGTTGAACTTGTTTCCATATAACTGTTCATAGCAGTTATTAATTATTCTTTTGAGTTCTGCTGTGTCCATTGTGATTTCTCCTCTTTCATTTATTATCCTATTTATTTGTGCTTTCTCCCTTTTTGCCCTTGTGAGCCTGGCTAGGGGTTTGTCTATTTTATTGATTTTTTCAAAGAACCAGCTCTTGGTTTCATTGATCTTTTGGATTGTTTTTTTAGTTTCGATTTCATTTATTTCTGCTTTGGTTTTTATTATTTCTTTTCTTCTGCTGGTTTTGGGGTTTTTTTGTTGTTCTTTTTCTAGATCTTTGAGCTTCGAGATTAGGTTGTTTCTTTGAGTTCTTTCTTGTTTCTTGACGTGAGCATCTATTGCTATATATTTTCCTCTTATTACTGCTTCTGCTGCATCCCATACATTTAGGAAATTGGTGTCGTCCTTGTCATTCAATTCAAAGAATTTTTTAATTTCTTCTTTATCAATAGATGCTGAGAAAGCTTTCGACAAAGTGCAACACCCATTCATGATAAAAGCCCTTGAAATTCTTGGGATACAAGGAACGTACCTCAACATCATAAAGGCCATATATGACAAGCCAACAGCCAGTATCATTCTCAATGGTGAAAAGCTGAAAGCAATTCCATTAAGATCTGGAACAAGACAAGGATGTCCACTTTCACCACTGCTTTTCAATATAATACTGGAAGTCCTAGCCAGAGCAATAAGACAAGAGAAAGACATCCAAGGAATCCAAATAGGAAAAGAAGAAGTCAAACTATCACTCTTTGCAGATGATATGATAATATACATAGAGAACCCCAAAAACTCCACAGAAAAACTAATTCAACTCATCAATCAGTTCAGTAAAGTGGCAGGATACAAAATCAACACGCAAAAGTCAGTAGCCTTCCTATATACAAACAATAAATCTGAAGAAGAAGAAATCAAAAAAACCATCCCTTTTATTATTGAAACAAAAAAAAATCAAATATTTGGGAATAAATCTAACAAAAGAGGTAAAGGACCTATACAAAGAAAACTATAAAACACTGTTAAAAGAAATAGAAGAAGACACAAAGAAATGGAAAAACATCCCCTGCTCATGGATTGGGAGAATAAACATTATTAAAATGGCCATCCTACCAAAAGCAATATACAGATTCAATGCTATTCCAATCAAAATTTCAATGTTATTCTTCAAAGAAATAGAACAATTATTGATGAAATTCATATGGAATCACAAAAAACCCCAAATAGCCAAAGCTCTCCTGAAAAAAAAGAAGGGAATGGAGGCATCACACTCCCAGACTTCAAACTCTACTACAAAGCCATAATCATCAAAACTGCATGGTATTGGAACAAGAACAGACATACAGACCAATGGAATCGAATAGAAAATCCAGAAATAAACCCACAGATTTATGGTCAACTAATATTTGACAAAGGAGCGAAGACTATGCATTGGAGCAAAGAAAGTTTGTTCAATAAATGGTGCTGGGAAAACTGGGTCGCTACATGCAAAAGAATGAAGCTTGACCACTACCTCACACCATATACAAAAATCAACTCAAAATGGATTAAAGAACTAGACATAAGACCTGAAACCATAAAATACATAGAAGGAAATATAGGCGAAGCACTACGTGATTTGCATATCAAAGACATCTTTACAGACATATCACCCAAAGCAGTGATAGTGAAGGCAAAGATCAACAGCTGGGACTACATCAAATTAAAGAGCTTCTGCACAGCAAAAGAGACAATAACAAAAACAAAGAGAAACCCCACCAACTGGGAGAAAATTTTTGCACACAACACTAATGATAAAGGAGTGATCACAAAAATCTGCAAAGAGCTGATGAGACTCAACAACAACAAAGAAAATAATCCAGTCAAAAAATGGACAGAGGAGCTAAAAAGAAACTTCTCTGAAGAGGAAATGCGAATGGCCAACAGGCATATGAAAAAATGTTCAGCATCACTTGCAATCAGGGAAATGCAAATCAAAACTACCATGAGATACCATCTTACACCAGTGAGAATGGCACATATTAAAAAAACTAGCAACAACAAATGTTGGCGAGGTTGTGGAGAAAAAGGAACTCTTCTGCACTGTTGGTGGGAGTGCAAACTGGTCCAAACACTATGGAGAGCTGTGTGGAGATTTCTGGACCTACTAAACATAGAGCTTCCATCGGATCCAGCAATTCCACTCCTAGGTATTTACCCAAAGAACACAGAAACATCAATTCCAAAGAACACCTGCACCCCTATGTTTATAGCAGCACTATTTACAATAGCTAAGCTTTGGAAACAGCCCAAATGCCCAAAAATAGATGACTGGATCAAGAAGATGTGGTACATATATACCATGGAATATTACTCAGCATTCAAAAAAGATAAACACATGCAATTTGCAGCAACATGGATGGCGCTGGAAGGGATCATGCTCAGTGAAATAAGCCAAAAAGAAAAAGAAAAATACCGGATGGTCTCACTCATAGCAGGAATCTAGAATACTTAAATAAGGGACCAGGAAAATGAATAACTATAAGAAAGTGAAAATCAAAATCAACAAAAACTATGAACCAGCGACACTTTTTGGGGGTTGGGGGGCGGGAGGGGAGGGATTGGGGTCAGAATGGGGGGATTGCAATTGTATGGGGAATATAAAAATAAAATTTATTAATTAAAAAAAAAAGAATATACTTTCAGATTCTTTGCTGTGTGTGCACAATGTATACTGAATTTTCGTTCATTTTGCTCATCTAAAATATCTCACAAGCATCTTTTTCTGTTGTCTTCACCTTCAATCAAGTGCAGCAGAGATTTCCAACATATGGAAGCTAATCAATTGCATCTTTTTGAGCATTCACAATTTTTAACTAATTCATACATATTGAATCTGTGTTTTTCTCGCTGTGAATGAAATATTGTCTTTGTTTTTTGAGACTACTCATTCATTAACTGTAGTAATTTCCTCTTTTTTATATTATGTCATCTAATAAATCATGTTTTCTGTTCATTTATACTTATAAAAACTTGCACATTCTATGTTATAGTTCTTGTCTTACATCATATCTCTTTTCTTTGTTTGTATGTGTATCGAAGAACTGGGGTGTAGTCAGAGGTTGGGGAGTAAGCGGACTCACCAGAGACAGTGTGGGCAACAGAACAAGCAGAGCTACTGAAATACACTGGTAAGGGGAGCAGCGGGCAAGATGGGTGAGGTCTGCTGCACCATATGTCAGTTAGCTCCCTGGTTGGGAACTGAAAGGCCAGTGCGATTATAATGCTGAGACTTAACCCCTAGCCCACCAGGGAGGGCCCATCATATCACATTTCAACATGGGGGACAAAAAAATGGTCATTTTCCCCCTCAAATTGCCAGTTTTCTACTCAAAATGCAAAATTTTCTACATAAATATCATTTTTATGGATCTTTACCATATATGACACTCTTCACTCTGAATTATTTCATTTACTTTCTTCTTCATATTCAATCTTGAGATTTGCTATTTGTATAGAGTCATCATCCTCTTGCCAGATTTCTTACAAGTATACTAAAGTGACTATTACTTTTTATAGTTTGTTCCCCTAATTATTTTAACCTTATTATTATTTTTCCACATATAACCAACATGTTTTTATTATGTGCTAAGTCAGTGGATCAGTTACCACTTAAGTCAATATTTCCAAGTCCCAGATAAGTATTTTATGAATTGTCTTAAACACCCAATTAAACTTTTATACCTCTTTGCTCCAGGTTCTCTTTTAATTTGTGACTCTGTTCTTCACACATACTTTTGGTTTTTCTTATGTTATTTTTTATTATTAGAATCAGTACTGGGGCTACAAAAATACAGTCTTTAAGCTCATATTTAAGTTATATATTGAGTGTGTTCAAATTACCTGGAGTTAATGGTCAATATTCATCTCATTGCAGTAAAAGTTGTTCACGTTTAGCAGACATTTTGGAAATTCTAGAGCTATTCAGTCTGCACACAATTTATTTTTTTGCATTTATGTCGCTCTGTTGAAAATACAAGTTTGTAGAGTTAATATTTTTATAGATAATTTATATATATGAATTTCTTTCCTCATAAGGTTGCTCTGGGAAGCCACTAATGTTTGGTAAGATTCAAAGTATAAATATTAAGGTCCTGTATGATCTTAGATATAGAAGTCTACTGTACATTTATGAGTTAATAATTATACTATATAATGCATAACTATAGATTAATGTGAAACTGCTTGTTTAGTTACTGTGAGTACACATATTGGAGGGAAAAAAATAAGGTAATTTGCAAAGTAACTTATAATAAATTTGAGTTTAAATTTGGTAGTGATGTGTCAAAACTCAAATAGGAACAATTTTGTCTTTCCCTCACGATTTCTTTTCATAGCAAGGATAAAAGTTTCCAATAGTAGTGACTATTTTTAAATAAGAATTTATAATGTGTGTGTATATATATGAGATGTGTGATTAAGCTTAACTGAGACATTTAAAAACTTTAGTAGATATATATTATCTGTATTTCTACATTGGATGACACAAAATTGAAAAGATATCAATTTTTTACAAAGTAATATGTCTAATAAAATACAATGTCTAATAAAAACCCAAAACAATTTTGGAGCAGAGGGGCCTTTATAAAATTCCTAGTTAAAAAAAAAAATCCTAATTTGTTTAGAAGAAAAAAACTTAAAATTAAATAACCAGAAACTTTCTGAAAAAGAGGAGCAACAATGTAAAACTAAATCCAGACATCTCTAACTCTCTAGAGTGTCTCCTTCCATGTCCCTCAAGTTACAGGTACAAGACCAAGGCCAAGAAGCAAGCCCAGCTGCTTCTTTGCATGTCTCTGCTCCAAGTGCCTCTTCCAAGGCTTCTCTCTCTTTTCAATCCTTTTTTCAAATCTCTCACAGCTCAGCTCTACCCATCCTTGGGTGAGGCAGGGGATCTGGAACCTCCCCTTTCTATGGACATCACACTTGCAACTTCAGAAGAAAAATGTGTGTCCTCTATTCACCAAAAAAAGAAAACACTAAATAGAACTCTGAATCGGGGTAAATGAAGTCCTGTAAAATAAAAAAATCTGGGAAATGAAGAGCCATAAATATTTATCAGTGTTTGTATCTGGTGAGAGGAGGTGTTTTTATGATAGAAAAAAAGACCATCACAGAGCTGCTTTGGCCACAAAAGTGACAAGATCACCAGTCATCAAATTCACCTCTCTCTCTAACTTCTAAAATATATGGTCAACTTTACAGCATCTCATAGACAACTATTATGTCATATACAACTATTATACTATTATACAACTATTATAAATTATAGGTCTAATTTTATATTAATACCAAAATAAGAATAATAAAATTGAAGTGTCAAGAAACATACTGCACATTGCACCATTATTGTCTAATAGCTAAACTGAAGGGTTTTTTTAATGCCTCAGTATTAATTAGATTAACTAGCTATTCTTATCTAATAGGGAAAGGAAATTGATTCATAGAAATAATCAGAAAACTAGCCCATGGAATGAAAATATGTCCTCTTCTGGGATATTAAAAAAAACACAATTTTTGACATTTCAAGTTAAAAATGATGGATTAACCAAATACATTTCTCTCTTCTTCCTCCTAATCACTAACTAATGATAGTAAAGGAATAATATAATTAATAATTAATACATATTAATAATATACATATTATATACAATATGTATATATATAATACATACATATATATTATATGCATATATATAATGCACATATATACATATCCAATACAGCAAAAGTGACAAGGAGTATTTCTGAAAGCCAGGTCTTAAAAGATTTTGCTGCTTCCACTTTGTCCTCTTGGACTGCTTACTCTGGAGAAGTTGGCTGCCATGTTGCGAAGATACTCAAGCAGTGCTGTGGACTGTCTCGGGAGGAGAGGCCAGTACACGAACCAATTTCCTAGACATGATGATCTGGGGACAGATATTGGGTATCACCCATTTTTATCCCAGTGCTGGGTCAGCACTCAATAAACAGAATTATGCATGATTCTATAAATGAAAGCACCGCTGATTAAAAACCTAAAGATTTGAGATGAATGCCCAGACTCAGAATTTGTTGATTGCCCAACTGTAGCTTCTCCTTGGAACCACTGTTGCCCCACCATCCTGGCCTCTGCCTTTACAATGGGTACATTCTGTCTGGTCACTGGCTCCTACTGGTCACCTCCAGACCACACCCTTTGCCCTAAAAGATGACCAACCCCAGAAATGGCTTCTATGGATAGTGACCCACTATGAACCAACTAGTCAAGATGTCTAAGTCTGCCCAAAGTTCCCCCAGCTCCTTCCTTGGGCAGAGCAATCTGTTACAGTCAGGGAGAACCAGACAAAACTCCCACTTTCTTCAGTTTTACCCAGCTGCCTCTGTTTCGGTTTTGGGGACAAAGTCCAAACTCGCTGCCCAGTAGCTGTGGAGAAAAACTTATTCTATTACATAGAGACATGGAAACTGCATCTCAGAGAGGGTAAGTAATTTGTCCCTGATCACAGAGCTCATAGGTATTAAAGATATGATTTAAATAATGCTATCTCAACTCAACAGTCTATATTCTCCACCTAACCCTCAAAATTTTTTAATCAGGTTTCCTGATCCCCAAAGCAGTCCCCTCTTCAAACTCTAAGCAAGCAGAGAAGACCTCAGGCACACCCCCCTGACCTCCACTTGCCCTTTCTTGCCAGAGGGAGGAAACATCCAGCCAGAGACTCCATGCCCTATAAATTCTGGATGACACTTTTGTTTCATAAAGGTCATATCTAAGCACAACTCTTAGAAACAGTTTAGTTTTTGCTTTTAGCCTGAAAATATGACCTCTGGCTTCAAGGGAAAAAGTGAAATACCATAAATTTGGAACAAACTCAAGAGGCACGTCCATCTGGTTGGGGGAGAAGTAATGTAATGATGGTGCACTATTTTCAAGGAAATGAGGTTTTGCCATGGTCATGTTCATCTATTACAACTGGGACTGGCCATACCATCATACTTGGAAAAAGACCCTAATTTAATGAAGAGATGAGAATTATTTGAATTAGCATATCAAAGTATGAATCCAAGCAGCCACAAGATCTGCTTAGAGTCATTTCACTTTGTCTATGTAAGTATCATTGTTGAAATTCTTTAGGTTATTTATTCTCCAACATGACTAATATTTCTTCCTGTAGTCTTATTGGAATTGGGAATACCAGGATTAGAGAAATTGTAGTAAAATACTTGACTTCTCTGTATATTTTGAAAACAGAGTTAGCATCTTGATGTGTAAGTGTGTAGCCCATTCCCATGGGGAGATAGTAACCATACATTTCCGGGGGTTGGGGATATGCTCCAAAATAATACTGTGCATTTAATTAAGTCTATTCATCTTAATTATGTGATTGTGTAGAGAATTAAGCCCAATTTGATAATCTTTTATAAAGAAGTTGGTTTTTCTTTTTACTTGAAAGTAGTTATTTTCAATGCTACATTAGTTATAATACCTTATTGTTGATCATTGGATTTTTATCAATTTTCTCTGTCAAAAATGCTCATAATACCAGTTATAGCCAAGAAAGCCACAGAATTGATAGCCCATTTCTGAGATCAAAATGGGGGACTATGGAAATTACACTCAGGTATAAACTAGCTCTGTTTTAGGCAAACCAAGAATAGAACTAGCCCAGTCTAGTGATTCCTCTCTTGAAAATGTATCCTGATGAAAATTTTTCAAATGATAAAGCTGAATAAGCAATAATTCTCATTGCTAAATATATATAATATATACACACATATGAATGTATTTATATACATATAAACATAAATGTATATATTTACATACATGTAAATATATATTCATGAAAAATGAGAAGCAACCTAATATCAGAAAAAAATAAGGTATGGGAATATTAGCTCCATTCTATAGATAGCTTATTACAGATGTAATTAATTAGCTACTACAGAATCATTAAAACTAATTATAAAGATGTTATAATAATTTTAAATGGCACAAAAAGTACTATTATATAATTTTTTTTTTTCATAGAGGCATGCTTTATTTATTTGTTTTGCTGGTTTGTTTGTTTGTTTTGTTTATACATGCACTGGGTACAGTCAGAAGCGCGGGAGGGTGAGAGAATTCACCAGAGCCAGAGCGGGGAGCAGAGCAGGCAGAAGGACCGAAGTACACTGCTGAGGGGAGCAGCGGGCGGCAGGAGAGGTCTGCGCGCCATGTGGGACCCTCCTCCGGTGGCCGGGGAGCAGCCGGGGATTGAACCGGCGCCGCAGAGGCCGCGCGCAGTTTCGCAACCCAGCGCTCAACCGCTGCGCCACCGGGGAGGCCCACTATTATATAATTTTAATGGAAAAAGAAATAATTTCAAGCTAGCACTGGACTCTGAGCCATGCAAAATTATATTCAGATACATACATATATATAGACAAGACTCAATACATAATTTGTGGGGTCCTAAGTGCAATGGCTAAGGTCACATACCCATGGAGTCTGGGACAGAGAAAGATAAAACTTTTTTCCTAAAAATTAAATGAAAATATTTTAAAACTGGTAACCTATCTTTAAGTAAACATGGAATGAAATAGACTCTTGTTTTGACAGTGTGAACATTTTAGACACCATGAAAACAGGCAAATCCTAGGGCTCCAGATCTCAATCCCTCCTGGACACCAGCATATGTTCTGCAGCTTTATATGTTCCAAATGTCCAAGCTCCACTCCCAGTGATTGGGATGCAGTGAGTTTGAAACAAAGCAAGTAAAATCTAGCTCTGCAGCATTCTAACCAGCACTTTCCAACAGAATTTCCAGTGCTGGTTTTGGTCTTTGGGATCTTACTCTCTTTCAAAACAACAAATTTTTCATAACTTAATCATGATTATAAACCATGAGGGGAGGGGTAAAGGTTTGTGGATTTGACTCTTATGTTCTATTTTTGGTTTGCCCATTTTTATTCACCAAGCCTAGAGTCTCACCCTTAGTTCAACTATCAAAATAATATACAAGTAGTGTAACTCTTCGGTAAAAATAGCACTATATTTTTAAGAAGACCAAGAAGAAATGTTAGATACAGAGAAAAAGAAACCTGAGACAGAATTGATTTTTCACTCTATATGTCTTCAAAAAAAATCTGGCATGGTGTTTCGTGGGGGTTATTGTAACAAACCAAAAAGCTTATGAATAAGGACAGTTTCCCAGACAACAGGTAATCAACCAAAGATAATTGAAAGATGCCTTCACCCAGGTAAATGATACATCCACCATGCCAGTTTTTGAAACAAGACATAGTAATATCTGCCATGGGCACCAGCAGGGCCAGAAATAAGATGAGGAAAGGGAGGTGCCTTGAATACAAAATTAAGGAGGCACTCACTCGTAAATACCAACCACGCACCTGCTCAACCCTGACGGTGGGTGCCTCCTTAAATTTTGTGTCTGCTATACCTGCTTGCCAAATCCTGGGTACAAGTAGAGATTTCTAACATGAATGTTACATATCTGTCATCTTGACCCTAGAAACAAACACCAATTTTGCCTTCATAATTTTTCAGAGAAAATTCTCAATCATCATCAAGTAATTATTTGAGTTGGATGTTATCCTCAGTAAATCTAGCTTTCAAGTATCCATCAACAACAAGTGAAATTATAGCTAATTAAATCCTTTGATGACATAAATGGAATCCCTGTACCATTTATTCTGTGCCACTAAGACCTAAAATGACCTTTAAGCAAAATATTACCTATTTCCTCCCCACTTTAAAGAAGAAGCAGCAACCCTATGGAGACACCCTACCTCTACTCTGCTGATCTTCACCAATCTGAAAATAAAAATAAGAGGGGGTAAAAATTCATACAGAGAAAGAAAGCTGGGATAACTGTTGCCTGCCCTGGGTGCTCTCAGCTCATCTCAGCTTGAGACACTGGTTTTCCACCTCTAATCCCAGTCCCACCAAGAAAAACACTCCATCTCTTGCTGTTCAGTTTATTGCTGCCACAGCACTGACATCACCTAAAAGTCACACTGATCAAAAAAAATTGTCACTTTTCCCTTGATGTGCACAATAGTTGAGATACCTCCACAAGGTAAATGGTAATCCACCATGGCAGTTTTTGAAACAAGACATAGTAATATCTGCCATGGGCACTGGCAAGGTCAGAAATAAGATGAGGAAAGGGGATTTAGAAACTACTGTGTTTCTAAAGTTGTTAGAAACACAGAATCTCAGAGAACCTACCCGAGAACCGCTGCATCAGTACCTGCATTTTAACAAGATCCTCAGGTGATTTGTAGAGGCATTAATATTTGAGAGGCATACTATATTCCAGTTCTTCCTTCCCCAACAGAGTTTAAAGTAGTATTTCAGGGCCTCCCTGGTGGTGCAACGGTTGAGCGCTGGGTTGCGAAGCTGCCCGCAGCCTCTGCAGCGCCGGTTCCATCCCCAGCTGCTCCCCGGCCATCAGGTGAGGGTCCCACATGGCGCGCAGACCTCTCCTGCGGCCTGCTGCTTCCCTCAGCAGTGTACTTCAGTCCTTCTGCATGTTCTGCTCCCTGCTCTGGCTCTGGTGAATTCTCTCACCCTCCCGCGCTTCTGACTGTACCCAGTGCTTGTATAAATAAATAAATAAATCTTTAAAAAAATAAATAAATAAAATAGTATTTCATTAAACTTCATAAACAGAGTGAGCCCAGGCACTTGTCTCCAAGCAGCTGTAGTATCTAACTCCTGAGGTGTTTCACCAGCCTTTACAATGGGTTTCTGCCACGCTTGGTAATTAGCAGACTTAGTCTAACACAGTCTTAACTCGCACTCTAAGTAAAAATCTTACTGTCTGAGATGACTTGAGAAAATAGTGGGGACAATTTTAGATTGTCAGAATAATCAGATGTGCTATGAGTCAAGGATACTAAATGTCCTACAGTCCATGGGATAGTTCTGCATACAAAGAGTGACCCCCATCCCATGAAAATTTCATCCCCCTGGGCATTTCTGTAGGTGGAAAACGTCTGTAACTAGCCTAGAACTGAACTTCATTGCACTTATGAATACGAAGGATTTTTACAGGAACTCAACTACTGTGCAAATCAAGAGGAACGTGGCATTTGTCCTGGTCAGAATTTTACTAAAAATTATGAATGGATTTCTTAAAAAGTCAGATTAATACTGGCAATTCAACTGCTAAATTAACTTGTGTCAGGCTACATTGTAGCTTTCTCCTCAGTGCAACTCTCTGGTTTTCTCCTTATGACTTCCAGGGCCAGGTTTCAAAAACGTATTCCAGGTGCCAGCGTCCTCCACATCTCAAGGAAGTTTGCCAAAATTAAGGAATCTTTGGGCCCACCCAACTCCCACTGAACCAGAACCTACTTTTGAACAAGACCCTAGGGGAACTGCAGGTACAGTAGAGTTTGGGAAGCTCTGTTCCAGTGTGGTTGTGAGCAAGCAATATATATTAAAGTAAATGTTACTGGGTACTTTTTTCTTTTATATTTCATAGATAGGGCTGGTATTTTTAAATTATATTTGCAGATTAGTTTATCAATGAATGTTAAGTGGCTGTGACAAAATATTTGTTTTAAATAAAGGAAATCAAGTGTCAGGGTTGACAGCCACTTAGCTGGGACCTGACCATCTGCTTAATAATTGATTATCAATTCCTTTTCACTCACAACCACTAGCTAAAGCTTTGGAGCCACCCAAACTGTGGTGTCGCCACTTGACTGAAACTCCTGTTGCTGCCACCCACTAACCATATGGGTCCCCTTAGATAATCACATCAATCCAAATCATTGCCAGAGCCCAGGGTTCTTTGAGATAGAAACTGAAAGAAGCCCAGCATTCTTTTCCCTGATTGGCTATCCTAATTCTCGTGAAGACTAGACCCATAGCCAAGTTAGCCCCACCTGCTACAAAGTGTTCTTGCACACCCATGCAAGTTTTCCAAATGTCAATATGCTCTGCAAGTGATCCCACCGAAGTTATGAAGAAGGTACAGGCATGATCCAGTGTCACTGAAGCTTGAAGAAGTTATATAGAACTTCCAGAATGTTACAAACACCCACATCCAGCTGAATGCAAAATTACATTTCAAAGCAAAAAGTTAATGCCAGTCAAAAAATGGGCAGAAGAGCTAAAAAGAAACTTCTCTGAAGAGGAAATGCAAATGGCCAACAGGCATATGAAAAAATGTTCAACATCACTTGTAATCAGGGAAATGCAAATCAAAACTACAATGAGATACCATCTTACACCAGTGAGAATGGCACATAAAAAAACTAGCAACAACAAATGTTGGCGAGGGTGTGGAGAAAAAGGAACTCTCCTGCACTGTTGGTGGGAGTGCAAACTGGTCCAACCACTATGGAGAGCTGTATGGAGATTTCTGGACCTACTAAACATAGAGCTTCCATCGGATCCAGCAATTCCACTCCTAGGTATTTACCCAAAGGACACAGAAACATCAACTCCAAAGAGCATCTGCACCCCTATATTTATAGCAGCACTATTTACAATAGCTAAGCTTTGGAAACAACCCAAATGCCCAAAAATAGATGACTGGATCAAGAAGATGTGGCACATATATACCATGGAATATTACTCAGCATTCAAAAAAGATAAACACATGCAATTTGCAGCAACATGGATGGCGCTGGAAGGGATCATGCTCAGCGAAATAAGCCAGAAAGAAAAAGAAAAATACCGAATGGTCTCACTCATAGCAGGAATCTAGAAAACCTAAATAAGGGACCAGGGAAAATGAGTAACTATAAGAAACTGAAAATCAAAATCAACAAAAAACTATGAACCAGAGACACTCTATGGGGTGCAGGGGGCGGGATGGGGGGGTCAAAATAAGGGGGTTGTAATTGTATGGGGAATATAAAAATAAAATTTATTATTAAAAAAATACAGAAGAAAAAAAAAGTTAATGATTTGGTGGGGGGGGTGAGATTGCTTAGTGCTACTATTTGTATAATATGTTATCTTTTGTCAGTATGGCAGAAGCACACAAAGAACTGTTTATGTCAACTATACATGCCAAATGATACAATGTTAGTTGCAATTATGCCAATGAAGAATTAGGAACTTAATCATCCATGTTTCAGCTTCACAAATTATCTAGGAAAATCTAGCCATTTCCAAATACAGTAATATTCATTGCATATATAAAATTTGCTAGAATGATCACTTGGGCAAAACTTTTGAGGTTTATATGACATTAATGTATTTGCGGTACTTATGACATTAGTGTACATTTTGATGCAGTTTCCAGCAATCAAAAGAGAAATATCAAATTTACCAGTTTTATTTCCTGGTTAGGAGCTTGGAATAAATCACATAAATCATTTATACTGATCACATTATGTAAATTTTTCTTCATTTTATACTTGAAATAATTTTTATTCCAGTCATCCTACCCTGAATTACCACCTTCTAACATGCAGCTTAACTAAAAGCATGACCTACAGACTTTCAAGAAGATGATATCAATGCAAAGAAAGAGCACTTTAAAAAGTCAGAAAACCAGTGCCTAGTCATTGTTTTGCCAATGATGAGCTCTGTGGTTTCAGTTCAGTACATTAAGTTGCAAATTCCAATTTTCACATCTACAAAAGAGTGGACCAAATGGTCTATAACTTTCTTTACAGCTTTAGCATTTTGTGATTATACCCTAAGAGTAAATAGGTAAATGTGTTCTTTAAACTATACAACAATTTCATAACATTTCCAAATTCAACCTTGATATTAGACCATTTGTATTCTTTCAAAGTATTATCATTTTCAATTCTTCGCTACACATCTTCATCAAAGGAAACAGTGTCAATCTTGATTTTAAAAATCATGTATAACTAATTGCTGAAGGCAGTATTTAGGTTTTTTTACTCTTCTCACTACAACTAGCTATTATTTCTGACTAAGTGGAATTCAGAGAGGCAGACCAAAGAAGATGGATCACAAACCCAGAGCAAAGCAAGGGTGCAGACAGGCAGGACATTGAAACTGTTAGTGATAAAGGGCGGGCAGGAGGTCAACGCGTGGGCAAACACCTTAAACTTGGCTGTGTTCCTAAACTCTAGGAACTTCAACTCCATCTGTTTGAAAGACTGCATTTGTACAGGTTACAATCTAAATTTTTAATAAAAGTTTTCTCATATATCTGCAATATAAACCAAATTGCAGTTGTTTACAAACTGACTTTGGAAACTTGGCAAAATCTACCAAAATGTAAAATGTCTATGACCTTTGATTCAACAGTTTTGCTCCTGCATTCAATTCACCAGAGGTACTGGCACATACACAGAAAGATATGTGTACAAAGGTGTTTTCTGTAGGACTGTTAATACTAGAGAAAGATGGAGAGGACCCAAATAAATGAGACATAGAGAGTCAGTACCTTGTCATTGTATTAGCTTTTTATTTTGAAATAATTTAGACTTATAGAAAAGTTATAAAAATAATACAAAGAATTCCCATGTACCCTTTAGCCAGATTCCCCAAATGTTAACATTCTATCACAATTACTTTACCCTTTTCTCTCTCCCCCCTACCCATAGCCCCCACCCGTGCACGCACGTCCACACACACACACACACACGCAAACACTAAAGCATAAACATTTGTCATTTACAACAAAATTTAAAACACTTTTTCTTTCTATTCTAGGATCAGGCATTGCATTTACTCATCAGGTCTTTTGAGTCTCTTTTATCTAAAACAATTACTTTATCTTTCATGACCTTGACTTTTTAAGAGTATAAGCCAGTTTTTGTAGACTGCCCCTCAATTTGGGTACATCTGATGTTACCTCATGATTATGCTTTCAGCCATTGCCATTTAAGTAAATAGATAAAAAATGACATGGAAGGTCTCAGGATATTTTGTTAATGGAAAAGGGAAGGATATTTGTGATGGTGACAACAGGAAACAGATGGCCCACTCAAAGAATTTAACTGAAATTATTTTACTGAAGGGACTCTTCAGGGATGGGGACAGGTTAAAGGAACAGTAAGAGTTTAAGGGAATACAAGTGCAATGACAATGGCATTAGCAACAGTGGAAGCTCTACCAGCCTTAACTTGGAGGCTGCAAGGGGAGGGAAATATAACTAAGTTAAGGAAGAGAAGCTGCAGGTAGGATCTTTGGCCACAGAGGAGAATGGATTGGGAGGGTGGATCAAGGTTATAGTCATACCTCAACTTCCTTTTCTACCATAGTCCTATCTTCTATCAGTACCTCCCATTAGCTAAAACCAACCAGAAGCAAGAGAACAAGAGTTAAGGTGATATGTAGACATCAGCTTTTCAAAGCACAGTGCACTGAGAAAAGTGGAGATTAGATTGTAGAAAACAAGCAGCATGAGGATTGATTTCTAGTATCAAGGTGAAGAAGCAAGATGTCAACTAGGATGTTTCTCATGATAAAAAAATTCTAGCTAAAGATCATATCTGAGGATAGAAGGAGCTGAGCACTCCATGCTTCATGTGCACAAAGCAGCTAGCATTTGGGGCCACCTCTTTCCCACAGACCTTACAGAGAGAAGCAAAAATGTAGAACCACACTCAACACCACTCACCACCACATGACCCTCCTCTAGAGTATATGAAAACAGAACTGAGAGTGGGGAGGGTCACTGGCCGTAGAATAGTTAATTCACGGGAAGAGTCTATCCTCTCTGCTGTTCATACCAGAGAAAGAAGATTGCTTTGCCTCCCCCAGACAAGGTAGACATCTCTAATGAGCCTCCCAAGAATTACTTGTAAAGACCAGTGGTGGCTTCAAGAAGAGAAGAGCATTTATTACTTATCTGTATGTGCTTGGCCAGCAGATCTGATGATGTGCTCCATGTTGCATAGAAGAGACTTGGAGAGAGATGACAAGAGGGGCTAGACCAGGCACCAGGCGGAAAGAAAGTCAGAATTATCCCCACCCCCTTAAGTTCTTCATTTCTGGGAGACATGACAGTGGAATCCTAATGTACTTGCCAGCCTTAAAGATGAGCAGTTAGTACTGGAAGAACTCTTCTTAGAACAACCCTTAGAACCGTGACAGTCGGGGAATGAGCGGGCAAGGAATGAAAACGAATACCATCCTTGGTGCAGACAGAAGTAGCTAACTACGACAAAGGGCTACCATCATCCAGCAGTGCTGAGTGGAAGAAGCATATTACTGCTTTCACCATCCTCACTGAGCTCATGAAGGCGAGCAGAGCATCCATAACGAACCACGAAAAGGCTACAAGCAAGCTCCCTACCCCCATTCCCACGCAGATCTAGCGGGCCGAGGCACTCACACGCCTGAAGTGCAATGAAGACAGGAATTGGGCAAAAGACTTTCTCTGAATTGCATTTAAGACTGAAGTTTTTAAACAAATATGATCATAAGCATTGAAATATAATCACTCTAATATCTGAAATTTACTGGAAAATGATGGAAAGAAGTTGAGACTTCAGTAAGGAACCCACTCCTCGCCACTTACCACCTAATGAAAAGGGGAAGTTTAAAATACCACACTTGGGAGAAAGTCATTTTTTAAAAATTAAATCCTTTCATATAAAAGCTCCAATGCATTGTATTCCTCAATAATCACCTTCCATATTTTTTTTTATAGAGGCATGTTTTTTATCCAATTATGTTTGTTTTTTTGTTTTGTCTACACATGCACTGGGCACAGTCAGAAGCACGGGAGGGTGAGAGAATTCACCAGAGCCAGAGCAGGGAGCAGAGCAGGCAGAGGGACCGAAGTACACTGCTGAGGGGAGCAGCGGGCGGCGGGAGAGGTCTGCGCGCCATGTGGGACCCTCCTCCGGTGGCCGGGGAGCAACCGGGGATCGAACCGGCGCTGAAGAGGCCGTGGGCAGCTTCGCGACCCAGCGCTCAACCGCTGCGCCACCAGGGAGGCCCACCTTCCATATTTTAAAAGCTAAATATATACACATGTGCAAACAAAAAAGAATTGTTAGGTCACATATCAAATTGTTAATAGTAATTACTTACATAGAGGGGAAAAGGCAAGGATTGGAGAAATTATTCTCTCTTACTCTACCTTTTTTGGTTTTAAAAAGTTATAATAAGCTTGTATTTGTATATTATATATGGAAATATTGTAAGGGGAGAGTTTTCTTGTACTTTATGAGGGATTTTGAGTTTTTCAAGTGTTACTAATACAAGCTGAGGTCAGAGAGGAGACCTGCAAAGCCTTCATCATAAATCACTATGTCCCTTAATTCCCTCTCCTTGGCCCTCCTGTTACACCTTTGTCATCAGCATCTTCACTAAATGTGATAACCCCAATGTCATTTTATGTTGAGAAAATAAAAATGTTATAATAAATACTGTAAATGAGGGTTGACCATGTGGCAGCGTGTACTTGAGGCTGGAGGATAACAATGAATAAAAAACAGCCCTTGTTGGCCATGCATAAAAGTTACAACCTTCCCACTGCTTATCAGGCCCAGGAGAACAAGTCCCATATTCCAACAATTCCTCTTATTGTCTGGAATTTTCAAAAGTGATACAAACATCTAGATGTGAAGTTATACTCCCGATACTTGTATAGAATTGTAACCCAAGGTAAAACAATAAAAAAAAATATTAATTTTAAAAACTTTCAAGATTCCATGAAGTGTCTCTTAAGTTCCCCTTGAAAGAACATGGGCCCATGTAAAATAAAACTATAGGATTTTTTTTTTTCAAAAATGAATACTGTAGGGCCTCCCCGGTGGCACAGCGGTTGAGCGCTGGGTTGCAAAGCTGCCCACTGCCTCTGCGGCACCAGTTCGATCCCCAGCTGCTCCCCGGCCACCAGAGGAGGGTCCCGCATGGCGCGCAGACCTCTCCTGCCGCCCGCTGCTCCCCTCAGCAGTGTACTTCGGTCCTTCTGCCTGCTCTGCTCCCTGCTCTGGCTCTGGTGAATTCTCTCACCCTCCCGCGCTTCTGACTGTACCCAGTGCATGTATAAACAAAACAAACAAACAAATAAATAAATAAATAAAACATGCCTCTATAAAAAAAAATAAAATAAAAATAAAAAAAAGGAAATGTTTAAAAAAAATAATTAAAAAAAAAAGAATACTGTAATGTTTGCTGTTAGTAAACTTTTGGTTGGCAAAAAAAAAAAAAATCCAAGTTACAGTTCATTTACTTCCACATTTTCCACTTGTGATAACCTGTGTGGAGCCATAAACTGCTAATAGAGTGATCTTAATGTTATGAGCAGTAAAAGCTGTTAGCCATATTTTAAAAAAATGTTTATTTAACATAAAAAAAAAATTGGACTGGACCTGACCTTGGCAGTGGGCCTTGCTCCAGTAAGAGTCTGACACACCCTTAGGATGCCGTCACAATTGCCACTCACTGCTGAATGGGCTTAAGTCAGTTTTGCAAGTCAACTTCCCTGGCACAAAGATTCCTTTGGGATATGAATGGGGCAAGAGGTTTACCTTCTCTTCCTATACTGCCCGTAGGAGAAGCTTCCTGGGAGAGTTCAAGACAGTTCAGCAACTTTCCTTTGAAATGCCTGACTGAGTATAATCTCAGCTCTCTGCTTACTTGTGTTTTTAAATGAAATTAACACTAATGTGGCAATAGTTATGAGCACATATTTTATTTATTTTTTTTAATATCCAAAAGGGCAGGTTTATCATTAAAAGGGAGAGGAGAGTAAAGGACACTTGCACGGACACAAACGGGCAAAATAGCTGCCCCTGAAAGGGACATGTTTGCTAAAAGAGAGGTCTGCATGGTCACAGGCGGGCAGCCTTGGAGGAGGCCTGCGCAGCTGCTTTGCAAAAAGAGGTCAGTGAAGAGAGACAGCGGTGTGGCCTCAGGGGCAGGAGGAGCTGCCCTGCACTGGTGGGGGGCGGGGGGGGGGGGGGAATTGTTATTCTGCATTTAGTTTATTTTATTTCAGTAGAAAAGATGCAAAGTTTCAGAAGAAATAGAATTTAGAGACCAGGAAGTAAGGGGAAAATAATAAATCTTTGGTTTGAGAAGCTCACCTCTGAATTGAACTATTGAGATAACTCAAATATTGTCTCTGTTGAGAAAATATTATAGGTCATCTTTAGAATCATACTTGGGGACAAATCGTCCTTCAAGGTTTCAAAATCCTGTATAATATGTGTTCTTGATATTCTTTAACAGTGAATTTGTTGTAGAGCAACCCCGATACAAAACGGGGTGCCTGACTGTGGGTCCTCACCCGCTCGCTTAAAAGGGCTTATCAATGCTCTACTGCAGGCACACACGAAGGGTTAATAAAAGGTTTATTTACAAGGGAAGGGGAAATGAGGAAATGTACAGCTCAGGGAGAAAAGTGGGAGACAAAGTTTTAAATGAGTCCTACCCGATCCACCCATCAGGAATCCCAAAATGGCACTCTGAGAGCTGGCCGCCAGCCAGAAGCCGTGAAGCCAGGAGGCGAGCGATAGCGAGCCCCCCAAGGCCCACGTGTTTGGTTTTTATATCCAACCTGGCTGCCCAACTCCACCCTCAGGTTCCAGCCACCTTCCCTTTGGTGGTGATGGGATTTGTCTTTCCCAATGTCTTGATGGCTTTATTCTGGAGTGGGGGTGGGGTCCACAAAGCCTGTATGGGATTAACTCAGGACATCATTTCCCCCTAACAAATTGATTACCCAAAATTTATTTTTTTTTATATTTTAAATTTTTTTAATGAACTACCATTGTTTCACATTCTTGTTAGTGTTTTTTTTAATATTTCATTTTATATAATTCTTACATCATTTTTCATCTTTGCACAATGTGTGCATTTTCATTATGGTTATATTCCCCATACAGTTGCACACCCCCCCCTTATTTTGATTCTAGTCCTTCCTCTCCCTGCCCCCCCTTGCCCCCCCAGTGTGTCTCTGGTTTATAGTTGCTTGTTGATTTTGATTTTTACTTTGTATTGATTAGTCTTCTTCCTGGTCTCTTATTTAAGTTTTCCAAATTCCTGCTATGACTGAGACCATCTGGTATTTTTCTTTTCTTTCTGACTTATTTCGCTGAGCATGATCCCTTCTAGCTCCATCCATGTTGCTGCAAACTGCATGTGTTTATCTTTTTGATTGCTGAGTAATATTCCATTGTGTATATGTACCACACCTTCTTGATCCAGTCATCTATTTTTGGGCATTTGGGTTATTTCCATCGCTTACTTATTGTAAATAGTGCTATAAACATAGGGGTGCAGGTGCCCTTTGGAATTAATGTTTCTGTGTCATTTGGATTACCCAAAATTTTTTTAAATAAATTTTATTTTTATATTCCCCATACAATTGCAACACCCTTATTTTGACCCCAATTCCTCCCCTCCCTGCCCTCCACCCTCCATAGAGTGTCTCTGGTTCCTAGTTTTTTGTTGATTTTGATTTTCACTTTCTTATAGTTATTCATTTTCCTGGTCCCTTATTTAGGTTTTCTAGATTCCTGCCATGAGTGAGGCCATCCGGTATTTTTCTTTTTCTTTTTGGCTTATTTTGCTGAGCATGATCCCTTCCAGCGCCATCCATGTTGCTGCAAATTGCATGTGTTTATCTTTTTTGAATGCTGAGTAATATTCCGTGGTGTATATGTACCACATCTTAAAATTTAAGTAATATACTCTACCCTCTTGTTGACATATGAATAAAACCAAAATCACATTTAGAGAGGGTGTTTTTATGGCAAGTAATTTTGACTTGTAGTTTTAAAAGCACTGCTCCTTTTCAATCTTTAAAATCCTTTCCCTCCATTCCCTGCTCAGCTTAAAGCTGACTCCTACCTGCCCCCGCCCAGTTCCTCCTTCTCCTCACATTCCTTTTAAGTAGGAACTCACTCAGCTCTTATCCCTCAAGTAATTCTCACCAAACTATTTAACTACATTTCAATTCAGCCAGAACCAAATTCCAAGAGAAGGAATGTAATTCTGAGCCAGAATCTTATCTTTTTATAGAACACAGTAGAATCCACAGTTATTTGACTTGTACTGTATATAGTGCAAAGCCAATGTCATGTGCATGAAAGCTTAATAAGACAATTTGATGATGAAATACCCTGGGCAAGAAAGCCACAAGGAAATTCCAGAGGAAGGACCAGGGCCAAATCCTGCAACAAACTTTATGTAGCCTGCTAAATCACAACACGTAACTGATAATAGCAGTGAACAAAAAGAAAGCACAAAAGTTAGTCCTTAAGCATTATGCCTATGATATTCAATCACAACATTAAAAACACATATAACAAAATATATGAGAAGATTAATACTTATAAAACTGTGGGCCTTCTCAACATCTATTGCAATTATCCCAACATACTGGCAAAGCATTAAGTAGAGACCCTTATTCATTTATAGTTCAAATTATAACCCTAACATCCTATAAATTTAGACATTAACAAATACAGGGCCTCCCTGGTGGTGCAAGGGGTTAAGCACAGCATTATGAAGCAATCCGTAAGCCTCTACAGCACGAGTTTGATCCCCCGGCTGGCCAAGGAGCTACCCACATGGCACAGCAGACCTCTCCTGACTCACCCGCTGCTCCCCTCAGCAGTGTATTCCAGTCAATCAGCCTGTTCTGCTCCCCACGCTGTCTCTGGTGAATCCTCTCACCCCCGCATCTCTGGCCTGTACCCCAGTTCTTGTATGCATAAATAAATAAATCTTTAAAAAAAAAACAAATACAGATGGTCGTTTTAACATTCACAGAGATAAAATGCACAAATTCTGCTTCTTTTGACCCCTATAAAAATAGTTCCTTGATTTTGGAGTATTACTTATTAATACTGATTAATCTCTGGTTAATAATTTTTAAGAAATTATAGGTAACAAGACAAGTACCAAAGAAGATGGGAAGTGACAGTGAGGCTCTAAACTTTTTAATGGGATAGAGACAGATTCTATAAACACTAGCCGAGAGTTGCACTGTGTAAATATTAGAGACACATTTAGACGTGTTAAATTTTAATAGTAAACATTACTTTTAAATGGAGCTATTTTAAGTCTTTTTAATACTATTTCTTCAAAATATATGTATTTTACACTTACACCACTTCTTAATTAGGACCAGTTACATTTCAAGTGTTCAGAATACTGGGATGTTCTGCAACTGACCTATATTGCATCTCAGCAAAACCTGAAGAAAAAACCTTATGCACTACTGTTTTATCAAAAATGCAATCGCGGGGGGCCTCCCTGGTGGCGCAAGGGTTAAGACGCAACCTATGAAGCTATCTGCAGCCCCTGCAGCACAAGTTCGATTCCCGCTCAGAGAGCAACCCACATGGCGCAGCAGACCTCTCCTGACTCGCCTGCTGCTCCCCTCAGCAGTGTATTTCAGTCAGTCCGCCTGTTCTGTTCCCCACCCTGTGAATCCTCTCACCACCCGCACCTCTGGCCTGTACCCCAGCTCTTGTATGCATAAATAAATAAATCTTTAAAAAAAAATGCAATCACAGGAAGTAGAAATGACGCAAACAGGAAGGCGGCAGGGAAGAACTGCTTGAAAGTAAAGACAATTTTTTGTTCCATCTCATACACAGACACAGACTATTCCATCTCAGCAAAAGGAACAAAGGAGAATTTCCAGCCAACTTTCATCTCACCTCAACCAAGGTTCATTTCATTCCCCCATACTCTGACACTGCTTATAGCAAGATGCCAGTGCAGATTCCACATCTCACACATCAGAGGCTATGGGAAAGCCCAGAGCAGCAGAGCAGCAAGCAAGCAAAGCATTGCAGAAGCAGGAAATAGGGCACTCTTGGATGGTGCCCACATGAAGCTAGTTGTCATAGCAGCTGGTGAAAACAAATGGCCAAGAACCCAAGGGACAAGAGTGTCAAGAGGATGTTAGTTGGTGGACAAGAAATGTCTGATGCAAATAAGAAAGGAATGCAGAAATGACTAAGAGTTGCCACTGATACACCCAAACTGAGTCATGCCAAACAAAGTTCATTCTGGGCTTTGTTTAAGACACCAGATGGGTATATCGAGCTATGACTTGCCTGGATCTTTACCTAGTATTGTCCATCTACTCTTCAAATATGATGTAGTTTAGTCCCTTCCAACAAACCAAGCTTCACTGTGAACCCTCCTCAAAGTTAAGTTCTATATAAAAGGAATTCAAAAGCCACCAGGTCCAGAGAGTCTTTTCCTCTCTTCTGGTCCTAGGGTGCAGTATTGGATGCTGGGTGCCTGCACTGCTTCAGTTCCTTTTTCCCACTATTGCCTTCCTCTTTCTCATGGTCTTGGAAACTGGTGTCAGCCAGGGTTTACTGGTCTGAGGTTGGGGTTATTCTAACTGCTACATTTCCTTCATTGCTTTGTATTTCCAAACCTTTGCATCCCAGGGCATCTCTCTGTCTTAGGCCAGATGACTTGCCTCATCGGGTCTTCCTAGTAGAGATGCCCTCCTGGTACAACCCTGTCAACCTCTTCTCCACAAACTGTTTCTATCACTGCTGAGCTTCCCATAGTACTTACAGCTTGTATGCCCCAACTTCACCTTCCCCAAACCTACCCCCAAGTATTTATTCTACTTGAAAAGGACATCTGTTCTCCAGGATACAAAAAGTTGCTGTCTGATCTGTCCACCTAAGGCCTTCTCCAGGGTCAGCAGCTCACCCTCCTACCATTTACACTACTCTTCCTCTAGACAGGCATATTTCTCTACCATGGTTGGCAAGCAGAAACATCCATGTGCAAGTCACAACCAGCCTGACTTCACTTTTGCTGCCTGGGGCACATTTCTATACACTCTTCCAAATACTTTTTTCTTATCTTTGCAATATCTTAACTCAGAAAGGCCCTCTCTAGCCATCCATTCTAAATGTAAGCCCTTACTAACATCTCACATGTCCCTAAATCACTTGTCATAATTTGTATTTTACACACCCATTTGCTTGTTTACTTATCTGTCTTCCCTTTCAGAATAAGTTCCATTAAATCAGAAATGACTAATGTATATCTATTCTCCTTCATGGTGCCACAGTAAATATTTAATGAATGAATAAATGGTCTAATTATCAAGCAATCAAACTCCTGATATTTAAAATCAAGGAAATGGCACAGATCAGGGATCAGGAGCTCCAGCAGGTAACGTATTATATAAATTACTGGTTATGACACCACAGAGTGGCAGGGTTTGGGGCAAACTAAAAAAAAAAAGTTCGTAATTCCTAAAGACATTCAAATTCAAAGTTCAAATATATTCTACTGGCCCAACAGAACTCGCCTAGTCTCAATGTGTTGCCTTCCACCAACACTTCTGAACCTTTTCAAACTCCCATAGTTTGATAGCCAGCTGATGAGCCAAGAACACGACTGTACTCTCTAATTCTCTTAAGATAGTTTTAGTGGCAAATTAATATGGAATTTTATCCTCAGGTCTTTGTATATGCTATTCCATCAATTCCTCTCACATCTATCTTCCCTACCTTCACTTTGCTAATTTTTTTATGTTTTTTGTTGTTGTTGCTGTTGTTGTTGCAAAAATGCATCATGACTTTTCCAACAACCCAATAGTTTGATCAGGATACAAAATCCAACCTTCTGCTGTCTCCAGGAGACACACCTAAACTCCAAAGACAAACACAGGCTCAAGTGAAAGGTTGGAAAACAATTCAACAAGCAAATGGGGCTCAAAGGAAAGCAGGGACAGCCATACTTATATCAGGAACAGCTCATTTTGGAAACTAAAATTGTCCTAGAATGCACACAAAAAACTTAATTATATATTTAATGGTTCCTGGAAGCACACATTTTTAATGAGGTTGCTTCTGGAAAAGCAAGAGAAATAAAACTTAAATTCATGAAAGATTGCCAAACAAGCTAAACTGGCCTAATTGAGCCAAAAATAAATAAACTCCAAATATGTGAGAAATGGAAACACTGTACATTCTTGTTAGTTTCCCGGGGTTCATAGAAAATAGTTCCAAAGTTCAAAAAAATCTCTGATAGACACAAATATTTAAGGTCATTAAATATTAGTGACACTACTGCCATAATGTGATGAACTTCTGTGATTAAAAATATTTATTTTTGATGAATTTGTTATGTCAGTCCATTCACATGGTGCCTCCATTTCAGTCTGACACAAGGTAGATATTTGAGAAATATTAGTTCTTCTCTATGCATTACTACACCTGTAGTATGTTAAAGAAGAAAATGCTAACATATTTCTAAGATCCAAATCCAAGCAACCCCAAACAGGGTCTATGGATAAAATTATGGGAAGGTTACTATAAAATGCTCTGGGGTTGCTTATGGAAGAAAACAGGTAGATATTGGACACTGAGAAAGGGTTAATCAATGCATCAAACTGAAGTAGTCTAATCATGTGGATAGTACCCAGAGAAACAATAGAGTCTAAAGGTCCAGACACAGTGCTTAATAAAATGAAATGATTCAGTAGCTCTATCTGTGAATGCTAAATTATCTATTGAGGCATGAGGAGATACATCCTTACTGTAGTCAGAAAAGCCTAAAAACAAAGTTCACCAGAAAGCCTCTGGTCTCTATCTGTAATGGAAAAAGATTACACATCTTAATAAAACACATCTTAATAAAAATATATCTTTAGAGGGACTCACTGAAATCCTTTAACATGGATCTTGTATTCTTTAGACTTTATCTTTCCCAAAGATCTTATCACTAAGAATGAGATACATTCCAATGATATATAAACATTCTGGTCTTAATGGCCTAGATGTCCAAAATCATACATTATAACTTGCATTCCACTCTCCTGCCCACTTGAGTCTGATCACAGCTGAATTAAAAGTCACCCAGAGTCCACATTCAAAGGCATAACCAACCAGTCACTATGAGACTCAACCCCAGTCTCAGCCTGAAACAACCTAGCAGCCTCACATGCCTACAAATGTATTCTATGCTTAGATGTCAATGGTTACCACCAAACTCTCTGAATGCATTAATCACATTCTTTTCACATAGTTAGAGGCAATTCTGTTTGGAAAGTTGCTAAGCAGCTTTGTCTCCCTCCTGGAGATTCACGATTAGCTGGTAGATGTCTTGGCTTTGTTGGCTTCCCAGTTGCTGGGGTGGTAAACCACCCATTGTTAGGCAGTGGTGCAATAATAACTCTACCCAAGACCACAGCAGTGCCACCTTTATTTAAGAAAGTCTACTGCCAAAGTTTTTTGAGAGACAGGGAGAAAAAGAAAGAGCTGTTAATTTGGCTTAAGTATTTCTCTTGGTCAGAATGATTTTATTTGGATTTTACTTGGTTCAGAATTAGAGATGGTCTCTGCCTTAGCAGAGAATAAACAAAGACCTTATCCCAAGGGCTCGATGTCATCAGGTTAAAACTTGCTGAAGAAACTATGAGGGTGTACCCAGTCTTCAAGTGGACAGATTAATTCTTGGATGATGGAGACTGTGTTTACCCAGTGGCATCCAGAGTCCCCCCAAAGTCAGCAGTTTGATAATACAGAACCCCAGTCTGCTGAGTGCCTAATTGTATTTGTTTTGGGTGGTGAGGAAGCAAAGTTTCTAATCAAAATATAAAGGGGTTCAACACGCCTGTCCAGAGAGACCACACAGGATGAAAGATCAGAATATAGAAAAATAATGATGAAAATAGAGATGCATCAATAGAAAGGGACAAAGTTGTTGCTCTTTAAAGTGCCAAGTTTTTCTTTTTTTTTTTATAGAGGCATGTTATTATTTATTTGTTTGTTTGTTTGTTTGTTTTGTTTATACATGCACTGGGTACAGTCAGAAGCTCGGGAGGGTGAGAGAATTCACCAGAGCCAGAGCCGGGAGCAGAGCAGGCAGAAGGACCGAAGTACACTGCTGAGGGGAACAGCGGACGGCAGGAGAGGTCTGTGCGCCATGCGGGACCCTCCTCTGGTGGCCGGGGAGCAGCCAGGGATCAAACTGGCGCCACAGAGGCCGCGGGCAGCTTCGCAACCCAGCGCTCAACCACTGCGCCACCAGGGAGGCCCTAAAGTGCCAAGTTTGAAGTGCATGTGACAAGACATTAGCATGGCACAATTCTATAAGCAGAAAAATAAGACAAGTAAGATGGAAACGGAAGGCATTTGGGCTGGAGAGAAGGAGATATTTCTACCTTCCTCCCTTGATATTAAATGTCCAAACAGCAGGCCACTTTCCATTAGTTTGCATGTAGTGAAAAATAGTTTTATAAATATCAAAACCAGGATCTTGCAGAGGAAATGTAAAAGTTAAGTACTTGGCTAACGCAGGAGTCAAAAAATAGCCCAAGCAAAACTCAGTGTAAAAATTCTAAAGGAAAAAATGGAAGCTATAAAAAAAGAGAGATGCAAACTTAACTTGTTATGATTGAAAACCAGCTTTACATAATGATAATTGTAATAACAGATACACTAAATGATGACCAAAAACAGTCAAATAGAGTGCACAGGACTCAACAAATGACATGGTTCTAGTAGAAAATTACACCCTCCTTTCTTCTGAGACAAAGGCTATATTTCCCAGCATTCTTTATAGTGCTGTGGGTCATGTGACTGATTGTGCCCAGTGAACTGTAGATGAAAGTGATTAACTCCATTTGATATCTGTCCCTCACAAACCCTTCATGGTTTTCCTGGGTTGCTGAAAAACCATACAGATTAAGCGAACTGTGCAAAAAAAATATGATTACCCCTGAAAAAGGGAATTACAAGTAACTTATTTCATTTTATTTCAAGTTCATTAACCAAACATGATAAAATATTACCATTTTATGATACAATGTATACAAATACACACTTCTTTAAAGTAAAATTTTCCATACTTCCTTTGATAACTCCCAATGGCACAGATTTTGCTGTGCTGGTCCACTAATATATTCCCAATACCCAGGCCAGGGATGGGAGCACAGTTGGCATTTAATAAATGTACTCTTAAAGAGTAAGTACTTCCTGGTATCCTCAACATTTTGACTATCAATAATCCTCTTAAAAGTGTGCCAATCTCAACTAAAAATACTTTAGACAAAAAAAAAAAAATACCTTACCCTGTGAATCCTATGTTCCTTTCTATACATCTAGGACTATATTTCTACAAAAATGGTCCAAGACTGCATGGTGACTTTTTGATTGCATTTTGAGAAGGAACATCACACTGTTGGTTCATATTGATCTCATAATCAAACAGAGCCCTCAAGTCTTTTTCATATAATTTGCTGTTTAACACAATTTCCCTCATTCTGCACTTATACAATTGAATTTTTTACCCCCAATGATGAACTTTAAATTCATTCTTTTTTAAGTTTTATCTTATTTGCCTTGGCCCATTATTGGAGCCCACTGAGATACTCTCGAATCCCTGATTCTGTAATGTTGTTTATTACCTAGCTCTCTACATATACTTTCTGATAACTTTATTAACTTCTTAGTCTCAAAGTTGAATATAAAGCATAAATAAATTCAAAGAGGAAAATTTTGCCAAACACCATTAGAAATTTCATGCAAGCACAGACTCTTGGGACAAGTATGTTACAGTGTTAGATTTGAAAGGAATCAACAGGTTCATCCAGTCTGACTACTAAGGCTTACTCCAAGCCCCATAATTTATTCAACACTTTTAGGCCTCATCTTTATAGACATCTTCATTGTTTCCTTTCTATCCATTCCATTTTCTCAGAGAAAAAAATTTTTTTAGAGAACTTACCCTATTCCATCTATGGAAAGAATAAGAATTTACTTATTTTCATGTGATTTCATCATTCTGACTTCAGGTAACTGGAATAAGTAGGGACTCCCAATAGAGTAGGAATACATCTGGAAACAAGGATTCATCCATTTATTCAATAAACATTTTACTGAACACCCACTATGTATCTAGTCACTGTCCTGAGTTTTTGCAAAAGATCAACAATCAAAAGAAAGATCTTTTCACTTGCTGAACATACATTATAGCAGAAGGGGAGAAACATAAATTAAATCGATACATAAATAAGGTATATGTTGATAAATATATCTTTTTAATAAAGATATAAAATTTTAAGTCTATGAAAAAGAGGAAAAATATAATGGTAAAATTTTGAGGTGTAAGGTGTGCAATTTTAATTAAATTGAATAGGTCTACATTGAGAAGGTAATATTTGAGCAAAAACTTGGAGGAAGTAAAGGAATGAATCACCCAAATTTCTAGGAAAAAGGCATTTGTTCAGAAGAAACAGCCAGGGCTAATGCACTAAGACAAAGGGCAAATGGCATGTTTAAGGAGCAAGAAAATCAATATGGCTGCAGGAGAGTGAGTGATTTGAAGAAAAAAGATTGGAGATGAGATCATAGATAATGTGGAGCATCATAAGAACTTAAATGAAAGAAAAAAAAATTGCCTGGTTTTGAAAAAAGAGGTTATAGCTAGAGCCATGAGACTCAATGAGCTCAGAAGGCATAACAGTAGATCAAAGGACTGCGTCCTGGGGCACTTTAGAAAGTGCACTGGTACAACTTTAAAAGGTTAGAGAAAAGTAGGAAGAACTGAAAAAAGAAGATTAATCTCTAACAATCAGTAAATTGGGGAAAAAGCCAAACTAGAAATGTGGAAGCCAAATAAACAAAGTACTGGAAAGAAAAGAGAACAATTAACTATGTTATATGAGGCTGTTGGATCAAGTAAAATGGGACTGAGAATTGGCCACGTCACCATGTAGTTATTGCATGTCTTGACAAGAGAGGTGTCAAATATGCCATGAGGTAGGAAACCTGACTAGAGTAGCTTAAGGGAATGGAAGAAGGGGACTTGGAGAAAACAAACTCAAATCACCCATTGGAGGAACTTTTCTCCAAAGGGGAGCAAAGAGGTGGTGAATGAATTGTCAGTAGATGTATCAGCAAAAAAAGAGAGGATTTCTAGAATTGAAAAATGACAAGTGGAAATGAACCTGTGGAGAGGAAAAGTATTGATGATATAGGCAAGAAAGAAAGGAATGGCCCAAGTGAGCCTGGAGCAAGAGAATAATCTAGTACTGAAGTAGAGAGAAGAAATTTAACAGGCAAAGGGAAAGCAGAATATCTGAGGTCAGATGTTAGTTAAGTGGGTGGATGTGTTGATGGAAGCCATGGCAGTTGTCTTCTGATTGCTTCATCTTTTTGGTGATGAAATACAAGATCATCGGCTCCAACTAAATGTGGGGAGAGGTAATGTTGGAGCTTTAAGGAGAGAAATAAGGTAAACCAGAATTTATTAATTCAACTAGAATTTATGAATAAGGAAGTTATGATTGCCTGACAGCATTAAAAACCTACTCGAGATTCCCAATCATGGATTTATAATGAGACTAGCCTAAGTGCTTGCAAATTTTTCTTTAGGCATCTTCAGTTTTGTGTCTATAATTGTTGAGTATTAATAAAGGTAGAATTAACCCAGGATTTTTTTTTACCAGTTGAGTATAAGAAAGCAAGATATAGGCAAAAGAGTTGAGTATATATGCAAGAAAGTGATTATAATGATTAAAAATACAATTTTCCAGATAAGGAGGAGAAAGACGACATCAAGGGATTGAGGGACAGGAAAAAGGTAGTATGTACAATGCATTCCAAAAGTTTTTACCTGGGATGAGGGATGTTTGAAAGTGATTTTGAGTTGGACTATGGGAAGAAATGAACTGGAAAAAATGGAGATGTTGGTAAGAATGAGATGCCTGAAAATCAGAGTACAAAATATTTTCAGTTATCAATAAAGACAAGGTCTAGAGTATGAGGATGGGAAGAAATGCCTGAGGTAGAATGGATGACAAGAGTTTTGATGTAGATAAAGCCAGGGACTAAAAGGCCAGGGAGTTGAAATAATCATTTATACATATATGGCCATTAGATATCACCAAGTAGTGAGGTAGACCAATAGATGATTAGATAGATAATCACATGTATCACTGTATCTATTCTAGACACACACACACACACACACACACACACCAAGCATAGGAAGATCACTTCAGGGGGTACTTTTTCACTCCTAATGATGAGATAGAAGATTTGAGGAGACAAGGTCTTAGCCCCCATGAGTGAGCCTCCTGATTCCAAATTGCGGGAACAGAAGGTCCACTGGCACAGATCCATTCAAGACCATAAAAATGTTGGGTGGCTCATTTTAACCCCCTTGGTGGTGTTTCATCAATGGACCACAGAGATGTGCATTTATAGAATTTGTAATAGGGACAGGTACTTGACATGTGAGGGAAGACATGTAGACTAAGAATTGAGGACACTCCCACTTAGTGACAGTTATGATGTTTGATGTGTAAGAAGAGAAAACAGTGGCTGTTCTTAAGATAAAGAGATGAATGACTAGATTAGAGAGAAGGAGATAAAGGAGTAAAGGGTAAGGGTCATGCATGATTGGAGTTGGTGTCACTATTTAAGAATTTCTATTCTTGGGGCTTTGTTTGTTTTTTAGCAGCTAGATACCCAATGAGAGGGGCAGACAACCAAAAGGAAACAAAGTCTTAGTCTCTAGGAAACGAGTATCCCAGACAATGGGGATATAAGGCTAAGAAGTATGGTCTTGCTCCCAGGAAACAGATTCACCCTTGACTCTTGAAAGGTTAATGAGATCATGGTTCAAGAAAACACTTTCAGGGCCTCCCTGGTGGTGCAAGGGGTTAAGACACAACCTATGAAGCTGTCCACAGCCACTGCAGCACAAGTTCAATCCCTGGCCAGGAAGATACCCACATGGGGCAGCAGACCTCTCCTGTCTCACCTGCTGCTCCCCTCAGCAGTGTATTTCAGTCAATCTGCCTGTTCTGTTCCCCACTCTTTCTCTGGTGAATCCTCTCTCCACCCCCCACACCTCTAGTTTGTACCCTAGTTCTTGTATGCATAAAATAAATAAATCTAAAAAAAAGAAAGAAAACACTTTCAAATAGACCCCCAGTATGGGATGTAGGAAACCTACCTGGTCACCCAAGAGGAAACAGTCCCCCAAGGCAATGGCTATGCAGAGCTCCCAGCCCTCATCAAACTGGCTGTGATTCAAAGCAGGGATATGATGCAAGAGAAAGTAGAAATGTTACATTAAAAAGACAAACAGTGGCCTCTTCATGAGAACTGGATCTGTATGGCAAAAGTAATGATTCAGATTAAAACACCAGAGACTGAAACACATTAGCTAATGATTCATCCTAGACTGAACCACACTAGTTAATTATACAGTCCTCACTCGACACCACCTACTGCTGGGATAGAAGTTCCAAATACACTTCCAGTTGTAGATAAAAGAGGCTCAAGAGTAAGCTTCCTAAGTGAAAATTCGATTTGCCTCAACAGTTGCATTCCCCATTTCCGCTCTAAAGCATTGTTTGTTCACAGAGTATGAATTTCATTTTTAAAAAATCTACTACGTATCTTGATCTGGGTTTCTTTTTACCTCTTTGGGTCATGGAACCATCACAATCTATTCTCTAAAATGTTGAAATCAGTGTTCTTGGGAGGTAGAAGAGATTCTGGGACCTTGTCATCACGTTCTAATCCTTCAACTTCAGATACTCTAAAATGAAATAGATAAAAGCTCTCTAAGTTTTTACACTCCAATGCTCTCAACCAGTTCTTCACTGCTGGTCAGGGTGTATCAGTTTCCCTTATTGCTTCCTCTAGCCCATGGAAAAATGAAGTCAGCAAAGTTAAAAATTCATGGAAGTTCTAGGTTGCAGAAAAACATTCCAGGAAATGGCTGAGTAAGTAGCATCTCATGTTATTCTAACTTCTATAACAGTTTTGAAATCTTTTCCAACAGGGGTTCAAAAATCCTCCATTTTGTCTGGGCTTCTATGTCATACCCCTACATGCCATTATGCCAACAATGTAGCATCTTCAGATGAGCTAGAAGCAACATAGGAAAAAAGTTAGGCATGAGCCTGAGTATCACTAGGAGAACTAACTCTGGTATATCTAACATGTAATAATACTTACAATATGAAATAGGGGGTAGTCAACCACAGTGGTTTGCCTAGGATTTGGAGGGATATTTAGGATGTGGGACTTTCAGCACTAAAACTGAGAAAGTCCCAGGCAAATCAAGATGAGTTGATCACGTCTATACTGAAAGTCACCCAAAAGTTTCCTCAAAATTCCTCTTTCCTGGATTTCAAATAAAGCTGTAGTCCTTTGTGATTTTTCCTTTAAACTGCCATTGCAAACAACATGCAAGTATTGACTAAATGAGAGGGCAAGGTTGGAACGCGTGTTTGAATGATTGTTTTAAACTCCTTAGTAATCTTAACCTCTGCCACATGTTGATAACTAGGATTACCCACCCTTAACATTTTTACCAAATCCATCATCTACTTCTTTCTCTACACAAGCACTACGCAAGTTTAAAGTATTATCAATAAAAACATGCCAGGATTATCATGGCACTAACCTTCTACTCAGGGTTTCTCAAGCTACCCATGATAAAGGGAGAATTGTTTTTTATTTTTCTTTTTGCTTTCTTTTGTGTTTAATTTCCAGCCTGTTCCAATACTCTTGTAATATACAGTAAAATAAACAAATTACTAGGAAAGTGATCATGCACTTGGGTCTTGAAACAATGTTAAACTTGCTGTAAGAGTTTTCTGAATGCTTCTTCTCGATTTCTGTATGTGCTTTGACATGGACTAACAACAAAGAGTGACAGTAGCAGTATAGGAATCATACCTTGAAAAACATTGCTCTAATGGAAATCATCACTTTCATACTTTCCTCCATTCCTTCTAGCAAAAACTCCTCAAATGAATTTTCAAAGCGTAGATTAGATGTGTTAACCCTCAGCCCATGGAATAACTGAAGGGGGAAAGGAATGTCAAGAACATGAACTCTGGGACCAGACCTCCTGGATTTAAATCTCCACTTTCCACTTACTAGAGAGTGGTAGTGTTATAGGACGGCCCCGATATTGAACGGGTTCCTGGCTGTGGGTCCTCACCCGCGCGCTTAAAAGGGACTTATTAATACTCCACTACAGGCACACACAAAAGGTTAATGAAAGGTTTATTTGCAAGGGAAAAGGAAATAAGGAAAATGTACAACTCAGGGAGAAAATAGGGAAATAAAGTCTTTAATGCGTCCTACCCAATCCGACGACCTGGAAACCCAAAGGCACTCTCAGAGCTGGCCGGATGCTGCTAACTGGTGGAGAGCCAAAATGGGGGACCCCCCAAAGCCCACGTTTCTGCCTTTATATCAACCTGGCTGCTTAACCCCACCCTCAGGTCCCAGCCACCTTCCTTTTGGTGGTGATGGGATTTGGAGTTCCCAGTGTCTTTGGCTTTGGCCTGGGGTGGGGGTGGAGTCCACAAAGCCTGTATGGAATTAGCTTTAGGACATCCTTTTCCCCCTAACAGCAGGACCCTGGGCAAGTCACCTAATTTCTATGTGCCCTGGTTTTATCATCTAAAAATTGAGATAATAATAGCCTCTGCTTCATAAGTTTGCTGTAAAAATTAAAGACATTAAGTTTTGTAAAGTGCTTGGAACAATGTCTAATGTACAATAAATGTGTGTGCTATTACTACATTTTTTTTTTAGCTTGGTCTACAATATTCTGCCTTTATAAATGTTATGAATCACAGTTATTACTGCTAGTATTATTATTATTAACATGACATACAGTCCCTCCCTATCTCTCCAGTCTCATCAGAATAACCAAGGTGTCAAGTCAGCCTCCTACCATACAATACAAAAGCAATACATTCAAGATTTATGCAAACTGTCTGTGATAGAATAGATCATTAGTTAGCAAATATGCACTTCCTTCTCTCCACTCATGGGCGAATTATATACCCACCTCTTTGAGGTTGAACATGGTCACATGACTTTCCTAGGTCAATGGGATGCTAGCAAAAGTGATATAAGCAGAAATTGATGTCAAGCTTCTGGCATCACCATGAAAAGAGCAAGTCCTGGACAGCCACTGGCTCCAGAAGATTGAGAGACCCATTGCTCAAATGTGAATGGAGTTGCAGCCTGTGGCCAAGTCCAGGGCAAGCCTTCTGAGCTTAGAGAACAGTCCTAGCCAATTGCTATGTCACTGAAATTTTGCATTTTTGTTACACAGCAAAACCTAATTGCTCATAATTTTGAGGAAACCTAACTGCTCGTAACTCTTTTACTTTTTTTCCTTTATTTTTAATTCTGATTCTCAGTTTTTGTCCCATTTTACAGCCTGGAACCCCTGCTCCTACATACTCTGGTGCTTTCTGGAAGAACAGAATTGAAGTTAACATTTTTGTTCTTTTCTTTCTAGATAACATAAAACAGAAGCCAAACAAGCCTAGAGCTCTTAGATTTAATGTAAAATTAATTCTCACACCACAATATTCTAAAGTTACCCACTAATTTGCAATCAGATTAATGTTTGCTGAAATAATGAAACATTTATTTTATACTTTGTCTACTAGAGTTCTTTTTTATAAATATACACTCTGGATACATATTACAGAATTGTAGCACGTTTTAGTCTTCATTTTTCTGCAAAAATATACTGTAAAATTGTTACAGTAAAGGTCTCCTAGTCTTCTGCAGACTCTTCTATGCAAATTCGGGTCTAGTGCTGTGCATTGTTAACCAGACAGTTAACATGTCTTATGGATGTTGTTGTATGTCAACTTGCTGCTGCAATGGATTTTGCTTACTCTAGAGGCTTAGTCTATCCCTTCAAATTTTATGCCCTGTGTCAAATGCACAACCATCTGAGAAAACATTTTGAAGTTTGAGCTGAGATTCAAGCTAATTATGGGATAGATCAACATAGATCTTGTTATTATTTTTTAACCAGGAACTATCTTATTACTTAATCCCTTGACTTTTACCTTGTAGAAATAATGGCACTTTACCAAGAAATTGCCTTTTTTGTGTGCCTGGAGATGGGAGGGTGGAAAGTTGGGCTCTTTGAAGTTAATACCCTCACTTTACAACTCATTGAAATGAATGCTGCCACACATTTTAATCTAGATTTTCTCATTATAGTTTTTGACAATGACTGAGGTTCATTGGATTTATGTTTGTTTTGTAGACAAAATTTCCCACACCAAGCAGGTTGTGGCACAACTGTATTGCAACCTGTTCAATGATCATAGCTAAAATATATTTCCCTGGAAGGGAAATATATTTCTCCAATTCTACAAAAAACGAAGCAAGAGTGGTGTGAGTGAAGGCTTGCTTCAAAAACCCATTGGTGAAAGGATAATAAATCTAAAAGCAACTGGTAACACTATATATAGTGTTACCAAAGGGTGGGGGGATTACTCTAGGGATAAAACATCACAGATCTTTTAGTCAGTCAACAGTGCAACTGATTCTGCAGATGAGTTTCTACTGCCAGTGAGTTGCCTTGAGTTTTGATGCCTCTATTTGTTGAAAGAGAAAAACTTGACAGTAAGTTTACAAAAAGTCTGCATCAAATTATTTTTGCTTGAAACACTGAAAAATGTTGAAAAGTACATCATCCATCTTGCTTCCTTTATGTACCATTTAGAGATGAATAAAGAATTATGGAGGAGCTATAGAGCTAGAAATGGAATTTACATATTTTCAAGGACAGATTCTGTCAGAAAAAAACATTTCCAATGGAAGTCTCCTCTTCACAAATAAAACACATAAGGTTGAAATGATTCATTTAAGACACATGTGTCAAGGCTTTTTAGCATATATTATAAAATCAATCCAACTGAAAGCTGTGATCACTGTTTAGAAAACTCTTAACAAAAAAAAAAAAAAACTGGAGCATCATCCTTAGGAAACAGTTCTTATATTTGACAAAGGGACTATGATGATTGATAATTCTAACACAAATTGCTTTTGAGCAACAAAATGGAAAGTCATGTCAGTGATCACTGCAGAGAAGAGGGGAACACTGAGCTGGGTTTTGAGTATTGGGTGTTGTAACCTCTGCTCCACCATGGATGGTAGTCTTGGACATGGTAGACCTGGACATGTAAGGAGTGATCAGAAGACAATGGAGATCTACTGTCCACTGAGCCATTTATCCCCACCACCATGTGGACTGAATTCTTGTTGAAAATACATACTGTTCCTCCCTGCAGGCAAGCCCTTTCCCCAGAATCCCTAAACTTCAAGTTTTATGTATACTGCTCCTTTGGTGTCTATCTTAGCCTATGATTCCCAAGACTTTAAGACTCAGTGTATGATGGTTCATGTGACCTGTTTATCTCTCAGTCAGCCAGCAATGTCCCAAGTAGGGGCTGCTCAATCAACCTGATCCCAGAGTGAAGGTACCATCAGGGATGGCATACCGACCCACCAGGTACCTGCAGCATAAACATTGACAAAGGGTTCATTAGGCACTTCTGGAAATATGATGAGTCATCAAAAGGAGTAAAGTAAAATGAAATACACCCTGATTATTAATCACAACGACGGGGGAGGGTAATTTGCTACCAAAGCAAACAGTGTAACCTAACTGATACAATGAGACTGACAAAATTTAAGCTTTAACTGTAAGTTATGATCGGCATGCATAAGGGGACCCAGTTGAGTAAGTCAGTATTCCTTTCCCTTCCTGTACTGTGACTTTGCATTGGGGACCCCCAGTTTCTCATCTATATGTTGAAGAAGTTGGAATAAATCATCCCTAAATTTCCTATAGGCGAAACACTACATGACATGCACCTCAAAGACATCTTTACAGACACATCACCCAAAGCAGTGATAGTGAAGGCAAAGATAAACAGTTGGGACTACATCAAATTAAAGAGCTTCTACACAGCAAAAGAGACAATAACAAAAACAAAGAGAAACCCCACCGACTGGGAGAACATTTTTGCACACAACACTAATGATAAAGGACTGATCACAAAAATCTACAAAGAGCTGATGAGACTCAACAAAAACAAGGAAAATAGTCCAGTCAAAAAATGGGCAGAAGAGCTAAAAAGAAACTTCTCTGAAGAGGAAATGCAAATGGCCAACAGGCATATGAAAAAATGTTCAACATCACTTGTAATCAGGGAAATGCAAATCAAAACTACAATGAGATACCATCTCACACCAGTGAGAATGGCACATATTAAAAAAACTAGCAACAACAAAAAAATGTTGGCGAGGAAGTGGAGAAAAAGGAACTCTCCTGCACTGTTGGTGGGAGTGCAAACTGGTCCAACCACTATGGAGAGCTGTGTGGAGATTTCTGGACCTACTAAACATAGAGCTTCCATAGGATCCAGCAATTCCACTCCTAGGTATTCACCCAAAGGACACAGAAACATCAATTCCAAAGAGCACCTGCACCCCTATGTTTATAGCAGCACTATTTACAATAGCTAAGCTTTGGAAACAACCCAAATGCCCAAAAATAGATGACTGGATCAAGAAGATGTGGTACATATACACCATGGAATAATACTCAGCATTCAAAGAAGATAAACACATGCAATTTGCAGCAACATGGATGGCGCTGGAAGGGATCATGCTCAGCAAAATAAGCCAGAAAGAAAAAGAAAAATACTGAATGGTCTCACTCATAGCAGGACTCTAGAAAACTTAAATAAGGGACCAGGAAAAAGAATAACTATAAGAAAGAAAATATCAAAATCAAAAAAAACTATGAACCAGAGACACTCTATGGGGGCTGGGGGGCAGGGAAAGGAGCGATAGGGGTCAAAATAAGGGGGTTGTAATTGTATGGGGAATATAAAAATAAAATTTAAATAAAAAAATTAAAAATAAATAAATCATCCCTAAATTTCCTTCCAACTACAACATTCTAAAATCATGAGCCCTCCTCTCATAGATTCCTGAGATTTGAAAGAGTTGCTTGGGTGATATTTGCTACTATGAGATGTTATATTAGATATATTACCTTGGATAAGATCCAAAATATTTGCATATTATAAAAATTTCACAGCTATTACTACAAAGTTTTAGGGCATATTGTTTTGCACTGCTTAACACTTTGCTATGTAAATATGTCATTAGGATTTTTATTTGTATATTTTTATATATTTCTGATTAAGTTGCAAGTTTCTTTGTTAAAAAAAAAGAATTTTTTTCATTACCTTACTCTTTAGGATGCTTCCACATATTTCAATAGGTACCTAATGAACACAACCAATGAAATCTTTAAATTCAGAAATGATAGAAACTGGATTTGACAAAAGGGTAAAGCATTCATTGTAAAGAAAAGATGGCAACAAATTCATTGATGCTCCTCCCACCAACAGGTGGTGTCCTGGTTCCCTCCAGCTGGTAACATCTGGATCAGTCTTCATGGCTCACTGGTAACCAAGACTATGCAGCAGAAGTGACACCATATCACTTCTGAGACTGAGCCAAGAAAATTCATGCAGTTTCCATCATCTTGTTCCATGTTGGAACACTTCTTCAAGAAGCCCCTAATTTAAGAAAAGCAACTTCTCTCAGGACACCATGCTGTGAGGAAGTCCAACCCGTAAGAGGCGCCACAGCCAGCCCAGCTCAGCCTAGTTTTCAGGTTATCCCAGTCCATGAGCCAGAGATGTGACAGAAGAAACCTCCGGATAATTCCCGCACCCATTATTCATACCATCCCCACTTGTTGAGGCCCCAGACCTGTTGGAGAAAAACATTCCTTGCTCTGCTCTATGTAAATATCTGAACCATAATTTCCTGTTACTTTAGGTCACACAATTTTGGGGTGGTTTGTTATGCAGCAATAGATAACTGGAACATATGGTATGTGTGATCGTCAGCCTGAAGCTGCAATGTCAGCCCAGAAAAGTATCACACAAAGAAGTGTATGCAACACGTGTTTTCCTGCTTAGTTTATTTTTATTAGGGTGTAGGAACCCAATGGGGCAACTATATCCCCAGAAAGAGCAATCTGGAAGACAGGAGTATTAAAACATCAAGCAGCGATAGAATCAAATTATTATCAAGCAATTGCAACATAAAAAGAGTAGGCACTGATAGAATCTCAGAGCCTATTACTTTACTGTGCAATTGCAACATAACAAAACACCAGTCAGAGATGAAATCACACAGACAAGTGAAATCAATACCGACTCTAAAATACATTATAGGCCATTTTTAAATAAATATGTAAAACCTACTTTAAATTGATGCTGGCTCAGCATGGGGCAAACTGCCATAACAAATTTTACATCCAAAGCCCAGAGAAAGAAACAGGGGAGAGCCACCTGGAGCAGGCACAGCTTGGGGCACAGGAGATGCTCTTCCACTGAAACTCACTTTGTGACATGTTGTTGTCCTTTATACTCAACAACAGATTTCACCTAATGGATCTAAAAGCTCTGCTCTGGAGAGAAAAACCAACATGTTCAAACTATAACAGCCAGAGAGTTAAAAATAAAGACAAGTGCTCTTTAATGTCGGTTCAGTTTCCTAAGAAATCTGCACAGAGGGAGCAATAAAAAGCATTTAGGTTTCATTTTGGTTGGTTGTTTGCTTGTTGGGTGTTTGTTTGTGAAGCCAGGTATCATATTATGTATTTGTACTTAACACAGACTTAATGACATTTCTGTGCAGGATACGATTGTAGGTACCCTGGAGAGGAGATAGGCAAGGCATAACCCTTGCCCTCAATAGTAGAGACTGGAGAGAGAAAAGGTGTGCCTGAAAATAAGAGTTGGGGCCTCCCTGGTGGTGCAAGGGGTTAAGACGCAACCTGTGAAGCTATCCACAGCAACTGCAGCATGAGTTTGATCCCTGGCAAGGGAGCTACCCACCTGGCACAGCAGACCTCTCCTGACTTACCTGCTGCTCCCCTCAGCAGTTTATTTCAGTGGATCTGCCTGTTCTGTTCCCCACTCTGTCTCTGGCGAAACCTCTCGCCCTCCGCACCTCTGGCCTACACCCCAGATCTTGTATGCATAAATAAAAAAATATTTTTAAATAAATAAATAAATAATAGTAAGAGTTGTACGAAGTACGACTATCCTATTTAAATCTATGACTGTTAATCACCTCACATCTTCATATTTCCCTTCTAAGATGTTAATATCCTTAGACAAAAGAACCTTTGATTACAGGTATTTTAAATTTCATCACCATGTCCTTTGACTATGTTGCTTGTTCAGTGTCCAGTAAATATTCATTGAGATGATGAATATAATATAATTGGTGTAAGACCTGCCATTTCGGAAAGGTTGCCCAAGTGAATTTCTTTGTTTGGTGTCCCAAGCTCTCCTTGCCTAATTCTGTGATACCTATTGCTCTTATTTTCATCTTCCCACTTTTTTTTTTATACAAGAGTTGGGGTATAGGCCAGAGGCACGGGAGGGTGAGAGGATTCACCAGAGATTCCCACTTTTAAAAGCTGACAATGTGGTTTCAGTGAAATCTGAAGTGTTACTTTAAGAATTCAACAAGTTGAGCTTGATCATGAACTGTGCAACAAAATATCTGGTCCCCTGGACAAGAAAACAGCCCTTCTCCATGCACATCAAATCAAGTCACAAGTAGATAGCCATATATTTCACCTAAAAATGACAAGCATTCTGGATTTATTATATTACTTCCAGAGAGCAAGTGGCCCCACACCATAGGGTCCAGGATCTAGTAGCTTCCTAGGGGACTTTGAAATGTTTGAGATGTGATGGAAGATTTATTGACTCTGAAATATGAAACCTGCAAAACTGAAATGGAAAAAGTGATAAATTACAATAACTAACCCCAGTTCTAGGGATAAACTTAATTGGTGGGGTGGCTGGTTCAGAAACTGGCATACAACTCTATTCTAAGCAGTGGAACTGCAAAGAATTCTACTGAGGGAGGGGAGTTCTGGAGAAAGTTTCTTTTCTCCTAAAAGAGAAGTTGACCCGCTGTCTGCAAATTTTCTTTCCGGACATGCTACCTGGCACGAGTCCAGAGAGTCTACTGAAACCTGAGGGAAAAAACAACACTGAGGATGGTAAGAGAGAAAAAACCTGGCTCCTTGATTTTGTTGTTGAATTCACCTATCCTAAAGCCACCCTACCGAACTCTCCTGCACTGTTGGTGGGAGTGCAAACTGGCCCAACCACTATGGAGAGCTGTGTGGAGATTTCTGGACCTACTAAACATAGAGCTTCCATAGGATCCAGCAATTCCACTCCTAGGTATTTACCCAAAGGACACAGAAACATCAATTCCAAAGAGCACCTACACCCCTATGTGTATAGCAGCACTATTTACAATAGCTAAGCTTTGGAAACAACCCAGATGCCCAAAAATAGATGACTGGATCAAGAAGATGTGGTACATATACACCATGGAATATTACTCAGCATTCAAAAAAGATAAACACATGCAATTTGCAGCAACATGGATGGCGCTGGAAGGGATCATGCTCAGCAAAATAAGCCAGAAAGAAAAAGAAAAATACTGGATGGTCTCACTCATAGCAGGAATCTAGAAAACTTAAATAAGGGACCAGGAAAATGAATAACTATAAGAAAGTCAAAATCAAAATCAACAAAAAACTATGAACCAGAAACACTCTTTGAGGGGTGGGGGGCGGGGAGGGGAGGGATTGGGGTCAAAATAAGGGGGTTGCAATTGTATGGGGAATATAAAAATAAAATTTATTTTAAAAAAATAAAATCTTTAAAAATAATAATAATAAATAAATAAATAAATAAAGCCACCCTACCTCCAAACATCCTGCCGTGAGATAAAAATATCTTCTCTGATCAGTCCAGTTCCAGTCAGTTCCCCAGTTTTCCTCACTGCTTTATGGGGTACCCTGTCCTTGAAAACAAAGAGAAGACACTCCCCCAACTGCTTCTCTGTTGTCATATGTTTCAGTTTTGTGCAACTCAGAAAATGACAAAATGCCTTTTCTATCAGTGGCTCTCGTTCCCCCAGGACAAAGGATCGCATTACACTGACTACAATTCCTTTCATGGTGCCCCATTTGAGTAGGAGGTAGTCTTCCTCACACTGACACAACACACCCATTCATGACAAAGACTAATTTCAGCTTTGGGGTTTGATTGGATTGTGGCCTCTTGCACAGAATGAAGACCACTGGGAAGTGCCATGGACAAAAATATCTCCACTAGATTTCCTCTGTTAATGTCAAGGCAGTGGACCACACTAACCAAGATATCGATTGTTCCTACTAAGTAATCATTTGTGAGCCCACCTGGATTTTTTTTTAAAGATTTATTTATTTATGCATACAAGAACTGGGGTACAGGCCAGAAGTGTGGGGGGTAAGAGGATTCACCAGAGACAGAGTGGGGAACAGAACAGGCAGATCCACTGAAATACACTGCTGAGGGGAGCAGCGGGCGAGACAGGAGAGGTCTGCTGTGCCATGTGGGTTGCTCCCTGACTGGGGATTGAACTCGTGCTGCAGTGGCTGTGGATAGCTTCATAGGTTGAGCCTAAACACCTTGCGCCACCAGGGAGGCTCCCACCTGGAATTTTAACCTATACAGTGGTGTGCTAACAAATGGGCATTATTGTAAGCCATTAAGTTCATGTCATTTGTTATACTGCAGTAGAAGACAAATTAGAGTATAAGTCGTGCAAAAATGTATAAAACTGAAAATATGTAGTAGGGGTCAGCAAACTGCAGCCCAGGGACTAATCAGACCCATGAATTGTATGTATGCAGCTTACAAGTTAAAATGGCTTTTACGCTTTTAAAGGTTTGTAAAAAGCTTTAAAAGGTACATAAGAGTCTGAATGTGCCTTACAAACCTAAGCTGTTTGCTATCTCGTCCTTCATTGCTATATACTGTGTATTATTTCTTTAAGTATAGGGACAAGTGTAAGTGATAGTTTCAGGGTGCACACTCCTCCTGCCCTACAAGGCTGCCCTGTATGGACCAGTTCAGTGATCTCTGGCTCCTGGTTGGGTGTGGGCACGTGGGCACTAACCATAGGTCAGAAGGCAAGAGGGAAAGGAGATTGGGGTTTATGTCCCCTCCCTCTCTGCAGCACTGTGTTAAGCAGGTTATGACCTTCAACCTAAAGAAACTGCTCTTATCAAGGCCCCAATGGACACAATTCTCTACTCTGCGATCTAATAACTGCTCCCTCCCTTCTCCCCAATAGGCTCAGAGGTGCTAGCACCCTGCTATTCTTTGTGGTTTCCCTCCATTTGCCCACACTTATGGAAATGGTCTCTTTCTTAAATACTCTACAAATGATACACTAACTAAATTATAGTGGTTACCTTTGGGGTGACAGAGGGAAAAGGAATGAGGTACAGGAGACAAAAAACTTCAACTTGATCTTTGATGTCACCTCTCCTTAATGAAAGGACTTAAAGCAAACATAACAAATGTTTAATAATGACTGAATCTGGGTGGTAAAAGCAGACACATAAGGCTTTCTCTGACTTATATATGTCTTTTACTATAGTAAAAATAAAAGACTTAACCAATCATACTGATGTATTTTGTTAATATTGTTTATGAAGACTATCAAAATCACCCATCTAAATTCAAATCATAGGTTCTGCCGGACAGGCTCCAGTTTTGCCCCCCTGACAGGTGTATCTCCTAACCAGTTACTTCATCATGATGCTGTTATAGGGCAGCCCCGATATTGAACGGGTTCCTGGCTGTGGGTCCTCACCCGCGCACTTAAAAGGGACTTATTAATACTCCACTACAGGCACACACAAAAGGTTAATAAAATGTTTATTTACAAGGGAAAAGGAAATAAGGAAAATGTACAACTCAGGGAGAAAATAGGGAAATAAAGTCTTTAATGCGTCCTACCCAATCCGCTGACCTGGAAACCCAAAAAGCACTCTCAGAGCTGGCCAGACTCTGCGAGCTGGCGGAGAGCCAAAATGGGGGCTCCCCTCCAAAGCCCATGTATCTGGCTTTATACCACCCTGGCTGCTTAACCCCACCCTCAGGTCCCAGCCACCTTCCCTTTGGTGGTGATGGGATTTGGAGTTCCCAGTGTCTTTGGCTTTGGCCTGGGGTGGGGGTGGAGTCCACAAAGCCTGTATGGGATTAGCTTTAGGACAGCCTTTTCCCCCTAACAATTCCAGTAACAACTCCACTCATCACGCACCTCCCTCCTCTCCACCCCCACCAGGCACAAAGTCACAAAGGTAGCACATCCCAGGATGACTCAGCAGAGAGTCAGCACTTCTCCCAGACACACAGTTTGAGCCCTCCTCTTCCCCCCAGACCACGCAGCAGCCCTCTGTGCTGTTTTGGGAACAAAGTAATAAACCCTCACTGCCAGTACTTATAAAATGTCTGGCTTTATGGGACAGTATCTCCCGCTATTTTGGGCACAAGTCCAGTTTTAGGCAAAGACTATAGAAGGAAAGCAAAAAGACAATTTTATAAGCATTGCACAAGGGACAGTGGAAAAGAAAAATTAGATTCAGCGTTTCCAAAAATAAAAGTTCCTCTCTGAGCTTCAGCAAAAATACAAAAAAAAAAATAGGACTACTAGTTTGTATCTGCTTAAATGAAGTTATAAACTGGAGATTCTTCTGTTAATCATAAAAGTTTTACTCATGGTAAAAGACATTCCCACTCACCCCACCCTTACCCCCCTGTACAAACATCCACAAAAGAATTTGCCATTACTCCACCCAGTACTAGGAAATACCTGGTCATCACATCACATTCTTGTAATCCATCCCCCTCAGCCAAATTCTGACTTTCAGGGAAGTGCCTTTTGTGAGTTGTGGATGCTTGGTGGCTTTTCATGGGCTTCATTTTTTACCAGCTGTGACAAGATTTTTCATCTTTATATAAGAGAAACCAAACCCGTGCAAGAACAACCTGTCAGGAATACTTACAGCCTTGCAGTTAACTTTCTCTGGAGTGTGATTTAATCAGCAAGGTGCTGCTGACAATGGGTAATAGAACATTGTAAAAGCTACAGGTTAACAACTCTGAGGGTGCCAAATGAGGTACCATAAAGGCATAAGACGGTGAAAATGAAAAATGATTATTATTTAGCATTTATTAATCCTGAGCAGTATGCTAAACTGAGGAACATAGCATAGACAGAGGCAGAGTTCCTCTAAAGTCCCATGCTTTCCTAATGAAACTGGAAGACACTTCACAGCACTATCTCTAGGTAAAAATATGAAGTTGAAATAATTTGACTCCGGGGCAAAGGCAGAACAATACAAAAATAAAAGCTAAAAGGACTTTTGGATGCTTGTGTCCCTCACCCATAATCTGCTTTCATATGCAGTGCAATCTTCAGTAGCTAGACCAGGATCAGCAAACTGCAGCCTGTGGGTGTGTCGCCTACTTTTGTAAATAAAGTTTCCTTGGAACACAGCCACGCCCATTTGTTTGCATATTGTCTGTGGCTGCCCTTGCACCACAATAGAGATGAGTGCTTGTGATAGAGACCAGAACCAGCAGAGAGAACAATATTTGCTCTGATTCTTTACTGATGAGCTTTCCTGGCTGCTGATCTAGACTGACCTAAAGAAAATGTGATCAGATTTATAATAGTCTTAACAGACTTACTTATTAATGTATGTATTCATATTTATGCACGTTAAGATAAAATGTAATATAACTTATTTCTTCAGTAAGCATGTATAGAATGCCTATCCTTTTGCACTGGAAAGGAATGTGTATGCCAAGTTGAAAGCTAGCATATAATCCCTCCAGTGTAAAGGTACTCTGCCCTGATGGAAATACAGGAGATTCTAGCCAGGGATATCTAGTTTCCCTCAATAAACATTTTTGAAAAGGCCCAGGATTCAGATAGATATTTGAATGGAAGGCATATAAGTAAGATTATATAAGACTCTGTTCTACATAAGAAAATGTATTACATGTATCTACATAAAAAAATTATTTAATTTCTAGAACTGCTCTATATAAGATTTGAGCATTAGCTGGAACTTTGAGGTGTTTGTTGGTTTTATTTCAAAGCCCATGAGTTCTTGAAAAAAATCATTTACACTCCACTTCCTGATTCTGTGGTTATAGTACATTTGCACCACAAAGTCAATAGTGTGATAAAATCAAATGGCATTTGTTTATTCAGAGACCACAAGTGGCTTTCGTGATATGAAAGTAAACACTGTTTGAAAAGCTCTAGCCTGAAGGCATACTTCTTAACTCTTTTGGGAAGAACCACTTTTAGGACTCCAATAAATACAGACATTGAAAAACTACTCTTTCATCTGAATAGACTAATTATGGTGTCTAAATATCCTAGATGCATTGATGGAAACATGAATAACAGTTTCCCAGAACATTGGTGGTGCTTCAAATGGATGCTACATTTTGTTCTACTAGAATTTAATTCTGTGACTTAATCTTACCTGTTTAACATCCACAATCTGTTTTAGATTTTTGGCAACTAACATATACTCTCCTGTGGTAACTGGATAATAACATCATATGGTTTGAAGAGGGAAAAAATTCAGAATCACTCAGACCCAATTACTGCATGAAACTATCTTCTTTTTTATTTTACAACAATTTTAGAAAACCTGTTTGAACAATTTTTATCTTTTATCATCCATAATGCCAAAAAATGTCTTTTTCATAAAGAACAATGAAGAAAACAACCAGGCTTACTCAAAGAACTGACAATGGACATTTTTTTTTCCTTTTTTTTTTTTTTATTTTTATATTCCCCATACAATTGCAGCCCCCCATTCTGACCCCAATCCCTCCCCTCCCGCCCCCGCCCCCCTAAAAGTGTCTCTGGTTCATAGTTTTTTGTTGATTTTGATTTTCACTTTCTTATAGTTATTCATTTTCCTGGTCCCTTATTTAAGTTTTCTAGATTCCTGCTATAAGTGAGACCATCCGGTATTTTTCTTTTTCTTTTTGGCTTATTTCGCTGAGCATGATCCCTTCCAGCGCCATCCATGTTGCTGCAAATTGCATGTGTTTATCTTTTTTGAATGCTGAGTAATATTCCATGGTATATATGTACCACATCTTCTTGATCCAGTCATCTATTTTTGGGCATTTGGGTTGTTTCCAAAGCTTAGCTATTGTAAACAGTGCTGCTATAAACATAGGGGTGCAGGTGTTCTTTGGAATTGATGTTTCTGTGTCCTTTGGGTAAATACCTAGGAGTGGAATTGCTGGATCCTATGGAAGCTCTATGTTTAGTAGGTCCAGAAATCTCCACACAGCTTTCCACAGTGGTTGGACCAGTTTGCACTCCCACCAACAGTGCAGAAGAGTTCCTTTTTCTCCACACCCTCGCCAACATTTGTTGTTGCTAGTTTTTTTAATATGTGCCATTCTCACTGGTGTAAGATGGTATCTCATGGTAGTTTTGATTTGCATTTCCCTGATGACAAGTGATGTTGAACATTTTTTCATATGCCTGTTGGCCATTTGCATTTCCTCTTCAGAGAAGTTTCTTTTAAGCTCTTCTGCCCATTTTTTGACTGGATTATTTTCTTTGTTGTGGTTGAGTCTCATCAGCTCTTTGCAGATTTTTGTGATCAGTCCTTTATCATTAGTGTTGGGTGCAAAAATGTTCTCCCAGTTGGTGGGGTTTCTCTTTGTTTTTGTTATTGTCTCTTTTGCTGTGCAAAAGCTCTTTAATTTGATGTAGTCCCAGCTGTTTATCTTTGCCTTCACTATCACTGCTTTGGGTGATGTGTCTGTAAAGATGTCTTTGATGTGCAAATCACGTAGTGTTTCGCCTATATTTCCTTCTATATATTTTATGGTTTCAGGTCTTATGTCTAGTTCTTTAATCCATTTTGAGTTGATTTTTGTGTATGGTGTGAGGTGGTGGTCAAGCTTCATTCTTTTGCATGTAGCGACCCAGTTTTCCCAGCACCATTTATTGAACAAACTTTCTTTGCTCCAATGCATATTCTTTGCTCCTAACAATGGACATTTTTAAGAGGAATCAAATCTAATGTTAGACAGATACAAATAACCTTACCTAAAGCATGTGTTCAGGCAGTTTTATAACTAGTCCTTGAAAAAGGAAGTATTGCTACTAGAGGTTTCAGATACTGCTAATGGAAAGAAAATAAGGTTCTACTTTGGAAAGTTGTTTGGAAACACATACCCATCATATGATTCAGACAGAATAAAGCAATTAAAATTGCAGTGTTTCACAAAAACATGGTATGAAAGTAAATTGCTATATAGCCCTTCAAATAAAATGCCCAGCATAAGGGGAAAAATTGGTAATATTAAGTGTCTAACGATGACAGTATCACAAACTAAAATACATAGATTCTTCAAAAGAGAACACAGTAAGCAGAAAACTTTTTAAAACAATTATTTGGAAGAATTAAAAATACGAGAAAGTGGACTTAAAAACCAACATTTTTAAATGGCTAGGTTGGGAAACTAAGCAAGGATAACTTAAAACATTCTGTGTTTTCTGATATCAGTAAAGATTATCCAAGGGAAAAAAAAAAACAATTAAGCCATCCTATCTTTTCATTTATATGATAAAACAGCTCTTCAGGAGATAAAAGATCCCAGAGAGGAACTGATGGTATAGAAAGTAATTAAAAGCAACCAAACACAAACTACAAACTGGCTATTTTCTAGGACTTTTTTTTTTTTACTTTACTTCAGAGCATTAAAGGAAACAAAGGAAATAGTAATATCCCAAGCAACAAAAATTCCTTAATTTTCAGTTATCTTATGCAAAATAATAAACCCACAGAGAGAGAAACTTCCATAAGACTAAGAATAAAAAGTTGTTTGACAATTTCTCAGACATACCACTAATAGTAGTACAATATGAAAAACACAGACAACAGCCATACATTTGAAGCCCAAGATACCAATTTTATATGCAATAGACTTCAAACTCTTCAGCCAGTTGTCAAAGCCCATCATGATCTGGCTTTTTGTTCAATTCTCTGGACGCCACCCTTGTGTCACTCTTTTCCCCTCCCAATATGTTTCAACAAGTTCCTAGAACTCCCTTGTCCAGCCTCCAAGCTATGACCCCCCTGCCTGCAGTACCCCAGTCCTTCACCTCAGCATGACATTTTTGTTTCCCAGGTCCCAGTTTAGACCAAACAGAACATGGTCTTCTCTGATGACCTGATCCAAAGACACCTCCAACTCACACAAATTTTCCCTTTTCCACTTAACATGTTTGTAATTTTTTCAAGCTTTTCTTTTTGGTCTTTGCCTATTTTCTCTCTACACCAGTTAGAATTTAAGTTTCATGAAAGCTAATAACTTACTTGTTTTCTGCCTGATGCTGTTCAAGAAAAAATTATTTTGACACTTGTTAAAATGGTAAAGATTTTTTACTGACTATTACAATAGAGGTATTGCAATAGGGGAGAAAGGTGGAGCTCAACTTTGAATATAGCAAGACAGCTGGGAACTTACTCAATGAGCATAAGGTCAGCCGGCATGTCAGGGATGAGGTGGGAGCAGTGAATAGAAAACTATTAAGAGACCTCAAGAATAGGGAGATTCTTGCTAACTTAACAGGATTCTTACTAAAGGCAAGAAAGGTTGATCAGAAATCAAAGGTAGTAGGAATGATGTAGCTGTATTGTTTATTAAAACTAAGTTGGCCAGATCAAAGACAAAACGGGGGCCAAGGTCATGACAGAGTCAAGTAGAGAGCTCAGAGGAGCCTCACTGAAGTTCAGGAAAGGAGTGTTTTTGTCATCACATAGTAGTCTCTCAGAAATTGTTCACTGACTGACCAACCAAGTGAATGAATGAATGAATGAATGAACAAATTCTTCCCCCAAATTAAAATGACAAATTTTAATTTGTCTGATGGTGCAGGGTTTAAGGACAGAGCTGTCAAGCTGTCGCTAGCCATTCAGCATTAGTTCGATCCCCAGCCGGCCAGGGAGCAGCCTATATGGCACAGCAGACCTCTCCTGTCTTGCCCACTGCTCCCCTCAGCAGTGTATTTCAGTCGATCTGCCTGTTCTGCTCCCCACTCTGTCCCTGGTGAATCCTTTCATTCCCTGCACCTCTGGCTTACACCCCAGTTCTTGTATGCATAAATAAATAAATCTTTAAAAAAATAATAAATAAATAAAATATCAGCTTTGCTATTTGAATATTTTAATTTCTTTATTTTTCTATTTCCACTTACTACCATAAATATTGGGATTAAAGTAGGAAAGAAAACCCCAAGGAATAAGCGCTATACTTCTTTGCAAAGAAAAAGGTATAAATGCTCACCTTTTGTTCATTTATTCCTTAAATATTTGAGGCTCATTATAATATTATGGTTATTCTGAAAGGTAATGGATAGACAAATCCAGTGGAAACATCCCTGCCTTCAGGTCTGTTGTCACTGTCAACTGAGTGGAAATTAATGTGTGGATAATGAGATATGGAAAAAGAAGTAGCTAAGATGGATGTAAGACAGACAGGGATCCTGATTGGCAATGAGGAAGGCAAAAAAGACTCAGGAGGAGAAAAGTGTGATGACAATTTCCCAAATAAAATGCCCTTTTATGTGACTTCTGCTGAAAATCCTGCACATCTTCCACAGAATGATAAAATCCAGGATGTGCTTGGTGTGAACAGATTTCTTGTGGAAGTCAGGTTGAGTCACAGGTTTGTGCAGGATATAAACTCAGTGAACCAGATAACAGGACAGCTGCTCTTCTGGGTTATGTTACTAAAGTGGAAATATATGATCAAAGTAAAGAAAACACCTTAACTATTTCAGAGTTGATGTCAAAGGGAAAAATTGACATAGATGCCCAAGAAGGTATTGTTATTCCTAACTAACTCACAGGAGTTAAGGAGAAAATGTGCCCCATACAAAATGTCTGATCATTTGCATTGCAATCTCAGTGTCTCCCCACAAGAGGACAAGCCAAGTGGAAGGACAGAAGTTGAGGTGTGTGCTCTTGTTCTTTTTTTTTTTAAAGATTTATTTACTTATTTATACAAGCACTGGGTATAGTCAGAAGCGCGGGAGGGTGAGAGAATTCACCAGAGCCAGAGCGGGGAGCAGAGCAGGCAGAAGGACCGAAGTACACTGCTGAGGGGAGCAGCGGGCGGCAGGAGAGGTCTGCGCGCCATGCGGGACCCTCCTCTGGTGGCCGGGGAGCAGCCGGGGATCGAACCGGCGCCGCAGAGGCTGCGGGCAGCTTCATAACCCAGCACTCAACCGCTGCGCCACCGGGGAGGCCCAAGTGTGTGCTCTTGTTCTGTTCTTTTGATCATGTTCTCAGCATTATGTGTACTCTCAGTATGTATAGAGTATTAACAATAAACTGAAATAATGTTTGCTAATACAGCTGACCCTTGAACAATGAAGTGCTGAGGGATTCCAACCCCTATGAAGTTAAAAATTCACACATAACCTTTGAATTCCCCAAAACTTAACTACTGATAACCTGTTGTTGACCTAAGCCTTATTTATAACATAAACACCTGTTGTTGACCTAAGCCTTATTGATAACATAAACAATTTACATATATTTTCTATTACACACTGTATTCTTAAAATAAGCTAGAGAAAAGAAAATATAATTAAGAAAATAAAAAGGAAGAGACAATACATTGACAGTCCTATACTGTGTCTATCAGTACCATAAGCTTACAAGTCTGTTTACAAGATGAATACTCTATTAGAACCGACATCAACATTGCCTTCTATGATACAAAACACTGGATGTTTTACATATTACTAACACTAGACAACAAAATTGAAAAGATAATGTGGAAAAGAAATTTATATTTACTTATAGGTACAATAATTCATGCATTGATAATATTTATTGAAAAAAATCCATATGTAAGATGATCTGTGCAGTTCCAACCCATGTTGCTCAAGGACCAACTGTGCCTGTGTATTTTAAATATTACTATAACCAATATCTGAGGTTATCATGATATTTCCCAATAAATAGAAAAAAATATATTTTCTGATTTTTTATGTAATCTGAGAAGTATTATAACCAAAAAGTATAGTATAACCCACATAGTAAAAGCAGAAAAACTGATAAAGAAAAGATTAAATCAACATTAGGCAATGATATATGGTGGCAGTGATTTCCAACACATGTTCATTAAAAAATTGTGCTAATTGGAAGCTTTGCTTCTTCCATGTGAAAGCAACTAATAAGAAGTTGATGACAGCAGAATCAGGCACAGAATCCCACAAGGAAATTACATATGTAATAGATACCTCTGGGTGCATATAAGACTTTTAAATCTAAATTGAATCTTTATTTAGAAATCAATTTGTGTGGGTAGGCTCTTTGCCCACGGGTATTTGTTTGCTACTTTATGAATGTTTCAAGCTAGGGATTTTTTTCTTAGGGTTATAAATGCCTCTGACTAAATAAAATATGAGAATAGATTTCTGTAATAAATGTCTCTGATATTATCTACTATTTTTATATTGAGATGTGCAGACTTTATCTAAAATAGTTACTCATCACACTATTTTATGAAATAAAATAGTCTATAAATGACTTACTTACCCCTATGCCTTCCAAAGGAGCTAAAATAGTGAAACTTTTACTTATACCAGAGATGATAAGGTCAGTTGGTCCCACTTCCAAATAAGGTAACAGAAACTAAGATTTATTTAACTAACCCCTACTACACATAGAGAAGTACTACATAATTTATTTTAGAGAAAAGGATAGAAAACACATTGTAATGCTTTATAATGCTTTATCAATAGTTCCTTTTTAAACCCTATTTCTAGATCCTGAAAAAAATGGAGTCATCATTCAGGCAGAATCATCTCTAGACATAGGTGTGGGGACAAGGCAAAGAACCCTGAGTCAGACAAAACCAGAGCAGCAGAACCTCCTCAGCCTGAAGTCAATGTACACATTCCCAAAAGGGTGAACTTGGTGCAGTTGACATAGAATCCAAGAAGGTTATGCAGCACTTTCACTTACTGGTGACCCAGGAAGTTGACGTGACAATAACAGGGACCTACGTGGTCTATCTGATTTGGGAAAGAAGTCCAGCTAATAGTAGGGATCATGGAGAACAGGTGTCCATATCTCCACAAAAATACGGTGGTCAGTGTCTGGGATTTAGGCAAGATTAAGTACAAATAAGTTTCTAACAGGAACCAAGAAGGAAGCACATTTATACTGACTAGACAAGGTTAAAGTCAGGGAACTTGAGGGGTCTCCCTGGTGGCACAGCGGTTGAGCGCTGGGTTGCGAAGCTGTCCACAGCCTCTGCAGCGCTGGTTTGATTCCCGGCTGCTCCCCAGCAACCGGAGGAGGGTCCTACATGGCGTGCAGACCTCCCCTACCACCCGCTGCTCCCCTCAGCAGTGTACCTCGCTCCTGCATGCTCTGGCTCTGGTGAATTCTCTCACCCTCCCATGCTTCTGACTGTACCCAGTGCTTGTATAAATAAATAAATAAATCTTTAAAAAAAATAGTCAAGGGAACTTGAACACACAGGCTTGAGCATACTTAAGCTACATAACCTCTTAACTGGATGAAACCACTCTCATCCCTGCCTTGATCAAATTAAACCTGCAAATTGATAGGACTATTCAGTCATGCCTCCAAGATTTACAGGTAAGACTTTGCAAAATAATATGAGAAAAACAAGTATCCACAGGAAAAGTAATATGAAAATCATCAATGCAATAGCTACATCAGGGAAAAAGATAAATATTTTTACTATAATTACCATAGATTTGAAGTGATGTGGTGTTTTTAGTCCCTCTCCCTTGGATGTCAAGGTTAAGAAGCAGCTTTTGAGCCCTAGTTTCTCTTGATCATTAAGTTTCATATTTAAGGTTCTCTTTTCCAGCAAAAACTCCTGCTGTGCTTGAGAATTTCTTAATTACATTTTTTAGTTTTCTGCTATAATGGCAGAATACTACAGAAAGTAATTATGGAGCTAATAAAAAGAATGAAAAACTTTTTTTTCCCAAAAGCATATAACAATGCAAAGTCATAAACAAAGACTTAAATGATTTGCTCCACATTTGTCTCAGCAAATTAAAATGCCATCTACTCTTTAGAAAGAAAATGTAGATAGTAAAAATAGAGCACAGAGAAGTAAAGAAATAAGACTAGAAGCTAAAACTAAATTTCAATCTGGAATCATTATGAGATTAGTTAAAAACTAAATTTTGACAAATCTAAATAATGTCCAAAATTGCTTCCTTGTTGTGATTAGCAAATATTTGTAGTAGAAATTTTGAGAAACAAGGAAAAATAACAAAAAGAATAAAAGAGAATTATCCAGTATTCAAAACTAGACAAAACTAACATCTGAATATACATTTTTCAGCGTTATTTTTTCAAGGCATATATTTATTTTTTAATTAAGAAATCACAGCTTACTTTATATCTTTATGAACGGTTTTTCCCTTAAACACAGATTATGAAAATTTCTTCATGTCATGGTGTATTCTTTTACAGCATTATTTTTATTGATTATTTCAAGTATATTCTATAATTCATTTTACTAATTTCCTATTTTATAGAGTTTACTTTCCATTTTTCTCTATTGTATACAGTGCTTTAACAAATTTGCTTTAGATTTATTTCTGTGTACAACCATGACTGTTTTCTTTAGTTATATTCTTAAAAGTAACATTGCTCTATAAACTTTCTGCACTATGACCTCTTGCTATGTGTTGTTGAATTACTTTCAAAAATGGTTGTACCAATACCTGCCCTCCCATTCTTTAACATAAGTGAGAGTTTATCTCCAGATGTTATGGACAAAGCTGGTTTTATTACTTTTAATTATTGCCTAATTAATAAAAAAAAGAAAACTGCATCCATCTGTATTTTCAATCTTACAACTACTAGTCATGTTCTTTCTTAATACTTCATGGCTGTATGGATTTCTTGTTTTAAAAATTGCCTGTCCCTTTTTCTTCTTACTTTATTTTAAGAAGTGCTATGAAGATTATTAAGCCTTTTTAAAATAGTGCATTACAGATTTTTGGTCTGGTTTATCACTTGAGTTTTAATTATCTTTCTGGTGGTCTAGACATAAAGATTTTTCCATTTTTAGATAGTTAAATCTATCAATATTTTCTTTTATGATCTTTTACTTCATACGCTTAGAAAGGCTTTTTCCATCCCAAAAGCACATAAATACTTAGACTCATTTTCTTCTTTAAATTCCTATATTTTGTATTTAACCCATAATCCATATGAAATCTATAGCGGCATTATAAGATTTTAACTTTATACCTTTCCATATAGCTAAATACTTGATCGAGTTTCTTCTATTTCTGTGGTATTTAATTTTTTAAGAATTAGTCCTTTATTGTAATATTTTTATTTTCTTTATTTTTGCATAGAAGAACTGGGGTATAGTCCAGAGGTGTGGGGCAGGGTGGGACGGGGTGGGGGGTGGTGAGAGGATTCACCAGAGACAGAGTGGGAAGCAGAACAGGCAGATCCACAGAAATACACTGCTGAGGGGCGCAGCAGGCAAAACAGGAGAGGTCTGCTGTGCCATGTGGGTTAGCTCCTGGCCAGGGGTTGAATTCAGGCTGCTTTGAGAGAGGGCCCTCAGGATGGTAGGGCTGATACAATCTAGGCCAGCAGGGAGGTTGCTGGTGTGTAAAATTTTTTTAAATTTTCTTAATTGTATTATTTTGTATAGAGGTTGTAAGTTTACAACACCATATATGATTTTGGCGTATATGTTCACATCCTTCAGATGAACATTACCATTCTTCTTGAAAACCATGGTATACCTTCTCCAAATAAAATCTTACAGGAGAGACCACTGTATTAAAGTAGAGCTATGTTAGTTGAACCAGAAGTGACGAGAAGTAAGGGAAGGGATTTTCTGTATCAGCTGGAAAACCTCACAGAGTACAATTTGCATATGATTTTTCCCCACAGATTTGCAATGTCATTATCATGCTATATTATCTAGCTGACTTGCATCTGTTCCAATTTTTCTGTTCTATTCTGGATATCTGTTAATCTATGCTCCATTAGAACCTTGTTCTTTTATGTATTATAACTCTAAAATTTGCTTTTATATCTATATTTACCCACACACATATTCTTTCTCAAAATTTTTAGGGTACTGTGTCCATTTATTTATCCATATAAAATATGTAATGCATTAATTATTTTTATTATACTCAAAAGTTACCAATAATATTTTAGGAGGATTATATCAAATCTGTAAATTAATTTGGAGCTCACTGATAATACAACATTGACTTTTGGGATCAAAACCCAAATAACATATTTTCTCCATATTTCAACTCAGCTTTTCCTTTAACAATGTTAACATGTGTTTTACATGTTTCTTACTATGTTTTTAACCAAGTATTTTAGTTTTGCATTACTATTGTGATTGAAATCATTACAATATATTTTATATTTGGTTATTATAGGTTTACAGAAAAACTGTGATTTTCAGTGATTTTTTTAAAAATTAGTTGATTCTTTAGGATCTGTAATTAAACCATCAACAAAGAATAATCTCACCTAATTTTAAAAATTTAATTTTTCTTTTTAAAATTTAATAGCATTGTTTAAAACATTCAAGAATTATTAAGTTGACTCTGATGGTGACAGGGATGTCTAAAGTAGTAGCCATTAAATTTCATAAAACTGTTAGTTGAAATAAGCATTCTAAGATGCTGATAAGTAAATAAAGTTTTATCCCAAGTTTAATAAGTCTTATTTAAAAAGTTGATTTTAATCAAATCCCTTTCAGTATCTAACTATTTTTCTCCTTTCAATTATTCATGTGATTAATTACATTGATAAACTTTTCCATATCAAGTCATCTCTGAATTTCTAGAAGTTGGCTAATTAGTTAATTATATATCATTGCTTTAATATAATGCTATATTTGATCTGCTAGTATTTTGTTTAAGTATTCTGCATCTGTGTTTGTAGACTATAGCTGATGGCATTTTAATTTTTGTACTTTGATAGATTTTGGTATTGTTACATTAGTTTCATAAAATGATTTAGGAAGTTAAATTTAATATCATGATTTTAATAAAGCATATGCTGCCAGGGTAAATTGCAAACATACCACTCATAATCAGTAAATGCTGAAATATTCCACTTACATGAATGAAACAAAATTTCCCTAGTCATGTTAGGTGATAATTGGTCTTATGGATGATGGAATCGTTTTCTATCAAAATCCCAAATTTTGAGCATCTGGGAACCCTCAAAAATTATTTCATATAAATTAGTGGTAACAGTATTCCCAAACCTACCTGGGAGCAGTCTACAAATCACACCAAAAATAATCTACCAAATCACATCAAATAGGAACATACTACTTTCATATAGCAGGGGAAACCTGTAAGGACTATGAGTATTGCTAACATAGAAACCTACAGGTGGATTCCACCATAAAAATGAATATTGAATGCCAATATTCAATCCTGATTTTGGGACAATGTGCAGGCCTAGTATGCTTAAAAGAATCATTATGGTGGACCCTTTCAAACACACTTACAAGGTTCACATTAAATATAAAAACACAAGTCACTATAAAGCTAAGTGCCATAAGGAAATAAGCATTTAATTCCATTTAGCAAATATTAATTAAGTACAGTTGTTTTACCAGATACTGTCCTAAATGCTATAGGATATTCTCAAAATCCTATTTGGGATATTTGTTAGAAGCATGATTCCTAAGCCTCACATCCAGGTTTAATGAACCTGAATTATAACATGCACCCAACTTATTTGTTTTCTAATAAACATCCAGATTCTTCTTAAATGAAGAAAATTTAGGAAACAGTTGCTATAGGAAATTCAGAAGTCAATGGTATCTTTCCTGGGGTCTCAGGAAATGGTATCTTTCCTGGGGTCTCAGGAAATGGTATCTTTCCTGGGGTCTCTTGTGCTGTGGAGCCCTAGTCCCTGGCCCATAACCTGGATACTTAAGATCTAAAGATACACATACACACACACACACACACAGAGATCTAGAATCTCAACTTCCCTATGGGCCTGAGAGGGCATCACTAGACCCCAAACAAGTCAGTACAGCTCTCAAATTTCTCCCTAATGAGACTTAGGGATGTGATCCTGTTACAAGTAAGTGCAAAGGAATTCGTCTTACAACTGTAGGAAATTCACTGTTGCATTTAATCGGATATTTAAGTGCAACAGCTTTGGGAGGCTGATATACATTACAGGGAGGTTAAAGCCATCATTTTGTACTTTCACTGCAGGGAGTACTGGGCCTGCTGCCTAAAATAGATGTATACAAAAACAGATTCTTTGCTCTCAAAAAAAGAGAAGAAAAGAAAAAAGTAGCCCTTCCCATGGGACAGAATTCTGAATGGATAGAGGAAATGCAAGAGGAAAGCTTGAGAGGTTCACAGGGAACTGCGTATTTAGGATGGAAAGAAGGCATAGGTCTGGAGAAAAACAAGAGAAGACGAGTTTGAAGCTGTGAAAGTGTGAGAAGGAATATGGGGTTGAGCCAAAGAACCAGGAACCAACTGGAAGTAGACATGTTAGTTAGGAGGAGGGCTAGGTGAGAGTCAGCAGCAGAAAGGAAGGCAGAGGCAGGACTTTGTCAAACTGCCATGACCCTTCCCTGCAGCTCAGGCTTTGCTTCCTGTTCTGTTTACTGTTCATCACCTGAACTAAACCGAACTGAGAGAGGGTTTCAACCTTAGATCCAATCAGGTGTGATATCTAGAGTTATTGCTCTGAGCACAGGTCTGCTCTGCAATGTGTCCATGCTGAATACTAGCTAATCAATGACCACCAAGCTGCAACTTTCCTAACCAGACTGACTGGTTATTCTTGCTCTCCCCAGTTACTCCAAATAAGTGAGCTGCATCTACTTTTGTTTGCCTCTCCTAGGAAACAACAGATATGACCAGGCAAGGGGACTGGCAGCCCCATCAGACCAGGGTTAGCAGTTGCTTTCAGGTGCACTGAATGTCAATGAACTTGACTGGGAAGAGGGACAATCAGCCACCTCTTGTGGAGCTTCTGGTTGCTTTCCCATAGGGGAGCATCGTTTAGATCCTCAAAGAACTGAACAGTGATTTTCAGTGTTGTACTGGGGTCAGTGTCATCCACATCATTTGGGAACTTATTAGAAATACAAGTCCTCAAAACATTTTGCAAGTATATGAAGGAGGGGAATTGCATAAGAGAATTGCACAAATAGAAAAGTTAGCTCAAGGTCAAGGAGACTCGAGTCTTCTTGTTGAGATTGGTGGAGTTTGTTTAAAGATAGAAGAAAAGGGGAGAGAGAAGATGCTAAAGGGGGAAATAATATGACATTCAAATCTCCCTGGAGGTGGAGAGTGAAAGACTACCTTTCTGTAAGGAAAGATTTTAAGGAACAATAAAGTAGCGCACATCGAATATTCTCTCTGAGTCACACAGAATTTGAAGTGCTTTTATAACATTAACATGTATAAGGCACAGAGAAATATAGTAACTTTCCCAAGATCAGGCAGATTGCAAGCAACAGATTCAAAGTGAAAACCATGCACTCTGACTCTAGCACTGGGCTTTTAACCAGTCGAGGACTCTGATATTACAGACCAGCGCTTGGTGGGTAGGTAGGTAGGTAGGTAGGTATGTTAGGGGGAAAAGGATGTCCTAAAGCTAATTCCATACAGGCTTTGTGGACTCCACCCCCACTCCAGGCCAAAGCCAAAGACACTGGGAACTCCAAATCCCATCACCACCAAAGGGAAGGTGGCTGGGACCTGAGGGTGGGGTTAAGCAGCCAAGTGAGTATAAAGACAGACACGTGGGCTTTGGGGGGACCCCCCATATCGGCTCTCCACCAGCTCGTAGCATCCGGCCAGCTCGGAGAGTGACTTTGGGTTTCCAGGTCGGCGGATCGGGTAGGACGCATTAAAGACTTTATTTCCCAATTTTCTCCCTGAGTTGTACATTTTCCTTATTTCCTTTTCCCTTGTAAATAAACCTTTTATTAACCTTTTGTGTGTGCCTGTAGTGGAGTATTCATAAGTCCCTTTAAGCGCGCGGGTGAGGACCCACAGCCAGGAATCCGTTCAATATTGGGGCTGTCCTATAACAGCTAGGTAGGTAGGTAGGTAGGTAGACAGGCAGACAGGCAGACAAGCAGACAGACAGATAAATGACATCACTAAGTTAAGCCATTGGGGAATTCAATCTGTGTAATCCTAATTTTGTTCCTTAAAAGAAGAGGTAAGAAGACCTACAGAAGAGCCATCCAATAAAAATATAAAATGAGCCACAAATCTAATTTTAAATATTCTAGTTACCATATTTAAACAATGAAAATAGGTGAAATTATTTAAGTTAAACTCAATTTATTCAGAATATTACAATCTCAATTTTATAACCAATATTATGTTTTTAACAATAGAATTCATATCATTGAGATATTTTACATTTCTTTTTCATACTAAGTCTTCAAAATGCATTGTGTATTTTACATTTACAGAGCATCTTAGTTTGGATTTACCAGCCACATTTCAAGTACTCAGTTACCACACATGGCTAGTGGCCGTCATATTAGGCAGTGCGTGCTGAAAAAAAATCATGGGTAGGAGGAGTGAGAAAGAATCGATGGTATGAATGGATTAACTACTTAAGGAAACAGAGGAATCTAGAATACCTGTGGGACCTATTTGGAGGAGTTAATGAGAACAGGACTGACAAGTAGAAGCCAGGTCTACATTGAAATAAGACTGTATAAATAAAAAAACATAAATCTATATATGTATCATAACACCTACACATATTAGCTACAAACAAGACAGCATTCATAACAAATTATGCCAGGAAGCAAGCAACTGCCAAAATTTGACATCAAGAAGGACATACCTTCCCCCCTAAAAAAACACTATGGGCTGCCCGCTGCCCTATAATAAAACACAATATAATCTTTGTTTAGTGAATTAGTTCCATGTTGTAACCCATCTGTCTCTCCTGTTTCTAATACCCAGTCATGCTGTTCTCAGATCTCAAGTCATATATAGACTCTTCCCCAGTCTAATTCTATGACCCCATTCTCTTTATTCTCTGGTCTCCTCATTTCAGACAACCGCAGATGAGTACTGATTGTGAACTTGATGGCACTGCCTTTGCCCTTTCCACACCCACACCTCTCCTGCAGTCAGACACCAGAAATTACCCCACTAAATACCTATGGCTCGACATATCATCCTTCATTTTATTTAATGCTGTCTCTATTTAAAGTTTGTCATCTCTTTAGTAGTGAATGTTCAATAAGGATCAAGGATCCAGAGAATTGTTTAAACGCTATGTAGATTAAGAACCACAGGGCAGTTTGTCTGGAGGCCAGATTGGAAGACAGGAGTTGGAAAAGGAAAGCAAATGACCGAGGAAATGTAAATTTATAAATATATTTTAAAACTATGTAGCAATATAATAGCTATGAAATTGAATCTTCTTCCCTAGGGTAAGTAGGTAACAGTATCAGAGGCCTTGGCAGGCAGAATAACCCCCTTTTCCAAGTTGGGAGATATCATCCTTTGATCAAAAAACCTAAGATCCTTTCATTTTCCCCACTATAGTCAGTGTTTCCATTTCAAAGGCCACTCTCTGCTTCTGATCTGTTATCAGTCAGGCAGACTTCACACACAGAGAAAGCCACTTTAGAAAAAGCTATTGCCTCCTTTATCACAAATGCAGACTTAAGGATCCTATCCTGCAAAAACTATACAGCTCAAGACAGAAAAGTGGAAGTGTGGTCAGAGGAAAGCCAACTTGGAGATAGAAAGTTGCAGAATCTATTGAGAGGAGTAGAGATGTCAAATGTAGGTGAAATATAAAGAGTTGCCTAACGTGGCTGGATAAATCCCTTTGTTTCTGAGTTAGTTTCACTCCCAAGATCAGAAATGCCAAAGGAAAAATGTGAGGCTATTACTAGACAGTTAAAAATGTGGCATTGCAAATAGAAAGGTACGTACCTCAGAATGTCCAAGTACCTAATCCATGCCAGGCACTATGCTGTCTTTTCAAAATAGCGTGAACCTCCAAATTACCTCTGCTGAAGAAAAAGAGGCTCAGAGAGTTAGACACCTTCCCATAAGCAAAGGCATAAATGGAGGAGTCATTCAAATCCCTGCCAGTCCTACCAGGAGGTTTGAGCTTTTATCTTCGCCTTTCTTTTTTTAAATAAACTTTCTCCAACAGTAGATACCTCTGTAGAAACAGAGAGAGGCTTGGGCATTGGTGTGTGAACTGGTTTAGTCAGAAGGACATGCCTGACCACACAAACATTCTGTGCACGTCGTAATTGTGCATTCTTCAAAATGTTTTGGTAAAACAAATATAAGACACATGAAAACATCTCAGCCTCATGACCCATCACATAAAACATATTTACCCAAAGTTGTTAATTTTGCTGAGTTGGTGGCTCACCAGTCTTAAGCTACTGATTGACCCACATGCTTAGTTTCAGTGGCACACAATATATTGTTGCTCATGTGATTTTTCCAAGTCTTTATATCACTCATTCATATTATTTATTCAACAATTTTATTCAACCAGAGACAATTGGTAAAAGGACCTAAAGGCAAATGACAGCTGGAATGGAATGACAACTGGAATTGAGACAAATATGAGCTATTTCTTCAGTTCAATAATAAATTTAATTTCCTAGCTAGTGTTATTTCAGACATTTATTTCTGTTTCTTTGTACTAATTGTTGTGAATGAATTCATTTTAGTGTTTTTTTTTTAATTTTGAGATGGAATACATATAAACTAAGAAATATATCCTCATAGTTGAGTATGGATTATTTCATACCCTTATGCAGATGCTATACAGCTGTTTACAATTAAACAAGTTTTTTTCTACAGTTTATAAAGATAATACACTACACATGTTGTTCAACAGTTTGTATTTGTCACTTAAAAAACTTATCATGCATATTATATCAGATCAGTACATTTAGATTGTTCCTGTTCTTTTAGCAGTTACATTTTCCATTATACTTATATCAAAATATATGTAACTGTTCCTTTGGAGATGAACATTTAGAATATTTCCAAATTTTAGATTGCATAAGGAAGGAGCGGAAATTTCTTCCTCCCCACCTGAGTTTTTCTCAGGCTGGTCAAGTAATCAAATTAACATTAGATTAGTAGGGGGAAAAGTCAAATCTAATTACATTCATATTGAGAATCTATATAGAGGTATATTCTAAAGTCAATGGGGCCAATGAGGGGGTATATCTTGAGCCAAGGAATGGGATAGGGGTCAGGGCTTCAAGGACAGAGGAAAGGACTCGTGATGAGGAGAGGATGATTCATATAAGAAACACCAAATGCTCTGTAATTAGATATTTGCCCTGCAGTATAGATGTTTCTCCAATAGAAAGGTTATTTTTGATAAAAATTCTAATTTGGGTAATACCCCCAGTTTTTAACTGTTCAAGGTAGTAAAGGGAGTAGTAAAAGTTTCTCCTGAGACTGCAGGGCTTTGACTGACCCTTGCTCAAAATAATCCACGTGGCCAAGTGCCACATCTTGGGGACGCCTGTTCTAAACATCTTAAGGAGGCCTGTTCTGTTGTTTTTGTTGATTAATATAAAAACACTATTATAACAAACCTCCCTGAACACATGTCCTTATGTACAAGTACATCTTAACAATAAGATATAGCCCTCCAAACAGAGCAACTAGCCCAGGGACTATGCACGTTTTTTATTAACAATACTGTGATACAGACCTTACCTGCATATTTCAGTTTTGACAAGAGCATATGCCCATGATACTAACACTTTCATTAAGAAACAAAATATTTCCATCATCCCAGAAAATTTCCATGTGCTCCTTGCCACCCTTGCTCCTACCATCCAGTCAACCGTTGATCTGATTTTGCTTGTTTCATTATTTCCTACAAACAAATGATAAGGTTTGCCCCTTTATGTGTTTGGTTTCTTTTGTTCATCATAATAGCTGTGCATTCATTGCCTTTGTTATATGGATTGATCACATCAGTCATTCCTTTTAAATTGCATGAATATTCCATAATATATTCAACTGTTCTTCCACTGATAAACATTTAAATTGCTTCTGGTATTTTTTTAATTACAATAACTCACATAATCAATGGCCTTGCACTCATGTCCTTAATACACTGATACTTCTTTCATCACAGATCTAGCCCCTCCAACAGTATTTTTAAATTCTTTATATTATTTATTTTGTTAGTTACCACCAAATTACTTCTTAAGAGGTGGTAGCAATGTACACTCCTACCAGCCCATTTCTCCAGACTTATGCCAATCTGAGGAGTTCCTTGGATAGAGAAAAGGGGAAGGAATAGAGATGAAAATTTGAAAAATGTTGCAAGATAATCTTGACTAAATGAGTTTATTATTCAAAGATATGGAGGCCTCCCAGGTGGCACAAGGGGTTAAGGTGCAAAACTGTGAAGCTATCCTCAGCCACTGAAGCATGAGTTCAATCCCCAGCCAGGGAGCTACACACATGGTGCAGCAGACCTCTCCTGACTCGCCCGTTGCTCCCCTCAGCAGTGTTTTCAGCCTGCCTGTTCTGCTCCCCACTCTCTCTGGTGAATACTCTCACCCACTGCATCTCTGGCCTGCGCCCTAGCTCTTGTATGCATAAATAAATAAATCTTTAAAAAAAAATAAAGTTTATAGGCCACTTTCTGAAGTAATTTCAATACTTACAAATTACAGTACAACCAACAGACTGGGTATATTTAATAAAATGTGATTACTGAATTTTGTGCCATTGATTATTTGGGTGTCTCTTACTAAAAGACAGCAAGGAAGATCTGCCTAGTGATAAGAAAAATAATTGTGTTGTTTAATCTGCAACTTTATTGGCTTGAAACAGATGTTTTAGTTATTTATATTACTCTTATAATTATATAATTTTTATATCAATATGATGTGTTAAGACCTAACAGTGGTGGTGTCCAATTTCACATTTTTAGTGCTTAACTTCACTTAGATATTAAGGTTGAGATTCTGAAGGAAAATAATACAGAATTAAATATTTCGTGTCCTGTAAAAACATAATGTCCTTAGCTCATGTCCTTAGTTCACAGAAAGGCTGACTTAAGAACATTTTTATTTCTGTATTTGCTTTGTAAAGACTAGTGTAAAGAGTATATAACCTACTGCCTCCTCAATATTCAGAGGTGAGCATTTGCAAGACAGCTACATCTTTTCTCAGTGAACTGAGGTTATTAGAACAGATGGGTACCAGAGGTTGGTTTCTATAGGATGATCTCAGACCTTATTTTCCTGCATTTGTTTTGTTTTAAAGGAAACAAGTTTGTTATAGATCTGAGATTCTGCTACTTTAAAAGGCTCCTGTTAACAAACCATAGCAACAAAGTATAAATTACTTATTCATGAATTATCTGCTACTTATACTTGAATGAAATGAGCTAATTGTTTGCTTATTGACTTAATAGGCTAAATCTAAATAGCCATTAGTGGTCATTAGTCAATGAAACAGTATCTGTTTTAGAAAAAAAAAATTTTAATTCTACTCTGCATTTAACATGTAGTGGTTTTATGTAAATACACCTTTGATTAAGGTATGACTTTAAAAGTTAACATTTGATTTCTTATAATTATTCCTACAAAGGGAAAACTCATAATTCATCAATTTTCTACGGTAGGCACCAGATCATGTCCTTGCTGTTGCAATTTACTTGGCTCTATTAGCATGTAATGATTTCAACACTGGAAGAGAGATGAAAGGGAGAGTTGAAAGTATGAAGAGAAGAAAGAATATGCAAGGAGGGAGGGGATGGATAAAGGTGGAGGAAATAGAGGAAATATCAGAGGAAGGAGAACTAGAATGTCAATGGGAAAAAGAATAAACAGGTGTGGAAAATGGGGGAGTATGGAATGAGAAGAGACACTGAAGGAAAAGTTGGAGATTAGAAGTTTTCTCTTTCAGCTACACAGTTACTGAAAAGACCTTGGAACTGGACTACTTTATTTGCATTCTGAAACTTGGAGTACTAAATTCTTATTCAAAGAGGGCAATTTCCTTTATGTCATGTTGCTTCTGTTTGCTTAATATAAATTTATTTTAGATAAGTTAAAACTTAGCTTCCATGAAAATAAGTAGTCCTTAATACTTAATACAACATTTAAGTAGCTGTTTTAGAGATGGATGTTAACTATGATCGAGACCGGGCTGAGCAGAGGCTATGCAACATGCTTGGAATTTGTAAGAATTGCCAACTGTTAATAAAGCAGTATTCTTCCAGTTGTCACTGTGTACCATTCTTTGAAACATTCCCTGAGGAATATTTTTAAACAAGCTTAGATAGAACTTGTCATGGTTTCATAAAACTGCTATTGAACTGTTCTGAGCTTTGAATCAGCCATGTATCCTTTGTGCGAAAAAGGAAAACAATCTGTCATAAAAGTGCATGAAAGCTGACAAGACTTTCTCTATTAGCTATATCCTGGGAATACATATTTATGAAGGTTTTAAACACTCACTTGGTAAATACAAACTACATTCTCAGATTGTTTAAAACATGAACCACTGACCTTAACAATCACTACAACTTACTTTGCAGACAAACCTGTGGTTTTCTAACTGTCAAGCTGCCTATAATGTTCTACATTACAGAAAGAAACCATGTTTATATTTCCTTTCAGCATTTTAATTTATGACTAAGTATAGACATTATTCAAAATAACTGTCTCAACTTGTCTTAATGTTTATATAATTTCCTTTCAGTATTTTAATTTAAGATTAGATGCAAACATTAGTCAAAATAACTGTCTCAACATGTCCTTAATGTTTATAAATTTCCCAAAGCTTATCAATTGTTCTTCGATATTTTATCATTACAAAATGAAATCAATGAGGTTATTTAAAGGCAGTAATAGAGCAAAAAGTCAAGAGATCATTTTTCCTCACATCTAAAAATTAATTTTCTCTTTCAAATCTTACAACTAATCTATATATTTCTTTAAGTGAAAATTGCCCTGGGTTCAAAGACACTGAAGGGTTGAATAGCAATGTTACCACAAAGTGATATATTCATAGATCACAGATCACATTCATATATATATATATATATATATATATATATATGAATGTGTTTAGGACACATAAATGAAAACAAGTGATGTCTATATTTGGGTTTACAGAAGCCCCTAAAATAAATGGCATTCTTGTTTTCAATTTATGATGGGGCTGATTTCAGGACTCCCAGGAAGAGCACACACACAAGCTTCTAATAACATGCTCTGCTACATTTTACCCTTAACAAGAGGCAATACAATTCCCAAAGTTGTTTTCAAATGTGTCCATCATAAGTGTTGCTACTATCCTTGCACATTTATTTATATAATTCATAATTACATCCTCTAATACGCTTTCTCTGACCTCCAAATAACATTCCTCCTTTTAAACAGAAGTCATCTGAGGCAACATGATATAAAGGTAACTTTACCACCAATTAATTCAAGGTTCATTATTATTCATGAGCTTCTAAATTCTTGCACTTAAGACACCAAAATATTATTTCCTCCCACCTTTGCTTATTATATGTATCTCAAATGAGAGCTAAGTACCAAGATTAGCCTAAAAATTAAGACCAGAAACAAATGCCCTAGATATAGAAGCACAGCTAAGGAACTAAAGAGTTGTTGAGCTGATGATTTTAAACATAATATATACAATATTGTAAAGGAAATTGAATTCCAAAGATGAGAGAAGACCTTACAAATCTTGCATAAGCAAATAGGGAACATGAAGCTGATGGGGAAATAAATAGAAAGAAGGCTTAAATATTCGATAAAGATATAAGAAATTAAGTGAACAAAGTCTTGGTAACACAGGTAACTGGACAGTATTCCACAGTATTCCCTTTCCCCGCAAAAGGGTCAGGGTGTTTTATGGATCCCTGTCCAGGAAATACCCTCTGACAGAGTGGTGAGCTATGAAGCTAATCTGCTGAAGCTGCTCCTTTACCACAAGTGAAGTCCACTGGCTTTTAACCACCATTTTGTTTTGGTATTTTTTTTTTTAGTTTATTTATTTTTTACATAGAAGAACTGGGGTGTAGGCCAGAGGTGTGAGAGGTGAGAGGATTCACAGGAGCCAGAGTGGGGAGCAGAACAGGCAGATCTGAAATGCACTGCTGAGGGGAGCAGCGAGCGAGACAGGAGAGGTCTCTTGTGCCATGTGTGGGTCAGGGATCCAACTCAGGCCCAAGTAGTGACAGCACTGAAACTTAAACCCCAGGCCACCAGGGAGGCCCTTAACCACCACTTTAAACACTTTGAACACCTTTCCCTATATTTTCACTCTACAAGGACATCCACAGTGGGCAGTACTAATTTTTGTCAACAGAAAATACCAGCCTTTACTCAAATATCTGAGAAAGTGCTTCAAATGAGGATGTATATTCCCTGGTGTTTTTCCAAATGAGTGAGGAAGCAGAATGGGAAGGAAGGATGTGTAGAAACAACACAATCTCTATGACTAAGGACAAGAAGGGAAAACCTTGCTCTCAAAGTGAAAATCCCCTTCTATTTTAAAGAACAGTCACTCACTTTAACAAATCTCTCAAATGAGTAATTACAACTAGATCATATTCTACTGGGACATCTACTTTCCAGAGAATAAGCTTTTTAATGCATTGATAATAAAGGGGGAAAATATACATAATCTTTCAACTAAGAAGAATCATCTGTTTCCAAATGCTGTCTGTTCTGTCTTCATAAGACCATAGAGCCCTCGTGATTATGGCAGGCAGCAAAGATCTCAACTTTGTGGAGGTAAAAAGTCTCAAACATGAGTCCTTTAGTTACAGGATTTTCTATGACTGATTTTCTGTAGCTATTGGCTTCACAAAGCTTCTACTTTGTCTTCACACGCTGTGTCTCAGGAGCAGAGAAGTGGACAGTATGATGGGGCTTTGAAAAGTTTGTCAACTTTCAGAGTGAAATCATAATTGTGTACTCTAAGACAGTGTGGATAGAGACATATACGAATAGCTGCTGTTTTACTGCTCACCCATTTAAAATGCAAATGATAGTACCAAAAATTACCAAAGTCTACACTCCAGATGTTCTTATTATTCACAACAGCTTTTTTTTTTTTTTGGCTACACTTATCCTCTCCTACATGTTTCTGAATTTATTCTACAACATAGCTGTCCTTATAAAAACTCCTACTTGTTTCTTAAATAATTTTGTTTTATATATTGAAAGAGTTGAAATCAAAAAATAAACTCTCATTTTCCCAAGCAATGATGAAAACAGATCTTCATTTCCATATCCCAAAAGTCAATTATATAGAAACAAACTAACAATAACATTGAGTGGTAGACAACCTATTTATGAAGCCCCATTGATTGCTCTGTGGAAACAAAAGTGGCTCACTTTTCCCCAAGATCATAAGAAAGGTCTATGGTAGGATCCAAAAGAGAGGAACTAAATTGTTTTGATTAGAACCCAATTCTCTGTTATGAGATTATTTAATTCAGTCTTCTTGAAGGGGTGCGGCAGAAAACACACACACACACATATGCAAACACACACACTCTTCCTGCATGAAGGGAAAGTGCTGTTGCTGGTCATAAATCAAAGGATGTGACTGCAAGAAGAGCAGGCAAACAAGTTCTTTTTCCTCCAGACCTCCAGTCTCCCTCTGCCACCCCCAGTTGCTACAACCTGCATTCCCTGAGTTAGCTATTTAATTTCCTTACTCCCCAATTTCCTTGTCGAGTGGAAGCTCACATCTGTCCTACTTAACACAGTTACAGGGAGAAGTCAATGAAACGATACATGAAATGTGGCACCAGAGTGAGCATTCAGCAAGGAAATTTCCCTATGATTAAATAGGGAATCTGGGAGAGAGAAGAGAGTTGGGAGTTTGCCTTATAGTTGTTTGCCTTTATGTTTTTTTTTTTTAAAGATTTATTTATTTATTTATACAAGCACTGGGTACAGTCAGAAGCGCGGGAGGGTGAGAGAACTCACCAGAGCCAGAGCGGGGAGCAGAGCAGGCAGAAGGACCGAAGCACACTGCTGAGGGGAGCAGCGGGCAGCAGGAGAGGTCTGCGCGCCATGCGGGACCCTCCTCCAGTGGCCGGGGAGCAGCCGGGGATCGAACCGGCGCCACAGAGGCCGCGGGCAGCTTCGCAACCCAGCGCCCAACCGCTGTGCCACCGGGGAGGCCCTGCCTTTATGTTTTTGAAGGGGATGAGGGAGGCAGGGGAAGAGCAAGTTGTAATCATACCGAGTTTGAGTATCTTTTAGAATACCTTTATTTAATGTGAAGAGAACTGGAAATTTGAGTTTGTACTGAAATGAATGGCTAAAGGATCAAAAGCATGAGTTTGTAGCAAAGCCATTTAACTTGGTTAGTAGAACCTTCTCTGACAATGGCCCGGCTACGCAGGAGCATGAGCAAGAAGGGCCAGTGCGCAGGGACAGGTGGAGGCACATGCATGCACAGACACGAGTGCTGTGGTCCTCACAGTTCAGGGTATATCAGTCACCAGGAGGGCTTGTTCAAATGCTGATTGCCACATCCCACCCAAGAATTACTGATTCAGTAGGTCTGGATGGGGAGGGGGCAGCAGGGAAGACTGAGAATTTTGCATTCCCAGAAGCTCCCAAGTGATGATGGTGCTTCCAGTTTAAGGCTCACACTTTGAGTAGTGACAGTTCAGAGAACGGAGTTGCAATCACTGGTCAGCACCCAGACTAAATAAAAGGTGGGTAGGGGGTAGGGAGGGATAATTGGAGGGATAATCATTGAATACTAACTATGTACCAGAAGTTTCACAGGCATTATTTAATGTCTTGTGTTCAACAGCCCTAGAAAGTAGGTGTTATCACTCCATTTTTCAGATAAGGAAAGTGCAACTCAGAGAGGGAACTTGCCTCAAGCCGCACGACGAGTAATACTGGAGCTCTGATTCAGATCTGTCCCGCTCCAAAGCTCACTGTTTTTCCAATGTGCCATGCTCTCCACTTCTCTCTGTAAGTAAAGTCAGTGGTAATAGGAGGCGTGTTTGATAAGAAGAACCTACAGTGTAAAAATGAAGTTGTAAGTGCTATCTCAATGGTAACAACTCCCAATTGTATCTTTCAAGGCCAGATCTATCTCCTGAAGCCCAGCGGTCAGCTGCTCATGCAGAGGCTCTGACTCCCTCCCCTGCTGTCCATAACTGCACTGCTAATAGTCCCCTCCAAAGGGCTTCCCCTCACTTTTCCCTTTCTTAGCTGATGGCAATTCCATCTTTGCTCAAAGCAATTATCTCCCATTGCTCCTTCTCACATGCTCCCCATTAAATTTGTCAGCAAATCCTGATGACTCAGTCTGCAAAATAAACTCAGCCACTTTCACCAACTCCAAGGCCACCACCCTGGTAACCACCCAAGTCCAAGCCAGGTCTCTGCTATCGCTCACCTACTCTACTTCTACTCTTCCACCTCTGTAGCCTATTTTCAGCCCTGTGGCCAGAGTAATGGTTTTACAGTCTGATTTGAACCACGTCCCCTTCTGTTGAAACCCTCAAATAATTCCTCATTTTACTCAAAGTAAAAACCCAAGTCCCACATGACACTGATCTCATGGCCTCTCCCCTCTCCTCTCCTCCTCTCACCATATCACTCCCTCCCCTTCCCTTCTCTTCTCCTCACACCAGCCAGCCACAGGGACCTCTCTGTCCTCCACAGCCTCACCAGGCACATTGGTAAGTGGGGACTTTGTTCTGGCTTTTCTCTTTCCTCAGCAACACTTGTCCTAGAGCTAACTCTCTCCCTCCTTCCAGTCTTGGTTCAAGTTTCACATTTTTGATGAGCCCATTTAAAACTGCAACGCTGTTACTCCTAGGGATTCCTAGTGATCCCCTTTATTCTGCTCTTGAAAGTGTTCAAAATTTCACAGCAACATTAAAAATAAGTATCATTTCAAATCAAGATTCTTCATGTTACATATCTACCTGTAAAGAAGGGTAAATAGGACCAGCTTCTGTCTAAAAACCCATGTCATTTTCCTTAATTTGGGTTGCTGTCCTGTTTCTGTTTCAACCAGAAGGTCATAATTAAGTACCTCCTGGACAGCAACAGAAGTGGCTCCGTCCACTCTATACAGAATTTCAAGGTCCAGGATATCAGAATTCTTTGTGCAGGCAGTAATAGAAGACCCAACTACAACTGTCTTGAACAAGTAGGTGAAGGAAATTTATTGGTTTTTGCAAATAAAGGTCCAGATTTACGTTGATTTCAGGTCTGGCTTGATCCAGGCACACATAGTTTATCAAGAATCTGATTTCCTCTATCAGTAGACTTTGCGTTCCTCTAACCTGGCAGCATTTCCAGGCAGGCTTTGCCCATAGATGATCTCCAGATTTCTAGGTTTACATCTTCTTATATTAGCCACTATCAGAAACAGCCTCTCTGATATTCATGCCAAGATAAATTCTAGGCCTGTATCTCCTTGACCTGATTTGTGCCCTCTTCCCTAAACAAATCACCATGGCCAGGGGATGCAGTTCTCTGATTGTCTAGTCTTGGGTCTTGCACATGACAACTTGCGGAGCCAAATGATGGACTGAGTGCAGAAAAGGATAATTTCCCAGAAGTGAAAATGAGGTGTTTTATCAGAAAAGTGAAATTAGGTGCTGAGCAGACTGTAGAAATGTATTGGTATTTCTTCAAGTTTTATGAGAAAGACTCTTTCTGCTTATATAACCATGGTCTTAGAAAGTAAATAATTTCGTAGGAATAAGTTATTTTCAGTGACTTCCATGGCTGAAGATAGGTTTGTCATGTGTATGTGTGTGTGTGTGTGAGAGAGAGAAAGAGAGATTTTTTTAAAGAATCCTAGACACTGCTGAGTCCTGTGCTACCATCTTCCTTAACAGATATATGATATTTCTCATACCCAGTGCTAGATACTAGGTAAATACAGACAGAGGCAAAAGTCTGCCATCAGGGCCACTATCTTCCTGCCTTTCTCTATCCCCAGCCTGCTATTTCCAGGTCATTGTTTCCAGTTTTCCATCTGTCCTGTCCCAGGTTCCCTGGCTGCCTATCATTCCTCCATAAACCTCATTCCTTCTACTTGGCAGCTAAAATCTTGAAAATCCTGTGACAATGCTTTGGAGGAATTGGGACCTAACGTCAGATCCTATCTCAGAAATCTAGAAACATCTCAGAAATGTAACTACTCACAAGTCTGAGCCTGTCTACCATGTGTCTGAAATCCCAGAGGAATATTCACAGCACCAGCTCTATCAGAAAAAAAATTCTGAAAATTCTCGCAGAATTGGGTAGACCATCATGATCCCCTGGAGCATGGAATCTGAGTGCTACAAGTAAAAGAAATGATCATTCACTCTGGCCCTGTGGTTTCTTAAGTAGGAAAAAAGGACATGCAGACAAGAGATGGGAGTACAGATGGCACTCCCGGCTGTTGAGAAAGCCACTTTCGTGACTCAGAAAAGCAGCAGGAACAATAGAAGGCAAATAAGGGGAGAAATCATGTCTCCCAATCTAGTTTCCTGCCCTTTGTTATCCTACACCTTCTTTTATTCATTCCTTTCTCCATTTATTCCTTCAGCAAATATTTATGCAGTGCATAGCATGTACTAAGCAGAAGGCAGGACTCAAAACAACAACAAGTCTTGCCCTTCCTCCCAGAAACTCTGTCTAACGGGAGAGACATACACATGCATGCCAGGGTGTGCACTGGAAGTGCAGCAGCAGAACTGACAGTGACAGAGGAGACTCAAGAGCATGGGAGAGGGGCTCCAGTATAACTCATCTCAGGAGCAGTGGAGTGCAGGGGGGGGGGTGAGTTCTAAAGGAAAATTCCCTGGAGGAGATTAAAGTGAGCTGAGTCTTAATGAATGAGTTAATTAGGGAGAGGAGGGGATGGGAAAACATTTCTGACAAAGGACAGCAAAAATCAAGGCAGGCAGCATGTAGTTTGGCATATACTAGTGTGACTAGAGAGTCTAAGAGCACCAGATCACATAGAAGGTTTAAAGTCAAGTAAGAAATTTGGAACTTATCCTATAGGGGATGTCTGTGTAGAACTCAGTACATTTTAGGAAGGGTAAAAATGTACCAATTTTCACTTTTGATAGATCATTCTGGCAGCTATCTAGAGGGGAAGTTTGGAGAGAAGATGTCAGAAAGGAAAATAGATTTTTAAAAAAGTGAACAAGCAAAATGACAGCAAGGAGAGAGAAGTGTTTAAGGAATGTTTTGGAGGTAAAATTGGGATAATTGATTGGACATGGCAGAAGAAGAAAAGGTAAACACAGACTGGGAACTGTGTACCAACTGGTGACTACAAAAATAGGAGGTAAGGTAGAGCCATTTGCCACAGAAAGCAAGGTGAGAGCAGCAACTGGAGCAATCTGCAGTTTGGGGGGAGTATGAAGTCATGAATACAATGGAAAGTAAGCCTATTCAAGCCATCTTAATGAGACCTGCTTAAGAAATTAGGCAGGGAACTTCCAGTTAGAGGCAGTGAAAGAGAATACCAAAGGCAAAAGCTGAAGGAACGAGATCCAGAAGTCAGCAATATGATGGACTGTCCACACCACTCCCCACAGGAGTGAATTCTAAAGAACACGCAAACATTCCATGGCAGAGTCAGTGCTAACTAAGATGGAACAACAGTAGCATGGAAGACATAAGACAGATTCTTTGGACGCTGTAGGTGCAAAGATGTGAGACTGTTGTTTTGGTATTAGACTAAATGCCCCCTGCCTCTCTTCAGGCTTTGGAAACCACTGGATGCTTTCAGGAAGCCCAAGCTACATGGCAGTTCTTCTTTGTAATCAGGAAATCCAAACTTCTAATCACTTTTCCTGGGCAGTGGTAGTGGGATGTGCCTATGATTCAAGTGTGAATCCTCCACTCAAAGGAATCTGTGTTCTTTCTCTGAAGTCAAGGTCAGAGTGCAAAGAGGGTGTCTGAAGGGCATTTGCCCCATGAAAAAGCTGTGCCCTTGAAGAACCTGTTTTGGTGATGGTCCAGGAGGTGGTGCTAAGTCAAGGCGCCAGCTCTGGGAAAGGAGAGTTATGTCATTATTATTTCTGTGAAGCAAGCAACAAAGATTCTGATCAGGTTATGAACTACAGGAGGTTGCAGTGGCAGCTTTTCTTGAACTAGACTTAAATTCTGTTTCCTTGTAAGTCTCTAAGTTTTTTCTACCTACTGAGTCTTCTTTGATGTGCTCAGTTGCCATCATTCATTTTGATGTTCTCTATTGATCCTAGCACATTACTAATTTCCTGAGGTAACTCACATAATTCTGCTTACCCTAAAAAAATCACCATCCTTCCAGTCTTTCCTAAGTTAATTTTAGGCTGGGACTCCAACTTGCTTTCAGAGTCTCCCAACTCTCCTCCTCCTCTATCTATGAGGATATTTTTGTAGTTCCCATAGAGAAATGTATCTCTTTTTTCCCAATTCAGAGAAGTGTCTGTCTGGGTTTTTTTCCCCATGGCTATATGGTATTTGAATTGCATTATATATATAGTTCTTTCATGCCCTTTTGTCACATATGTAAATGAATACAATACAAAATAATCAGTGAAAGCATAAAAAGTGAAAAACAGTAAATAACACCTTAAGAGATAGCATAAATTATTGGGTTATTTTTGCAAATTAAAAATTTAAGAAGAGCAGAGATAATGTGTAATTTTGGCAAATTTCATCACATTATCACATGCAAAATGTTGTATGAATTCTAACCTATTTTTCCCTTAACCCAATTTAGGTAACAAATGCTATTTCCATCTTGGTGTTAGCAGTGAAATGGATATGACATATATCCATCCCTGTGGAATATATATATATATATTCTATTTAGCTGCATATTTACTATATATACATATAGGTAGAATATATAGAATATGTATATATATACACAATACATAAATTCTATATTCAGCAGTATCTCTATTTAGCTTAGAGGTAATACATATATTCTCTACTTAGCTGTAGAAAAACCTGCAAATCTACCTTATGATTCTTGAAATACCATTCCATGCTCACCAATGTCCTCCTCCATATACCTATTCTGAAATAATTATCACCAACTGTATTCAAGTAAGAGTTTGTAATGCTCAATGAAGCATTGTTGGTAAAATTTCGGTTATACGCTTAAAATATTTGTCTCATTAATGTTGGTAAAATATCATTTTCTCTACATGCATCTGGTAAACTGATACTTGATTGCCACCTTTTATGTAATAACAATATCATGGATCATTTTTAAATTTGAATGTTTGTTTTTTAATATGAACTAAAAAATTGAACACAGACTCAAGTTGCCAAACCCATCCATGCATCACAAACACTATTTACTGTCTACAATTTCTCTCCAGAGCAGTAAGTTAAGCAATAGTCTTTAGTGCTATCAATTCTCCCACATTCATCAATTTTTTAATCTAAATAATGGGAGGTTAAAAATATTTCTAAATTATTTTAATTGAAGAAAATACATGAAACAGAAATTCTACTTTCAGAGACAGAATGTTTTATTATCTGAACTTCTAGAACTCTCCTATCCTTCATATGATTTATTTACTAGCCAAGTAAAATGAGTGCAAACCCACTGAGTTTTGAAACTCCTTTTACCACCTAAAAGGAGTCATGTAGTGTATGTTGTTGGTGCCTCTTGGGATCAGGGCGGAGCTGTTCTCCAGCTGAGACCACCTCCTTGCTTAGCTCTTTTTCATACTCTATCTTGCTTCCACACTCCCCTTCTGGAAACACTCCCGTAATAAATCATTCAAACAAGAATCCCCATCCCAGACACTGCTTTTAATCAACCTGACTTAAAACAAGTCCTAAACAAGAAATGCCTCAAAAAGAAACATTTCTACCTGGGTTACCCATGTTAAGTCTCAGAAACTAACGTACAATATTTTACATATAACATATAAAATTTTAGTTAACATATATAGTAGTATTTAATAGCTATAATACTGACATCTATGAGATTATTTAATATCTATAGTGTTATTTAACATCTAAGATATCAGAGAATCTTAGTGTAGCAATGACCATGTTGAGAAATCTCTTACTCTTAAAGCTTTCACTAATCTATTTAGAAGAGGGCAAGGTAGAAAGGATACACCAATTGCACATCTTTAGGTAGCAATTAGATTGTAGCAATTAGACGGCATACAAGAGTAACAACTCAATTGCTAACAGAGGATCAAAAAGATATATCTGCAAAATTTTTAGATAGTAGTGGTCTCCCAGACTGTTCTTCAGTCTGCCAGTAGCTTCTAGCTGTGTGCTAGCTGAACAGAACATTTAAAAGTAGTTACGATGTCTGGCCAAGCCAGAGAAAACAGGATGATAATTAATCACCTCAAACCTGGACTGAATTCTCGATGTTGTTTTAATGGCTCAATCCTCCTCTGAGTTATCAAGGCCATTTACAGAAGGAAGGAAATATGTGTAGCCAATTCTCCATTCAGATTTAATGGAAGAACTACTCATCCCACAAATATTTATTGAGTTCTTGCTATGTGCATAACACATTGTAAGGTTCTGCATAGAAATCAAAGATATAAACAGACTTGTAGGACACCAGGAATATTACAAATCCAAGAGACTCTGTTTTGATTTTGGAATGTCATGCTATGGAGGGGCCAACCCATATCTTTCTGGAAACATGCCTGTCTTTCTCATTCTTCTCTTCTCAGTTCTGTTTTCTATCACCTGTGTTTTACCCTCTCTGTGCCAAATTATAGAAAAAACTTGCCTCTTTTTTTTTTAAACAATAAATTTTATTTTTATATTCCCCATACAATTGCAACCCCCCCATTCTGACCCCAATCCCTCCCCTCCCACCCCCCAAAAAGTGTCTCTGTTTCATAGTTTTTTGTTGATTTTGATTTTCACTTTCTTATAGTTATTCATTTTCCTGGTCCCTTATTTAAGTTTTCTAGATTGCTGCTATGAGTGAGACCATCCGGTATTTTTCTTTTTCTTTATGGCTTATTTCGCTGAGCATGATCCCTTCCAGCGCCATCCATGTTGCTGCAAATTGCATGTGTTTATCTTCTTTGAATGCTGAGTAATATTCCATGGTATATATGTACCACATCTTCTTGATCCAGTCATCTATTTTTGGGCATTTGGGCTGTTTCCAAAGCTTAGCTATTGTAAATAGTGCTGCTATAAACATAGGGGTGCAGGTGCTCTTTGGAATTGATGTTTCTGTGTCCTTTGGGTAAATACCTAGGAGTGGAATTGCTGGATCCTATGGAAGCTCTATGTTTAGTAGGTCCAGAAATCTCCACACAGCTCTCCATAGTGGTTGGACCAGTTTGCACTCCCACCAACAGTGCAGAAGAGTTCCTTTTTCTCCACACCCTCACCAACATTTGTTGTTGCTAGTTTTTTTAATATGTGCCATTCTCACTGGTGTAAGATGGTATCTCATGGTAGAGAAAAAACTTGCCTCTTAAAGTGATGGCAGTCTGAACTCCTGTTTCTCCTTTTTTCTACTATGCTTCCTCTCCATGATACCTCACCTATCTCCCTCCTTTGTATGCTTTGCAGAGACAAGAAAATGAATAGAATCAAGTTATTTGAGCTAAAAATGACACACTTGATTGTCTAGCCAGGGATGTATAGATTCAGTAAAAATTCCCATATGTACGAAAGCTAACTACTTCTTTTAACATTCTTGAACTTGGCAACAGTCAAAGATGGATCTCGTTCACTGGAAGGATGAATATACCTAAGTAATGACCCCTTATAGTTACCTTGTGTTAGGAGTTTACAAAATTCTCTCATATACATTACTATTTAGTCTTCATGACTAAATTTAGTTGTGCATCAGAGATTAACCTTAACCTGCTACATTCAGAGTTAAGTGGCTTGTACAAATCATCTTGTAATAACTGAAAATTCAAGGCTTGAACCAAGTCCTTCAGCTATGCCAGCACTACCTCTCTTAGCTGTGAAAGCCCTAGATTCCTTCAGGTGTGTCTTCCCACCATTCCCATCCCACTTCTTATCTTCAACCACTGAATAAATCATCTTTCAGAAAAGCTAGTTTTGTATTAATACAACACACTCCACCTTTGTACCTCTCAGCTTTTTAGAAGATTAGATAGATAATATATGGACCATCACTGTAGGGACAGTAATTACATTAATAACCTTCCTTTCTCTCTCCACTTAGCAGGTAATGATGCTACAAGATACAATATTTTTACTGACCAAAATGGTCTGTAGGAACTACCAGAATTAAGGTAAGAGGTAAGAGGAAAGCACATCATGCTAGGAATCATACACTTAAAAACAAACAACAACAACAAAAAAAAACAAAACACTCCAGTATACTACAGGATGTGGAAGAGAACTTGCATGATAAAAACATGTTGACTTCTTTCTTCATGTAGGTGCTTTTATTTGGTATTTGTTCTTGACCTATTTGTTTGTTTTCTCATATGAATAGTAAGAGGATGGAGATTAATGTACTCAACCTAGACTGGTCATCAGAATCACTTGGGCATCGTATCTTAGAACAGTAACTTAAAGTATTTATTCATACATAATTTTGACATCACATCAATAGTCTTATGTATTATTCATTGACAACCACTGCCTAGATCTATTGCTATTGATGGCCATTGCCTACAGCCATTGACTCATAAGGAGTTACAAATGGGTATATTCTAATTCTAATATTTCCTCTAACATTGTTCAAAAAAATGAAAAAATTCAAAAGCACACATATAAGCTATGATATGTGAAATAAAAACCAAACAGAAACAATTAGTCCATAATTTTTTTTTGTAAAGTTACTACTTCATCAAAGCCAGGGTTTGGGAAATGATTTCTGTAAAGATGACCAATATTGTAGGCTTGATGGGTCACAAAGCCCCTGCTAAACTCTTCCCAGGTTACATGAATGCAGCCTTAGGCAATATGTAAATGAGTAGTTTTGGTTTATTGTATTCTCATAAAATTTTATTTTTTAAAACAAGAGGCAGACTGCACTTAACCTGAGTGTCCTAATTTGGTGAACTCTGATAAAATTCAAGGTCTCTGAAATTTTGGACACAATTTTTTATTTTTCACTTTTTCTGGTCTGCAATTTCAATCAGCTGTAACAATTGAAACACTAGTATAATGACTTCTCAGATTTATCACCTCACTTCAGCAGGTATTAACTTGTGCTAACCTTGTTTCATTGAATTTCTTATCCACTCGGAATTATTTTACAGCCAATCCTTTTATTTTATTCCTAAATATTTGTATTTATTTCATCCATGAATATTTTGGATGAACATATCCACATTACAATGACCACACTTAACATAATTAATAATATATACATTTTTCAATTTGAATGATAGAATCTAGAGACTAATAAGATTAATGTTCAATTGAAAGATATGTTTCTTAACTTCCTTTTACTCTATGGGTTCCCCCTACATCCCCCTTTTTCGCTGTATTTAAAAAGAAACTGGATAATTGACTTACAGAGCTTTTCACAATCAGGGTTTTATGAAATCCCAGTGGTGTCATTTAGAATGTTCTTCTTTCCTTTATATCTCCTGTGAATTGGAAGTGAGACAGAAATTTAATCATATTCTAGTGTAAGTCTTTGGTGAGAACATTTATATGTGGTATTGTGTACTTCCACCAGGAGGCCCATTTTGTGTTGTTTGTAGTTATTTATGATCATTGCCTGAATCCACTGATACATTAGAAATTACAGAATGGCGTATTCCAACATTCTTACTTTACTACTAACTGAAATATATCTATAAAGGGAAATTGTCTCTAAATAGTTAATTTTCCTGATAGCATTGGTAAGTGAAAAATAGGAAAAAATCTATGATTTTCCTATTAATTTGGAAGATTTTAAAATAATGATTTGTTTCTCTAATATCCTCCAAAGGTGATCAATGAATTTCTTTTTTTATATATAAATCTTTTTTTTTTAGAGATTTATTCCTATACAAGAACTGGGGTACAGGCTAGAGGTGCTGGACGGTGAGAGGATTCACCAGAAACAGAGTGGGGAGCAGAACAGGCAGACCAACCGAAATACACTGCTGAGGGGAGCAGTGGGCGTGACAGGAGAGGTTTGCCACACCATGTAGGATTCTCCCCAGCTGGCCAGGAATCAAACCCGCACTGCAGAGGCTGCAGGACAGCTTCACAGTGCTATGCCCAACTCATTGCGCCACCAGCGAGGCCCTGAATTTCTTTTTAAAGTATAGATACCAGGACCCAACCACAGACCTATTGAACCAGAATATCCAGGGGTTCATCATGCTTATAACTCTTGCTCAATGATTCTGAATCATGATTTATAGCCCAGCCATTGAGAATGTCTAGACCAGATGACTGAAGAAGTCCATCTAGCATGTTTATAATGTGCAATCAGTAATAAATTGCTTATATGAAAACCCCTGTTCTCCTCTCTCTAACATGGCTAGTTAAATGGTGTCAACCAGAGGTTCGAAGAATACCCAGGCATTCTCAGCAGTGTGGCAACCAGTTCCTTAAGGCTACTGCACAGTTGTTATGTGATACTCATATTGTCCAATTAAAGGATGGAGGTTGGTGCCTTCAGAGTTACAAAGAGTTCAGGTTGTCCCTGATGTTTTCCAGTTCAGATCTCTAGTTCTAGCAGAGATCACAGGGACAAAAATTAATGTCTCAAACTCACATCCAGAGCCAGGTCTTCTTCCCATGAAGTATCAATGAAGGCAACACATAAAGGGTGAGATTAAGGGACCAGGCTAACGAGTCATAAGGCCCTCTAGTTATCTGTCTATTGAAACATAAGAAAGACATTTATTGGTGTCTAGGGACAAATTCATTCAAATCCTGCATCTCCCGTTTTCTATATGACTCCTGGCAAGTTGTCTATCAATAAAATATCAAATAACCAATTTTCAACATTATCAAGAAGACTTTATTCAGAATTTATTTCATCAAAGACTAAAAGCAGAAGTGATCATATCTTTCTTTTTATTAACACTATGTCATTCCTGGCAAAACAACAGGAGGAATCCTGTGCATTTTCAGCAGCATGGCACAACTAAGCACAACAGCTAACTCAATGGACTGTTTTTCAGTCCTATTTGTTTATAAGTTGATAGAATCCAACATTAGAGGGTGAAGGGAAGAGAGTATCCATTATGTACATATGAGTGTTTATGCAGTGTTCAGATCCATGTGAATCTTTTGTCGTTAATTGTATGGACAGGAACTTGTCTGGGCAGTGAATTAAAGTCCTTCCATTAAGCTGCTATCTTCTTGGCATCTGGTCCAAAGGGAAAAGCTACCATTAGCATATGATGTGAACTTTCCTCCACCTTGTAGAAGCTTGCTCGAAGAGACATAGTATTGCTCTGGCAGAAAACTCCCGTTTTAATTTTAGTGAGAGCATGAGGAAAGAGAAGTATACTTGGTGGAAACAGGTTAATATGTCCCATCATCTTGAAAGTGTTTAGCTAGTGCCTGTTTTCATTAGAAGTGAAGAATAAGTGAATTAAATATTTTAATATGCTATTAAAATGAAAACTAAAATTAAAACAACTCACTACAGATCTTTGAGACTAAAATTTAGTAACTTAATTTGGGTATTTTATGTGCAAAAGGGAAGGGATCCAGATTCAAACCCTCGTGGTTTGAGTCAGACTGTCAATTCTTATGTGCTGCAGGACTGTGGGCAAGTCACTTTGCTGAACCTTTTCAGACATCTCTAACCCTCATTTTTCAGGCCTCCTTCTGTTCCCTGTCTGAGTAGAAGGTCTTTGGTCAATTTCCCCTGGAAATAGACTCTGAGGATAATTATTTATTGTGAAAGAATGCCCTTGAGAACAAGCATGGGGAGTAAGAAAAGCAGAATTGGCAGAGGGAGAAACTGGATTACAATGAAGTACAATAGAGTCCTCAGCTGATGCCACAGGAGCTCCGGAGTACAGATAATTCTTCAAAGTTGTTCCAAATGCAGATGAGGGAGTCTGACCTTTGAACTCCTATGAATAGCCATGCCATCAGGACTGTCCTTTGGTGAATGGCAATTCCCAGAGGAGTACACTGCCAGGATGCCCAGCACCTGGGAAAATGAGTGGCTAGGTCCTGAAGGAGCTGTCTGGTAGCAACTACAATAAAGAAGAAAGCCCATCTCCTCTCCTACTTCAGTGAAATATCCACTTCACTCAGGTGTGTGGGCTGACCTCCGTCACCCAGGCAAGGCAATCACAACGGAACACAACGAATAACCTGTCTTAGGAGGGAGTACCCAAGAAAAACACCCTGAGATAAGGATTCCTGTTAATGTAATTTATTATGAAATGTTTCTTGAACCAACCAATAGAGAAGTGAGACCAGGAAAGGATGGAAACCAACAAAGGTACAAAGTCATATAAAAGTCCTACAATGTCAGACAGCCAGTAACTTTGAGTCACATCTATACGGAACTTTGGGTACAGTATAGGTACTTCCTCAAAGTTGTCCTCAAGGGAGCTGGCATATTTATATCGCTTGCACCCATCAGCAAATGGTTAGGGGCTGCTTCTGAGATAATTTAAATTCCTAGGCACTCCAACTCCCCATTTGCAGGCAAACTGGAGTCTAGTCACTTGGGCAACTCTTCAACATTGACATATATGCCAGCTTTACTGGGAATGAAAGCACACTGACAGCCTGTGTGTAATACCATGGCCGAAGGGACTAGAAAGGCTATGGGTGGAGAGCTCACAATTCAAAATCTGGCCTGAACTGTCTTTAAAAACCCACACTCGTACGGGAACTGGGCCCAGTTGTTCCACTTCCTTGTCACTGTCTATACTTCAAGGTGAGAAGAGATAATCCAATTTGCTAACCACTCATCTTTTAGTATGATCACACACTCTCATATAAACAAATGCTTACAAAGAACACACACATTTAAAAAAAAGCAAACATTGTTTAAAAATGAACAATGACACTCTATGGGGCGTGGGGGACAGGGAAAGGAGAGATTGGGGTCAAAATAAGGGGGTTGTAATTGTATGGGGAATATAAAAATAAAATTTAAATTAAAAAATGAACAATGATATAAAATATATATATAAATTATTTTTTAAGATTTATTTATTTATGCATACAAGAGCTGGGGTACAGGCCACAGATAAGGGGGGGTGAGAGGATTCACCAGAGACAGAGGGGGGAACAGAACAGGCAGATTGACCAAAGTACACTGCTGAGGGGAGCAGCGGGCGAGACAGGAGAGGTCTGCAGTGCCATGTGGGATTCTCACCTGCCGGCCAGGATTGAACCTGCACTGCAGAGGCTGCAGACAGCTTCACAGCACTGTGCTCAACCGCCTGCACCACCAGGGGAGGCCCTATATAACCATTTTGAAGAATGACTTAGATATATCAACTAGCAGTTTTCATGTCATACTGAAAATGAAATATTCTGTGGCTTATTTTACTTAATCCTTATAATAATTTACTTGGAAAATGTATAGCATCTCTGTAATAAGTGTGAAATGTTCTATATGTCTAGATGAGTGATCCACATATATTTTAAACATATATATTAAAAAACCATATATTTTTTTAAAAGCATATTTAAATTATAGGCAATTGATTAAACATTTTGCAAAGACTGCTTTTTGAGTTCATCAAATTAGAAATGACTAAGGAACTAGTTTTTTTGTTAACACTGTCCAACAGGTAAAGTGTGGAAAGCATAAATATGTTTATATTTGGTCAGGAACACACTTGTTTAATGGTATTCAGGGATTTTAAAAGAAAGATTATCATACAAATTTGAAGGTATCTAGGATTACCTGTAATTTGTGGAGAATTAAATTTTTTGTCAACTTGCCTAACTTCCTACTGTTGGAATATTTGCTTTGTTTCTAAACACCTTATGATTGAGTTTATAAATTACTATGAAACATTAAAAAAACTTCTAATCACCAAAAAACTGCGGTGAGCTCACACAATCTGGCCCTGTTATAACTCAAATTTCTTATCTGCAGAAAGGAGAGACACAATGTCTTATCGTCTGTGTTTTATCAGATTTTGATTGGGAATTTGAGCTATGTTTCTTATTCTGCTGAAGACATACTGAAACCAGACAAAGGATCTCAAGGTAAAGAACAGGAAACGGGTATTGATTTCCTTTATCCACCCCAGTCTCTTCGTATCTTTTTGTATTGTGCTATGATGGATTAGGTGGACAGGCCAGCAAATGTTTTACATTTGCTACCAATTTGATGGGCTTTGAAAAAAGGGATTTGAGGCATATGCTAGTAACAAGTAGAATCCTTAAAACCAGATCTGGGTCAGTGTGATAAGTAGAAAGGCATATGTTCCCCTATATCAGAAGGCCACAAGCCTCCTATCTAATATCTTACTTCTCAGCACTCTCTCCACACACACACACACACACACACACATACATACCCTTACTGAAATAAGTACTGATACTTTTCTTAATTTAAGATTTCTTTTGTTCACTTCTGTCTTTCTTTTCTCTGAAGTGAATATGCTCATAAAAAATATTGTTTCTCATTCTCTCATAATCTTCTAGGTCATTATTTCTCAAAGTGTAGTCCATGGTGAGAGTGCATCTAAACCATCTAGGTTAAAACGCCAGATATAATGCTGATTCTATACCATTTGCAGAAGTCTTAGGGAGGGAGGCCCAGGAATCTGCATTTACTACAAGTATATTTACTTTTGAAAGTCATTGCTATAGCTTGTTACATAGGATTTAAATTAAATAAACTAGGATTCAGCCCTTCCAAGTGCTACTTAAAACCCATAAAAAAGAAAAATGCAGATTAAGCGGATGTGGCACACCACCTTCCCTGACCTCAGGAACATCCTAGCACACACCTCTGCCTCCCCCACCCGTATTCTTTTAAGGGCTTTGTCATTCTTTTTTCTCAGCAGTAAATTATTTACAACATAATTAAGCAGTCATTGTCTGAATGTTTGAGGGGGAGTATCCTATCCCATTCCACCTTTCTATTTTCTCCTGACATTCCCTCTCTTACTCCCTTTAGGAGAGTGAAGTTCAACAAATTTAAATAGGAAAGACAAAATAATTGTAGTAGAAATGTAACAATAGAAAGAATGAATTTCAACTAGATAGGATGGGGTAGTTGTCCAGTAGGTAGTGTGGTGTTAACCTCCCTCCATTTCCACCTCCCCACATTCTCTGTGCTCCTCACCCCCAGCCTTTTAGTTACCCCATGGATAAAACCAAAATATCAGGTAACCCAAACTCCCTTCTGGAACAATGCATCTCAGAGCAGATACCTCTTTTTCCCCTCTTCCCATAAAAACTTTTCTGTTCAGCCTTCTAGGTTGAATCAAGAAAATGTTCTATTTTATATTATCATTGTGCATAGTTCTTTTCTTGTAAATCAACTTTTTGAAGTATAATTTATGTATAAAATTCACCCACCTACACCTGTACAAATAGCCCCACAGTCACAGTATATAACATTATCACTTCCAAAACTTTCTTCCTGCCCCTCTGCAGGCAATCTCACCACACATCCGCCCTCTCAGCCCCAGGCAACTACTGATGTGCTTTTGGTCACTTTGGGTGGATTTTGCTCTACAGTTTCCTATAAACAGAATCATTTTTGTGTCTGATTTTGTTTCATCTAGTTGCATTCATGTTGTTGCATGTTTAATTATATCACAGTTGGTTTATTCATATTTCTGTAGATGGACATTTGGGCTGTTTCTACTTTGGAACCATTATGAACAAAGCTGTTATCACCACTATGTCACTTCTTTCTTGGACATACATTTTCACTTGTCCTGGGTAAATACCTAGGAGCAGAATTACGACATCATATGGTAAGCTTATATTTAACTTTAAAAGAAATTGCCAAACAGCTGTCCAAAGTAGTTATATCATTGTACATTCCCACCAGCAATGAATGAGAGCTCCAGTTGTTGGACATCTTCATGGATACTTAGCATTGCCAACCTTTTCAGTTTTAGCCATCTGAATGGCTGTGAACTGGTACATCATGGTGATTTTAATTTACAGTTCTCTGATGGGTAATGATGATGAGCGCATTTACATGGGCTTTTCATTCCCATTATATATAGTTTCTTTTCTGATATACCTGTTCAAATCTCTTATTCATTTCCAATATGTCTTTTTTTCTGATTATGCACACATACACACACACACACAAACACATACTCACTTGCACAATATTTTTGAAACTGAACTCAAATAACTGATTCTGATGGTAGTATTAGACCTAGTGGTAAAAAGTGGAGTCTTTTTGTTACATAGAGTGAATGAGATTTTGCCCCAAGTAAGCAACAAATTACTAGGACCCAGTATTAACATTGCCCCTGCTTTGTTTTGATATAACATAGTAATTAGGCACACAGACTGGAGTCACTCAGTCGGGGTTTAAAACTGGCTCTACCACTTACTAAGTATATAACATTGGGCTTGGTGCCCAATTTGTGCCTCAGTTTCCTCTGCTAAAAAGAGACAATGTTTACCTATTAGGATTGTTGATATTTAAATGAGGGCATATGAAGCACATTGCACAGTTCAAATATAGAGGGAATACTTGGTAAATGTTTGCTGTTATCAGGATCAAGAATCTGAGTTTTGTTCATTAAAATGCTCACCCAACCAAATTCTTTCCAGATTCTTTATCTGTATAGCATCAATTCTTTTTTTTTTAATAATAAATTTTATTGTTATATTCCCCATACAATTGCAGCCCCCCCATTCTGACCCCAATCCCTCCCCTCCCGCCCCCGCCCCCCTAAAAGTGTCTCTGGTTCATAGTTTTTTGTTGATTTTGATTTTCACTTTCTTATAGTTATTCATTTTCCTGGTCCCTTATTTAAGTTTTCTAGATTCCTGCTATGAGTGAGACCATCCGGTATTTTTCTTTTTCTTTTTGGCTTATTTCGCTGAGCATGATCCCTTCCAGCGCCATCCATGTTGCTGCAAATTGCATGTGTTTATCTTTTTTGAATGCTGAGTAATATTCCATGGTATATATGTACCACATCTTCTTGATCCAGTCATCTATTTTTGGGCATTTGGGTTGTTTCCAAAGCTTAGCTTGTATAGCATCAATTCTTTCCTCTTGTGCTCAATTCTATTTTTACAACTGTTTTCTAGATAAGCAATATTTGGAGACTTATTTTCCTGCTTTCAGACAATTTGCAAAATGGTAGGAAAGAAGGTGGTGTGAAGGGTTTAACTGTTAGGCTTTAAATTTTATATTAATTTATACTGATTTGTTCCTTGGAAGTCTAATTATTTATATAATACTTTAAGAGTGTCCTAAGATAAGTTAAAACTCAAGAGATGGAAGAGAACTAGATTCACCCCAGCAGGAGGCAGGGAGCCACAGTTGACAATCAGATCATTTCATTTCAAAGCAGAATATGAATTGCTTCCAAGACAAACAGAGGAAGTGAAACTTTAACAACTTTTGGCTTTGACCTCCGGGAAGCCCTAAAAATTCCTAAAAGCACATATTAATTTTTAAAAAAAAACAAATAAATGAGATGTATTAGATTAATCAAATAAAAGACAAAAACCACATGATCATCTCAATAGGCACAGAAAAAAACATTTGAAAAAAAGTCCAAAATTCATTCATGATAAAAACTCTCAAACTAAGAATAGACAAGAACTTCCTCAACCTGATAAAGGACATCTATAAAAAACTCATAGCTAACATCACTCTTAATGCTAAAAGACTGGATGTCTAAGATCAGGAACAAGGCAAGGATATCTGCTTTCACCAAATTATTCAATCTTGATACTAGTGCAATAAAAAAAATCTGTTTAATTAAGGGCATCCAGATTGGAAAAAAGAAGTAAAACTGTCCTTATGAACTGATGATACAATCCTATATGAAAATGTAAAGGAATTCACAGAAATTTACCAGAGCTAGTAAAGGACTTTAGCATGATTACGAGATCAATATACAAATGTTAGGTGTATTTCCATATGCTGTCAATTAACAACCATCTATTGAAATTAAGAAAACAATTTCTTTACAGTAACAGCAGAGGAAATAAAATTTTTAGACATAAATTTAACAGAAGAAATGCAAGCAAGACTTTCATACTGGATACTACAAAACATTACTGAAAGAAACTGAAGACCTAAGTAGATGGAAGACTATCCTCGCATTGATCTATAAATTGAATGTAATCCCTATGAAAATCTCCCCAGATAGGCTAAAAAAGTGAGTAGTCACTGTTAATTTGCCCTGAACCATGATGTGGCCCAGGCACAAGGGTACAAATGGAAGTCTCAGCCACACCCTGCTCTCATTCCCTTGGATCTGTCTTACATCAAGAGGGGTCTCATGAGTGTGTGTGTGTGTGTGTGTACACACCAGTTCATAGGTATAACTTCTAATGCTTCCTCTCCTAGCTCCCCCCGGCCACCTTTTCAACATACAACTGTACACACTAGAAACACAGCCCTCTTTCAGGAAGCCAGACTCATGGCGGAGGTACAAGGAGTTGTTAGGAAATAGCTCTCTTGGAGACAACTAAGTGGGGGAATCCCATAGTTCTGTTTAGCAGAGGCTTCCTGTGGGCATATCGACTTGGCCCTACTGACTACTCAGAAGGGAGCCAGAGGTGACTTCTATAGCAATGTCTCTCAAACTTCCATATGCAAACAATCACTGGGGATCTTGTTACAATGTAGGTTTTAGTGGTTCAGAGGCAAGGTCTAATGGTCTATATTTCTAACAAGTTTTTGGGTGATGCTCTGTGCCTATTCTGTGGACCAAACGCTGGCCTTACTCAGTACTCCCACTGAGCTGGCCGGAATGGCAGAACTTAGTCATGGAATGGGAGTAAATTACATGGACGGGAAAGGTTACTTTAGGGCTATCAAGCTTTCATCACCTAGGACTGAGTGTGTTGGTGATGGCAATGGTGAGCCAACAGTGTTTACAGAACTCACTGTTGTGGAGTTCATAGTCTAATGGGCAAGTTAGACAAATAAATAATTGCAAGGCATTGTCTAAAGGGGAATTGTAGATGTAGCTATGAGGCACACAGGTGACACAGCAGAGGAGAGGAATGTCTAAGCAGGGCATTGGGGGATGAAATGGCTTAATGGAGCAAAGAGAGGGAATTCAAGGCAAAGAGAATTACGCATCTGTGGCAGATAGTGTTTTTCATAGACGACCGGAGCAATCTATAGTTCCACAAAACCTTCTAGAAACTTTCCACTAACCTATCAAGAGGTGAAGTTTAATTCTCTCTCCTTGAATTTGGGTGGATTTATGATTGTTACACAATTACAAGGTAGTGAAAGGACATTAAGTGACTTATAAGGCTAGGTTGGAAGAGACTGTCATTTTGTCTGACTTTCTGGGTTGCTTGCCTTTTGGAACCCAACCACCAAGCTGTGAGGAAGTAGAAATACCCATGGAAAGTCCTGGCGGGGAGAATCTAGTATCTCTACTCAGGATGCCTGCTGATCTGCTTGCCAACATCAACTGGCCAGTCAGGTGAATGAGCCATCCTGAAAGTAGGTCTTCCTACCTCTAATCAAACTGCTCCAGGTGATATAGTGTAGAGCAGAGATAAGCCACTCCCACCAAGCCCTGGCCAAATAGCAGATTCATGATCAAAATAAATAATTGCTTTTGTTTCTACCACCAACTTTTGGAGTCATTTGTCATACAGCATTCGATTCCAAGAATAAAATCTAAAGGTAAAGAAGTGTGAAACAGCCTGGTGTTTTAAAACATGACACAAATAAGGGCATGTTTATGTATAACTCACCAATTAGAAATAAAAACATAAAAATATGGAAATGTTGAGAATGTTGAATTTGTGAAGCAGAGAGAAAAAAGTTTAGTAAACAAACTATTAATAGTGTAAACACATGACGTTGTATTGTGTAGTCAACCATGCTTGAACTAATTATTATTCATGGCTCTGCCAGAAAATGTTCTGGATATAAATGTATCTATATAAAAAAGTTTTCTTGCTGGAAAAAAAGTAAATTTTTATTGAAAATAAAATACTAACAATCTGCTATTTTGTGTGTACCTTACATGAAGCCAGGTTGGCAATTTCCCAAAGAAATCAATTATAGTTTTTCCTACCAAAATGAGGAATGATATCATTTCAAAAACAAATTAAAAAGCCCACCTGAATTTTATTGGGGGGAATAAGTCTTTATATGCAAAGGATAAAAGTATGTAATTCTGACATGTCATCAATACCTTTGGTTTCCCTTCTAAATACACATTTCTAAGTGAACCGATCAAGAGTTTCTCAAAGAGGTAAAATTTATGACTAGTCTTTAATGTTGACAGCCTTATTTTCTATATGGCTGAGGAATTGCAGGCACGTGCAAATTTGAGAGATAAAGATTTAGAGTTTACTGATATGCCAAGAATATTCCCTGGGCTGTGGGTAATTTGAAAAAACATTTTTTTTTTTTATTTTTTTACCTTAGCTAATGTTTCACTGACGCCATGTGGGAATTTATATCCCATGGGTAATTTATATTACATGTAGGTGTTCAAATTCAGGGATTCCTGGGATGAAGATAGCAGGTGACAAATAGCTTCCTTCTGGGCTTAGCTAAGCCAGCTCCTCCTGGAATATTGTGTTGTATTCCTGCTTCCATGTTTTAAGAGAAATACAAATTGGAATACATTTGAAAGAGAGCGACTTGAGTGGTGAGGGAACACAAACCGGTGTCACTGGAGGGACAAATGAAGGAAAGGGAGGAGACATTTCACAGTGCGTGGTAGGCATTTTTAAGCAAGGAAAGAGCTTTCTTGCAGAAAACTTGTTAGCATTGGTCTGCAGTCCCCAAAGCACAATGAAAAAAGAATTTGGAGGCAATTGAGGGATGAAGAAAGATGGGACATCAGCTGTCAGAGGAGGTAGGAGTTCCCATCACTGGAGACATTCAAGCAGATTATTTTGAATGAATTCTAAGACAAAGACTGGTTAGACATTAGGACCTACAAGGTACGTTCCACTATTGCCAAGAGCTTGACCTCTTTAAGTGTCCCCACACCATCACCTCTAGGAGTGACCAGGTGTGCTACCTTTTGTCTTAGAATACAGCCCATTCTTTTCTATATCTGGCTCCTATAAGCAATGACATGTCCTGAAGCCTCCAAAGCCTATCAAATTCCAGAGGGAATTTTCTGTCTACCTCTGATGGCTAACAATATCTCTGTGCCAGTGCTTCCCTGGGCAAAGACAGCATTTCCTGCCCCTTTACCCTGCAATACACACACACCTCCCCCAACACAACCAGGCCAGACATCCTCTCTTTTTTGTGTTATACTGTGCCACTGCTGTCAAGGCAGGACCCCGTGGTGCCAAATAGATTTTATGAACAAATATCTGTTAATTTCAAGTCACAGATATTCTTTCCTTTGGATTTAAGAAAAAGTCTACAGGAACTGAGTAGGAAAATTCAGGGAGTAACAGATTTTACATTTTCCTTTCAACTGCCTTTCTCCAGAGTGATTGGTCATTGTGTTCAAGCAAATCTCCTAGGTCTCCCTTCTCTTTTTTCACTTAGAGTCTGATATTCTCAGGATACTACTTGGTCCCACATCTAAATCTCCCTCGTTCTCCTTGGGGCTTGCTCTACAACCTCGGTAGTGACGTTCTGACAGTCTGAATCCTGAATGAAGACAGATTAGACTTGAGCTGTGGCCCTGTCTTTCCTTTCACCTTTCTGTCCTCACCTATATGATTCTGTGACTAAGAGATGAGAGCATAGAATAAGAAACAGAAGATAACAAATCAAAAATGTTTCATGTTAGTGGAAGAGAAGAAAACTAAGTGGTGTGGATGGCTTAATTATAACTTTTAGGTTGAATTAAGAAAATTCATTTCTATGCTTATACTATTAGTGTGACAGTACTCACATAATTTAGCAGTACTCACATAATTTGAAAGTACTCACATAATTTAGCAGTAACAGTGTAATCCGCCATAAAATTTCAGTAATGAAAATGTAGTCTACAAATCAGTATGTAGTTGTTGATAATATTCACAAAACAATTTTTATAATTCATTCAATGCAAATTATAAATTTTGACTCAAATTGAAAATATGTTATCTATATGCTATACAAATATATTTATATACACACACCTCATATGTATCATTGATATTCTGCAACACGAGTTAAGAAGCAGCTAGTTGTGCGTGTCCTTGGTAAAGTTACCTACATAAGTTATTAACTATTTAAATAAGTCCCATTAGTAAACAAGGAATCTGAGTCAGCAAGGAGTTAAGTAACTTGCCCAGGGATCACTGCAAGAAAGAAGTAGAACCAGGGTCATGGAACCAGACAGCCCAGTTTCAAAGCATCTCTGGACTGCCTAAGAAAGGTACAAATTAGGGCAAGGCTTCCCTCCTTCTGTCTTTGTTTCCTTCTGAGGTTTCCCTAAGTTTTCAAATATTTTAATTTATTGTACAAATAATGTGTAATTATAAGAGAAAATCTCATCTACAATTTATTGCTCCACTGCTCAATAAATCCCTCTTACATGCCATTATTCTTGCTCTCTTCAGACCCTTCATCCATACTCAGCAGCTACTTAAATCCCTCTGTATTTCTAGGAGGTTGGATGCAACCACTCATTTTAGGAGTAGGACTCTGCCTGGCAGGAACTACTCAGCAGTAGTACCCTTGATATGCAAAGGACTTGAGGGAACATCGTCATTAGACAGTAAAGAAGATGTATATTAATTATGTATTGATGCATGACAAATCCTCTAAAAACTTAGTGACTAAAAACAACAAACATTTATGACAAGGCTAAAGGATGGCTCAGCTGGGTGTTTCCAGCTCAGGGTTTTTCCTGTGGTTACAGTGAAGATGTTGAACAGGTTTGCATCATTTGAAGGCTTAGTTAAGGCAGAAGACTCTGCTTCAGAGCTCATGCATGGGGGTGTCAGTTTAGACCTGTTTCTAGCCACATGGGCTGCACCTTAGGGATGCTCACAATATGGCTGCTAGCCTCAGAGAGAGGGAAGGAGAGGGGGTAGGAGAGAGAGAGAAGGTAGAGAGACACACACATTGGGAATTAGAGAATGATTCTGTGTTGGTACATACTAGGTAATGGTTCCCTATTATATCAGCTGTAATGAGGCTTCAATTTTCCCATATCAGTGTTGTCCTTCTTAAGTATTCAAAGCATTCAGAGTGAAAACAGGGCACCTACAATCCCTTTCAAACCAGGCTGTAAGCACAAAAGATTACTGTCTTCCATCTCATTTTCTCAGGATGCTAATCTTTGATGAACTTAAGCCAATATGACATTTCTTCTGGGGAGGGGGGCAATCCAAATTTTTAACAACCCCTGATTATCATGTACCCAGCAAGAATGAAAGCTACTTAAACGAGCACCAGCTCTACTAGTATGATCCATTTTGCTAAAGTTCAGTCCATTTACTCCCAGAGAGGTGCTTTCACCTTCCAGTCAAACTGGAAAACTAATTGTGACTCTACTCATAAAATTGGCAGTAACACAAGTTATAAGAAGGGCCCTACAAAAAAAAAAAAATCTCATCTGCCAATTGTAGGAGAAAAAAAATGCAGGCTCTATATTAAAGCTCAGAAATAAGAAGCATAGGAAAGGACAGAGCAAGTTCCTGAGGACAGATTGATAGACTAGAGCAGGAAATTCAAGGAAGGTAAGTTATTTGTTTTAGAGACCAAGTTTGAGTCTCAGGGGGAGAGGAACTGAGAAATTCAAGTACAATCTACGTTTGCAACACTGGACTCATTCTATAGTGTCCTGAAGTTCAGAGATTCCAGAGCCCAACTGCTGATTTCAAGTCCCACTTCTGCTATTCTCCAGCTGCATGGTAGTGAACGTAACTAAATCTCTCTGCACTTCTGTACTATCATCTGTACAGTGAGGTTGGTCTGAATGAGACAGACCATCCTCATGCAGTGTCTGTGAGTGCATGTACAATGCTAGCACTTTGCCTGGTCCAAATTAAGAACACAATAAGTGCCAATTATTATTATTGACAAAATTAGAACAATGTCTATTATGCCGTCAACTGAAAGAGGTTAATTTCATTCACTGAACCAGTTTTTATTGAATAGATATAGCAATGGACCCCAGCCAAGAAAATCCTGTTCTCAAGGTGCTTATATGTGGAGGAAGGAGGGAAAGGGGTGAGAAGGGTAAACAAGCAAAACTAAAATAAACAAGCAAAAATATGTCAGATTTATTATGATGATCATAAATATAAACAAAGCAGAGATGGGGAACAGAAAGTGCTGGGGGAGGGCCCCCCTGGTGGCGCAGGGGTTAAAGTCTCAGTGCTATCAAGCTATTGCCAGCCACTGCAACTTGAGTTCAATCCCCAGTCAGGGAGCTAAATCACGTGGCCCAGCAGGCCTCTCCTGTTTTGCCCGCTGCTCCTCTCAGCAGTGTTTCAGTAGATCTGCCTGTTCTGCTCCTCACTCTGTCTCTGGTGAATACTGTCTCTCTCACACACACACACCCCCACACACCCCTGGCCTACACCCCAGTTTTTGTATGCATAAATAAGTAAATCTTTACCAAAAAAAAAAACCACAGGTGCCCTGTGTTATGGCGTGTTCCATAACACAAGGAGGCTAGTGTAGCTGGAGAGATGTGAAGATGGGATAGAGTCACACAGTGTGAGACCAGAGAGATTTTCCTTGGGGGTGGCAGGTAGACCATGTAATTATTGCAGGAAGTTTGGTTGTTACTCTAGATTGAGAAGCCACTGGTGGTTTTAAGAAGAGGAAAAACATACTATAACCTACATTTTAAAGGATCATTCAGACTGTTATGTGGGGGGCTGGGGATTAAGGGAAGTAGAAGAATGAGAGATGATAGTGGTTTGGACCAGGCTATTAGCTATGGGAGAAAGGAGGAAGGAAATGGACACTTATAGGATATATTTTTGAGGGCAGAGTCAACAGAATTTGGTGATGAATTTGGTGAAGTGTGTAAGACAAAAAGAAGGGTCAAGGTCAGGGAAGGTCTGTAGAACTGAGGTTTTCTTCCTGTACTCAATGTTATAACCCAACCTCCTAGACTGTGCCTAGTACTAAATAAATATTCCTTGAATCAGCAAAAAAGGTAACTGACTTGTATTATGGCCTTCTTAAAATTAGTTAATAGCACATAATAGAACACCAACTACTGCAGTAACTATATTCTCAGCATTCATACTATGAACTACATTCTCAGCATTCACACTATCCCTCTAATCCTTTCATAAAGTTGCAAGTTGACATTGTTCCATCACTGGGCCCTAACTGCCAATGACTAGGACTAAAACACAACTTTGATACTTCCTGTAAAAGAAAAGCACTTTGTTATAAAATATTCATGGAAAAGCCAATAGGATATACACCTAAGGGTATATGAATAGTTTATTTGTAGAAAAGTAGAGACCTAGGAAATGGGGATTGTCATCTATCTTCACGAAACAGTTGCAAAACACATTGAAACAATCAGTAAAATGAAAATATTAATATATAAAGGTTTCATTTTGTAGACTACCTTAACGCAGACATTAAGGCAGTCTGTGAAATGCTCTATTTTGGCCATATTCTAAAATATTAAAAAGCAAATATGATGCATTTGGTATCTTTTCCTGCTAATACATTGTACCATGTGAGAGATAGATGTCTATTTAAGTGATAGTCCCAGGATATGCTAATTTCAAATCCTTCACCATGTATTTTAAGTTTAATAATAACAGGGCTGGGCCTCCCTGGTGGCGCAGGGGTTAACACGCAGCCTATGGAGCAATCTGCAGCCTCTACAGCATGAGTTCGGTTCCCGGCCCACCAAGAAGAAACCCACATGGTGGGACAGACCTCTCCACTCTCACCTGCTGCTCCCCTCAGCAGTGTACTTCTTTGGTTTGTCTGCCTGTTCTGTTCCCCGCTCTGTCTCTGGTGAATCCTCTCACCCCCCACATCTCTGGCCTGTACCCCAATTCTTCTATAAAAATAAATAAATCTTTAAAAAATAATAACAGAACCTGTTTATATCCCTGATACATAAAGGTAATATTCAAGAATCCACCACTTTCTTTTGCACAACTGTGATTTAGGAAGGCTACACATCAATCCATGCTTTGGAATTTTCAGGGATATTGTAGTTAAATCTTGAGGAAGGCATCTGACAAAAGAATTTTCAATTCTAGACATACATACAGATCTTGCTGCTGCCATCAGGTAGGATCTTCCTTGTACAATTTCTTTAGGCTTCCTAAATAGCTTTGGACATCGCAGGATTGTTTTTGGCTCTGTCTGAACAAGACACTCCACTTTCAGTGACAGCTCCAGAGTCTCTACACTGGGGAGATATCAGAGCAGCAAGAGCATCAGTTTGGAAGAGGCTAAGGCAGAAGAGAAGGTGGGGGACACTGTGAAAGCCGAGTTTGCATATCACAGGTTAATGTATTCTAATTATTATTTAAGGTGAAGATTACAGGGAACCTCTCATTCCCTTGCGTCTCCCACAGAATGTCCTGGTTCCCACACCCTTCAACTGGGCAGTAAGGTACCTACTGTCTCCCCAAACTTTCTCCACAACATCTACAGTTCAGTGGCCTGGAGCTGCAGGTTTCCAGTGCGCACTCTGGGCCTTGGAGAGCTAAAAGGCCAAAGGACCTGGGCGTTGCGGAGTCAGGTGAAAAGTCAGGCTCCAAGTGGGCGAACTTTCTAGGCCAATGAGAAGTTTCCCCATCTTGGGTGCATGTGGGCACCACGTTCTGGTGAGTGTGCCAAAAGGGTCAGCACCAGCAACTCCTCGCGAAAGCTAAGCGGCAAGTGTGACGCTTAGGGGTGCAGCGGCCGGGGGCAGAACGGCCCCCCTCAGCGTGGTCCTGAGGCCACTCGCCCCCCCCCGCACCCCCCCCAGCCAGCGTTTCCCTTTAATGCGCGTGCCCGTCAAGGTCCCCGCGTCCCCTCCCTCAGGCCGCCCCATCAGCCTCCGTTTCCCTCACCTCTCCCCGTCCCCGCCGTCCTTTCTCCGCGGGACGCCCCCGGCCCCCACCCCCCCGTGCCAGCCCGTGAAACTCGGTTGCCACTTTACTTTTCCGCGCGGCCTCGCGGCCCCTCAGCCGGCCGGCGGGGCGGCCGGCCCGGGCGCGCGCCCGCCCCCGCCCCCTCGCGGCCGCGCGCGCGCGGGGAGGGGGAGGAGGAGGAGGAGGAGGAGGAGGAGGAGGAGGGGCGGGGCGGGTGGGGGCGGGGGGGCCGGAGGCGCGCGGCGCGGCGCGGCGCGGCGCGGCGCGGCCGACGTGGGGCTCGCGCTCTCGCGGTCTCTCCGGCGGGCACGCGCTCTCGCGGGCGCGCGCGCGGACGGCCGGGCGGCGGCGGAGCCTGTCGGAGGCGGCGGCTTCACTTTCCAAGACTCAGGGGCGGCCACAGCGGCAGCCGCGGGCAGCAGCCTCGGGAGCCGGAGCCGGAACGGCCGGGGGCGGCGGCGGCCGCGCTGAGGGTGAGTCGGGGCGGGCGCGACGCGGCGGGGACAGGCGGAGCCGGGCAGCCCGGCGCGTGGTGCGTGGGTCCGGCTCTGGGGGGCTGGACGGTCTGCGAGGACACCCCGTCCCCGGGGCCTCCCCAACTCCCCTCCCCCCGCACCCCGCGCCTTCGCCGCCCCCTCTTCCCGGGGCTGGGGCTCGAGCCCGCGACCTGTGCTGACGCCCCTCCTTCAGGTAATCGCCCGGCCGGGCCGCGCCGCGCCACGCCGGTGCCCACCCCCTCCCCCCACCTCCCCAGCCCCCCCAGCCGCGGGCGACCCCTCTCGCGCGCCCCCTCCGCCCGCCCCCTCCGCCCCCCCCGCCCCCCTCCGCCGCAGGTCTCAGCTCGCACCGTTTGCGCCCTAGTTTCCTCCCTCCGACTCCCCGGAGTGCCCCATTCCCGGCGCCCCCCTCCCGCGAGCCTCCTGCCCCGGTTTCTCGCCCTTTCCACCCCTCCCCCTCCCTTCCAGCCACCCCCTCCTGCCTCTTCCTTCCCTGCCCATCTTGTCCCCTCTTCCGTTCTCAGTTCCCCATCCCTCGCCACCCTCCCGGCCCCTTCTTGCCTCTCCCAGCCGCATCCTGGAACTAAGTCTTTGCAAAAGTACAGGATAAATGTCACTGTGGAAAGTGCCCGGCTTGATCTTTTGCTATTTTCCCTAATTGCATAATTGCTGCACATGGTGTCTCTCCTGGCGAGCGCCGGGGCTGGCTCCCCTCCCGCCGCGCGGCACCCCCGTGGCCCGCCTGGAGAAGACCTTGTGGGGTGTGTTTGGGTGCGCCCCGGGGTGTCTGTGGTTGTGTGTGTGGTTGTGTGGTTGTGTGTGTGCGTGCGCGCGGGGGGTGGGGGGAGTTGTCCTGGTCTTTTGTGAAGCCTTGCGCTTGTCACTGTTTGGAGCCGAAACCCATTTTTCTCTGGTGTCTGCAGCCTCCTCCACTGGCCTGGTTGGAAACTGGATTCCCTCTCACGCGTCCCCCGAATCCCCTCCTCTCTCGCTTCTCTCATAATGTTTTGAGCCTTTTGCCCTTTACCATTTCTAATGAAGATAAAGCGTAGCTTCTCATGGCTAACCCCCCCCTACCCCCCCACCCCATGACCAGCCAGAAATGTCCAATCCATCTTCCCTTAAGGAAATTAAGGCCGCTTTAGGAAGACATCATCTTGTGCTCGGTGGCTGTTAGACCTATTTGCATGTTTTCAAGATTCATCGTTTTGTATTGTGTGTGGGAAGTCTACGCAAATGTTTTTATTTGAAAATACAGAAGGAAGTGCTAGGGTTTACTTTAAGGTGATTTTGCTCTTCAGAAAGGTTTTAAGCTCTTCTTAGTTTTTTTTTTTTTTTTAATCGCAGATTCTTTGAAGTGTGTGATTTTTGAATATGTGGTAATTCAGTTTGAACCTTGGGAATCTGAATATGTGTGTTTACTTGACAGTTTGGTTGCGCCTTGGCTCATCAGAGTTTTGCATGTGGGCAGATGCTGATGAGGAAGTGTGTTCATTTAACGTTATGCCCCAGTCAGTCTTTCCCAGGACTTAACCACCTTTTTCTGGAAAACCGGCTGTTCCACTGTCCTTTCATGGATAAATACCTTTGCAGTAAAGTTAAAAACTGAATATTGCTATCAGTTGTGCATATAATATAAATTATCCTACGATTTACAAAAGTTCAGAAATGTGAGTAGAAAGACAAATAGCGAGAAAGCACATGACAGAATGAAGCGTTTTTCTGATGTATCACCTCAAATGAACACTTGCTTGTTCAGTTTTATACTACATGAGATAGTTATTTAAGGCTTATCTGGACAGTAGTCCGGATATGCAGAGTAGTTATAGTTGCTTTAATGTTATCAGTAATATTAATAGCAAAATCATTTGTTTTTATGGAACATGTGAATTTCATTTACTCTAGGTTGCTAATTTCCAGGACTGTAATTTACAAAAGAGTACATAACTAATACATTAAACAATTTCTGTGTCGACGGTACCTAAAATCTTCATTTATACATATTTGGGGAAAAAAAATTTCTTTACTATTTTATGTTTAGAAACCAAGTTTGCATCCAAAGTAAAAATAGAAATTAAGATATCTTTGAAACTATCATTGCAGAGTAGCTCTGTTTATAACCCTGAGATTTATCTTCCTTCTAAATGAGATAGCTCGGTCAGATTAATTATTTATGAATTAATCTCAAAGATAATTTTAAAATGCTGATTTAGAAGATAACATTTAAACCATTTTATATCTGAAATTTCTATTCATTTGTACTTTAGATATATAAAACACAAATTTTATACTCACAACTAATTAAAATGTCGTACAGACTACTTTTTCATAAAAATTAGTTCCTTCCTGAATGGTGCAATAAACTTCCCCCTAACTTTTTCTGAATCAGATTCAAGAAACAAAACCAGCAGAAATTTCCCTTCTAATATTTGAAAAAGATAAATGAAAACTTAGTTTCTCAAAGTTTTTATAATGGATGGCTATTAGTGGCCTCATAAAATTTTGTCATCTGTAGGTTAATATTTTGGGCACAATAAAATATTTTAGGGCATTTATGTAAATAAATTACTGTGAAGGTATAGAAATTATACTTCTATTTGGTTATTTTTAATAGTATTTTTACTAGTTCTCAGATCAGACTGATTTTAATCTTCTGATATCCTGGAGCTGGTTATGAAATTTGGATTTCATATTACATCATGACATCATTGAGTAGTATCTTAGTATTTACACTCACAGCATTATCAGATAGTATATAAATTCACATAAATAAAAATATTAAGAAGAAAGTGTGGCTTTATATCTAATGTATATACAACTGTAACTTTTAGCATAGCTTATTAAGCTAAGCTCCAGTAAAAGAGAATTTTATTTCCTTAAGGTTTCCCTATATTTGTTATATACTGTGTTACTTCTGGTTTAAGATGTAAAAAATGACTTCTTGCACAGTTCAATTTCTTAAAATATTACTGTTGGCATTTTACTAGATCTGAGGGCCTTTCTTTGAGAATTGCCATTTTTACTCCCATGCACATCTGCTTTATCTAACATGCTCTTATGTCCATACTCAAAAGGTTTACACTTCTGAAAGATGTAAGCTGAAAAAATAATGTTAAATCCAAGGATGAGAAAGTGAAATAAATGTAAAAAAGAAACCAAGGAATATGTTAGAGCTAGGTATGAAATACACTGATATAAAATTTCAGTGTTCTATTAAGTCACTTTAGTGCTCATAAAAGATGTCACAGCTGTGGAGACTGATGCTCTCCACTTACAGAGTAGGTGGAAAAGCAGTCACATTTTGCTGTTAGTTTTGTTTCAGAGCTGTAGGGGGAGACCTGCTTTTGTCTGTCATGGGCGTTGTGTTGGGGTTCAGAAGGTGTTGCTAGTGTGTGTGTGTGGGCGGGTATCTATTGAAGGCATTCAGTATTTTGTATTGATTCTCTCTGCTTCCTTGATTCTTCCATGTTCTTGAAGTACTTTTGGTTTGTCTTACCATAAAACTTTCAACCCATTCATTATAGGTCTATGATGAATTTTCATCAGTATCAACTAGCTATACATTTGGAATAATTATAGTAATAAAAATCATTGTTTCATTTGAGGTATCTTTCTTTATATAAGTCTTAATTTGATTGAGTGATATCGTCTTTTTTTAAAAGAAATTTTTTCCATTTAGATCTGATCTTTATAGATCTATTTTGTGTTGTTGCTTCTTAAATAAAAGTTTTCTTTTGTTTTGTTTTTAAATAGGTGCCTCAGAAGGTAGCTACAGGTGCTCAAGGTAGTTATTAGGTGACAGTAACATAGTGAGCACAGGGCCCTTTTAGTGTCTAGACATCTGTTTTGTCAGTTTGGTTTTTGGATTTGTCGGTACACTATAAGCTAGTTGGGTCATAAGGGTTGTGTACATAGTATTCAAATTCAGAGATTGATGCTAGAGTGACAGTTGAAAGGAGATACCTTTTCACTTGCTGGGATTTTTTTGTCTGCTATCTAAGTTATAATAGGTACCAGTGTATCAAGGTATTGAGGAAATTGAGTTGGTAATCAGAGCTACTTGGGGAGCATGAGCTCAGAGCAAAGGGAATTTGAAAGCCTGGAGGGATGGTTCATCCAGACTGGGGAAGAAAAAATCTTTCAGTATCTCAATACAATTGCCATCTCTTGTGAAACATGGTTGCTTGGTATATTGCTGGTTCAGTGCTGGCACTATTATATGGTTCAGATTTTATTTAGAATCTCACAGGCTTCTGTGTTCCGTTCTGGCAAAGGTAACTTAAAACAGGACTCATTTAGAGGGATTTAACCTAACCCAGTGCTGAGGATGTATTATTGACTATAAATGCAAGAGTGTCTCCCATTTTTCTGTTCCTGTGGCAATTTTTACTAACCTCTGTTATAGCACTTAGCATGTTTGCTTATCCACTAGACTGAATTTCTTGCGCCTGCCTAGACAGAGTGTGGTGGAAAATAAGCCCTCACTTTTATTTTGTTTTTGATAACTTGATTGAGATGTAATTCACATACTCTAAAATCCAGGCTTTTAAAATGTACAACCTGGGCCTCCCTGGTGGCACAAGGGGTTAAGTCTCAGCACTATGAAGCTATCCACTGCCACCACAGCAAGGATCCCCTGCCAGGGAGCTGACCCACATGGCTCAGCAGACCTTTCCTGTCTCGCCTGCTGCTCCCCTCAGCAGTGTATTTCAGTCAGTCTGCCTGTTCTGTCCCCCACTCTGTCTCTGGTGAATCCTCTCAACCCCCACACCTCTAGCCTGTACCCAGTTCTTGTATGATTGATAAATAAATCAATCTTTAAAATGTATATCTTAGTGGTTTATAGAATGTTTAGAGTTGTGTAACATCATTGTTGTCTAGTTTAAGAAAATTTTCATCACCCCAAAAGGAAACTGCCTCTTAGCAGTCCCTTCCCATTCTTTCCTCACTTCTAGCTTTTTTGTCTTTGTGTATTAGCATCTTCTGGACAGTTCGTATAAATAGAATCAAATAGGGTATGTTCCTCTGTGACTAACTTCTTTCATGCTTTGAAATATTTCCGGAGTTCATCCATGTTGTAGCATGTATATACTGTACTTTCTAGCATAGCCGAATGATATTCCCCAGTGTGGCTATACCGCATTTGCTTTGTCCATTATCAATTTGTGGACATTTATGTTGTTTTCTCTTTTTTCCTCTAATGTTGCTATGAAAATTTTGTGTGTTTTCATTTCTGTTAATACATTTTGAATAAATGAAAAGTTTTGGCAGCTCCCAAAGCTGTTATGTAAATGAACAACTTACTCATTTTATGTTTAACCTTACATACTCCACTTTGAGGATGACTGTGTATTTCTGATACTGCAGTTCTTTTGACAGTTGAATAAATGACTTTTCATTGTTTAATCCAGGATCTAAAATGTCCACGGAGGCACAAAGAGTTGATGACAGTCCAAGCACTAGTGGAGGTAGTTCTGATGGAGACCAGCGTGAAAGTGTTCAGCAAGAACCAGAAAGAGAGCAAGTTCAGCCCAAGAAAAAAGAGGGAAAAATATCCAGCAAAACAGCTGCTAAATTGTCAACTAGTGCTAAAAGGTACCTCAATTATTGTAACACTTTTATTTTTAGTATCAATTTATTATCTTAAGTTCTATCTTTTAGTTGCATTTAATCATCTTTCTGGAATGTGGATCATGAAGTTTATGGATTTTTCTTCATTGCTCTTTTCTTTTACATGCTTTAATTGTAGGCAATCTGAATTGTTTGCTATTTAGGATAGTTAAACAACATGGCCGATTTGTAAATACATCTCTATAACATTTATGTATTTGTTAGGTGAGCATATATGTATTTGTTAGGTGAGCATATTTGTTAGGAAAATGCATATAAAGGTGTGATAGTTTGCTTTCTGGTTACTTGACCATAAATACTTATTCGGTTAAATAACACAATAGAATAGAAATCTGTTGAAGTAGTTAATTGAATGATAGTGTTTGTAAAGTGAGAAATACTAGAGTTAGCAACAAATACATCATGTTTTCATTATATTAAGCAGTGGTTCAGTTTTATACAGATTTTCTTTTTTCCTAGCAAATAGTTGTATCTGGAAGGTAGATATTTGCATGACTCTTCTGTTACCACTCTCAGTAAGATTGGTATGTCACTGAACTCAGCAGAGGAAATCTACTTTCATGTTATTGATATATTCTAGACTGTTAGAAAATAATTTAAAGGTAAATTACATTTAGTAGTCTTCCTTTTTGTGTGATTTTACATTATTTTTTAAAATTTTGCTTAGCATCAAATAGGAAATACAAATATAAGTTGTCTGAAATGTTAGGCACGGTCGAATGCCTGCATGTTGAATGTTGGCTTTCTATTTTATTGGATAGTTTGTATGAGGGAATCTTCTTTCCCAAAGCTCAAGAGTCATTACTGTCTAGGAGACCTTGTTTCCATCTGGTGTAGTTAATCCACCAGATTGGGATGAACCATCTGAGGCCCCTGGTGGCATATGACTCTAGGGAGAGATGTTGGAGTGATGGTGAGTTGTCAGCAACCCATTCTAAGGGACTAGGTTAATAAATTTACCCCTCAAGAATATTTTGCTGATCCTTGACTCTGTTGAAGGAGTTGTGTGAAAATCAGATAGCTTCCTTCTTTAAGTGGGGAAAAGGGTTCATTTTGTTTTTGCTATCCCACTACAAGTCCAGGGGATCTCACCTGGCTGAATAGTCTGTTTCCTGGCCCCAATACAAAATGACCTGTTGCTGGGAAATGGGACTAGCATTAGGATGGATGAGAAAGGCAGGAATGGAGAAAATAGGACATTTTATTGAAAGGAAGTTGGGGGTAGGTAGCTAAGAGATGTTCCAGTACACATTGTGGCTCCATGTGAATAAGGAAACTCTAGTTCAGTCCTCAGCTTTTGTGGTAACGCTTTTCATGGGGCCTCTACAACTTGTCAGAAAAGGGAGAGAATGGACTGGCCAGATCTGTGGGGACTGAAGTCTGAACAGTGATTCTGTGTGGTGTGTGCTATGCTGTCCTATGACTGACTGTTAGCATAGACTCCTGTCTGCCTTTGTGAGGCCCTGCATTTTCCTCCAGCTGGGAGCACAGTACCATAAAGTGCCTCAAATTCATCTTTCTTGAAATTCTGCTTATGAGAATGAACTGTACAATGTTCCCAAGTGAGAATTACATGAACTTTTCAAGTATGTGGGTCATGTTTTACTTGATCTCACTACAGTTTGTATGAAGTATAGATTATATATTCAAACCTAGTTTTCCTGTTGACCCCTTTTTTTAATAGCAATAAAACCTAGTTTTGAGATTGTGTGTGGTGTAGATTTCAGGACAGTGCCTGTTTGGCATTTGATATAAATTGGTATTATTTGGTTGGTAGAAGTAGGAAGTATCTTTTGAGTTGCTTCCTAGCTGAAAGAAACCCTCCATTGGCAAATTCATTCTGTGAATATGAACTTTTCAAATTGTGATTCAATTTGAATCCTCTAGGTCATCTCTGAGTGCTTTATGGGTAACTGGAGTCAATCATTTACTGTCTCCTTTAAGTATAAAAGTGCTGATTCACTAATTTTTTTAAGTAAAAAGTTTAATTCTTCCCATTTCTGCTTAAGTTCTAAGAACTAAGGAAATAATTGGGAATCATGAGGACAGGAACACATCTATTTTATTCACCATTATATCCATGTGTCTAGCATAGTCAGATCACAACATATGTTTTTGCTGTTTGCCTTAAAACCTTGAGTTTATTATGGTGATTGAATTTTCCATGGGTATTAGAATGTCAGTATTTCAGTATTCTGAAGTTTCAAAGGTCAAGGTAGTTTTAAAATAGAATTCTAACTTTATTATTTACTATTGATGCTGTAGTTGTATATATCTTATAGTTGCTCAAGTAAAGTGCTTTACACATATGTCTCAACTGTATGAAATATGCTGTAATTGTACAGTTAATAATTTGGTATAGAAATATATTTTTTTGAAAAAATGTCAGTTTTAGATATTTTAGGAAAGTGATATATGACAGAAAACATTTACGCAAGTATTTTATTTAAACAATTATATAAATTCTGTCTTTTTAGAGTTAAGAGGAAGATTATAGTTAAAGCTTTGCATAATTGCTCATCTTTGGCAAGAATTATTTCTTAAAAAATTGGCGTGCTCTCTTAACACATTCTGTTTTCATGACAATGTATTCTTCTCTTGTTATATTTGCAAGTTTGCAGTTGGACTATATCTGTAAAGACAAATTTTGATGGTTTTATTAAATTGACTAGTTCAATAAAACATCGATTTTGAGTTCTTTATTGAATTTGCTATACTGCTTTCATGTATTGACGCATCTGTAAACCTGGATTTTAAATAACATTCTAAATTAACTTTGTTCAGAGTAGATATTGTGATTTTATTGGACATTAAATATAATACTATTCCTGGAATGATATTTGTTTGTTTGTTTTGGTCAGGTTGAAAGGTTGATTCCAGTGTATTCCAATGTGAACTTTCATAATGTGGGCTCATCTCAATTTGTTTTCCAGATGAGAATGAAATAGCACTGATAGATGATCTTTTGTAATAACAGTATTTTCTTGATTCTAAATGTAGATTTTAAAACTTGTTAATGTTCCTAAAAGCAGCGTGCATCTTACAGTTGATATATATAATTGATTGCCTTAAAAATTTAATTGATTGCCTTAAAAATCAGTGGTCTGTCTCTTAAAATCACAGATATATGGTATATGTCACCATTCAGAATTAAACTCAAGGTGTATTTGCAGTGGTTCTGTGTATTCTAGATTAATTTAGAGACTACACTGATATTTAAAAATTTATAGTAATTTGTTCATGATGTTTTCCACTTGAGAATAACTCCATTTTGACTAGTTGGTTCAGTTGGTTAGAATAGGAGTTCTCAGTCCCTAGAGGTCTATAGAAAGTCATCTAGGTGGGATGAAAGGTCCTTAAGATTTGAAATAACTTCTAAGAAATCACTGTTGTGAATCTTCATGCCCTTATAGTCATGTTCTGCCTGGGCTGGAGTGAATTGGGGAATTTGCTGTAATCTAAAATATGTTTCTGTGTTTTAAATATATATACATGACTTCATTTTTCTGAACCATCACTATCTTGATAGTAAAATGAGTACTTTGTATCTTCTTCATATTGTATAATTTTGGTACCATATTCTTTAAGTCTGAATCAATCATGACTGTTATGATTCTCCCCATCCCTTTTTGTTTTTAGTAAATGACAGTCACTTGTATGCAGCATTCCTGTAACAGTTGAGGTGTTAGGTGAAGTCATACAAACTGAAATTTAGACTATTTTGCTTCAAACTTGTCTTAGTTACTGTGTGCAGTTGTTGACTTCTCTATCATAACAACCTGAGAAGTGGCACTGCTAGATGGAAATTGGAAATTTAGGTAATTGTCTAGTTGATTTATATCTAAAGAAATACTTTTTTCTTAAAAGTTCTGATGAGAGACATCTTTTTGTTTGTTCAACTTTAGGTATTTGCCTGTCTCTCATGTTACCAGTGTACAATAACTTGCTTTAGTTTCCTTTAGTTTAAATGGGAACTGATAAAACAATAATACTTGGAGAATTATGTGAGATTTATTTAATTCACTTTTAATAGCCTAAGATCATCATGTGGACATTATTGATACTTTTTGATTTTCCTCACCTAAGGGACATTGCCTGAAATAGGTACTTCCTTATCCTACACGTCAAGACTGAGAAGCTTAATACATACCGTGATCACAACTTTTGAGATAGAATTGAATTGCTGTCATTGAAAACAGCAGGACATGTTGCAGCCCTTTAAAAAGCAATTCTTAGTATAATCTTTTCTGTCAAGAGAAATACAGCCATTCTTAGGTAACAGTGTCTCAAAATATATGATAATATATTGACTCACTGCTCCGAGTTGTCAAGGTTTTTCAGTAAATTGCTTTTTGTATTGATTAATTAGATTTGGAATTACAGACATCCAGAGGGCCTCAAGTTCTATTATAGAATTATGTGACATGAAATTATGATTTCTTAATTTTTTAAACCAAAAGGTACAATGTAAGCATAAGCAAGATGGGTTATTTGAAAATCCCAAAGAAATTCTTTTATATTTAAAAAGTGTTTTTTTTTTTTTTTTTTAACTGTTTAAGCATATGCTTTTGTACACTTACTCTTTTGGTCCTGTAATTTAAAAACAGTTTATAATGCGATTCATATTTCTGGTAATAGTACAGAGACATTTTAAGGACAGCAATAGTTTTTTTTTCTGTCCAAAGAACCTCTGATTTCAATCCCATTCTCTTGAAGCAAACTCTACTAGGAACCCTGCTTTTTAGTCCATCTGTTGGTTTTCTGTATAAATCTGAATTATTTATTTTTATCTGTTTGTTGACTGTTAAGTTAAATATTATCTGTTGATTCCTTGCTATGAAATACGAAGTTGTAGCTTGCTTATTTGTTTTTTTCTCCCTTTTCCCTCCTCTCAGATAATGATAGTTATATATTTTTAAAAAGAATATTGGTTGTATTTTAAAGTTGTCATTTGGTTATTCCTTCAAATTTCAACAATATTTCTTTATTTCTTATTTTGTAAAGGTATGCCTTTATTTTTCTTTCCACCTTTTTGCACCCATTCCTCATCCACTTTTAGCTGGTAATAGCTACCTTAAATTGTACATCTTCAGGGTTAGTAGCATTTATATTGTATAGTGCAGCTATGACCCATTTTCTGTGCTTTATCTGTTAAGTAAATGATCAGGAGATTGTATATTTACTATAGCTAAATGTTCAGTGTCAGACCAAACAGATGTCAAAGATTAGGTTTCCTGCTAGTCAATGTCATGATCTTTGGGCTACCCAACGAGTCATAACATTTGACAAAATAGATCAGGTCTCTCTTTTCAAACCCTTGGCATCTTTTACTTGATTAAAATTATTTTACATTTAGTTTCCTTAATATTTGATTTATGGTTTTCTTCCACAGGTTTTTTTTTTCCCGCCCCTTTTTTATGTCTTTCTGATTGTCTTCCCTTCCCCCACCAATAATGTGTTTTATTATACTCTTATACGTTCTGCAGTCCCCCTCTTGCCCATCTCAACCTGTTTGATTTACACTCATCCATTTGACTTCTAGAAATACACTGAAATTTCTCATCTATTGGTGACCATCCTCCTCACTGGTATTTTATTCCTTTTTGTACTTTCTCTGTCCACCACTCCACTCATACCATGTGGGATCCTGAAGGAGTGGGAGGTGATATGTGTGCACTCAGCTTTCCACCTTTAACCTGGACTTACCATTTAGTTTTAAAGCACCTTATTTTTGAAGGACTATAGTTTGTATGAAATCCATAAAGGATTTTCTTAGATCTTTGAGACTTCTCTGGTTTAATTATGGGCCATGTGTACTTCATATGTATTTGAATATATCAAAGACATTTGAATACATTTATGGATTATAAAGAAATAGTGTTTTAAAGACAAAAAGATCATGAAGTTGGTCTCGGTTGACCTCTTCATTTAATTGGACAGAAAACAGGCGGAGAGAGCAAAGGAGCAGGAGCAGGTGTGAGCCGTCCTCTTGTCTGAAAACTCTCAATTAATGACATAGCAGAATTCAAATGAATGTTTATTTGATTTTGAATTTATTAGTCTTGCTGGACTTCATATTACCTCCCCCACCTTGAGTCAGATGGTTTGGAGACTTGAAAATTAAGTTAATACCTTGCACGTCCTTTAGGAAGTCAATGCTAGTCCTCTTGAAGGAGTTGCATTTATTCTGATTTGCTGTTAGTTGTCTTAAAAAATTGTAGAATGAAATTAAAGAGTAAACGCTTTTGTTCATATTCTTGTATTTAAGGTACTTTAGTCAACTATCATCCATGTATTATCACAGTAATTACCAGACAGCAGATATCTAGCTATTAATGAATATCATCTGAAAACTAGGAGAATAAATGGTTTGGAGAATATTTTTTTGTGCTTGGTTTAAACAAAATCTACATTTAATAAGGCATGAATGATAGCTAAGAGATTGTTTTTAAGTATAGCCTTAAAAACCTGTGTAGCACTGTTAGCCTTACTATGTGTATGTAGGGGCTTAGGTACAGTTAAAATTCATAGTTGAAAATAATACATGAGGATACAAGCAGGGTTTAGAATAAAGTTCTTTTTTCTTTGTGCCTGAAGTTCAAGCAATGACATTGAAATAATTAACCACATATTATTTGGACTTTTCTAGCAAAAGGAATAGTGTAAAACTTGAAAGTCTCAATTTGCCCCAACCTAGAGACCTCCGGGAGGAATATCATCTGCATTAAAAAAAAAAAAAAATTATATGTATTGTTTTACATCATTGTTCATTTATTCCTTTTCCTTCTGACTTGTTTCACTGAGCATAATCCTTTCCAGCTCCATCCATGTTGCGGCAAATGGTATTAGTTTATCTTTTTTGATTGCTGATTAGTATTCCATTGTGTATGTATGCCACATCTTCTTGATCCAGTCATATATATTTTGATAGCAGTTTCAGGTGTTCAAATGATAACCTAGTAAACTTTCCTCATTAGTTGACTGGCTCAACCAGAATACTTGGATTTAATATGATCATCTTTTTGTTCTAAATGGGGCTGTTCTAGTTGAAATCAGAAGTGAGAATGATTCGTGAATAGTGACAAAAGTTTCTAATTTAAACCACTAACTTTGTAGTTTACTGTTATCAGTGATTTAAAAGTTTAAGTCATAGTGTTGCTTCCACTGGCTGCATGCACTAATAGTGGCCAGTCTTATTTCCTTTTATTTGTTGCATAGTCAAAATGGTGGCAGAAGTCACTGTTTTTTTATTATAGTATGTGATGATTTGTGCAATATTAGTATTTCAAATTAAAAACATACAAATGGAAAAATTAGTGTTAGAGTATATAACATTTGAATGAAATGTTAATGGAGACATTTTAACATAGCTCTTTGTCTTTATTTTAAAGAATTCAGAAGGAACTTGCAGAGATTACATTGGACCCTCCTCCCAACTGTAGGTAAGTACTTATGGATTTTTATTTACTTGGATCTTTTGTAGAAGGTGTATTTAAACTCTTCATCTGGTGTGTATCTGTTGTTGTAGTCTGGTTAATTAACAAAAACATCTTTGTGGCTTGGAGTTGAAAGGCTGTGGAAGATGGTGGTTTTGGTTGTCTCTCTGCAGAAGTGGAATTTTCAGCAGTATGTTTGCAGTGGGAGAGTAGTGTTGATAAAAATAGAGTAATACAATAACAAGATAATGAAATTATAGGATAACAAGTACAATTATCTTTCAGTGGAAGAGGTGTTGAGGCCTTAAGTTATTTCTTTAATGATAGAATAGTAGTGTGGCCAACATATTTGCTATTTGATAATTACTCAGTTGTTATCTTGTTGGAAATTGATTTTTAAAAGTGCTCTAACATTAAACAGTGTTTCTTCATGGTTTCAATTATTGCTTATTGGTTGTGACTAAGTAAGAATGGTGATTGGAGGCATGATGTTAAATTTAAAACACCCTCCAGCATGACCACATGTCCTTAATTTTCTGATCAGAGTTTACTGTCAGGAAGTAAAAGTGCTTGCATGGAGGTGATTAATGATACATAGATACGTAGAGGAAAAGGGAAAAAAACAACCTTTTACCTTATACTGTTTCTTGGATCTATTGCTGTAGTGGGAAGATGCCTGTTTGACTATTTTAAGACATTTCTGTTTTGATACGAGGTCATTGTTGGAACCAGGCCAGGCCAACGTAGAGTTTTTGTAATTTAAATTGGTTGTCTTATGGAACTTTAAATTGGTTGTCTTATGGAACGTGAGAAGCCAGATCAAGAGAAAATGTTGGGGGCTTCCCCTGGTGGTGCAACAGTTGAGAGCTGGATTGCGAGGCTGCTCACAGCCGCTGCAGCGCCAGTTCAATCCCCGGCCACTGGCGAGGGTCCCATAAAAGAAAATGTTGGTGTATTAGAATTTGTTTGGTATTGTTTCTGATTTTACTGCTCTTATTTTTATGTGAAACAAAGATAACTATAGATATTGCTTAAAGTAAAACATTTGCATTGGTTATATTGATAGTTGGCTAATAACTATTTTGTATAGGAAAAATTCTAGTAAGGCTTATGTTCATTCAAATATAATGTGGAGCTTCACATGAGAGTCACATATAACATATAAACTTGCAATAATAACATTCAAAGAATGTTTCACACAAATGGAACAGATATTTCTTTGCTAGGTAAAACTGTTTAAAAGTAAGACTTTTAGTCACACTTAAGGCTGTTTTACCTCAGAGGTGTTTCAGATGACATATCATTGTTTAGATTTGGTGGCCAGTTCATGTAAATGGATTGATTTGTGTAAAAACTCCAATTTGAACTAGATCTGTAATTCCTTGTTTTATAGTATTTGTTTTAATGGTCTGAATGTTTTTTTAAATATCTCATCACGTTTATTATTTTGGTAACTTTTTTACAAACATCTGAATTGGTAAGTGTGTGAACTTGACTTATACTCTTCTGGCATTTGGCTTCTGCATTGCCATGACTTTGATTCCTTTCATCGACCCCAAAATAGTTGATTGTGCTGGATCAGGAAGAGATAAAGATCATGTTCGCCTTCATGTACATGGTGCTTCTGTTTAGCAAGCAAAGGAATCTCTGTGCCTTGGCTTACTGGGAAATGGTGATTTAGATTTAGATTTTACTTGGTATACTGAATACTTAATGTAAGTGTTCAGTGTGAGTGTTAAATGGATACTGTGGTCTTTGGATTGCTTGGTGTGAAATATTTGATTGTTTTATAGTAAGGTTGTTCATCTGTATTTCAGTTGATTTATACACTTAACTATCATCAGAAAAGAAGTTAGGGATAATTTTAGTTTGCCTAATTTTTTTGGCACAGAGTTCACAGTGCTTTTGTGGTCGACTTTTAGAAGTTCCATGCTGCCTTCATGTGTGTCTTAATGACTATAATGAATTGATTTATAGCAACATAGTAAATAAAGTTATCTGTTTATTAGAAGGAGTCAAAAGAGTTCTATTCCCTTTGTGTATTACCCTTTCTGGCACATGTGTCTCTCAAAACTCTGCATTTTGATTATTCAGGAGTTGTTAACTCACTGTCCCTGGTAACCAGAGATTATGTGTGAGGAAAGATCTGTGGGTTTACCAGTTTAGGCAACCAGAGTGGATTTTATCTATTGGTTGTCTGGGTGGGGGTGGGAGAGTGTCACATTCCACTAAATGTATGGTTTATCCTTATTTTCTGGAATCTTAACAAACTGGTACAGCCAAGTTCTATGTGTTTTTCCGGTTAGAGATGGCACTTCTAGATTTTGGTGCATCTCTTATATGATGTCCAATTAAGCAACGTTTGAATCATATTAAAGGAAGTAGAATACTGCAAGTCTGTCATTTGAGCATGTTGGGGGATATAAAGTCTCTCTGAATTAAATCATTCAGAGTAGATGGATATGTTTAAGACTGTTTTAGAGGAAACTACAGTAATTGTTTAATTTTTTTCAGGTTTTGAATAAGCCTAAATTATATTTGAATATATTTGAATACACTTTAAATTATATTTAGTTTTTTTAATACTAGGTCACAAGAGTTAATGTTTAAAAACAAAACTTTACAATAAATACAAGAAAAAAGTTTCTGTTCATAAAATCACAGGGTATATGAAGGCCATAGGCACAGAAAATTATACATAATTTGAGTGAAATTTGGTTATATAGAGTATTTCCTAAAAACAGTAGAATATATTTTGCTTGGCCACTGCTCAATGATTAGCAGAACTGACCCATGCCTTTTGCAAGGGCTGTATCCTTAGGCCTTTGCAGATACATGAATGTTTTTATGCTGCCAGCTGAGTTGCAGGTGCTGGACTGTTGGCTATAATTGCTCACAACCTTTAGTGTCTTGCACAGCCAGCTTAGCTAGGTGGAGTGGGTAAAATTCATGCTATATCCTTAATATGTGAACTTCTGGCCCATATAAATGACTCTGTTGTGATTTTCAGGATTCTTCACAGTTGTCAAAAGCACAGATCTTAAGTCTTTGAATGTACTAGTGCATTCTTTTAAGTCTTTGAATGTGCTAGTGGGAAACTGTCAGCTAACTAGAAAAATCTTCTGATTGAAGTTAAGATTTCTGTCATGCAAAGGACAGTTTGTTCCTCTCTATTGCAGAGAAACTAAGCTCAAGTTCTATTATGATCTGATACGACCCAAGTTTGTTTATTACTTTTATAAGCATGGAATGACAGAATTTATTACTGCTTTTTGATAGCAGAATCTATGGTAAAAGGATTCATTTGAATTTTATTCTTGATCTAGTAATTTAGTGAGTAAAAAGGAGGAAATATTTAGAAAAAGGTGTAGATCAGTTATACTAACAGTTTTCACTTTTTGTGCTATGTTATTTCAGTGATCTCCTTAGTGAACCTGAACTCTGTTTTGCTTTAGGAAATTCAAAGAGCTTTATTGAGATGTAATTTAAAGTGTAAAATTAAGTAGCTTTTGGCATATTCTCTAAGTTGTGTTAACTCTCACAGTCTACAGTTTGATCACTCCCGAAAAGATTCACTGCACACTTTTTAGCGGTCAACCCTTTTCCATTTCCTCCCATCTCTCCTTCTCCCCACCCCTAGGCAGCCTGCTGTCTGTCTCTAGATTTACTTCTTCTGGACCTTTCACATAAATGGAATAATGCAATATGTTGTTTTTTGTGACTGGCTTCTTTCACAAAGCATGTTTTCAAGGTTCATCCATGTTGTGGTGTGCATCAGTACAGTATTTCTTTTTGTCGCTGAATAACATTTAACTTCATGGATATACTATATTTTATTTATCCATTTAATAGTTGATGGATATTTAGCTTATCTTCACATTTTGACTATTATGAATAATGTTGCTGGAAACATTTACGCACAGCTTTCTTCATGTGGACATTTGTTGTCATTTCTCCTGGGTATATACCTAGAGTAGAATTGCTGAGTCATATCAAAACTATATTTAACATCTTGGGGATCTGCCAGACTTTTCTGAAGTAACTGAGTCATTTTGCCTTTCTACGAGTAGTGTGAGTTTGTTTTTTCACAGACTTGGTAATACTTGTTACTATCTTTTTTTCTGATGCTAGTAGGTGTAAAGTGGTATCTTACTGTGTGTTTGGTTTTTTTTTTTTAAAGATTTATTTATTTATACAAGCACTGGGTACAGTCAGAAGCGCGGGAGGGTGAGAGAATTCACCAGAGCCAGAGCGGGGAGCAGAGCAGGCAGAAGGACCGAAGTACACTGCTGAGGGGAGCAGCGGGCGGCAGGAGAGGTGTGAGCGCCATGTGGGACCCTCCTCCAGTTGCTGGGGAGCAGCCGGGGATCGAACCAGCGCTGCAGAGGCTGCGGGCAGCTTCACAGCCCAGCACTCAACCGCTGTGCCACCGGGGAGGCCCTCTTACTGTGTTTTTGATTTGCTTTGCCCTGATGGTGATGGATGGCCATCTCTTTATATGCTTGCTGGCCATTTTGATATCTTTGGAGATACATCTGTTCAAGTCCTTTCCCATTTTAATACTGACTTGTTTTTATGGTTGAGTTGTAAGTGTCCTTTATTGTAGAAATAAATCAGATATATGATTTGCAAATGTTTTCTTATGTTCTGTGGTTTTTCACTTTCTGATAGTGACTTTTTAAGCACAAAATTTTTAAATTTTAATGATGCCCATTTATCATCTTTTGTTACTTGTGGGTTTGATGTCACATTCAAGAAACCATTGCCTATACTCAAAGACAACAAAGATTAACACTCGTCATTTTTTTCTAAGAGTTTTTTAGTTTTAGCTTTGCTATTTTGGTCTCTGATTTATTTAGTATATTGATTGGGATTTGTTGTGGATACCTAGTTCATTATCTCAGGACTACTTACTTAGAAGACCATTTTCCCCTTTATTTGTTTGTTTTTTTAAGATCTATTTATTTATGCATAAAAGAACTGGGGTACAGGCCAGAGGTGTGTGAGTGGGGGGTGTGTGTGAGAGGATTCACCAGAGACAGAGTGGGGAACAGAACAGGCAAACTGAAATACACTGCTGAGGGGAGCAGCAGGTGAGGCAGGAGAGGTCTGCTGCACCATGTGGGGGGTTAGGGGGATCGAACTCATGCTGCAGAGGTTGGGGATAGCTTCACAGTGTTGTGTTTAACCCCTGTGCCCCCATTTTCCTCTTTGAATTGTCTTGACATCCTTGTGAAATCATGATCACAATGTGAAGTTTTAAATTTGAATTCAGGATTTTGTTTCATTGATCTTCGTGTCTCTTTATGCCAGTGCATACAGTATTGATTATTGTCACTTTGTGTAGTGAGTTTTGAATCAGAAAGTATTAAGTTTTCTAACTGTTTTACCTTTTGTTGTCTTAACCCATTAGTGAAGGCATTCCTAGTATAGAAAGAGGTGGTGAATGGACATAAAGCTAATCACTGTCTCACTTTATTGTTGAAAAGAGCTATTTATTTATTATTTTTTAAAGATTTATTCATGCATACAAGAATTGGGGTACAAGCCAGATGTGCAGGAGGGTGAGAGTATTCACCAGAGACAGAGTAGGGAACAGAACAGGCAGACTGGCTGAAATACACTGCTGAGGGAAGCAGCGGGCGAGACAGGAGAGGTCTGCGGTGCCACCTGAGATTCTCACTGGCCGGCTGGTATCGAACCTGCACTGCAGAGGGTGTGGACAGCTTCACAGCACTGCACTCAACTGCCTGCGCCACCAGGGGAGGCCCAGAGAAGAGCTGTTTAATAGAGGAAAATGTATTTTTTAGATCATAGTAGCTGGTAGTATGTAGGGAATAGTGTAGGAGTTAACACTTTTCCAAGTGATCTCATTGAACAGGAAGGCATTGAGATAAGAAATTAGGGACAGTGTGTGAGCTCTAAAAAGAGCCATCAATGCAAAAATTTAATTGTCACCAATTATTTTTCTTTTCTCTTCATTATAGTAATTAGCATTTTGTAACATTTCAAAATTTTTCATATATGACATTCTTCATTTCATCTACTCTGTGAGATGACTGTGGCTAAGCAATTTGCTCATTGTTGTACAAGTACAAGTAGTTGATTTGGATTTGAATTCTGGCTTTCTGATTTTTGTTCTTTTTCCACATGTGTGACCAGATAAATACATTAAAAATTACATATGTGTCTACCTATTCATGGTTTAGTTAGGATTTTTTAAAAAAGGAACAAAATCAACAATGCAAAGCAGTCCCAGATATCATTTGTACTATGTTTGATTTGTATTTCTGAATTCCACGAGGCAGTATTTAGCTGGAACATTTGAAAAGCAATTTTTTGAGTGCAGTGATTTCTACCACACTTCCTGTGTATGTGTGTTTGTGTGGATATATGTGTTAGTGTTTATACTGGCACTTGTCCAGGTAAAGGATTTCTTTACATTTGACAGTTCTTAACTTGTTTTTTTCAAATGTCTGCACTTTTAATGCCAAATTGACTTTCTCCTGCTACTCAGACGGATTCTAGCTTATATTCCCCTACAGTGCATGTTAGTTTTTATTGAGGACTTAGTATTAGATCTGTGCTTCTCCAAAGGTAGGGCTACAAAAAGATACCCAGGTGTAAAGATCTGATTACACCTAGTTGGGATAGATGACTGGACTCTTAGAGAACCAAGACTAGGAGAATGATGGTACTGTTGGCAGATACTACCAATATCAGCCTTCTGTGAACCTTTGGTTACCTGGAAGGTAATATCCTTACTTGTTCTTCAATTTTAGTAATTAACTTTATTTTGTGCAGAAAGTTCAGTTTTAGTTGTATTTTATGTTCTTACTCCTGCTTTCCCATTTTATAGCTGCCCCTTCATTTGTACTTTTATACTACATATATTTTTTGAAGCCACCATAGTGTTTATTTCTTAATTGATACCTTCTTTCAGTGGCTTTAAAGATGAATGCCTTTGTTACTGCCAGGAGTATATGTATGGTTTTCTTTTTGCCTTTACCTTGAAGCTTTCTATTGGGGCACAACTAACAAAGAACCTTGAAGGACTGCTACTTCATGTGGAGAACTTTGGATGTAATTGTTTGCTATCTTGTACCTTTACTTCAGAATTGTATTTGGGAGAACTATCTCCATAGACTTACCAGAAAAATTCCTTTCTTGTTTGCTTCAAAATGTTATTTTTTAAGTCTGCCTTTAACCATAGTTTTAAAAATGTTTGTCATAATAAAAGAAAATGTGAATGATAGAGTTCAGTGCCAGTTACTTGTGGTCTTTGATATTTTACTACATCTTTTCTATTTTTTGCTGCTTTAGTAACAGCATAAGAATGTGTTTGGGAAAAGCATAGTCAGTGATTACACTGGGATTATACTTTATAATACGAGCAGATATTGTATCATTTATATTAGATTGCCTAGTTTTATAACTAGTTATTATTTCAGATTTATTGCCTAAGCACTTTAGATAGAAAGTGTCATATTACTCTCTAACATGTAATATTTCAATTCCCATAGCTGTTTTAATATTAAAGATATCCTGAAAACTGTACTTTTTAGTACACCCAAAACATTTCTTTAAAGTGGCTATTGTAATTATCAACTTAAATATTTTTTTATCAGCTGTTACTGCAAATGACCAAACTTTATTTTGAAGTATATTTTATTTTGAAAAAGGAAATTTTAATGTTTACATTTGTGGTGTTTTCACTATATTTTTACAGTACATTTAGAACTGTTCATTTAGAATATTTTGGTTTAGGGACTTACTGGGGTGTTTTTATGTTATCTAAGTCAATATTGGGTGCCTTTAGTCTAAAATATATACTAAAATATACATTTATGACAAAGCCATACACTAAAATTCATTTTTTGATCCATTGAAGGTAGGCTCATTCACTCGCCACGCTTGCCACTCTCACCTGCATGGAAGATGAGGTCTGGTGGTAATTTGAAACTACCAAAAGACGAGACAGCCCTCATGCCCTCATACTGGAGCCAGGGTTTCTGCCTTGGCATCTGCTGTTTCCTTCAGTTAAAATCCAGCAATGTCCTCTCCTATACTTCACTGCTGACAGTTGTGATGCTTCCTATTACAACTAGTTTACTTGGTTTACCTGCTTGGGTGAGAGCTCTTTGTTTAATGTCTATATTTCAGATCTTACCATGCAGTTTTATTCAGTTTTATTCACTTATGAGTGAATAAATGCAATTAAATATACTAGGGTGTTAATGCCTGTTGAATGCATCCAGTATTTGAGGCAGTATGCCAAGTGCTTCATTAGCATCATCTCATTTAATTTTCATACCTATCCTTGAGGTAGATAGTAGTTTTAGACAGTACTTTACTAGTGGGAAGGCAGTCTTAGATTAAGTAATTTGTTCAAGATCACACAGCAATTAAGTGGCAGAACTAGCACTTCAACCTTGGTGTTTCGGCTTGAGAGCCCACGTGTTTTGAGAGTTTGCTGTGCTGTCTTCCATTTGTGAAATAGATTTAGTGAACTTTGTTATGATAAAAGTATTCTATATCTGTGTTATCTAGTACAGTTGGTACTAGCCTTATGTGAATATTTTGTACTTGAAAGGTGGCTAATCCAACTTTGTATGTATTAAGTAAAATGAGCCTCTAATTTTACTTAATAATTTAAATTTGGATAGCTATATGTGACTAGTAACTACTACTATATCACACAGTACGGATCTATAAAATAAAAACTTCTGTTAAGTATTTGTCTCCCTGCTGCTTTCCTACCAACTATCATTGTATTTTAAGAGTCAGAGACTCTTTTAAGTATTATTTTTTTAAAAGATTTATTTATTTATTTATACAAGCACTGGGTACAGTCAGAAGAAGGGAGGGTGAGAGAATTCACCAGAGCTAGAGTGGGGAGCAGAACAGGCAGAGTGATGAAATACACTGCTGAGGGGAGCAGCGGACGCAGCAGGAGAGATCTGTCGTGCCATGTGGGACCCTCACCGGCAGGCCTGGGATCAAGCCGGCACTGCAGAGGCGCAGGCAGCTTCGCAGCCCAGCACTCAACCGCTGAGCCATCAGGAGAGGCCCCTCTTTTGAGTATTATTATCTTTTAGCGTGTCACACACACTGCCTTACATGTGGAAGGCCCTTAATTAAGTAAAAGACCTTTATAAGGATTACTATTACAAAGTATTGGTTTAACATTTATTTCTAACTTATTACCAAAATGAAAATGATATTGCAAATTATAATTTATAGTAGACCCATTGGACAGTGAAACTGGAAACCTTATGGTCTGGCATTCTCTCTACCCCAGAGACAAAACAGCACTTTCTCAAGAATGTACAGTTTAATGACAAACCCAGGACTAGCATTCAGTCCTGATAGTTAAGTATCTTTCATATTTATCTTTAAGGTTAATTATCTTTCTTAATTCATTGATACTATGAATTTTATATACACTTAGAGAATTAGATAAGAGGTAATACAAACAAGGAAAATTAGGAATTCTTATCCATGATCATGGAATACATTTGAAAGGAATTGGAGATTTTTATCTGAAGTAATAAAGCTATATAATAATAGCAGTGAAAAAATGGGCCTACCCCGTGGTGCAGTGGTTGAGCGCTGGGCTGCGAAGCTGCCCGCAACCTCTGCAGTGCCAGTTCGATCCCCGGCTGCAGGCGAGGGTCCCACATGGCGCGCAGACCTCTCCTGCCTCGCCTGCTGCTCCCCTCAGCAGTTTATTTCATCATTCTGCCTGTTCTGCTCCCTACTCTGGCTCTGGTGAATTCTCTCACCCTCCTGTGCTTCTGACTGTACCTAGTGCTTGTATAAATAAATAAATCTTAAAAAAAAATAGTAAAACACAGCTATTTTTACTGTTTTCATAACTGTAAAATGGAGAGATTAATCTTATTCTTTGTGATTGCAGGGAGTAGAACTAGCACTGTTGTGGTAAGTTAGAAAGAAACTATTTTCTTCTTGATAAAAATGCTTCATCTTTAGTCAGAGCTATCCAGAGAAATAATGGGTGACTTCAGAAGGTAATACGTGCCCCCTCTCTAGAGAAATTAAAAATGAATCTGCTTATTTCAGAAAGATTTTCAGGTGTCAGATTTAAGTTAGTACTTGTGTGGTATTTCCAGTTCCTGGACCTGAGACTAAAGAAGTGTGTGTGTGTGTGTGTGTGTGTGTGTGCATTTTTTCAATCAGTTTTGTTCCTTCACCCATGGGTTGTGACTTATTATTCCTGTCTTTGCCTCTTGAAGCCTGTAATGGGTAACTTACAATAGTTTATTGATTTCACTATTTACAGCGGCCTGTCTGTTATCAGTTTCATATCTGAATTGGTAAATGAGGCTTTTATTTCTTCCTTTAATCATAACTTTTAAGTTTCTAAGAAAAGGATGATATATGGAGAATATGAAGGAATATGAGAGTTACAAAATAATACCCATCAGCTCAGTAGGTCCCAGGTTATTATTATTAAATGTTGTTTCATAAACTTCACTTACCTTACATAGTCAAGAAGTGAAAATATTACTGTTAATCAAATGTTAGCATTAATTGACTTAATCATCTAATGCAAATCTTTTGAATATTCATTTTATCAGTGCATTTATCAAACTATTAAACAAACTAGGATACTCATGGTTTCTTATACCTTTCTTTACTCCTAGGAAAAAATATGCATTCTTAAAAATTGAGTAAATATTAACGAAGAAAAATTGTGGTTTATATGGGATGTGTTTTTTCTTTTTAAGATTTATTTATGTATGCATACAAGAGTTGGGGTACAGGCCAGAGGTGTGGGGAGTGAGAGGATTCACCAGAGACAGAGTGGGGAACAGAACAGGCAGATTGACTGAAGTAAACTGCTGAGGGGAGCAGCGGGCAAGCCAGGAGAGGTCTGTTGCACCATGTAGGTTACTCCCTGGCTTGCCGGGGATTGAACTCATGCTGCAGAGGCTGCGGACAGCTTCATAGGTTGCATCTTCACCCCTTGTGCCACTAGGGAGACCCTGGGTTGTATTTTTTCTAACATAAATGTTCCACGAGTCAAAAGATTTTAGGATTAAGAGAATTCAGTTTCAAAAATTACAAATGAATGTACTAAAAAAACCCGCTAGTGCTCTTTACATATACTATGGACTTCCAGTTTCATTTACTTTTCCTAATTAAGAGACATTTATTTTAAAAATTTTGTTCAAGTTACCAAAAGATGACTGTCATATCTCTAAGCTAGGGTCCGTGAAGGGGTGGGTGAAGTGATGCATTGCATTGATGTCAAATCCTTTAAAAAATTTTAGAGTTCATGCAGTACATATTTTTGTTTTGGATGATTTCTTAATACATCAAAACAAAACCTTGCACATTTTGCTCTAAGTTGTGTGACTATCAGACACTTCTGATACTATCCAAAAGCATTTCCTTATAAGTTAGCTATGCCTAGAGAAGTAAAATGGACCCTAACAACATCAAATGTAGCCTACAATATTTATTTTAATTTTAATTTTCCAAATTAATGGAAAATCAGTATTACTACATATTATAAAGTGCAAACACAGTATTAAAACCCACAAAAAGTGATCAGATGGCATTCTGAATATATTGTAATGGACAAAGTGTTTTAACTAGTAAATTCAGGGTAACCTCTTCAAATATGTAAATATAGGTGTTACAAACCATTTAAAAAGTATCAAATTTATCATGTGGTCATTATATAAAATTGATTCTCCTTCAAGTTATATGTGGGCTACATGTGTCCAACTTTCAAGTGGAATAAAGCTCAAAATGTGCATTAGTAAGTGTATTAGTGAGTTGTTTGCTGACAGAATCTTTTTACAGATAGCATTATCTGTGGTTTCTTATGCCATCATTCTTTGTACTTGAAATACTCTGTTTCCTATTTGCTCTCAATTTAAGAAGTGAGGTGTTCTCACACCATACACAAAAATCAACTCAAAATGGATTAAAGAACTAGACATAAGACCTGAAACCATAAAATATATAGAAGGAAATATAGGCGAAACACTACGTGATTTGCACATCAAAGACATCTTTACAGACACATCACCCAAAGCAGTGATAGTGAAGGCAAAGATAAACAGCTGGGACTACATCAAATTAAAGAGCTTTTGCACAGCAAAAGAGACAATAACAAAAACAAAGAGAAACCCCACCAACTGGGAGAACATTTTTGCACCCAACACTAATGATAAAGGACTGATCACAAAAATCTGCAAAGAGCTGATGAGACTCAACAACAACAAAGAAAATAATCCAGTCAAAAAATGGGCAGAAGAGCTTAAAAGAAACTTCTCTGAAGAGGAAATGCAAATGGCCAACAGGCATATGAAAAAATGTTCAACATCACTTGTCATCAGGGAAATGCAAATCAAAACTACCATGAGATACCATCTTACACCAGTGAGAATGGCACATATTAAAAAAACTAGCAACAACAAATGTTGGCGAGGGTGTGGAGAAAAAGGAACTCTTCTGCACTGTTGGTGGGAGTGCAAACTGGTCCAACCACTGTGGAAAGCTGTGTGGAGATTTCTGGACCTACTAAACATAGAGCTTCCATATGACCCAGCAATTCCACTCCTAGGTATTTACCCAAAGGACACAGAAACATCAATTCCAAAGAACACCTGCACCCCTATGTTTATAGCAGCACTGTTTACAATAGCTAAGCTTTGGAAACAACCCAAATGCCCAAAAATAGATGACTGGATCAAGAAGATGTGGTACATATATACCATGGAATATTACTCAGCATTCAAAAAAGATAAACACATGCAATTTGCAGCAACATGGATGGCGCTGGAAGGGATCATGCTCAGCGAAATAAGCCAAAAAGAAAAAGAAAAATACCGGATGGTCTCACTCATAGCAGGAATCTAGAAAACTTAAATAAGGGACCAGGAAAATGAATAACTATAAGATAGTGAAAATCAAAATCAACAAAAAACTATGAACCAGAGACACTTTTAGGGGGGCGGGAGGGGAGGGATTGGGGTCAGAATGGGGGGGCTGCAATTGTATGGGGAATATAACAATAAAATTTATTTAAAAAAAAAAAATAAAAAAAATAAAAAAAAAAAAAAAAAAAAAAAGGAAGTGAGGTGTTTTGGACTGATCAAATTGGGTATAGCTTTAATCCAGCTGGCGACTCCTGACTATAGATTTTGTCTATGGCAAATTTTGTTGAGCAGATGTGCAAGGTAATCAGGGATGCACGTTTCAAGGAACTCATGTATGTTCAGTTGGATGTATACACGTAAATGCACCGTGTGACCTTTACCTCTTCCATGGTTAGACCCATAAGCCGGGACCCAACTGGGAAGTTTTCTTTGATCATCATAGTAGAGACTGTATTTGAGTAACCTACTTTTCCAGGTAAAAGATCAGGCATTCTTAAATTGATATTTATGTGCTTATAACACTAACTTTATAAGTTAGACATAGTCAAGGATTGTTGGTATTGATGCTCCATGGTCTATTGGAGAGAGGTTTGGGAAGTAGAGGGTGTAAAGGCTTATGTTAGGTAGGGTAAGGTAGAGCAAAAACTGATTTTGCGACATTATTAAGAGGTAAGAATTTGTCACAGGGATAGGAATCGCTTACATGTTTGACAAAACAGCTGGTCAGGGATTAGTAGGAAAGCGGTGAATAGGCTCAAAATGGTATTGGGGCTTGGAAAATGACAAAATAAAAAACCATTCATAAATAAGAATGTGTAAGGTGCTGGTGTGTTCAGAAAATAACTATTACTAGGTTATGTGAATAATAAAATAAGCTGGGTAGGGTTTATTTTGAGATTAATATTCATTTAACATTAAGCAAATATTTTCTGAGAGCCTATTATGTGATTAGCACTGTGCTGGATACTGGGAATGCAATTATAGAGAAGACAAAAGGCATTTCCAGCCTTTGTAAAACTTATATTTCAGCTGTGTAGACAGACTGGGACTTGTATTAAAAACAAACAAAGCAAAACTGCCTTATGGGGAGGGAGAAGTAAACAGACATAATAATTGTTGAAGAAAACAAACAAGGATGTGTTTTAAAGTGGGGATCTACTTTAAATTTGGTTGTAAAAAGACTTTTTAAAGGAGGTGACATCTAAACTGAGAACTTAATGACAGAAAGGTGCAGGCTATGTAAGGAGGACCCTCAGCATAGCAGGCTGCATGTGTTGAGAATCTAAAGTAGATACACATGCTGGTGTTCAAAAAGAAGTCTGGTGTTGCTGGACTGCAGGGGGGTAGGAGTGGACAGAAGAATGCTGTGTTACAGGATTGTAAAATGGGACTGGGACCTAATCCAGGAGGTTTGGACTTTTATGGAGGGGCATAAGAGAGAGAGTGGTGTTCTGCATTCGAATGTTAGCAATGGAGACAGAAAGAATGTATTTTAAGGTATATATTTAGAAGGAGAGTTGACAGGACTCGCTGATTGATAGGTGGCATAGTAGGGGTCAGGTTTGAGTCCGTTTAGGAGATGGTGGTGCCTCATTTGAAATGGGGGAAGATTTGAGAGAGGGGAGAGAAGTAGATTTGGTGAACAAGATCAAAAGTTGTTTTGGATATGTCAATTTTAAAATGTCTATGAGAAGTCCAAATGGAAATATCAAATAGGCAGTTCCACTTAAATTTCAAGCTCAATGGAGAGCTGAGAAATACCATTTCAAAGTTGTCATCATAAAGGTATTTAAATCCACAGGAACTGATGAATTTATGTATGGAAGGGGGAGAGAGAAAAGGAAGACCACCCAAGACAAAGCCCACGGAAACCATAGCATTTAGAGATGGATAAAGGAGATGGAGCCAGCTAGAGGCAGGAGGACTTTGCATCTAGAGAGTGAAAAGAAAAACCTGGAAAGAATTTTTCATGAGTCAAGAAGAAGGACAGTACCCATTTCTTACTGAGTGGACCTAAAATGATCAAGAATGAAATTTTCAAGTGATTGAAAGTGTGTAGATTGTAATTATTCTCCTCACCAAGAAAGTAATAAGTTAGTAAAAACTAGTTGCCTTGAGATTTCAAGAATGATTTCTTTTGTAATTTTCTAAAAGTATCCATACCACTTATTCAGTTACACTCTATAATTGGCCTTAAGAAGGGAGACTTTCTTTTTGGGAAGCAGGGTTCTGCCTATCTGGATGTTGTCAGGTCAGTGGCTAGGGCCAACTTAATTAGGAATACTTGAGAACTCACATCCATGCTATGACTGTGAACTGAACACACTTGGATGTGCATGTGTCATTTTTTATTATCTTTCTCTTGTAGTGTATTTCTTGCTAGAGAAGTTATTGCAGGTAGCATGTCAGTTTATATATGTCTAGTTCCCATCTCTTTAAACACCAAATTAAGTGTAGGCAACACTCTTCATTTTTGCCACTGAGAAAGAGCTGTCAAGAATGTTATATCTGGAGAACAGCAGCGGCTGCTCTTAAAAGTAGGGTTGGCTTAAGTGTGCTTTCAAAGGTTTCCCATGGATTTGTGGACTGCCTGACTTTCTCCATCATCAGTCCTGCTTGTATCCTATTCATGCGGAGGCCAAATAGAAGTGTCAGTGTTGGAAAGCCTTCCCCATACATGGGCACACGAGCATTGCCTTTTCTCCATTTCTTCTGCTTGAACTTCAAGGATAGCTCAAATGTCACCTCTTCTAATTTTCTTTGCTCTCTGCACCTATAGCACCTGCTTTGAGTTAGAGAGGCAGTGTTGTACAGTGGTTTCTTATAGAGAGACTGCCTAGATTTATATATATGTAGCTGTTCATAAATATTTACATTTACAAATAATATGTAAATATATAACCTATATAACTTCTCTGTGCCTCAGTTTCCATACAGGTAAGGTCATATGGGTTTGTGTGAGGATTATGTGATCTAGTATATGTAAAGCACTGGAGAACAGTGTCAGGAACAATTATTTCTATATTTACTGACATAATATTCATGAAACCTAATGAATTTTCTAATCATTTTCCTTTTATTAACATTAGTCCAGCTGATGAGACTTCCACAGATAGACTAAGATGAAAAAACTATTATTGTTGTTGATGCAGTTATTATTTATAAGCATCGCATGCACTTGCCTTCATTTGTTTTGAGAATGGTAAAGGCTTATAGCATTTATTATTCATTGTCTTCTGAATATGGTCATGGCATGTAATCGGCACTCAGCTCTCTATGCATTTATTAAGAAGGTAGAACAGGAATGTTTTTCTCTAAAAAATTAAGTAAATACATAAATATCTTATCTGCTTGGTTGACAATATCTTTTGATAAAGTTTTCTCATGTTAGTCTATATGTTGAAGTCTCATCAGCTGGGCTAATGTTAGTAAACAGAAGATGATTAGAAAATTCACTAGGTTTCATGAATATTATGTCACTATATAAATTAATGTATAAATCAGTAGCTTTTGTGTTTACAAAACTCATTTATTGGGCTTGGTGTTTGTTATCAGCTAGAATATCTTTTTACCTTAAATTGTAATCTCTAGTTTTTTAAAAAATATATATATTGAATTTATATGCTGTGTGAAGTACGTTGCTTCATTCTCACATGAATTGTCTTAGGTTTATGCTTTGTAGCAGGGTCTACCACCAATAGTTATTTAAAAGAATAATAGTTTTTGAAGGATGTAAACTGCTACTTAAGCTAAAAATAAATTCTGTACAATGCAATTATAAAGTCTTAATGCATTTATTATTTCTTCATAACAAGAGATAAGTTTTGTTTTAATGTCTCATGCAAGTTGCTGGGGGCAGGGAGGGTTTTTTTTTTAAGATTAAAAAATTTTTCCCATGATTTCCAACCTTTTTTCATGATGCAGTTGACAGCCATGCATTTATTCTGTATTCGTGAGTAGCTTAGCATTTCAATCAATTCATGTATACACAGCTCAGTGCTGTGGGGACATGGAGTAAGTGTGAAATCTGACCTCTTGACTTTAGGAGCTTGTAATTTTAATTGTTGCAAAGAAGGCTGACTCACTTTCCAAAATACGAAAATGAGAGGACATTATTCAAAGGAAATGAGTTGTAAGTACTAAGATAATTCATCTAGTAGTCTTGTTCATTTATATATATTCTCCAAAAACCTACTGAGCACCTTCTCATTGGAGTTCCAAACTCTGAATTTTAGTCCAAGATCTGCTACTGAGATATTGAACCAGTCTCAATTTTACTGAATTTACTCCACTAACCTCATATGGTAATAGAAGGATCAAATATGATAATTTATATGAAAGCTCCCAGGACACTAAGACATTGTGCAGATATAAACAGATATGTAAAGTTAAATTATTAGAGGCAAACCATTACATGGTAGCATTCAAGAAACAAAAACAGTGCGTTCTGGAATAGTTAAAGGGGTCTGAAAAGGAACTGTAAGGATGGGGGGATTTCCCCCTTAAAATATTACAGAGAAAAGGCTTGTTTTTAATAGTATACAAGATTAATGAAATAATTGGGGAAAGATGACATTTTTCAGGAAAAGGAAAACAAAAAAGTCCATGGTGTATTTTTTTTGGAAGATGAAGTGTTCTCCATCAGGTAATTTGTTCAATAATTGAACTGTAACTCTTCAGGTTTCCCAATTTTTGTATCTTATCTAAGATAAGATGTCTTCCTAAACAAGTCTTTCCTTTCCCTCCCCTCTGAAATTATGTACTGACTTTTAATATTTTCTTGTAGTTTAGGACCTCATTCTGAACTGAAGTTATGATACTGTAATGCAGTGATTAATCATACCACTCTGCTATATTATTGAGGTACATAGAGCTTTTTCCTTATGCCTTTAAATTGAGATGTAGTCCATGTGCCATAAAATTTAGCCATTTAAAGTATGTAATTCAGTAGTTTTCACTGCATTCACAAAGTTGTGCAACCATCACCACTTCCAGAACACTCTCATTCGCCAAAAGAAACCCCATACTTATGAAGCATTCTCCTTTACCACTAGCCCCAGGACTGCTGGTTGACTCTCTGTCTTGATGGATTTGTATATTTGGACATTTCATACATATGGAGTCATTCAAGTTGTGACCATTTGTGTACTGCTGCTTTCACTTAGCATGATGAAAATACTCAATTTCATAGTAAAAAATGGTAATCAAATAAATTGGATGGAGGTGGAGGGCAGGGTTTGAGATTCCACAAAAGACGACAGGTGAAATAAAAGGGGAAGGGATGAGATCAGAAGAAATTCAGACTAAGCAAACACTGACACTCTATAAGCATGGTGTTAAGTTATTGGATGATAAAGAACAACAGGTTCTTCAACGAAAGGTATGCTGATAATTTCTCTTTTCATTGATGGTAATTGAATGTTGAGTAGAAAGATAAATTTTATCTTCTTAATGTATAGAATTGCAGAATAAGCACTTTGTAAAGGACTTGGACTACAAATTATTGTTCATAATCAGTTTTTGGCTATTACAAGCTTAACTTTTATTCCTCCTTTAAAGTAAAATTCCCACTTCTCAGTTTATATTTCTTGAGATATGTAGGGCTCCTGCTTCATTATAGCAAGCTTGTCCTGGGTTATTTTTTTTATTTATTATAGAGCAACCAATTGAATTTTTGAAGTACTACTGACTGGGCATTTTAGTAATTTCCCTTTGTATCTTATTGTTTAATATTTAAGGTTAGTCTGAATGGCTAAACATTCACATTTTATTGACTGGTAACTTCCATTTTTAATTTATTCCATTGACAGTCTTGCCTTTCACTTGTTTATCTAAGTTTTAATTCTTCAGTTTAGTCATTCTTATAGGACTTGTTTTAATTTTCATTTTATTTAGGAGCTATACTAATGCCTTAGCAGGTTTTAAAACTTAAAAAAAAATCTTAGTAGGTAAATTGCTAAATTCGGTAATATTCGATATATGAAAGTGTGTAGCTTCACAGCAGTAAACTTGCATTAGCTGTTAGTTCTCAATTCCAGTTTTATCATGTTATAGTTATTTTGTGTCTGTGGTGTACAATAGCACTATTTATAATGCCATTATGGTTCTTCAGAATTTACTATGTCTGCATGGAAAGATACAGATGGAATATGACAGACTCTTTTGGCAGTTTCACCTCCAAGCATTATATGTTGCTTGAAGCATGAGCTGAGTCATCTGTATTTTTTTTTAATATTTATTTATTTATTTTTATTTATACAAGCACTGGGTACAGTCAGAAGCGCGGGAGGGTGAGAGAATTCACCAGAGCCAGAGCGGGGAGCAGAACAGGCTGAAGGACCGAAGTACACTGCTGAGGGGAGCAGCGGGTGGCAGGAGAGGTCTGCGCGCCAGGTGGGACCCTCCTCTGGTGGCCAGGGAGCAGCCGGGGATTGAACTGGCACTGCAGAGGCCGCGGGAGCTTCGCAACCAAGTGCTCAACCGCTGCGCCAGCGGGGAGGCCCTGAGTCATCTGTATTATTGAGCTGTGCTTATTAAAGCTTTTTGGATACCCTTAGTGTTTTCTCTGTTAGCAACTAACGCTTGGATAAAATTATCATTCTTTTAGAGTATATTAGTATTAAGTGATTTTTTTTTTGCAGTTTTGTGACTATTAATGATGGAACATTACATAGATGTACTAAAGGAGATTAATAATGGTGAACATACATTACATTGATTAGTGAACATTAATAATTAAGGTTTAACTTTATTGTTTTATTTTTATTTAGTTGTCTATGAAATAAACCCCGTCATTGAAAATTTACCCTTTATGTCTAACTGCCTACTCAACACTTCATTTTAATATTTAATAGACATCTGAAAAGTAACAAGTCTAAAAACTACTCCGTTTCTCTTCCCAAGTCTGCTTCACCCATTGTCTTTTTCATTTCAGTTAGTAATCACAAATCCATCTTTCCTGTTAGTAATAAAACTTTGATGACTTCTTGATTACTTCTTTCCACTCTGCATCTGTTCTGTCAGCAAATACTTTTACCCCTGTCTTCAAAATATAACTAGAGTCTGATTAAATTTCTTTTTTCCCCCTATATTATCCTGGTCCAACCACCTCAGTTCTTGTTTGAATTAATTGCCACAGCTTCCCAATAGGTCCTCCTGCTTTTGTTCTTTCTTTTCTGTGTCTATTTGTCCTATGACAGAAGAAACCACTTAAAATGAAAGTCAGGTTATATTACATCCATTATAGTGACCTATGAAACAGTAAGTGATCCAGGTCCTTCTTTATCTCTCTGACCTCACCTCATTTTCCCTTGATTACTCCGCTCCTTCTACATTGACCTCTTAAAATGTACCAGCCATGCTTCCACCTCAGGTTCCCTGCATTCTCTGTTTGGATTGCTCCTTTCAATAGCTGTATGACTGACTCCCCACTTAAGTCCTTCCTCAGATCTCACCTCAGTGAGCCTACCTTTCTACTCTGTCATCCTGTGCCCAGTCTTTTTACTCTGTTTCTTTTCACAGGACTAAACACCAAAATATATGTAATTTATTTATTATGTGTATTGTCTGTGCTCTGCTATTAGAAAGTTAGTATTGTAAAGACTTGGATAATATGTGTCAATAATTTATGCTTTATTGACAACAGGGCGTTATTAGCACCCTAGAAGCCTCTCATTCCCCCTTCCACTCATAATTCTCCCTGAATAAGATGGTACTTAAAACTGTTTTTGTTATTTTTAATATGAATGGATATCATTCTCATGCACATTAAGGGCCACTATAGAGTGGTAGTCTGTGTCTGTGTAGTAGAGCTTGGTTCCAGTGAGCTACAGCAGCAACTTCCATTTATTTATTTTTAAAGATTTATTTATTTATTTATACATACATACAAGCACTGGGTATAGTCAGAAGCACGGGAGGATGAGAGAATTCACCAGAGCCAGAGCAGGGAGCAGAACAGGCAGACTGACAAAGTACACTGCTGAGGGGAGCAGCGGGGGGCAGGAGAGGTCTGCGCACCATGTGGGACCCTCCCCCGGCAGCCAGGGATTGAACTGACGCTGCAGAGGCTGCGGGCAGCTTCACAACCCAGCGCTCAACCGCTGCGCCACCAGGGAGGCCCCGGAACTTCCTTTTAACTTTTGTTTTCCGGTACAGCCAGAATGTACATTGTGTATTTACTAAGAAAAGAGTATTTGTTAAGTTTATAGAAACGTTTTAAATTGTATCTATAATCTTTGCTTCTTACTGCTACTAATGTCACAGGGATAATAGCCTTCAACATTTTACTGGAATCTTTTTATGATTTGGGTGATGATTACTTTATTCTGTTGATAATGTAGAATACTTACTTTGCAGGTGAATAGTAAGGTTAATTATCATTTTTTAAAAGTAAAACAATACATTTGTCTAACTCATCTTTCTGCTGAGAAAAACTGTATTATTACTGTTGAGGTGGTATTAGGTTAATAAATTGGTTGTTAAAAGCAGTTAAAATCCTCAAATTTCTTATAACTTGTCACAACTACTTTGCTTGAAAATAATTATCACTGCATAGAAATATAAAGAAAATCAATTAACTATTGAAGTTTAAACAAAGAAAACCTTCAAAGGACATTATCCTAATGGGACTTTTTGGTGAACCAACTTCTTCATCTGCACTAAATCTAGTAATAATAACAGTAATGATAATATCATTTGTTGAGCTTTTAGTTAGTATATATCAAATCCACACGTTATATGCTCCCAACAGTTTAATGGTAGGTATTACAGTTTCATTTTTCAGAATGTTTGTTCAGTAACTGAGCTTCACTTTTTCTATCAGAGCTCAAATTTTGGATTGTTTACCCTTTGTTTTGTCTCCTGTCTTCCCCTTTGTTCCTGATTTTTATTTTGTATTTGATATTTTGAACCCTTTCTTAACAAGCATGTATACTCATTTTGAAGTGATGGTTTTATTTAAGAAAATAACTTATTAAATGTTAAAAATAATAGTGTTTTATGGCTTAGCCAAGAATATTCTACCATTAGCAAAGACAATCATTTTGGCAAGTTTGCAGCTTTTTTTCAAGCGTTGGGTAAGCTAATTGAGTTTACAAGTTTATGGAACTTCAAAAATTCAAAATCACTTGTCTCCCACAGTAGACCATTTCATGGTCTTGAATGAAAATTTTACCAAATCATTTTTGTCAGAATACGTAAGTATAGTAGGACGCAGAAGATTTCATTCTATTAAATGCCAATTTAGAAATTATCTTACCTTTTATATGAACAATTTGAAGCATCAATATTTTTCTTTAACTTGCATATTCATCTTCTTTTTTAAAAAAAGATTTATTTATTTATGCATGTAAGATCTGGAGTACAGGTCAGAGGTGTCGGGGGTGAGCAGATTTACCCGCTCACAGGAACAGGCAGATTGACTGAAATACACTGCTGAGGGGAGCAGTGGGTGAGTCAGGTGAGTCTGCTGCGCCATGTTGGTAGCTCCCTGGCCAGCCTGGGGATCAAACTCATGCTTCAGTGGCTGTGGACATCCTCATAGGCTGCATCTTCCCTTGCACCACCAGGGACACCCCATATTTATTCATTTTCACTTGATATTTTAGTTATCCTTGCATATCCTGCCTATCAACAACATAGGCTTGATTTTTCCCTCCAACTATACAGGTGTTTTTTTTTTTTTTAAACTTTACCACTTTTCATCTCTTCCTATTGTATCTAGTAAGGTGGATCTTATAGGTGAAAAGTATATCCTGATTTTTCTATGAAAAAGGAAAGTAAATTACTAAGTGAGAAAAATTTTGAAAAGCTTAGGCTTGGTTTCTTCATTTATTTTCAAATATACTTAGTAGAAAATTTTAAGATGAATATGTCCTGTGCAGAAATTTTAACCAAGAAATACAAAAAGATCTTTAGAAATTATATTTTCACCATATGGTGACAAATTTATATTTGCATATATTATTTGTATATAAAGATAGATTAGTGTCTAACTTTGTGGAAATTCTATTTTCCAAAATACATTCTTTCCTTATAACACATTATGTGTTTCTTTCTACAGTCAACTTTTCAGCATTAGTGTTCATTAGCCTCCTTAATGAAGATTTTTATAGTCAGAGTGGAAGAGGGCCAACTTTTTATTGTTAGTGCAGCAGCATAATTAACTCTACAAGGTTTGTTTATTATAGCTGAATACTAGAACAATGCTTCAAAGAAGAAAACACACAGAGAAGATTAGTAAATAACATGGCAATGTGTTAGGCTGGCCAATTGTAGTAATGCCTTCATTGGGTGGTTCTTGAATTTGTAAGCACATGCTTACATTTTTCAGATAATAGAACTAAATTGTCTAATTTTAATTGCCTTTTCTATTGCACTATTGCAGTATTGCAAGAAAACAATGGAAATTTTGCATGGAGAAATGATTGTTTTGAAGAAGTGTCATGTGTATTTTGGTTGTAAAAAACAAATAGATGTTAGAAAAGTAATGAAAATTCACTCTAAGGTATATTTTTTTATTTATAATTTTGCTCACTCCTAAAGAAAAATGATCCATTATAATGATAAGTAGAATAAAAATTAGCAATAGGGTCAATATATGCAGAGCGTGTAGGGCTTTGTTCATTTTGCATTTTTCTGGCAAAGTCCTGATTTCAGATATTCTTTTTACTTTTTTATGTAAATACATCTATAAATGAGAACACCCTTTGAGCCTATGATTTAGTAAATGTGGTTAGCTAGTATTTTAGACATTGTGAGAATACACCAAAAAATGAGGAAATAGTGAAAGAAATCGAGATTACAGTTCATTTACATAAAAATGAAGGATCATAAATGAAAAAAAGCTCAGGATTTATTGTCTAGTAACAAGAGGATACAAAATTAATAGATTGTGTAGTATCAAGAGGATACATAATTGATTAATAGATTATCCATTGTTACAACATTGTTCTAAAGAAGATAAAAAGGAAATACAGTTTTCACATGTAATAGACATTATGCTGAATATTGTCATGTTCTCTACTTTTTAATCTTTACAACATCTGTTCCAGGTAGGTGTCATCACCCTCATCTTATAGTTGGGGAGACTGAACCCCCATTGAAGGTCACAGAAGGCCAAAATTTAAATTCTAAGTTTAAATTCCATTTTCTTTCTAATAAATCATAATAAGTGACTTGAACCCCTCAAAGGTTATACTTTTCTTCAAACTTGACTGAATTGGTATAGAATATTGGATATTTGTACTTAAATGCTACAACTAACCTTATCAAAAGATGAGGCTTTATTTGATTCTTAAATATACCAATTTAGGTTAGGGACTTGATATTCATAATAATAGCATAAGTAATTGAAGTCATCAGAGTAATCAAGTAATTTTGTTTAGTAATGATATAAGAATAGCATTTTAAACTTTTAAAGGGCACTTGGATATCTTTAATCTTAGCACCTTGAACCTTTTATTAGAGTTACCAATAATTGGTTTAGTTCCCCCCTGACCTTTTTAAAGTGAGGGAAAAACTGGCCTTTTTGAGTTCAGGAACTGTCTTTTTGTATTTACATATAAACAGCTTTCATTTCCCTCCCATATTTGGGCAATTACTAATAGTTGAATGAATAAATAAAATGGTATCTTTCAAAAGGAGGTACAAGAAACTTCAGGTGAATATGTACTCACAAGTTTTTTAAAATAGACAATGAAATATTTTGAGTAGAGACAGCTACATAGCAATCATATGAAAATGAAACATTTTATTAAAATCTTACTTTCTTTAAAAAACCACAGTGGTATATGCACCTTCTCCAAAAATTATACAGTGTGCTTCTATCTTAACCTAAAGTAAAAACATTGATTCTTGGAGAATTGCATAATGTTGATACTTGACCTGTGACAGACCCAGTCTTACTCTGTTGACTCTTCACCATTCTAGGTGGGTCCATAGACACTGATCTAGGAGCTTCATATATGTTAACTGATTTATTTCTTACCAACACTTTTGAAAGTAAGGACTGTTGTCACAGTCTTATCAACAAGATGCTTGAACATCACAAGGTTTGGTTGCATGGCTCCACTGACATAGGGATTTTTTTCTACTTGTGGGTTTCACATTCACAGATTCAGCCAACCTTGACTTCAATGTTGGTTGCTTGAAAATGAGGATGCAAACTTCTTTCAGGCTGCTTCCTTCCCACAGAGGGCCAATTAAGTTATATCTGGATATGTATCTGTTAGAGAAACCTCTAACCCCTGAGTTGTTCAAGGGTCAGCTGTAGAAAGTCACATAGCTACTAAGTAGATGAGTAAGGATGCAGATTCAGACTGGCTCCCTTTCCTATTCTCTTAACCTGTCTTCTGTGTTGATTCTTCACTCTGTTACAATATTGTGTCATATGTAAAGACTTCAAGTGCTCACGCCAGCCCATTAAATGATTGCTTTGAAGATTTGGAAACTGGACTTGGAGACTCAAGTGAAAATTTTCTGATTTTGTATCAATGGCTGTTATGAGTATGAGTTTGGCATGTGGAATAACTTCATTTCTAACTTTTTTAAATCACATTTAGATCATTAGAAAGCTAGTTAGCCCTGTATTTTAATATTATTCCCTCATTTTATCAACCTTTATCAGATGCACTTACATGGAAAATATTTTAGCAATTTCTATAAAACTGTGTTGGATATGTTGTCTCTTATGATGCTCAGTGTTTCCTTTGTAAGAATTCACATGACATATTCTTCAAGTATTTCGTTTCAGAGGAAAATTACCATATGATCTGGCACACTCCTTGTATCAGCCGTTGAGAATAATTTAACTCATTTTGTTTTCTATTTGCTTTGACAGCAAGGAACTAGGAGTTATGTTTCATTTTAATTACAGAAACTTTATGCTTTTGATACGGGTAGTTACTTGTCTAGATCTCTGTGTCAGTATAACAGCATCAGGGAGTTCATGAGCCTTTCTGAAGGGAATTGGTACAATTGTGTATACTTGGGAATCTGGGGGCATGTCTTTGGCTTTTGTCAAGTATTTAGTTACTCCTCCCCCAAACATAAAGATTCCTTGTTCTCTGGGTTTGCTGTTATTTTATATTTTAATGATATAATTGTAGAAACTGTTTCTTTTGCATAAAGTTGATAATCTTTTTGGCAGTCCTTCAGACTGTAAACCGTACTTTTACATTTAATTCATTTTCCTATTTCTCAGTTTTGTCAGGAAGTTGAAAAGCATCCTCTCTGTAATTTTAAGAACATTCAGTCTTGGAAACTTAAAAAAGTAGTTATCTTCATGCAAACTGTGTATTTACTACATTTATTTTCTTGCAAAGGAATTTTTTCTATTAAATATATTACCTTAAAAGGTAATAGAAATTAAATGATTGACTCATATTTAGAATTAGCATGTTCAAACATGAAAATCTACAGATGAAAAAAGTATTACTGTATGTTTTCCTTTGTTTTGTCAGTAATCAGAAAAAAATACAAAGTTCAATTCCATCTTTTTTTTTTTTTTTTTATAGAGGCATGTTTTTATTTATTTATTTATTTGTTTGTGTTTATACATGCACCGGGTACAGTCAGAAGCGTGGGAGGGTGAGAGAATTCACCAGAGCCAGAGCGGGGAGCAGAGCAGGCAGAAGGACCGAAGTACACTGCTGAGGGGAGCAGCGGGCTGCAGGAGAGGTCTGCGCGCCATGTGGGACCCTCGTCCAGTGGCCGGGGAGCAGCCGGGGATCGAACTGGCGCCGCAGAGGCTGCGGGCAGCTTCGCAACCCAGCGCTCAACTGCTGCGCCACTGGGGAGGCCCCAGTTCAATTCCATCTTTCTGAACTATATATGTATTAGGACATACAGCTTTTCCAAAATAAATATTATAGGGCAATGATTTGTCATACCCATGTATTATAGATAAAAACTATAACCATTAGAGGAAAATAGAGCCCTTGTTGCCAACTTTACCACTCAGAGAAATTTCTACAACTGTCATTTTAACAGTATTTTTATTAGAGTTTCCTATGCAAATTATATTGACAGGTAGTCTTTATAAATGTGTTATAATCCAAGGGGTGCACTATTAGGTTTTTGATAGAAGTAGTCTGTTTTGGCCTAATTGTTTCACTGTAACAAATAAAATTGCATTTACTCAACCTGGAAAAGAGAAATAAAACTGTTTAGTTTTTACTAGGTGATAACTTGGATGTTTGAATCTGTAAATTGTGTATACATGCATAATTTTCTGTTGAAGAGTTAATGATTGACAAAAAAAAATCCTACCAAAGTATCATTATTATTAAAGTGGCTATGTCTGAATTATTGCACAGCACTATAAGTTATGGTGTGAATTGTAATAAATTTTTCAGTAATTCTTTGCTTTACAGTTCTAGAACACAGTAACAGAGATCTGAGGACTGACTTAGAAAAATGTAATTAACACTATTGTCCAACTTGCTACTCTGCAGTCTATGTTTGTATGAATTATGTGATTTAACCACAGCATTAAAATTTGGTTTGCCAAAAAAAATTTTCTTAAAACAATTTATATTCCCATAATAGAAAGAAACAAACCAAATCTACAGCATTTTCTTGTCATTCTTTGTAGAGTCTATTTTACTTTTCTTTATATTGGTGAAATAGACTGTAAAGAGACTAGAAAGATTACAATAATGGGTAGTGTTTTCTACATTTTATCTCTTAAGAAAGAATATTAAAGAAACATTTTTTGAATGCTGAGCATGTGAAAGGTACTGAGATAGATTCTGTGGACGCATGCAGAAATGACTTTCCTTACCCATGGGTTAAATATAAAAAGAAACAAACTAGGAGAAAGTGGATTATCCAGAATTGATAAAAGAACTTATGAAGAAAAACAATCAACGAGAAGATAAAATTGTAAACTAAAAAGGTTTTTAAAAGTTTATGTTGGTGTAGCAAATAAACTGGAAAAAAGTGTATTCCCAGTGACACAGGCAGAAGATGACAAACCAGTAAGAAAACCATGATAAAGGTGTATGGGCATAGTGCACACAAAGGTTCACAAAAGAAATAAGGTTACTAAACCGGCACATGGGAAATATTTAACCTTGCTCGGAACCTGTGAAATGTGATTTTAAACAAGAAGGAATCATATGCAATGCTACTAAAACTACTACTGTTGCTGGAGGACTGTGAAAAATAGAACTTTAATTGAAAGCATGTTGGCACTGTGCTTCAGTAGCAATAGAAATGTTGTTCCTATCCTTCCATTCACTAACTTAAGGTTCTTAGCTTATGGGAAATAATTAAAAATAAAGACTATTGTATGTAAGGGTAAAAGTGAACAATGCTCTGTGAAGAAAATGTGGGTGAGTAATTATAGCTAATCTTTTAATTGAATGGTTATTTATCCAATAGAAATAAATAGACAAACTATATAGTAATATGAAAAGATGCATATTAAAAGGAATTAGATTGCCAGTATTTGAGAAGTAGTCTATGTTAGGTTGTGTGATAAGGAGATACAGAGTTGAAAAAACCTCTATTCTCATTGGAATGTGTGTTCTTACACACATTGATAACACATATTGGTAGTGGTGTTAATCAGTAATTAACTAAAATCTGGTAGGTTTGCTTAAGTTTAAATGTTAAAGTATATTTGACCTTGTTCAAATTACTGTTCACAAAATTCTGATTTGAGACATGTGTTGTTCTAAGCAAAACTCCCTAAGATGTGAAAGGATTACATAGGTATGGATGTGGTTGATACTCACTTGGGAAGGATTGACCTAGGAGACTTGTTGGAGATTTATGATATATGAGCTGGGGTTTTTCTTTTTGAAGGATAAGCAGAAATTACAAGAGAGGATGAGAGTAAGAAGAGCACTCTGGAAAGGTGGTGTGTAGCCAGCTCAAGGTTATTATACATTCTTAAAGAGATGTAAGAACTCATGATGTGTCAGGAAATCATATTCAAAAGAAATTTGGTAATGAGAATGATAAGCCAGAGCTGCCTAAGTGTTTTATGATTTCATATAACTTAACTCTCTTCAACACAACTTAGGAACAGTTTATTGTGAGCAAGGGCAATTTAAAGGGTGGCTTTTATTTTAGATTTAAAAAAGCACGGTTTAAGAGAGAAGTAAAAGGTAGCGGTTTACTGTTCGTTAGTTACATGCTGAATGAACAGAAAACAAAAATTCAGATTTAAAGAGGCAGCTAAAGGAAATTGAAAAATACAGGTTTAGAAAGAGAGAAATGGCAGATAATTAGCACTGGTCTGGGAATTGGTTGTAGGTCTAAGCTAAGCTCCCTTGTATTCTCAACATTTTGCTTTTTGTCACAGGTAGTGTCTTTGTCTTGATTTCAGTACCTTCTTTTAATCTAATTTTGTTATTGGGCAGATTTCCTGGTAGCAGGGAGTGAAACACTCCAGCAAATCGGCTTCTGAGAGTATTTGTTAGTAAACTTGCTTTCCAAGTTTAGCAAACCAGTCTTTGAAGTTAATTCAGAAGGCAATACTAGTTTATAAAAGCCAGTGATGCCGCCACCCATCATAAGCCTGGGAGGCAGCTGTGGAGATGATTCTGTCCGTTCTCTAGAAATAGTCATTTCTACCTAATTTTTCTTTTGTTTTTATAAATTTTTGATTACATGCTTTTGGTGTATGTGGGAAAGACATCACTAAATTTAATTGTATTTATAGTCACATGACGTTCTAATTAAAGTAATTGTTTATTTTAGCTATTTGTGCATCTAAGTAACACATCAGTACTGTTTGTCATACTGAATGCTCTAAATGCTTGGGGATTTAGAGAAGTTTTTCATAGTCTTTCATTTTAAATAATATTCTGTAATAAGATAGTTGTTTGTATACAGGTGTGGATTATATAAACTGAAGAAACATCTGTGTTTTAATCTTTGACAAAAAACAGGTTAGTTCAAACTGTATTCCTGAAGTGCATATTATTTAATCAAGAGCATTTTCTTATAAATCTTTAAAAAAATGAGAAAAGTGTCATTGTTGACATTATGTCAGTTTCTTTGAAAGCAATTAATAAAGCTGCTTTTAAGCTATTAGGACATACACATTCTTTATAATACTAAATTAGTTCAGTAGCATGAATGCATTTTTGCTGTGTCTTCTTTACATTTTAATTCAGTGCATTAGCTATTTCTTTAATATTTGATTGTTAATTGAAAAGCTTTAGCTGCTTAGTTCTAAGGTCTCAAATACATGCATCCTCCCCCCCTCCACAAAACAACTAAAATAATTTTTTTCCTTATTACTGTCTAGTTCCATTTTATTTCCCCCAGTGGTTGCTAGAGTGAAACTTGGCTTTTATTGGATAATAGACAGTCTGTTGTAGTTCTTTATTCGACTTGCATGTTTTGATAGAACATCAGGCATTTAAAAAAGAATGGAAATATGGGGCCTCCCTGGTGGCACAAGGGGTTGAGATGCAACCTGTGAAGCTCTCTGCAGCCACTGCAGCATGAGTTTGATCCCCGGCCAGGGAGCTACCCATATGGCACAGCAGACCTCTCCTGACTTGCCCACTGCTCTCCTCAGCAGTGTGTTTCAGTCAGTCGGCCTGCTCTGTCTCTGGTGAATCCTCTCACCCCCGCCCCCATACCTCTGGCCTGTACCCCAGTTCTTGTGTGCATAAACAAATCTTAAAAAAAATAAAAACAGATGAATTGCTTAAAAAAAATGGAAATCTATTTATTTGAGTGTTGTGAATCAGCAACGTACCAGAACCTGCTCATTTGTCCAATTCCTACCTCAGGTTTTGGGAATAGGATGTTTTTATGGGCCATGTATTCCTTTTCTGTAGATGAATGAGTTCCTGGAAGAGACTTTGTTAACCCCTTTCTGTCAATCTCCATCTTTCAGGAGAGGCTAAACAACAGGTATAATGGGCTTAGGTTGTCGTGTAAATGAGGTAAATGTAACAACTACAGAACATGGCTCAGGCTAATATCTTTTTGTTGGTCTTCTCCTGCCCAACTCTGTTCATTAGAATGGACTCTCCTTTCAAAAAGTCAGTCTCACAAATGACAAGCTGCAAAAAATATCAATAACTCTCCTGGGTAGTTCCACTATTTTATCTTGCTTGAAGAAAGCAAGTTTAATATATTGCAACTTTCACCTTTTTTTGATTCATGGTATGTTTGAATTGAACACATACCCAACATATAGTCTCTTTATACACATCAGCACCACTTTTATCTCTAATTTGGAGAAAATAGTAGGATTTAGTAGAAAATTTAGAATAAAGTCTGGCATTTGCTTTATTTTACCTTCGGTATTATGTAATTAGTAATCAGAAGGAGATCTCTTATACTTGATATAATTCCCTACATTCTGTATTTCTCCTTTACTTCATTTAGATCTACTTCTTTCATCTGTTCACCCACTGACATTAAAAAAGATCCTCTTCCTAGGAGAAATGCATGTTAGAAATGGATTTTATAAAGAAAAGTTGAAATGACAGAGTATATATATATATATATAACATGTGATCGCTCTATAAAGTATGAATTAATTATGCTAATAATAGAGGCTAAGCCTAACACAGGAATGGGGTTGAAATGTTAGCAGCAATGCATGGCAACTGCTTGGGCAAGATTAGAGCCTATAATTGAACATACTGAAAAGATTGAGAACTTACATTATATTGGAAACACAAGGGGCAAAATAGTAGATGCCTCAGAAGGGGAGCTTTAGTGGTGACTAGCAATTGTTTTTAGTAGTATGAAAGGAGAGATGTCACCAGCAGTTTAGAGTAGAATATGCCAGAGGATGAGTAATGATGTTGGAAATAATTTTGATAAAAGTGGAGTTAGTGGTGATAAGTGGAGATAGTAGAAAACAGAGAAAAAAGTAGAAAAACAACTTCAACCTCTGCGTGTCAACTGACTTTAGGTATGATCTGTTGATCTGTTAATCTCCTTGTCCATGAACATGAACTTATTTCTCCATTTGTTTAGTTTTTTGGTTATTTTCAGTTTTTCTCATCTAGTGCTTGTGCATATTTTGTTAGATTTATATATAAGTATTTAATCTGGGGGGGCCACTGTTATAAATGTTACTATACTTTTCATTTCAAATTTCACTTGTTTATTACTGGTATATAGGAAAGCAATTAACTTTTGTATATTAAACTTTTATCCTGTAACCTTGCTATAATTGCTTATTTGTTTCTGGAGGTTTTTGTTGATTCTTTTAGATTTTGTACAGGGCCAATCATGTCATCTGAAATTATTTCTTTTAAATGAAAACTGCAGAGAGAAAAAGTCACTTTAGATTATGGAAAATGTATAGAACTTGGGACTTGATTGTTAACAACTAGTATCCCTATAAAATTTCTTGAATAAGTAAGAGCAACTGAAAAGTCATCTCCAAAAAATAAACAAGGCACTATGCCCATTCCCACATCCAGTTGCCTCCTTAAATCACTGCTTCCATGGAGGGAGGTGGGGGAAGGTGAGGGAGGGAGGGAGGGAGAGAGGTGGACGGAACTGTGCAAGCATGTGATCATTGGACAGGGAATTATTCAAAAGGTAGCTCTGCTCATTTCATTTAAGCGTTGTGATGATCTGCAAGGTATATGCTAAAAAGAAAGGGTGGTTGGAATGTAGTTCTTAATTTTCAAAGAAACATAATTGTTTTATCAAAAAACCATTTCAATCATTTTGATTTTGTTAAAGACTAAAAGGGAACATAAAAGACTTGACTTTATGCTATTACTATTTAGCTTGGTTCATAGGTAGTTTAATTCTTAGACTCAGGGTAAAAATTTATTAAAATAAACACACAACCAAAGTCATGTGTTCTTCATCCTTTTTATTAGTGTAAAAATTTGGAAAAACAATGTAAATCCATAGTACCTTAGAATAGATGGGCCTGTGCTTCCTCTTATTTTTTTTAAACATGTTTCTAGATTGGGTGACCCATACTACATTTATTTGTACTTTATTTCATTCTACAGAATATTTGTGGTACCTAATAATAATAATAATAATAATTATAATTAAAATAATAATTAACATCAAGTGCTTATTTATGAGGTAGGTACATGATCTTCTAATCCTGCACCAACCATATGTAGCTACTACTGTTGTCTGTGTTTTGCACTTGAGAAAATACTTAGAGGAGTTTTGTAACTTGCCATACTTGAACATTCTGGGAAGCAGAGCTAGAACACAAGCCTAGGAAGTTTAGTCTTTGTTCCTCATCTCTGCAGAGGGGAAATGCAAATCAGAATAAATGTCCAAACCAAGAAAAAAAATGAAAACTCTGGATGCTCACATCTTTTGGTTCCTCATTTATGTCTGGACCATGAATATGACTGAATTTCTTTTGGCAAAAAAGTAGATGGGGCAAAGTGAATTGGGAATGGGAGAATATCACATGAAACTTTTTCCTTAGGACTTAATTTTTAAATAGAAGTCCCCTGTGGGAGCCTCAAAAAGAGTCTTTCTTATAGATATTGGGAATGATTTCTTCAGTAACTTCCCTGTATTTTATATAGTGATGGGTTTATGAATAGGACTGCTTGATCCTAAAGTTAAGGCCGTAATGCCGAAGCCTTGTTTGGTAAGAAGAGTTCTTGAGATACCATGATACATGGAGCTAGGTTACTGTTTTGGTATGATCCATATATAAAATCCAGAATCCTGAAAGGAAATGAGTGAATGGGCTGCACATTTGCTAATCAGTCCTGGACTTTGCATATTCCCAGGAAATCAAATGAGAGGATAGTTGAGTTAACATCTTTGTTTTGTTCCTTGGTTAATAGGGAGTGTACTGGCAGTTGTTTGTTTTATTTAGCTCATGATTGAATGGGTAGTTATCCCAGACTAGGGCACTATCATGGAAACCAGAAAAATGAATTTTCAGTAAGAAGAAATTTTTCAGTCCTGTAAAATGTAGCAGAGAGATGCCATGTTCGATAAAGATTATAAAGAGTCCACTCCATTTCAGAGACAGGTCTTTTGTTTATCAGCAGGAATGGCATTGGTTGAGTGTTGCAGAGTAGAATGCCGTTATATTAAGTTCAGGAGTGAGTGCAGTGTGAGAAAGTGGCAAATATATACCCTTGTCTTTGTAGATACAGGCTGTAATGAGAAGGACAGAACCAGAAATTAGGGGCTCAAGTTTGCAAGAGGAATTTTGTTTATGGACCTGAAGAAACTTGAGACTGTTTCCCTGCTAAGGAGAAGGAACGAATGGATAGAAACATTGAAGATAAAAGGCAGAGTGATGTGAGGCGTTCATGGAAAGAATGGAATGCCTATCACTGCAGGCGGCAAATAATTTTAGTTCTATTGAAAAGTGTCTCTCTGCCCCAGAAGCTGTTCACCCAGGAATTCATGTAGTGGAGGTGTTGATAAAGAAGCTGAGTTTGGCCTTTTCATATAGGAAGCTTGTTTTAGATCAGTAATGTTTGAAATCTACTTGTAGCTAGCATGTAGAGTTAAAAGGTAAAGACCAAAGGTCTTAGGGTCTGTGTTGCTGTTGGCGCACACTGAAGCAGAAAAAGGTAGACAGTACTCACTGGACAATGTTGGTTGACTGGAAGGTGTGCGTCTTGCCCAGAGTGGGTCTCACCTTCCAGGTGGGGATGATTTCAAGACTAGATGGGAAGCAGAGGAGAAACAGGAAAATGCTTTAGTATCATGTAAAGGTCTAGTTAAGAGAATGCCATGTATTCTGGGGCCCCAAAAAGCAGTTTTTTTTTTTTTTTTAATAGAGGCATGTTTTATTTATTTATTTGTTTGTTTGTTTGTTTTGTTTATACATGCACTGGGTACAGTCAGAAGCGCGGGAGGGTGAGAGAATTCACCAGAGCCAGAGCGGGGAGCAGAGCAGGCAGAAGGACTGAAGCACACTGCTGAGGGGAGCAGCGGGCGGCAGGAGAGGTCTGCGCGCCATGTGGGACCCTCCTCTGGTGGCCGGGGAGCAGCCGGGGATCGAACCGGCGCCACTGAGGCCGCGGGCAGCTTCGCAACCCAGCGCTCAACCGCTGCGCCACCGGGGAGGCCCCAAAAAGCAGTTTTAAGTTCATATATGAGCAGGAGCAGCAGCCACCAAAATACTGTGCAGCGCACTTCAGCTCTTTGTGGGCAGAGAGCACAAAGCCTATGGAAATAAAAGCAGTCTAGAGAGAAATCAGAGCGGAAGCAAAATGATGTGCAGCTTAATGTAGTAAAGTGCCTAGTAGAAAGTGAAAGGGGAAATTCTCCCTATTTATAAGTGAATAGAATGTTTTCTCTAGTTCTAGCAGCCCCAAGAGAATCAAGAATCTAGAAAAAAGGGGCCCAGTAACACTAGGAACTAGGAATTCCTTCAGAGTCTTGATTTGGAGCCTCTTCTGTGTAACTGGGGTCTCCAGAAATAACTTGTTCAGGCGGAGGCTTTAAAGTGGCTCATGCATTTATTGTCTGGCTGCTGTCCAGCGGCAGTGGATCAGAGAGGTCCCAACTTTTGGATCCTTGACTCTTCTTGGGTCAAGACTCCTTTCCTGCTTGCCACTTCTCAAGTGGATGATTTTGCCCTTATGTCTAGTTGACTCCTCCTGACATAAAGGAGGAGGGTTGCCCACAGGGTGAGGGTCAGAAATCCTCTGCTCCTGTGGAAGGATTGCCTCTGGATACAGGGCATGTACAGGATGGCAGATTTGACTAGACAGGGCTTGGCTGAACTTGTCTTGCTATTCATGCACTCCTTCCTTTAAGAGTCCCATGGGCTTGGGTTACTGAGCACCTCAGGGAGAAACTTAGAAACAAAACTTGGAAGTCATGGGAACCTCACAGGTTTGCAAACTGCTGGGACTGAGCCTTAGCCCACTTTTCTAATAGTCATTCTGCTATCCATCTAGCTAAGATTCTATGTGATTCAGGTATTCCGGCCCTCAGAACTGTAGAATATATAGATATGCCGAGAAGTTAGACTGATACAAGTGCCTACCCATTATTTGTCTCCGAGCACTCCATCTCTGTGCCTTGGTGAATGAAATGAAAGGAAATGGTGTGAGTGAATATATCATTACTGCTTTCTGATACTTCCAGATCCTGTGACAGAAAGTTCCTTGACCAGTCTCATTTGTGTGCACATTTGTTACTAGTTATGATGTTTACTAATGGTTTCAGGAACTCAATGAATAGTTCTCCTAGGTATATAATTGCTTTTCTTAAGCAAATAGAGTTTTCAATTACTAGTCCTAGATTAAGAACCATAATTGCCTAACATTTGTGAAAATTCCTGACAACTAAACCTAATACCTCATTTGTTAACAGGCTTTTCCCTGATTGGATCTACTTATATTTTCTGTAATTTGTGAGCATCTTGGAGAGAACAAACTTTAATCTTACTTATTTCTCTTTTCCTTGTGCTTATCACACTTTGGTTACACAAAAATGAAGATGATAGTAAAAATGAAGAAAAAGATGTACCTTGAGTTTCTGGAACTTGTATTGTAATGGACTTTCAAAAGATGCTGAGTGTGAGTGTGTTGGATATGTGTGTCAAGGGTGAGAGTTTTGAAGTAGGCATATGGGATAGTGTATTTTGTTAGGGTTCTTCAGAAAAAGTCAACAGAACACCTGTGCATGTGCACGCGTGCACACACGCGCGCGCACACACACACACACACACACCCCTACGAATATGCATTATTGGACATCGGCTCATGTGATTACAGAGGCCGAGAAGTCCCAAGTTCTGTATTTGGGAAGCTTGAGATTCAGTGTAGTTGCAGTCTGAGTCCAGAGGCTTGAGGACCAGGAAAGCTGATGACATAGGGTTCAGTCCAGTGGCTGACTGGCTCACTAAGAAGAGTTGATGTTTCAATTTGAGTTGGAGGCAGGAAATGATTGAAGTCTGAGTTTGGGCAGTCAGGCAGGAAGAGTTCCCTCTTACTCCAGGAAGGGCCACCCTTTTCATTCTGTTCAGATGTGAGAACTGGTGGTGTGAGTTCCACTCACATTAGGGAGGGCTGTGTGCTCTACCCAGTGTATGATGCAAATGTTAGTCTCCTCCAGAAACACTATCACACATCCAGACTAATATTTGACCAAATGTTTGGACACCATCTGTGTGCTAGTCAAGTGGATACATAAAATTAACCATTGAGGTGATTTACACTTTAAAAATAACTTTATATTAAAATGAAAAAGTAACTTTATATTATAAAAAACAAAGTATTTTAAGGCTTCATGAATAAGTAATGAACTCCTAAAATTGTGAAATTATGAATCATTCTTTTTACAGGATTATTTTTATTTGATGTTGACATGGTACTGCTGTTCAAAAATGATTCCCATATTAACAGACTTGAACCCCTAGTGATTAAATCACTTTTGTGCAGAAACGGGACAATTTGTACACAATGGGGGAAAAGCACTGTTGTTGAAAGTAGGAAGGTAAAAATGCAGGCAGAGCAGTTGATTTTAAAAAGTTATTTTTTTGAAAGCCCAGTAGCAATGAATTGCTATGCTGCTGTATTTTATTCTCTTACATGTGGTGCTGATTTCTGATCTTTAATTGCAAATTAATAGCAGTGTGTGAATGTAAAGCAATTAGTGTATTACTTGCCTTTTAAGTTGTGAGAACTTATTATTGAAGAAATGCCTTAGTTCATAAGAAAATGACTTTCAGTGTCCACATAGTTCATTTTTATGTTCCATAATTTATCTTTCATCACTAAAATTCTTTTGGAAATAATGATGCATTGAATATTCTTCTTTAAAATGTTTTTCATAACTCATCTCTTTTCAATAAGTCTGTGGAAATGAGTAAATGGAATAAAGCTGTGTTTAAAAATGTCCACTTTCTGAGCAGTTTTAATATTGCCTAATCACCCTGGTGTGTTCACTCACATAAAAATTAATAATAGCAATTAGCTCATATTCAGTGTTGATCAGAACCTGGTTTTCTTATATGGATTATTTTGTTAATTCCTCAAAATAACCATGTGAGTGACATATACTCAATATCACCACTAGAAAACAACTGAGAGTCACTGTGTGCAAAGTACTGTGCTCAGCAGCGAGACCCTCTTGTTGATGCCACTGTTTAGGCAAAAAGGCTGAGGGGCAACAACTACTCTGTTTAATTACCATTGTGAGAAAGGCTATGAAAGAGAAATTTAGGCTGCTTTGAAAGTTTGTCACACATGGTGTGTGCATCTGGAGGAAGGCCAGCAAGAAAGAAATTATCTTTGCAAAAAACATCTAAATTGAATAGAGAAATTAGGGGAAGGAAGTGTCTGCGGCTGGTCAGCACTTGTGTGGAGGCCTTGAGGTGAATAAAAGGTGGCCTTTTCTTTTTTTCAATTTAATTTTATATATTTTTTACATCATTTTTCATTTTTGCACAATGTATGCATTTTCATCTTGGTTATATTCCCCATATAATTCCCACCCCCCTTATTTTGACCCTACTCCCTCCTACACCCCCCCCCCCCCAGCGTGTCTCTGGTTTATAGTAGCTTGTTGATTTTGATTTTTACTTTATTATACTTAGTCTTTCTCCTGGTCCCTTATTTAGGTTTTCTAAATTCCATCCGGTATTTTTCTTTTTCTTTCTGTCTTATTTTGCTGAGCATGAGCCCTTCCAGCGCCATCCATGTTGCTGCCAATGGCATGAGTTTATCTTTTTTGATTGCTGAGTAATAGTCCATTGTGTATATGTACCACATCTTCTTGATCCAGTCATCTGTTTTTGGGCATTTGGGTTGTTTCCATAGCTTAGCTATTGTAAACAGTGCTGCTATAAACATAGGGGTGCAGATGCCCTGTTGTATTAATGATTCTCTATCCTTTGGGTAAATACCTAGGAGTGGAATTGCTGGGTCATATGGAAGCTCCATCTTTAGCAGGTTGAGGAATCTCCACACAGCTTTCCACAGTGGTTGGACCATTTTGCACTCCCACCAGCAGTGCAGGAGAGTTCCTTTTTCTCCACATCCTCGCCAACATTTGTTGTAGCTAGTTTTTTTAATATGTGCCATTCTCACTGGTGTAAGATGGTATTTCATTGTAGTTTTGATTTGCATTTCCCTGATTACAAGTGGCTTTTTCTAAGGACTGAAATTAGATGACGTGTGATTGGAATCCTGAGTTGTCTGGAATAGAGTGACAACTCAAGATGAAGCTGGCTAGCTAAGTCACAGTCTTTTGGTCATGTTAAAGATTTTGTTCTTTTTCTAAGAGCAATGGGAAGCCTTTGAAGTGTTTTAAGTGGAGAAGTCCCAAGAGATTTACTTTTGAAAAAGGACATTTTGAGTGCTGTGTGGACAGTGAGTTTGTAATGAATGAAATTTTCTATTGCCATAGAATATTCAGTAACCTTATTGTTGGCAGTTTGATAGATAGAGATACTTAATTTTTTTTTAAAAAATCCAAAAACTAAAAAAAAAAAAATTGAAGAAAGTAAACCACAATCACAAGACTAGGGGGTTTGTTGGGAAAGAAAAAGGGATTATTCTAGGCATAGGAGCCAGGGAACTTCAGTCCTTTTTGTCAGTTTCTGGAAGACGAAGCGATATTTGAAGCAGAATATATTGTCTGGCAGATCTAGTTTCATTCAAATGTGAGTTTGAGCTTCTTTCCATTCATAATAATGTTTACCTCCATCCCATCTGATCTTCACAGATAACATCAGAGAGGATGTCACTTAAGGGACTTACTGCAAGATACTGAGGGTTTTATAGATTGGTAAGATATGGTGTGAGGGGAGAAAAGTAGAGATAAGCTTATTTTAATTTAACAGTTTCTATCCTTTTTTATCCTTCCTAGTGATGCCAATGAAAGTAAGACTGTAAGCGAGCTGGTATGTGCATGGCTTGGTTTTTAGAACGCTCCATGATTTTAACTTACTCCTTTGCTGCAGACGGTGACTTCAATAACTTACCTTCCTCCTACCTCTTTTCCCTAAGATAAAGACAGCAGATTACTCTTTACGTCTTAGAATTGTAGTTCTATAAATGGTACTTAATTTATTCTAATTTTTGCTTTTGAATTTGTTTCATTTTAAGAAACAGATCTTTTAACACTGAGTACTAGAAAATGTACTGCTCTTGATAAGGTAAACATAATATTTAAATGAAAAAATTTAATATATAAGCTAAGGAGAAGTTAATTTCTTTTTTCTTTTTTAAAGATTTATTTATCTATCTATACAAGTACTGGGTACAGTCAGAAGTGTGGGAGGGTGAGAGAATTCACCAGAGTCAGAGGGGAGAGCAGAGCAAGCAGACTGAAGTACACCACTGAGGGGAGCAGCGGGCTGCAGGAGAGGTCTGCGCACCATGTGGGACCCCCGCACGGCGGCCAGGGATCAAACCAGTGCTGCAGAGGCTGCGGGCTGCGGGCAGCTTCCAACCAGCGCTGCAGAGGCTGTGGGCAGCTTCGCAGCCCAACACTCAACCGCTGTGCCACCAGGGGAGGCCCAGGAGAAGTTAATTTCTATTTGCAGAGAACTCTTTCATTTACCTTCTCTGAATATTTCCTGACCTCTGAAAGAATAAAAGGCAGAAAGTTTTAAAAATATTAATGCATTTCATGACGCTTTCTGCCTTCTAAAATGCAGTGTGTGAAGCTTGCCTTATAGTGGGATCATGACACAGACCTTGTGTGTTCAAATGATCATGTTGCTTTTCCCTTTGGTTGCCTACAGTTAAGCTTTAATGGAGTGAATCTATAAAAATCGCAAGTAGAGAATGTAGGTTGTGTTTTGAAAACTTTAATAAATTTTGGATAAAAATGAAATAGGAAGCTATTTGAAGATACTATCTGGGGATACTATTTTTCATTATAAGTACTTTTTGTTTTTATTTCTGATCTTGATTGTGATTGAGATTATTTCCTTATATAAAAAGTATTGATTAAAAATAATTTATCTTAGTACATAATATATATTAATACATAGTATATAATTTTAACAATAATTTTTATTGTACCCAAGGTAGAGATAGAGCTTTTTTTTTTTTTTTGCATTTTTAAGACAAAATAAAACTGAGCTAATTTAAGCAGTTGCAGCATTCTAAAAAAAATAAAGGCTTTGCTGTACATGTATTGATAGTAGACATTGTGACCATGTCATGTATGTGTTCCTAATAATGTCCGGCATTATCAGATTGATAACTCAACATGGGGCCTAATCAGATTTAACTATGGTTGGCAGCTGTGCACTAGAAGAATAGTAATACAGAGGAAGAATAAAATTAGTTTTTTAATAAGCTGTATTAAATACAAAACTAAAAAATATGTCACAGTGTTCATTATTTCACAGCAACAAATAGAACTATTATATTCACACAGTAACCTTTTAAATCCATGCTGACTTACATTTTCAAAAATTGGCTACTGCCAGAAGCTAGATGTGTTGATAATAAGAATGTCATTTGATAATTGATAGTGTGGTTTCACATAGCTATGATTCCCTGCAAACTTCAAAGGTCAACATTTGTATCTATAAAGTATGTAGTATTGTGTTTACTATGTAAACCTCAGACTATCCACATCATCTAAGTGAGAACTGCTTATTTTTCCTGTGATCAGCATAGCTGTTTCTCTAAGAAATTATTTATTACAGAATTGTTTCCTCCTTTGCTTTTAAAAAAATATAATAATGAAAAGTTAATATAAATGATATATAATAAATTAAGGATCTATAATTCTGATTATGTTATGAAATATAGTCTAGGTCTTAGAGTTTAATTAGCTCCATTTACCAAATGCTTAGTGAATGCCTACTATGTGCTAGCCATTCAGGCTTCTATAGTTTTGATCAAAACTGCAAAGATGGGCCTCCCCGGTGGCTCAGCAGTTGAGCGCTGGGTTGCGAAGCTGCCCGCCGCCTCTGCAGCGCAGGTTTGATCCCCAGCCGCCGGGCGAGGGTCCCACATGGCGCGCAGACCTCTCCTGCCGCCCGCTGCTCCCCTTAGCAGTGTATTTCTTCAGTCTGCCTGCTCTGCTTTCTGCTCTGTCTGGTGAATTCTCTCACCCTCCTGCGCTTCTGACTGTACCCAGTGCTTGTATAAATAAATAAATAAATAAATAAATAAACAAACAAACAAATAAATAAATAAATAAATAAATAAATAAATAAAAGTCTTTTTAAAAAAACCTGCAAAGATACCATTCAAAGCACTATTTTTGAGGATGTCATTAATCTTTAATGACTAATTTTCAACTATTGAGAGTAGGCAGGACAAAAAGGGTCTAATTTCTAAATCGTGTTGCATAAAGTATATGCACAGACTTTTCTGTTTCTCTAGGTGGGATTCTCAGCTTTTAGTGTTCGGAACCTACTGAGTTAGTTAAACTAAGTGAATATTCAGACATTATTCAGTCAGATGTTATCATTTGGAATTAAGATAACAAAATAGTTGATATGTGATAGGAAAGGTTAGCAAATTATATGAAGCACTTTTCACCTCTGAGAAAAGAATAGCTGCATTTTGCAATTTTCCAAATAAACATGCATTAAAATGCACATTTAAACACAGTCATGTTATATATATGAGAAATAATATATTAATTTCTCAAGTTGCTTAAGATTTCTAGCTTAATTAGAACAGTGGCATGTTTGAATCCAGAAAGTTAAGATATATATTTAATTTAGGAAGAAGAAGCAATTTCTGTTGTTTTAAGATACAGTAGACTTTTAGCAGTCCTTCATTATAAGTTAATACGCTTTTTTAAAGGTTTGATAAATCCCTGAATATATGAAAGTAGAGAGCTTACTCAAATTTTATTTTAGCTGTGATCTTGCAGATGAGAACGAGAGTGGAAACATTCCAGATCCAAGAGGAGTTCTTTCGAGGAGTTTTAAGTGTTGATAAACATGCACTTACAGTAGGCCTGTCTGTTTAGCTGTCACTTTAGCTTTATTTTAATATATACATACTTAGAACATGTTGTAGGTACATCAAAGCATTTGTTGAATTAAATTTAATGTATACTTCTTAGTTTTCAAAACATTGAGCAATTGTTTAATTATGCTAAATTATAGACAGTACTCAAATGATCATTATTGTTAAGTGATATCTGAAACAAATTTTGAATAAACTGTTGATTTGTGGTAGAATTGAGCAATATATTTTGCATAAATATGCTGTTGAAACATAGCAGTACAGAATTGGACATGGCAATAATAGATAGAAGACTTACCTGTAGTTTAAGCAGATACTCACACTTGTTTTGTGACCTTTTTTGATCCTGTAGTGGTAAGTCATTAAATATACTTGTCAGTTTTTCACGTTGTTAGAATTACTTATTAGATCGTGAGTTGTGTAAGTTTTTAGAGGTAAGGAATTGAGTCTCCTCAATACTCCTCCTAAGCGTAACTTATTTTAACTTACTTTCTACTTATTTTTTATATAACTTATTTTATATTTGTAAATGATTTTAAATAAGTACTTTTAAAAATATTTGTATCTGCTTTAATTTTGGGGTACTGAACTGACATACTCCTTTCAGTAGTTAAGATGTGATTTCAGGAAATGCTTTACCTTTCTCTTTTCAATACTCTATCACCGTTCATTCACTGATGCTTAAAATCAATTGTCAGTGATACCTTTTATTCACCTATTGGAAGACCAGGAGTGCCAGTAAGCCTGGGAGAGAAACATGTTTGACATGTTGCCATGTTGTTACCTTATTACCAAATTACTGATACCAAATCCTTTTCTTAGGAGGTTGTAATAGAGAAGAGAACACAATGCAGTAGGGTAGGTTTTGTAGCAGTACCAATTATCCATTGGTACTAAAGATAAATGCTCTACCATAACCTATTTTAAAGTTTTGTCAAGGGCAATCCCTGTGATTAAGTTCCTTAAACAGTATTGGGAAGTGTTTTCACGAGCCCTCTCATTTGTAGCCCTTTAAGGTATTTATAATTTAACTCCTAAGGACAATTTGTTAATGGTGATACAGCTAATACTCTTTGGGAAATATAAATATTATACATATACTCTAGTCCCCCTTAATCCTACAGTGGAGAGTTGATATGAATCAAGATCACATTGGTTTTACTTTAAACAGGAAGTTTTGAGGGATTATGAATGGGACTAGACACAGGCACACAATCTCTTGATCCCTTTTTATTCACATTTTCACTCTTTTTTTTGCCATGTGTAGTTGGCAGTTGACAAGTGTTGAGGTTGAGAATTACTTGGGAAGCCTGCTAACTAACAGCAGCCCTTGATAACCTAGTTGTCTTATTCACTCAGAAATGGTGCCTTCTTTCAGTGTCACCAGCACCCTCTTTCTATCCATTTGTCATAATTGCCCTAACATACTGCTTTGCATATAACCTACTGCTTATGCTCAGTAATATTTTTTGAATAAAGGAACAAGTACTAGGAACTCAACTTTTCTGTTTGCCTCTTCTGTGTTTTTCTATTCATGTTGCTGCCTCTTTTGTTCATACTCAGAATTCTCATAGGAGGTTAGGTGAGTCTCCAATTACCCACTTGGGTTGACCATAGGGGCACATACTACACCCCCACTTTCTCTTTTGTTTAGTCTTTAGTGAATAACCTTTGACTGAGGTGTGGGGCCTATCTAATTGAATATGACTTGTTTAAATGACTTGCCTTACCCAAGCTTGAGGAGTCAATTGCTCGTGGGTGCATAGGGATGACTGATTTTGTATGGATAGCATCTAAGTGGAAAACTGAAGTTGATCTTCCAAACAGACTACACATTAACTTGGAAACATTCATTTTTATGGGGGAGATATTGTATAGGAAACGTGTATGTATAGGAAACCTGTATTACGAAGATTCACATTAAAATTTATTGAAGAATTATTTTTGTATAGAGAAGAAATTTTTGAAAATTTCATATTTAGGTATATGTACTTATATCCAGTTATGTTTTAGGTATACCTCTGTATCCATATTTAGGTATGTGTACTAGTAAGTATACATCTACTTATATTTATCATGACATGTCTTCATGTTAAAAAATACAATTGTGGGGCCTCCCCGGTGGCGCAGCGGTTGAGCGCTGCGTTGCGAAGCTGCCCGCGGCCTCAGAGGCGCCGGTTCGATCCCCAGCTGCTCCCCGGCCACCGGAGGAGGGTCCCACATGGCGCGCAGACCTCTCCTGCCGCCCGCTGCTCCCCTCAGCAGTGTACTTCAGTCCTTCTGCCTGTTCTGCTCCCCGCTCTGGCTCTGGTGAATTCTCTCACCCTCCCGCACTTCTGACTGTACCCAGTGCATGTATAAACAAAAAAACAAACAAACAAATAAATAAATAAAACATGCCTCTATTTAAAAAAAAAAATACAATTGTGATCCAGCATCAGTAAAGCTAAATACTTTATGAAGATCTGTTATCTCTTTTTCTTAAATTGCTTATATTTTATTTTCTAATGTTAATTGTGAATGGAAAACTGTTTCTGAAAATTCCGTTAGCAATAACATTAGAAATATATTAAATCCCTTAGTGATCTTAAAGTACAAAATTGTTTGAATAATTTTTAATGACGAAGTAATTATAAACCAGATTTTCAAAAATAGATTGTTAATGAAGCAAAATATTAATTTTCTTTGTAACACAGATATTTTCGATATAATTGTAATTTACTCTTCAGAATATTTCTGGAAATTGGGGAAATTGTCTACATTTTGCAGCTGGGAGTCAGGTTTTGAGATTTGAGCACTTGTTCTCAAAGCTTTTTAACTGGCAATAGAGGAGACCAGAACTTGAACCCAGCCCTTTTCCTCTCTGCTGTTTTAATTTCATCAATGACTATATTAGAGTGAATGAAAGTAACAAATAGTATCAGTTTGGAACATCTGAGAAATTTTGTTTTATTACTTTGCATTTGGTGAATTCTCATCCCTGTTCTCTCTCATGCATGTATCGTTGACAGTGGGTAAATGTTCATTGTAACGATATAAGTGTGTTCATTATAACGAAATAAGTGTGTTCATTGTAATGACACAGGCTTTTACCTTTTAATCTAATAATGTATTAACTATTGTCCATTGGGAACAATTTTCTTTGCTTAATTCTCTCACCAGATTATGATATTTTGTATAAGTAAAGCACACACACCTAAAACACTCATGTTGATAACTGGTAAATTTATGGTGCCTTTTAAGAGATAATATACTACCAAGTTTGAATTCACTTTATCTAAATTGTAAATAAAATTTTCTTTTCATAAACTCATGCCATTCACAGAATATGGATGGAGCTAGACGGAATTATGCTTAGTGAAATAAGTCAGAAGGAAAAAAAATATTGGATGCTTTCACTTATAGGAGAAATATAGGAGAACTAAATAGGACATCAGGGGAAAAAATAATAACAATACAAAACACAACAAAACAAAAACAGATAATTATAAATCAGAGACATCCTGCAGGGGAGGAGGAGGGAGAAGGATCAGGGGGAGGGAGGGAGGAGCACAGGGTTTGGTGGTGATGGTGCACGGATGCATTGGTGAAGGAAATTCTGTGGGAACTACACCTGGGGGTGGGGAGCAAACATTGTTTAAAAATGAACATTGGGACTTCCCCTGGTGGCACAGGCAATTGAGTGCAGCACTGTGGAGCTGTCCACAGCCTCTGTAGCACTGGTTCAATCCCAGCTGGCCAGCGAGAAGTGGCGCAACAGACCTCTCCTATCGCGCCCGCTGCTCCCCTAAGCAGTGTACTTCATTAGTCTGCCTGTTCTGTTCCCCGCTCTGTCTCTGGTGAATCCTCTCACCCTCCTGCGTATCTGGCCTATACTCCGGTTCTTGTATAAATAAATCAATCTTTTAAAAAATGAACAATGATATAAAATAAATATAAATAAATAAGTTAATTTAATTAAATTTTAAAAATAAAAAAAATTTTCTTTTCATTCTTTACAGTAGTACTGTATTTAGTGTCTTGTGTTTTGCAGTGTGAAATATAGTCTTATCCTTTTTCAGGATAAAACTTCTATTTTTATCTGCCAACAAAAAATGGTTTAAAAGTTAAGGTGAAGTTAAAAAGTACATTCAGTATGTTGTCAAAAGTGGAGTATATGAAATTAATAGGCTCAATTTGTTATAGTAGACATATATTACATAATTATTTCTAAAAACCATGATTTTTAAAAAATGTAACAGTGGATTAATTTGGTAATAAGCTAGATTAATTTATGAAGAAAAGGCTCTGGTCTGAATGAGTGTTGGAACTGTGTGGTAGTCACCTAAGTATCAGAATAGGCGGAATTTGGAGAAGACTGAAGTTCATACTTTATCAAATGAATGGTAGAGGCAAAGTGATTCCACAGATAAACCTCAGACTGTTCAGGATAGCTAGAAAAGACTGATTTTTGTCATTAAGACTCTTATCCAGGGCCTCCCTGGTGGCACAAGGGGTTAACACCATACTGTGAAGCAATCCGCAGCCTCTGCAGCACGAGTTCAATCCCCAGCCGGCCAGAGAGAAACCCACATGGCGAGGCAGACCTCTCCTGTCTTGCCCTCTGCTCCCCTCAGGAGTGTATTTCAGTCAGTCTGCCTGTTCTGTTCCCTCCTCTGTTGCTGGTGAATCCTCTCCCCCCCCCTCACCCCACACACACAACTCTGGTCTGTACCCCCATACTTTTATGCATAAATAAATAAATTTAAAAAAAAAAAAAAGACTCTTACCCAAAGAAAAGTTAATACCACTTCTCCTACATCCAATCCTGAGTGCAGATTAATAGGTGATGACCAAAGTGTTCCCAAGAAAGCCAGTAGCTTTTTTTTTTCTTTCTAGAAAAATGAGAACTCACTTTGTAGATGAAACTAAGACCAGTGTTTCTCAAGGTGTAGTCTCCACTACAGAATTGTCACTTCGGAATTATTTCAAAATGCAAATAATCAGAACCTACCCCACACCCAGTGAAACAGCTAACACTGTGCCAGCAGTCAGTTTTAACAGGCCCTTATGGTGATTCTGTTGCACTCTAAAGGTTTGAGAATTAATGCCTTTGGTATTTTTGCACTATCTTTGAAGTCATAAGAACACAAATGAGAGAGATTCTACAATGTAGGCCTTTTCCTAGTTTGAGATGTGTTAGGGATAAACCCATTTTTAACAAGTTTTTAAAATTCATGTACTGCCTGAATTTATTCCAGTTCCAATTTCTGGTAGGGGAAAAAAAATCAGATGCTAAATTTGGTTAAAATTTGATTTTTTTTTTAGATTTATTTATTTATGCATACAAAAGCTGGGGTACAGGCCAGAGATACACGGGGTGAGAGGATTCACCATAGACAGTGTGGGGAACAGAACAGGCAGACTGACTGAAATACATTGCTGAGGGGAGCAGCGGGCGAGACAGGAGAGGTCTGCTTCGCCATGTGGGTTCCTCTTTGGCCAGCAAGGTTCGAACTTGTGCTGCAGAGGCTGTGGATTGCTTCATAGTGCAGTGCTTAACCCCTTCTGCCACCAGGGAGGCCCTAAAACTTGATTTATCTAGTGTTAGAATAAGGGCAAAAAGTATGTAATGTTTAAATCATTCAAAGAAACTTTTTAGATATTAATTTTAATGAATCGTATGTGATTTAAAAATAAAATCTCGTATTGACTATATTCTCATAAAATATTTGGAGTTTATAAAGTTTATCAAGAGTTTTTCTATAACTCTTATGTTAGTGTAAGATAACTTTCTTTTTTCCCAATGTTTCAGTAAAGAATCTGTTTGAATTGATGGAATATTTGATGATGTTACAGAATTATTCATTTGCGTATATATGTGTAAGAGAGGGGGTAATTCTTGCATGTGTTTAATATGGGCAGTAATTTTTCTTTAGTGATAAGGAATAATGTCATTTTTTTTCAGTATGTGTCTGGGATGTAAGTAATTGCTGTGGGGGGTTAATGAGGGTTAATATGCGAGGGTAGAATGGAAACATTGTCAGTGGTGAATTGGTAATAATCTTAGTTGAAGGTGAATGAAGGGTGTTTTGGTCTTAATGTCCATGGTTAAAATCCTAAAGCTGAACGTGAGGTATTAAAAGATGAGGTCTTTGGGAGGTGCTTAGGTTATGTGGATGGCACACTCACGAATGGGATCAGTGCTTTTTGTTAGGAGAGACCCCACAAACCTCCCCAGCCTCTTCCACCCCTGAAGACACAATGACTACCCAGTGAGATCCCGGCTGGGAACCTGGAAGGGCTTTCTCACCTGAACTCCACATTTGCTGCCTTGGGATCTTGGACTCCAGAACTGTGAAAAATAAATTTCTGTTGTTAATAAGCTACCCAATCTATGGTTAATTGTTACAGCAGCCTCAAAGACAGAAGTGTATACGAATGTAAGGTCTGTTCGACACTTGCATGTGGTCTTTTATAATACAAAGTTTGAAAGAAAAAGAAAAACTAGTAGTGCACACTCCTCATACAATGAAGGTTTTGGTACTTTGATTGCCATCCCTGGCATACATTATCTTGTTACAATTTTATTTAAAAAAAAAAAAAAACTTTTCTGAGCAGAAAGCAGCTTGACACATTGCCACTTACACTTTACAAATTTTCAAGTGTGGTACACAAATAGAAAGTAACAAAAGCAAATCAGGAGGAAAAACTATTAAAAATGTCACTTATAATTGCTATGCTATGTTACCATTTCTAGACCCAGTGTTTAAAACACCTTTTTGACTACTTGTATGTTTCCCCATTTATACTTTTAAATACACACATTAGCTGACTATCATGGGTATATGCTTGCTATTTAGTTTTGTTAATAGCCAAGTTATCGCTTAATATTTAGCTAAGCTTAAGTTATGAGCTATAAAGAAATTGTATCTGACAGTGACATCACAGTTAAGACCTTTCATTATCAAATTATGATGAGTTGTTTTATTTAAATTTCTGCTTTAGGAACACAAGAGTTCTGTCAAAGTGAATTTTTTAATGTGCTAAGTTTTTTCCTTAAAATACAATTAATACCTGTGCATAAAGGTGTTAAAATAATTCTCTTTTGATGTACATATTTATATGTATGTTGAAATTGACTAAAGAAGGCTCATTTGAAACATGAATTTGATAAACTTGAGTTTCATAAGCTTTCTAAAGGAAAGTTTAGTTCACACTAGAAAGGGTGACTATAAAAAAAGATACTTGAAGTTCATAATTAAACCACCCAGTGAAATGTGACTTAGAATATAGGCATAAGAATTGTCACAACAACATCCAAATATGTGTTTACTCTGCTAGGTATAACAAATTATAAGTTAGAAATTGCTGTATCTATTAATTGCTATATCTATTCAATAGTTGGTCAATGTAGTAGATGAAGTTGCATTTAAATTAGAATGTGGGCCATTTTTAAAAGCTATCCTGGCCAGGTAAGGCCTAAGGTTTGCTTTCTCTAGTCTAGATCACTGTTTCTCAGGCTATAATGTAAATAAGAATAGCTAAAGATCTTATTGAAAATGCAGAGTTTGTTTTTAGTAGCTTCTGGGGTATAGCCCGAAATACTTACATTTCTGACAGATTCCCAGATGATTCCAATGTAGATCTTAGAACCACTCTCTGAATATCAATGGATGGGATTACCATAGTTGTGATTCGAATTTAAAATCTTAGAGAAATTATGAATTGAAATGGGAATAATTAAAGTTATTACATAGAGGTATAATGGAAACATTGTCTTTTTAAAAAAAAAAAAAAAACCCAGTGGTACAGCTTAGGAACCTGCAAACTATGTTTCTCTTTCAGAGGTTCAAATACTCTAAATTTTGCTCTTACCCTATCCCGTCATGTTTCCCATTATGAAGTAGTTATTGCTCCAAGTTATAAAGATGCATTATTACTGATATTACTAATTATGTCTTCTGTTTTTGTTTCTTGGTATTTTTCCAACATGGAAATATCTATCTTTTATTCCTCTAGTGGAAACTCCACATATTCTTTTTTTTTTTTTAAAGATTTATTTATTTATTTATACAAGCACTGGGTACAGTCAGAAGTGCCGAGGGTGAGAGAAATCACCAGAGCCCGGGTGGGGAACAGAACAGGCAGAAGGAGGAAATACACTGCTGAGGGGAGCAGCGGGTGGCAGGAGAGGTCTGCGCGCCATGTGGGACCCTCCTCCGGTGGCCAGGGAGCAGCCGGGGAGCGAACCGGCGCTGCAGAGGCTGCGGGGGCAGCTTCGCAACCCAGCGCTCAACCGCTGCGCCACCGGGGAGGCCCTCCACATATTCTTAACAGTTCAATTTTATGAGTTCAGCAGAATCTTCTCCAGTAACCCCAGCTCATACTTTTTCTTTGAATTTCCTTAAACCTAAAGCTGCTGCATGACTTGCCACTTAAAATCTTAGATACTTTTGCATTTGGAAAATATCTTAGGATTCAGAGAGTCATCTGTGTTTTTAATAAGTGATGGAAAATTTGGCTTATTCTTGATTTTATTAGTTGATATTAGAAGCACACTAGACTTCTCAGCTAACTTCCTGTAAAGCTTGACTGAGAGAGTGTGTAAGCAACTGGAGATAATACTTAAGCTAATAAAGGTGGCTGTGTTCCAGTAAAGCTTTGCCACAACTAGACTGCAGACCTAATTGGACTTATAGGCCATAGTGTGCCAACTTGTTCTAGAGCATTACTAACAACTGTCACAGCAAATTTTTCTCCTTTTTGTGTTGGATTTAGAACAACACACATTTTAAAAAACCTAACTTATTTAGAAGAATTATCAGAGAAGGAAGTACAATTTATTTTTTATCATCAGGTATAAATTTTCATGTTTAAATTAACTTTAGAAACCATACAATAATGTTTCTTTACAGTTGAGAAGCATTTCTCCTAGGTAATAAAGAAACTTTTAGGTATTCTCTTTAAGTTTATTTTAATTTTTGGACAGTATTTGATTTCTCCCCTCAGGTGTAGTCCCCGAGGTTCTCCCACCATGATCCAGCTCCACAATCCTTCTGCTCTTTTCTCCCTGCTGTTTCCCTCAGATCTCTGGTCAGCTTGCAAGTTTTGTCTTTTTTCTGTTACTTTGTTCAGTTTCTCTACATTCTGCGTATATATCCAGTATTTTTCTTTTTCCCACTGACTTATTTTGGTTAACATAACCCCTTCCAGCTCCATCCATGTTGCCATGGCATGACTTTATCGTTTTTGATTGCTGAGTAGTACTCCATTGTGTGTATACCACATCTTCTTAATCCATTCATCTGTCTTGGGGGCATTTAGGTTGTTGCCATATCTTGGCTATTATTAATAGTGCTGCAATAAATATAGGCATGTAGATCTTTAAAGTAGATTCTGCATATTCCACATGACTAGTGTAGTGTAGCACTTTAAATCTGAAGAATTATTGTTTTTTTCATACTTAAGATATTTGGAATTAAAGGTAAAGTCAGCAAGTTATTACAAGAGTGGGAAATAGAATTCAGGAACTATTTGTTTAGTATAGACATATCTTTTGAGGTACAGTAATTAGATTCTGATCATTCTTGGCCATTTCCTGTGGCTCTCCTCATAGGAATTAGACTGTTAACCCTGTTGGCCTGATCAGATCCCTACCAATATAATTTTGCTTTTAGTCTTCCCTGAATTCCATCCTTCAAATGTGAATATCTTGAGGTGGATTCTAGCCAGGATACTTACTTTAAAGGTGCATGCTTATTTTCATTCATTAACTTGGGTAATTTCATTTTTACTGTCGAAAGTTTGAACAGTTAACTCTCTTGTCTCTGGAAGAATAGGTGTTTTATGTTTAGTATAGGTTGTATTGATTTTACTATTTAGTTTGTATAAGAATGAAGCTGACCTTGGCATCAGTTTTGGCATTGGGTAGGTCAGAGATTAAATTTGATGAAATTGTAGGAAAGGGGGTTTTTCAAATTAAGATATTGAAGTTAGTCTCAAAAATGTAAAGTCTTTAATTTTTGACAATCAAAAACCAGTTTTATGCACATCATTGTCAGCAGTTCTCCAACTTTTTTGTCTCAGGACTATACATTCCTAAAACTATTGGATTATATCTGTCAGTATTTGCTGCTAGAAATTAAAATGCATTTAGTTATTAATCTGTTGTAACTAGCAATAGTAAGCCCATGTTATGTTAATGTAAATATGTTATGAAAATTATGTTAATTTAAATGTATTTTGAAAAACCCTTGAAGGAATGGCATTCTTTTACATTTTTGAAAATCTCTGTAATGTCTGACTTACTAAACAACTAGATTCTGCTTTTGTAGTCTCTTTTAATAGTTGATGTTGTCCTACTTGAAGTATATGAAGAAAAATCTTCACACATCAGATAATTGTGAATATTTTTCATTGATAATAACCTAAAAGTCAAAAATAGTCATTTTTATTGGTTAATCATACTGTGGAATCGGAAATGTTTTCCAAAATTCTGATTTTTTACTGGAAAGGGCAAATGTTATCATTGGCAACAAATACTTTTCAGTTTTTTTTTTCTTGATATCACAAACTCACCCAGTCATTATTTTTAGAAAATACCGGTTATTGATATATTCCCAAGTCTCAATAAGCATAGTTTGTCTGTAATTCATTGAGGAAAAATGGCACTTTATGGGGGAAAAAAGCAAGTTTATCTTGTAACTCTAAGAAATACACAGTGCTTTGCTTCAAGATAGTCATCCTATTTAGGTATGCAGTGGAAATATTTTATGCATGCTCAGGTGCCAAAATTTAATTCTACTAATAATTTTTACTGCTTTAATCAGCAAGTGATGCTGCCTTTTTTTAGTTACAGGTAGTATTAATAGGGCTATTGCATTGATTTGAGATAAGGCACAATGGTTTTATGTACTGTTGGGGTTGATTTGTCAGTATGAATTTCAACAAGGAAAAGGCAAATGAGATTTTAGTATTATTATGAATATAGTTTTTATTTCTTACACCCTCTGAAATCATCTTTGGAATGCTCAAAATGCCACACTTTGAGAACTGCATTTATAACTCTTGAAGAGAACAATATTTATTGTCCCCCTCCCCTTTTTTTTTGATAATATAAAACCATAACCATTCTTTCATCTTACTCATTTAATCGATTTTGGTTTTCTTTCAGAATATTATGAAACTTCTGTTCATTTTTTTAACACTAGGTCTTTGTTATGTATTGTCTTATTATTTTGTTCAAGTGATTATATGAATAATAATTATTATTGGATGCACCTTCAGATATTAATGGTAGAACAAAAATGAAGAATGAAAACCAGTGTTTTTGGAAACTGTGAGTTAGAAGCTTACCTAGTCACTGAAATAGTTAAACTAAGTATCTTTTTAAGATTTATTTATGCATACAAGATCTGGGGTATAGGCCAGAGGTGTGGGGGGTGAGAATATTCACCAGATTATCCTCATCAAAGTGGGGAGCAGAACAGGCAGATTGAAATACACTGCTGAGGGGAGCAGTGGGTGAGACAGGAGAGGTCTGCTGCACCATGTGGGTTAGCTCCCTGGCTGGGGATTGAACTCCTGTTGCAGTGGCTGCCTATAGCTTGATAGTGCTGAGACTTCACCCCTTGCACCATCAGGGAGGCCCTTTTTTATTTTAAAATAATGATTGAAAAATCAGTTGTTTTATGTGCCCAAATTTAAGTCTCTCATCCTGAGCAAGTCATTTGACTTGTCTATGATTCAATTCCCTTAAGAATGTCATTTCTTTGGGCCTCCCCGGTGGCGCAGCAGTTGAGCGCCACTCTGTGAAGCTGTCCGCAGACTCTGCAGCACCAGGGTCTTTGGTCCATCTGCCTGTTTTGCTCCCCTCCCCGCTCTGGCTTTGGTGAGTTCTCTCACCCTCCCGCGCTTCTGACCTGTACCCCAGTTCTTGCATAAAATAAATAAAATCTTTTAAAAAAAGGAATGTCCTTTGATTCTGGTATGTGTATCCAAAAACTGAAGTAGACTTCCATGCAAAGCAGCACATGCTATACTTAAAATAAACAATATTTTAGGGCCTCCCCGGTGGCACAGTGGTTGAGCACTGGGCTGCGAAGCTGTCCGCAGCTTCTGCAGCGCTGGTTCGAACCCCGGCCTCTGCAAGGGTCCCACATGGTGCGCAGACCTCTCCTGTGGCGCCCTCTGCTCCCCGCTCTGGCTCTGGTGAATTCTCTCACCCTCCCGCGCTTCTGACTGTACCCAGTGCTTGTATAAATAAATAAATAAATCTTAAAAAAAAAAAGAACAATATTTTAGTTGTAGATTGGATCTAAGGAGCAATATTAAATCAGTATACATACTTAATGTTCATTGTATTTTCAGAAATGAGCTTTGCATGTCAGAGAATTAAACAACTGTGTCTATCATAGAAAATAAAAATGTTTTGGTTCCAATTATAGATTTCAGTGAGATTCCAACCAAAATAAATCAAGGAGGTGAATCAGTTTTCTAGTTACATTCATTTTGTTTGTGTTGTAAATGTTGCTGTTGCTTAGTGGCACTGATTTATGATTTAAGCCAGACATGTACACATTTTCTCTACTTTGTCACTCCTTATTTGGCTTTCTTATAGCACTGTCATTCCATCTGGAATGAAAAGCAAATGAACCAGTGGATACCCACAAAACAAGAAAGCAGGACACCAATTTGAGAACCAGGCTTAACTGATAAATGCATAATGTGGGAGAATTTCATTTGACTATTTTCTTGCCAATCCAGATATGCTTTTGTACTCATGTTTAGATTTTATTTAAATCTAAATTCTGTCCTTAGATTATATTTAAATCTTAACTAGATGAATTCAGAAAGGTAATTAAGCAAATCTTACCTGATTGACTAAACTTTAGGAAAATTGAAACATTTCCTGACTATGTTATATGACCCCCTTTGCTTCATAAAGATATTATAGACTTTATCATGCAAGAAGAGCAACAGAAAAACTGACATTTGGGAAATCATTCCTTTAACTCAAAGAAATATAAAAGGTGGTATGTAAATTTAAAGATATTTTGGCTAGAAGTGGTGTCCATATTTGATTAAAATTTTGTTCTGTAATTGAGATATGTAACTTTCTATGTCCTCTTTTCATTTAGTAAAATTAAAGCTTATAATATGCTGTTAGTTTTATGATTTGTGAATATCTTCTCTGAGTATATTGATAATAGTTCTCTCTCCAAGTTGCTCTTTTTTTGACTCTTTCATATCTAGCAATCCTTCAGTCTTCCAGGTTACTAGCAAGATGATTACTAAATAACAATTGTAGCTCTCTACAGGCTCAACTAGCAAGGCATCTACTTTCAAGATGACTTAGTCACTTGCCTATCAAATTGGTACTAGTTGTTGGTAGGGGATCTCATTTCTTTTGCATGTTGGGCTTCTCCTCTCCACAGGTTGCTTAAGTGCCCTCTGGTCTTTGGCTTCCCTCAGAGTAAGCTTTCAGTAAAAGGGGTGAGGAGGGTGGGGAGAGAGGGGGAGGTAAAGGGAAGGGGAAAGAGAAAATACAGAAGATATCTAAAAAAAGAGTCCCTCAGTAGTCATACAGCATCACTTCTATCACAGTCCTTTTATGAGAAGCAAATCACTTAAGTCTGAACCACATTCAACAAGAGGGAAAGTAGACCCTGCCTTTTGAAGGCAGGTGTCAAAAAGTTTATGGACATAGTTTAAAATCACCACTGAAAATCATCTTTCTTTTCTAGATATTCAGTTTCATAGATAATTTGTGACTGTAGTTACATTGGAGACTGTAGTTACTAAATTACTGAGGTAATTTAGTGTTATCTATCACTGAATTATAATCTGTAATATAAAGGCCAAAATGCAATGAGGGAACTACTGTGAAAGAATGTCATTTTTTGACAGTTGCTAATTTGTCATTTTTGACTCAGATGGTCTGCCATTTTCTAAAATTCAAAAAGATCTATAACTTAACTTGCCAACCATATCCCCAGACCAGCACTCTTCACTTCCTCTCGTTATTACAGTTTTTCTGCTAGTCACCTTGATTTGAGATTGAACCACCTTTTAAACACTACACTACAAGAATTGCTCACACACACCTTTCAGTATCCATTCTTATGTCCTACTTGTGTCCTTCCTCCCCTTGCCCTGATACTAAAAGAATAAATTATTATTTCCTCAGCTATTTAAGGGTTCTTAGATCTTCTACCAGTTTTGGTACTTTTCCTTGTCTTTCCGAAAGATTTACTTAATCAGTGCTCCAAAACTGGAGAGATTTTGCCAAAGGGAGGTACTAGTAAAATGTTCTCAGTATGTTTTTTTTTTTTTTAAGATTTATTTATTTATACAAGCACTTGGTACAGTCAGAAGCGCGGGAGGGCTAGAGAGTTCACCAGAGCCAGAACAGGGAACAGAACAGGCAAACTGACGAAGTACACTGCTGAGGGGAGCAGTGGGCGTGGCAGGAGAGGTCTGGGCACCATGTGGGACCCTTGCCCTATGGCCAGGAATCGAACCGGCAGGCAGCCTCTGAGCATAGCGCTCAACCAATGCGCCACCAGGGGAGGCCCTCAGTATGTTTCTGAAGTTGGTTTTTATGGGATTAAAAAAAAGTACTGTAGCTAAAGATTTTTCCTAAACATAAATAAATATAGAGGAGACATTACAAAACTTCATTGTGGAGAAACTATTAGAGGTAAAATATCTTTGGTAGAGGGGACATGTTGAAGGATTCAAATTGAAAGGTCATTTCAATAGAATAGATGTGAAGCACTTAAAAAATGTGAAGCTTTGGGAAGGGTAAAATAGTGATGATGTCATTCCCTGTGTAGCATGATTGTCAGCAGGGGAGCGGCTCACTACTGTGAGTTGGGAGGAAAAGATGGAGAATCAGAAAGACATAAATTGTCAGTGGTTACTTTTGCATCCAGGTCAAATTGCTTACATTATCTGGACTTTAGTAGGAAATAATAAAGGGTTGGATTCGAAAATTTCCAAGGCTAAAATCATACACATTTGGACTAGGAATTTAGAGTTTAGATGTAACTGAAGCAACCTGAATTTTTATTTTTACATAACAATTTACCCCCATTTATTTTTTTAATGCCATAAAAAAATAGCTTCAGAAACATATTGAGAACATTTACTAACATTTCCCTTTGGTTGAATTTTCAGTTTTCATTTATTATATAAAAGCCAGTACCAAATCAGATTAAATTATTAAACTGAAGTTGTTATATGGTTAACATATTGTAACAAGTATGTTCTCAATGGGTTATACTTTGAAAATGTTTACCAGAGAAACACTTTCCAAACATCACAGGCAAATACTAACTTTCGAAAGGTTAAAATCACTGGTGTGTCTTCAGTAAATAACAATTTTCTTATACATTATCTTATAAATTAATCTTTCCCTACATACTTTTGGATATTATTTTAAAATTGCATCCTTTCCAGTGGTCCGATTGTGAAAACATTTCATGACCAAGAAGAGTGTGCATTAATTCTAAAAAGTCAGTGTACGTTAAGACACATTGATAGCCTGTTACTTTACAGAGAGTAAAGGATTTATTTATAAACCAAGTTGTCCATGTTAATCAGCTGATTAAAGTCTTAGTTTTATAAATGTTTTGTTCTTCCAAAGTAAACAGGATAGAGTTGGATTTGTTTTCTTACTCTTTCTCTTTCTCAGCCTTAGCCTTGGATCATCCTTTATGTTTGAAACAGTCCTAGCTGTTCCGCCAAACTTAATTGCATTCTTGTTGAAAAGAGTTAGAGGTGAGCACAATCTTTTAAAAGACTTGCCATAATCTTTACCTTCCCATTAATGCTTGTATGTTGACCTTGGTCCTCCTACACTGTAGTTCTCTTCATCGTATAGTTAACACTTACATAAGGCTGACCACATGCCAGATTCTATTCTAAACTCCTTTTAGTGTTTTAACACATTTAATTCTCAAAACAACCCTCTGACAGAAAACTGTCCTTTCCTTTCTTACAGATTGCCCTTTGCCTTTGGTATCAAGACTGACAGCTAGTCATAGAATGTAGCCAAGATATCTGGCCAATACTGGTCATTTGTACACAATGGTGAACTGAGAGGGCAGTCAGTCTTCTTTCTGGAGGCAGATTTGACACACAGTCTTGGCAGCAGCAGCCATTTCAAATAATACCCTTCCCGGTAGAAAATCAAGAATGACTTTGTTGTCACACATTACCTTGCAAAAAGTACAGAAATCTGAGAGTTGTCCTAACCTTCTCTCTTTCTCTCTTTCTCTCTCGCTCTCTCTTGCTCTCTTGCTCTCTTTCTGTTTTTACATACATACATACATACATACATACATACATACATACAAGCACTGGGTACAGTCAGAAGCGCAGGAGGGTGAGAGAATTCACCAGAACCAGAACAGGGAGCAGAACAGGCAGACGAATTACATGCTGAGGGGAGCAGTGGGTGTGGCAGGAGAGGTCTGCGCGCCATGTGGGACCCTCGCCCGGCAGCTGGGGATCGAACCGGTGCTGCAGAGGCTGCAGGCAGCTTCGCAACCCAGCTTTCAACCCCTGCGCCACCGGGGAGGCCCTCTAACCATCTTTAATTCCTGATAGCTAGTTGTAAGTACTGTTAGTTCGACCAAAACAATGTTTCTCGTTACTAGAGGAGGGAAGTTCCTTCTTCCCTATTCCTATTGGCTCAGTTCAAACTCTCATCCAGTCCATCTGACTTGTTTTAAGTATAACCCCTCACTTTCTTTATGCCTCTTTAGATATTATTCCTCTCTAGTTTCTTGCAAGTTCAGTACCATCTGTGGTTTTCAGTACTATCTGTGGATTTCTTGGAACATATCCCCCTTGGAACCCTGGGGAACTCCTCCAAATGATGTCACATTTATATATAGAAGTTAGGATTTCAACTTTTTGGAAGACACTGACTAGCTGATTGTCCTTTGGTTTTCAATAATGCTTTGGGGCATAAATTGCTCCACATTCAGATCCAAAGTCTGACTTCTTGGCAGGGATAGGGTGCTGCCAGTCTTTGAGGCTTGCTTGGACTGTTTCCTAGTCATAACTTTCGTACTGTGGATCAGGAGCTGGCAGATCATGAGGAGCTTAGTCCTCACCAGCTCACCAGCTGTCCACTTGGACCTTCCTTATGGAGCAGGAGCCGGATGTGTGTTGAAGGGGAGAGAACTGGGTCCTGTCATCTAGCATAACTCTGCCATAACCCAGACCAAGTCGCTGGATTTGGGAATGGCACAATGGGTACTGACTGGCTGCTGCCTCCTCCATGATACAGGTCTTTTAAATCATCAAGCTGTGGGAAATGATATTTGATGGTCTTCATGAGCTGTTGAAACCACCTCCCCCGAGGATCAGTGGGAGATGGGCACTGCTTGCCTGATGAGTCTATTCAGTTCTTCTGTAACCAAAGTGTGGGAGGATGGGTGCAGGTTGTAGTTGAAATGCCTCACTTCCCACTCTGTTACCCAGTGTCTGTAGATTTGTTGAATAAAAACATTGCAGTTTGTTGCAAGTCCTTTGATTAACATCCAGGGACTCTTAATGATTGTCTTTCTAATTTCTGCCAGTTTAGTTAAATGTGTGAGGGGGAAGGGGAAAGCAGGGGAAGGGTATTCTTTCTTCCAAGCTCCTCAGACAGCCATTCTACAGAATCTTGCTCCTTGAATAGTTTTTAAAGCACCACATTCCAGGGTAGGGTGGTGAGATACACAAGAATGGAATGGCAAATAACTCTTCTGGGAAGTTAGGCCATAAAAGAATGATTTCCATTAGTGCTGATGTTATTTTTCAACATTTGCAACTGTTGAAAGTTTTATAATCCTTTGTTAAAATGATTGCAGTTATTTCTTACTTGGTTTAATAGTACTTTTTTTGCACCTAACACAAAACACAGAAGAAAACACTTAAAAATAAATGGTTAGAGAAGAATGTTAATAAAGTTTCATTTCAGTAAGTAAAATTATTCTTGGAATGGAATGTTTAATGGGCTAATTATATGAGCTAAGTCTTTATTCATTGAATGCTGGAATTTTTCATAATCAACTATAGCACTTCTCTTCTATGGGTATTTATTTGATGTAAATGTCACCATCTGGGCTGAATTTTTTTTTTTTTTAACCTTACTCAGTTGAAAGGACCAGCAAAATAATCTGAAAGTTTTTTAAACCTCTGAAATGTATTTAGGTAGGGTTAGCAAGAATACTGGTTTTATCTAATTTGAGTTCTACAGTTAGAGATGTCTGACAATAGAAGCTGGTATGAATTTCTCTTATTTTGCTCTGACCAAAATGTTGCTTTTTAGATTGGGAAATCACTTTGAGATTTCATTCATAATGAGAAATAATCACAAGATATCTTTATAATATTTTCTGTAAAGCTTTGAGACAATATGTTAGTTTTTTAGCATTGTAACTATCTACTTGTTTCAGTTAATGTGTTACTAATACTTTTCATTAGAATTTTAGAGGTTGTTTGGACCTTAGATTTTACTAAGTACAACCCTGTCATTTTGATGAAACAATTGTCTTTAGAAATCGTTCACACGTAACTTTCTAAGTTTTAGAATGTAAGATTATACACTTGAAGGGAAAAGTAAAAACAAAACTCTTAACACTTCCAGAAATCCATGAAGCAATGTGTAGCCTTTTTTTAATTTTAATTTTTTCAAAAAGCTTCAGGAAATACCATGTTTTCCCTACATTTCAGTATTACAATAATTATTTTTACTAGTATTAATTTGACATCTATACCAAATAATCTGATTTTAAGCTTAACTAGAGACCTGAGAATTTAGGATTTTTGTTTTGTAGTGGAAGACAATTCCTTGCTTCCTCTCTCAACTCTTACAGTTCAGTGAGACATAAAATAGTGGCCAATGATACTAATATATATATATATATAATAATCTTTCTATTACTGCATTTGCTCCTCATAGGCAGATTGTGAAGGCAGGTCAGACAACTCTTATTAATTTCTTTTTATAGATGGAAAGATTAAGTAGTTTAAATGAATTGCCTAAATTTTATGACTGTAGTAATTTATTCTTGTGGTTACCCATTCCTTTGCATGCCAGTGGTCAGTCGTGGTAGTATTTATTGTTTTTTTTCTTTCAGGGAATGCAAACGTCTTGATGATTCTATTCTAGAGAGGAGTGATTTGTGTTACTTGGCATGCCTCCGGAGCTAGCCCAGGTGGAAGGAATACAAGTTTAAAGTCCTCTGATGCCAGGAGTTCTTGCCTATCTCTTTTATCAAACTTCCTGTCCTTTTCTCAGTGTCACCTTCTCTGTGACATCTGTCTTTATTTCAGAGGAGACAAACATCTTTTTATCCTTCATGGTCTCTTAAGCACTTTTTGGTACAAAAAGTCATGATACCATGTTTGAGCTCCTTGGAGGCAAAAATTGTCATATGCCTCTTCACTTCTCCAGGACTTCCAAGAACCATTGGCAGAGTTCAATAAATATCTTAGAATTAAACCACTGAGCGAATGCTACATGCTTGTTATATGTCCATCATATGTACTCCCTGATTCTGGAATAACTATGCAGTGTTAAATGTCTGTCTGAAACTACTTACTACATGATGGTAGAAATATTCTGGAGTTTTCAATTGGTGCTGGGCCATTTGTTCCTGCTGCAGTTATGGTTATAGGGGACCCAAATGAAACAGTTTCATTATAATGTTGCACTAGTTCAATCTGTGATCATATTTAAAACAAAATATGGTGCTGTTATGTAACAAAAGGTACTGTTATGACCTTTAGTTTCTTACAGAAGTGAAGTTTTATTGCCAGGTTCTGTCATATTTGTCTAAATTTATTTTTAAAAAAATCTTAGCTACACTCGTAACTGTTCTGTACATGAATTTAAGAAATCCAAACTTTCATGTGAGTTTTGAAGGCAGTTTAAAGGTGGATACATACCAAAAAGTCTGATAGTGTCTGATGAACCAGTTCGTTTGTGTTTCCTGTGCTTTTCTTCTCTCCCTCCTGGAAACTACCTTCTGATCATGCCACTATTTTTTAGTTTGCAGTACCAGAAAGCGGAATAGGAACTGAAGTGCACATCCTTCAGTTTTGTTGTTATCAGATTCCTTAAATTTTAGGTGTGAATTAGAATGAAAATCGTTAGGTTACTGTGCTTCATCCTGATTATTTCTGCCTCCCATTATCACAGATAATGATGACTTAACGATAATTGACTAAAATTGCAGAAAAATAGTAAAGCAGTGCTTCCTTAAGATTTTTTTTTTTTACACCTTTCTTTTGGGAAAAGAATTAAAAAGGAAAAAAGACCTAAATGTATTCTGATTGTTTTCTTTATCTTTGGCATTTCATTTTGCTAAATTGTGTGTTTTTATAATGAATAATGGAATTGGACTGAGTTGTGAAGTGCAGGAAGTGGCATGTATGATAAAGACCGTGGTTTTATATGTGTTCAGCAAACCAAGGTGGGACTGAAATGAAACTATAAATATTTTAACAAACCCAATTGCTTCTGCCACCAACCAGGACTAGTCCTAATGAAAACTAGATCTGCTGATACAAAGTTATTGGGAAGTAGGGCAGGGATAGATCCTTATTTAGTATCAGGCAAAACTTTAGTGACTTTAAAGCAGTGAAGCACACATTTTGTTTATAGAGAATATGAATATTAGAATATTTTGCATCTTAAGGCACAATAAGAGAGCTATACTTTATTTTCCTTTCTTTGGGACAAGGGCTTAGATTTAATAATAAAATGTATATTGTATATGGTACATATTCATGAAATAATATGTTGAGAAGTAAGTAAAGATATTCAAAGTGTGTACTTTTCCCCCAGTTGATGTAACATCTTGATTCTGGACTGGAGGAGGGAGATAAATTCTACAGATGATTCTGCTACCAGGAGTATAACCATATTTGTAGAAGCATTTGCAAATTTTTTTTTACTTTCAATTTTTAAATGTAGTGCTTGTTTTTCTCCACATGGTCACTTATTCTTGGACAACATAAGATTTCTCCCCTTAGGTGTGGTCATCATAGTTCTCCTACCACCAAAGCACCTGTAATCCATCACCATATCCCTCCTTCTCCTCTCTCCCCATTTTCATCCCTCTCTCCATCATCTCCCTCACCTTTCACTCATGGAGACCTTGTATCTATCGTCAGCTTTCAAGGTTTGTCGTTTTCTGACCCTTTATTTGGTTTTTCTGTATTCTACATATAAATGATAACATTCAATATTTATCGTTTTTCTTCTAATTTTGCTTACCATCAACCCTTTCAGTTCCATCTATATTGCCACAAATGGCATGACTTTGTTTTGATCGCCGAGAAGTATTCGTGTGTGTGTGTGTGTGTGTGTGTGTGTGTGTGAATACCACATCGTCTTGATCCTTTAATTTGTTTGGGGGGGGGTGCATTTAGGTTGTTTCCGTGTCTTGACTATTGTAAATTGTGCTGCAATAAATACAGGGTTGCAAGTTTCCTTTCAAAGTAGTTGTTTGTGTTCTTTGGGAAAATTTCTAGGTGTGGAATAGCTGGATCCTGTGGCAGATCTACTTCTAGTGTTTTGAGGAACCTCCACATAGCTTTCCATAGTGACTGGACTAGTTTCATTCCCAATAGTAGTATAAGAGGGTTCCTTTTTCTCCACTTCTTTACTAGCACTTTATTTATTTATTTATTTATTTATTTATTTATTTATTTATTTATCTATCTATCTATCTATCTATTTATTTATTTATTTATTAATACAGCTCATTCTCACCAGTGTAAGGTGGTATGTCATTTCGGTTTGGATTTGTATTTCCCTGATAACAAGTGATGATGGACATTTTTTCATATACCTGTCGGTCATTTGCATGTCTTCTTCAAAGAAGTGTCTGTTTAGCTCTTCGGATCTTTTTTTTTTTTTTTTTTTTGATGGGGTTATTTGATTTGTTTTTTTGAATTGTGTGAGCGCTGCAGATCTTGGATATTAGTCCCTAATCAGATGTATGGTGTACAAATATTTTCTCCCATTCAATGGGATGTCTCTTTATTTTAGTACTGTCTCTTTTGCTCTGCAAAAGCTTTTTAGTTTGATATAGTCCCAGCTGTTTATATTCTCCTTCGTTTTCCTTGCTTCTGGAGTCAAGTTCTCAATGGTGTTTCTGAGGTTTATGTCATGGGGTGTTTTGCCTATGTTTTCTTCTATATATGTTACGGTTTTAGTATGGTGTGAAATAGTAGTCTAGTTTCATTCTTTCTCATGTAGCTTTTGTTTTTCCAATTGTGTTTAGCTGTCCTCTATTTTTGGAATATTGCTGATTAGCTTAACTTAAGATTTTACTTTTAGGGTTGAAAACATTAGGCCCTTCAGAAGAGCTAAAAAGAAACTTCTGAAGAGGAAATGCAAATGGCCAACAGGCATATGAAAAAAAATGTTCAACATCACTTGTAATCAGGGAAATGCAAATCAAAACTACCATGAGATACCATCTTACACCAGTGAGAATGGCACATATTAAAAAAACTAGCAACAACAAATGTTGGCGAGGGTGTGGAGAAAAAGGAACTCTCCTGCACTGTTGGTGGGAGTGCAAACTGGTCCAACCACTATGGAGAGCTGTGTGGAGATTTCTGGACCTACTAAACATAGAGCTTCCATATGATCCAGCAATTCCACTCCTAGGTATTTACCCAAAGGATAGAGAATCATTAATACAACAGGGCATCTGCACCCCTATATTTACAGCAGCACTATTTACAATAGCTAAGCTTTGGAAACAACCCAAATGCCCAAAAATAGATGACTGGATCAAGAAGATGTGGTACATATACACCATGGAATATTACTCAGCATTCATAAAAGATAAACACATGCAATTTGCAGCAACATGGATGGCGCTGGAAGGGATCATGCTCAGCGAAATAAGCCAGAAAGAAATAGAAAAATACCGAATGGTCTCACTCATAGCAGGAATCTAGAAAACTTAAATAAGGGACCAGGAAAATGAATAACTATAAGAAAGTGAAAATCAAAATCAACAAAAAACTATGAACCAGAGACATTCTGTGGGGGGGTAGGGGGAGGGGAGGGATTGGGGTCAAAATAAGGATGTTGCAATTGTATGGGGAATATAAAAATAAAATTTATTTAAAAAAAAAAAGAAAACATTAGGCCCTTAATATTAGTAGACAACACTAAAATATATTTGATGGGATTGCCTGAGTAATTCTATGCTCATTCTTTTTTGAAGTCTAGACCAGTAGACTGCAAATACAGCCTTTATCAAAAAGAGCAGAGTGTTACACTTACCTCTGTTTCCCAAAATAGCTGTGAAAGTCTTCTTGAGTTTATTGGTTCATTCATTCTGTCATCTAAGACTTGAAGGCCTAGTTTATACGAGATAATGTGTTACTTTGAGAAAATTAATGATGAATTTGCAACTCCCCTATTTCATTTAGTTTGAAATCAAGTAGAGAAAAGAATGGTGAGAATAAGTAGGGAACTCATATATCCTGTTTTTATGCCGCTCATCCTGGCATAATTGTTAACTGTATACTTTCCAATGATTTGGTTTGGATGACAAGTTATATAATTACACTTTGAATAGCTATATAAATACCAGGCAGTGTTTATGCATTAGACTACTTCAAATATAGAGTTAAGGAAACTTAGAAGAGAAGGAGATTGACTTTTATAGGGCAGGAAAAACAGTTATCTTAAATCTAACATTTTTCTTTTTTCTTTCTTTCTTTTTTTTTTTTTTTTTGTGGGACCCTCGCCGGTAGCCAGGGAACGAACCGCTGCTGCAGAGGCTGCAGGCAGCCTCGCAGCCCAGCGCTTAACCGCTGCGCCACCAGGGGAGGCCCTCAAACATTTTTCTTAACTCAAATTTAGGTGGCAGTAGTCTGCTATTTAGTTCTTGGGAATTCCATAATGTAAAGAATTTCCTCTTTCATTTTCACATTTTTCCTTTTTTTGCATAGAAGAACTGGGGTGCAGGCTAGAGGTGCAGGGTTGAAGGGGAGCAGAAAAGGTAGATTTACTGAAACATACTGCTAAGGGGAATAGTGGCCTAGATAGGAGAGGTCTGCTGCACCATGTGGGTAGCTTACTGGCAGGGAATGGAACTCAGGTGGTAATGGTGATAGTGCTACAGAATCTACTCCAGTGCCCTTTCCTCCCACCATCCGTTCCATTTTACTAATGAGAAACTTAAGTAACTTTATAACTACAAGAATTGCCTATATAAGCCAATGAAGGTAAGATTGCTTATTGTACTTACATATAGGTTTGTTTGTGATTGTAATTAATGTTCAAGATTATCAGTCAAGGGTCTTCCTGATGGCACAAGGGGTTAAGTCTCAGCACTGTGAAGCTATCAGCAGCCACTGAAGCAGGAGTCAGGAGTTTGATCCCCCACCAGGGAGCTACCCACATGGCACAGCAGACCTCACCTGTCTTGCACTCTGCTCCCCTCAGCAGTGTATTTCAGTAGATCTGCCTGTTCTGCTCCTCACTCTGTCTCTGGTGAAGCCTCTCACCTCCCCCCACACACCTCTGGCCTACACCCCAGCTTTTGTTTGCATTAATAAAATAAATCTTTAAAAAGAAAAGATTATCAGGAAATTTTCCCAGAGTTGCTTTTTGTATTCTTTCGGACAATGAAGCTCTCTCTCTTTCCCACATTCTCCCTCCATTTCCCTCCCTCTCCCTTCCTCCCATGTGTGAAAAAACATGGTTAGGTTCTGATAAACGTGTAAATTAGAAATCTGTGTGCTCTAGGAAGTTGTGAAGATGAAGTTTTTCAAGTTCTGATTTTATGCTATGTATTCAGACATTAACATTTCTTTCAGTCTTCATGTAGAATTTTTCTGACAGTAATTACTGTATGTAATAATTGACTCATCTCATATTTATCACCATAAACATAGAACAGTGGTCATAATATAAATTTTAGGAGGAGATAAAATATTTTCTTTTTTGTAATCTAGTGTGAAAAGTAACACAGCATTTCAAATAATGTAGTATACTAAAAAAAAAAGTGAAGATGCTAGTGACCTTGAAAGGTAATTTTCTAATTTGTGAAACAAAAGGTCACATTAGATAATCTCTAAAAGTGTCTTCTACCTCTGTGTATGTCTATAAAATAGAACCTGGTAATTCAGTGGTCTCAGTAGTCTTTTTGCACATGTGCTGTTTAACCTAGTAAGATATTCATAGTTATGCTCTTGCCACCTTACCCCAGGATCTCATTTGTTATATGCTGATTTCTCTTGAGAATATAACAAAATATTAATTTTTGATGAATATTTCCTTCTTTAATGATATGAAAATTAAGAATAATAGAAATTTCTAGTTATAGCTGAAAGCTAAAAGTCAAAAGCTAAGGAGCTACAAATCAAAATTTCTGTACATATAAAGTCAAACCACATAGACAAAAGTTTATAGTGATTTTAACATTATCATGACTACTCTTCTCTGAATGGGCATCAAGAAATAGCCATTGAATGAGCAGTAGATGCATTTTGCCAGGTGTTGTGGAGGATGAAATTGCATATATTTTCTCTTTGTAGTTTGCCTCAGATTTTCTAAAAACAGTTAAAAGCAAATGCAGTGCTTATATTTTGCCAGAGTACAAGACAAAATAGTAGGCAGAAAATTGTTATGTAGGCGGGCAAAAGGGCAGATTCTCTGCCAAATGGCTCTAAATGAGTTGATGCAAGGAATTTAAATATTAGGCTTTGATGAGAGATTGTTGAATTTCTTCAGTGTTGTTGTTTCCTTTGGTATGCAAGCTAATTAGACGACAACAACAACTAATTGGAGCCAGTGGCTTAGACAGCTTGCCTCCATTGGCACTAATGCAGGAGGGTGGCACAGTTGGCTTTACTGCTGGCCAGGAAGACTTCCATCACGGCTTAGCTATAATCATGTCTGCAGATCCCTCCTGGCACTCTCTTGAAGAGCCTTGTCTTAAATGGGCCATTGGTAACAAGGGGTGTTTTCATGAGATTCCCACATCTTTCATTGTCTGCAATTTGTACTCACCCCCTTAAAGTATTTTAGCAATCTCAAAGCTTTACCACTGTGGAAAAATGGAGAGATCCCCTATTTGGCAAAAGCAAAAATTATTACAAAGCATCCTTCTGCATTATGTGGTAGCTTGCACCAGAGCAGCTTATCTTAATCTTAACTGTGCATTAAAAAATCATCAGGGATTCTTGTTAAAAATTTAGATTCCTGTGGCACTACCCCATAAATTCTGATACACTAGATATGGGATGAAACACTAGAAACCAGCCCTTACCCAGCTTACCCAATATGGAGACTGCCTTCCTGAAATGTTCAGAAGTCAGAAATTAGTGTTTATAAGCAAATTCAGTCTGGGTATACTTCTGAGCTCTTTGGTATCCTCCTTTTACAGCTCTAAATATCATACTTTTAATTACTTTAGCTCATTATTCTCTATTAGTACACTTTCAGGCTTTTATGAATAGGACTTTGAAAGATGTCTTCCTTTATTTTATTGTGTAGAAGTAAATATTGAACATAAGGAATTCTCAAAGATAGTATTTATCTTTGAGATAATATTTATCTGACCAAGATAATATTTATCTTGTAGGATAGGTGATAGCAGTCTTTTAAAATTTTGATTATTTAGATAGACTCCTATGGTCCACATTACTTATTGAATAATGCAGAAAATAAAGGAAAAGGGATTTCAGTATCTCTTAATTAAATTATTTGAATTTGATTAAGGTAAAGTACCTTCCCTGGAGGTGTAGGGAGAGAATCCACATGACCCCTTCATTGTTTTTTTGAGTTAAGATTCTTAGGATTCTAAAATGCCTCTAAACTGTTCAGCTGCATTTGTTTACATAGTTGCTTCTAAGATAAGACCAAATTAGTATCCTCAGCTCAGAAAATATGTTTCAGGTTACTTTTTTCCCCCAAAGAGCTTATTTAATCTTCCTCAATTAGAATACATAAGATAATAAAGGATTTATTGTTATTGAAAAAGATTAGAACAACATTGTTCTGCCACTAATTTTTTTCTAAGTATCCTCTCATGAATCTGTAACACCCAGGTATCTTAATCATAAATTGATAGGTTAGTTTGCTACCTTTTATTGCAGTTAGTACTTAATTTGTGATTTTCATAGTACAACATGATAATTTAAAGAAATAGTTAGAAAATTATTTAGACAGAATTAGTGACTTTTATAAATTTTTTCCAAATCCAATTTATCCTTTGGTACTTGGAAATCATACACAAACATTAAACATCTTAATGATTTCATTTTGTTAAAAAAAAAAAATCATACACTTAAAAAGTTCTTTTAAAAACCTGCTTAAATAATGCTTGTTAAGAGGAAAAGCATTGACCATTTGTGATTTTTTTTCCTTTTCAAATAATAGTGATACGACTTGCTAACATTTAATCCATAACACTGATTCATTATGAAAGAAATTAACAACCCCTTAAATTTGCATTTCTTTATATTGACTTTTTTATTTAAATATTTTATTTTATATAATTCTTACATCTTTTTTCATCTTTACTATATTGACTTTTTTATATAAATTTTTTAACTTCAAATAATTATAGCTCTAACTAAAATAGTGGCTTTATCAGTGTCGCAACTGTGATACTGACTATGGTTATACAAGGTACTACCATTATGGCAAACTTATTTTTTTTCTTTCTATTATTTTTGCCTATGGCTGCATTTAGATATGTAAGTTTAGTAGTCACTCATTTGTATGTGTGTATTTAGTTCTGTGAAGTTTTATCACATGTGTAGATTTGTATAAACATCACCACAATCAGGATACAGAACTCATCTATTAGCATAAGCCCTCCTTATGGTATCTCTTATAAAGCACAACCATGATCCTTTTGTCATTTGAAGAACGTCATATAAATGAAATTCTACAGTATGTTACCTTATGAGGTAGCTTTCTTTGTCGCCTAGCATAAATCCCTTGAGACACATCTGAGTGACTGTATATATTTGTAATTTGTTCCTTTTCATTGCTGAGTGGTATTTCATGTTGTGGATGTATCATAGTCTGTTTGGCCATTCTCCTGTTGAGGGGCATTTGAGTTATTTTTTTTTTCCTCTGGGGCTATTACAAATAAAGCTGCTGAGTTTCTCCACTATAAAGAACTTCCTCCTCTTTCCTATGCTGTATATACATACTCATGCATGTGTTTTGTGTAAACATAAGTTTGCATTTATGTGGAACACATGCTCAAGAGTACAATTGTTAGGTCATATGGTAAGTGCATGGTCTGTATCATAAGAAACTGCCAAACTGTTTTCTGGAGTGACTGTACCATTTTACATTCCCACCAGCTATGTATCAATGGTTCAGTTTCTCTACATGCTCGCTAGCATTAGTCATTCTGGTAAGTGTATTAATTCTTACTTCCTAATGACAATGAGCAGCTTTCATATATTTATTTGCTCTATGTACATCCTCCTTAATGAACTGTTTCATCATATTTTTGCCCATTTTCTAATTGAATTATTTACTTTTCTACTATTCAGTTTTGAGAGCTCTTTATAGAAGTTAGATACAAAGCCTTAGTGAAATATGTGATCTTCCCTTATTTTTTTCCTTCAGTCTTTTCATCCTCTTATCAGGGTGTTTCATAGAGCACAACTTTAAATTTGATGAGGATTAGCTTATCAGTTTTCCCTCCATGGATGATGCTTTTGGTGTCTAAATATTCTTTGCCTAGCTTTGGCATGACTATAGGGTGGTAAACTTCAAATTTTATTTCTTGTTTTAATATGATATATTTTATCACAATTAGTAAACCAATATTGATATATTATTATTAAGTATAGTACATATTTCCTCAGTTCTTACTCTAATGTCTTTTTTTTTTTTGGTCCCAGGATCCAAGCCTGGTTATTAGATCATAGATCACAGTAATTCATCCCGTCTCATTAGGCTCGTCTAGATGACCTTCACAGTTTTAAAGAGTGCTTGACGGGTTTGAAAAGTGCTGGTCAGATATTTCATAGAATGTCCCTCAATTGGTATTAGTCTGATACTTTTCACACAATTTCTTATGATTACACTAGGGTTTATGGGGTTTTGGGCACCATAACCACAGAGGTAAAGTATCATTTCATCCTACTGTTTCAGAGTTGTTTGTGGTCAACATTTCCTTATCACTGATGATGTTCACTTTGAGTCCATGGAATTGGAAGTGTTTGCTGAGTTTCTCCACTATCAAGTACCTCCTCCCCTTTCTTATGCTGTAATCTTTGTAAGGAAGTCACTGTGTGCAGATCACATTTAAAGGGTGGGGAGTTGTGATTACACATATTTGGTATTGTATATTTTAATTTTTATTCAGTTCTATGTATTTTTCTTTATTTCTTTTGATATTTCTTTTGATATTTCCTTTATGGTACAATGATTATGAGTGAGTTGCCTGGTTTCACAGTGTTTGGAGATGTTTCTTTTGTCTGTTGCTGATTTTTAGTTTCATTCAACAGAAAATGTATCTGTGATTACAATTCTTTTAACCTTTTTGAAATCTGTTACACAGCCATCTGATATGGCATATCTTGATGACTGGCACATGGACTCCTGAAAAGCATGTGTGATCTATTATTATTGAGTGGAGTCTTCTGTATCTGTCAGTTCTATCATGGTAGTTGATTAGTGGCTCAGTTCTATGTCCTACCCTACATCATATCTCTTGCTGACAGTGTTGCTAATTGTGAACTTGTCTGTTCCTCCTCAGTTCTTTCAGTTTTTGCTTGACATATTTTAAGATGTTTTGTTTGGTGTGTGCACATTTAGGATTATATTTTACCAATGGAGTGAGACTTACCACTGTGTAGTATCCATATTTGTCACTAGTAACTTTCTTTACTTTGATGTCTGCTTTATCTGATGTTAATGTAACTCTTCCTGCCTTTTTAAAAATCAGTGTTAACTTGGTAATATTCTTTTGCCTTCAATGTATTTATGTACCACATTGGATTTTTGAAGTATAGCAAAGCCAAGCTCAAGTTTCAGATTTTCTCTTGAATTCTTTTCAAGTAAGATCAAGTTATATATGTGGGTAAATAAAACAAAACACTTTTAAAAACTGGAACTCTTTTGTTACAGAGCGAGCAGAGAAAACCTTACTCACTAGGTCAGTTTTTTGGTCATTGAACAAATCTTAGTTAAATATCTCATATGAGCCAGGAATTGTTAACATGTTGGAAACCTGGTAATGAGCAAAACAGAAAGAAAATAAAACACTGCTGCCCTGGAGTTTACATTCTAGTGGGGGAAGAAGAATGTGAACAAATGAACTATTTCCTATGTCAGGAGGTAAGAAGTTCTTTGGTTCAAAGTCAAGTTAGGAAGGGGGTAGAGATAGGTACGGCCAATAGGTGATGTTGGTGGGGGGCAGTGAAGTTTTGTTTTCAGGTGCCAGCGTGAGCAAATATAAATAATTAGGAATGCAAAGAAAGAAGAAACATAAATCATTAATAAGCAAAACATTGATAAGACGGATTTCAGTGAAATCTAGGACAAGAAAAGACAAACGGGAAAACAATGAAAATGGATAAAGAAGGAAATCATAATCACAGTACTTAAAGCATACAGGAAGTGAGCAATGGCTGGTTTTTATAGACATCATAAAAATATAGATATTGCAGAATTTGAAAGTGGAGGATTTAGCTGAGATATGATCAGAATCCAATTCAAGTCACATTTTAGAAGGATAAAGGATAAAGAATGTAATAGTTCCTTGTACTTTGTGTCGGGTGGATGTCACACCCACTTTTACATTTTCTGACATGCACTCAGAGTAATCTATAATGATACTACTTAACCATCATGAGTACTTTGTTTTAATTGTCCCAGAATTAGAAGTCCTCCCAGGGGCATTTTGCATGTATGTCTTACATTTTGCTTCATTTTGAACCCCATCTCTATCCCTAAACCAAAAATTCTGTGTAGGTATAGAAGTTTGTCTCAAACAGATTGCTTTTCATTATCCTCCTTTAATGCTTTTCAGATAGCAAGAATTCTACAAATGCTTTTTGATTCAACAACTTAGTAAATTATAACTGATCAGAAGGTCAGGAAGCATGACCATTAATAATAGAAATTATAATATTTTCTTATGTAAATATCAAGATGATGGGAACTGACAATGGAGTAGAAACTGTAAAAATTGAGTAACCAGAAAATTCAAGATATAAGCTGTTTATATCTATATAGGAAAATATTTTTATCTTGTATTTAAAATCCTGCTGTTACAGGACAGGGAGAGGGGACTACTTCCTAATGTAAGTATGTAAAATACTTCACTAAAATGTCGATTAGCCAGGCTTGCTTTCAGATATAGTATCTATGTCAAAACTAAATTTGACAGTGCCTCTTCATATGTGAAAATTCATTTAAATAAGCTTGTCAGGAAAAATTCATGATACATTTACATAAATCTGTGAAAATAAATGCAGTTGCTAAACAGTTCCCTTTTTAATAATATCAGTTATACAAATATTTTTGTTATTCACCTACAAAATAAACTCATGTTTTTAATGAATCAAAGTGTTAGTAATAATTTTTATTCCTTTATGAATGGACACTCCGCAGTTATTAAAAACAACTACTTATATTGGGCCTCCCCTGGTGGCACAGGTGGTTGAGCACTGCGCTGTGAAGCTGTCCACAGCCTCTGTAGTGCCGGTTCGATCCCTGCCGGCCAGCGAGGGTCCCACATGGTGCGGCAGACCTCTCCTGTCTCGCCCGCTGCTCCCCTCAGCAGTGTATTTCATCAGTCTGCTTTGTTCTGTTCCCCGCTCTGTCTCTGGTGAATCCTCTCACCCTCCCACACATCTGGCCTGTACCCCTGTTCTTGTGTAAAATGAATAAATAAATCTTAAAAAAAATAAATAACTACTTATAGCAACTAATGCCAGGGAGATAAATTATCAGAATATTCAGTCCTAACCAAGAGAAATAAATGGCAGTGGTTCTGTGTGACTTAGTGAACTAACTTTGCAACAAGTAAATTAAAAAATCATTTTCTTTTTAAAAATCATATCCTCCTTGTGCACACACCCATTTCCATTACAGTTTCTCCAATTCTGACTGTAACAATATAAATAAAATGATGGTAATAGAGCTGCCTCTTATTTGTGTGAGGTAGAGCTGTTGCTTGAAATATCCTTTCCTTTGTCAGAAAAGTTCCTAATCATCAGCTATCGCAAGTGTTGGTGTGCTCAAGTGCCAAAATCTGTAAGAAGCTCCTTGCAGAAGATTTTCCTGAAATTATTGTGGTCACATTTGTCTCTACCACACAATCTAGCATTTCATGATGGAGGCCTTAAGAAGCTACCTAGCTATTTTCTGAATGTAAATTTGGGTCAATATTATATTCTCTTTCCCATTTCTTCCCTCATAGCCAGGACAGCTTTGGAAACATATGTACTCAAGCAACAGTTACTGGCTTCTCCCTTTTGGTTTAATGTTAATTAGGAATCTTTTGACATTACAAAAAGTTTCCCAAATGAATATCCTCTTTATTTCTTTATTTCAATACTTTGTAAGTTCCCCCAAGATACCTGCTTCATCAGAGACAAGGTTGAAACTGACTTTGTAGAAATAACAGAATATCTTTGAATGCTAATAATGCACAGTAATAAAAATCCTACTGTAGTTCTACCAGCTTTTCAGTATGAGTCCAACAAATGTTGTGTGACTTTTATATGGTAAGTTCACCAATTAGCTCTATTATTTTAAAGGTCTTGTTGATAAAACACTTTCTTACGTACAACCAGTGTCCCAAAATACTTTAGGAATCATCATTTTACAACCAGGAAAGGCCTAGAGGAGGAGTCACTTAATCCATATTTCAGATATGGAATCTACTGTACAGGAAGATTGATTTGCACATAATGGGCTCCCAGAACTTGTTTAATCTTATTCACCAAAATGAAAGTGCTAAGTAAATTGGTGAGAAGAGTCAAGATTATAGGTAGATAGTCCTGACCCCCAGTTTAAAGGACTCTAGTTTAAGGAAGACTAAACTCAAACAACGAGCAAAGATTTTTAAGTCTCTGTTCCTATCAAGGCTAGTACACCTCAAAGCAAATTAAGGAAAGATGAGCTTTCTTACAAGTTTTGTTACAGCGGATTAAAAAAATCTTCCAGAATTGTTTGCATTCTCCATTCAATCCATCCACATCTTCCTCTGCTGAATTTCACTGTTTCGCGGTTTTATTAATAATCATGAGAATACATGCTAAACACTCAATATAAAACATAAGTAATTGGGGAAGTTGGTTCAGATTATTTTAAGAGTAATAAAACATGTGATCTCTGCAAACACAGTTTGTTTTGTTTTTCCCAAAATAACCATCGGAGTAACAATTTTGGATTGTGATTCTTAACCAAGTTCAACAAGTAATTAATGAAATGACCGGCAGCATCTTTAATGGGCTGTTCTCATCTATTAGAAAGTTTCTAATGAGAAACACTCAGACACTGAATGGATCAATTTGGCGACAATGATGAGTTTGTTGACCTAAAGATGGAAATCATTTAAGGATAGATAAATATTCGATATGTCAAATATCAGGGTAAGCAGCTACATACAATATTTGGATTGTCCATGCTCTTGGTTTTCTTCTTAGCCTCTTGTGACATCTTGTGCTATTTAATCACGCAGTCTTCCTCAACAAAAATACAGAAAAGATATAATAAAACTCAAATTGGATAATTTTGCTTTAGAGGACTTAAAGTTTTGTGGATTTCACTAAATTAAGTAAAAGACAAGAAATTTTGCTCAGAAATTTATAGTGCTATCCCTAATATAATGGGCAGCAGCCATTAAAACCAGCAGCCTTTAAAACCATGACAGTGACATTTTAGCTGTAAGTTTTAGTTTGTAAATTGAAGTAATGTGTTGATAGGACCAATTTCTTTTTAATAATTTGAGATGTTTATACTATGTTTTAATTAGCAAAGTTTTTTAAGTCTCTGTTCCTATCAAGATTAGTTAGAATGCCAAGCAGAAACCAGTATGATAGCAAATAAACTGATTCTGGTGTTGCGAAGAATTTTAAAAGAAATTTGAAAGGTCAGATCTATACATTTTGATATATAATATTAATATGTGATGAGTAGAGTTTGTGGGTTAATACTGTCAGTTAAATTCAGTTTGTTTGGGGGATACAGATATCAGGTCAAATACAGATCAGTAAATGGCTCTTAGGCATCAAAGATATGAGAGGCTAGACTGATGGATGAAAGAGATCTTTTAGACATTAAAGAATGATGCTGCTTTCTGAAATAATGTTGGTGTTTTGCCCTGAAGTTGATCAAAACAAAACCTAACCCTGCATGTGAAAGTGAGATTTGACTCTGCTGAAGATCATATCTGATTTCTTAAGCAGTTTTATCAGTGTCAGCTGTGAGATACACTTAACATTAAATGACAAGGCAGGATTACAGTGCAAACCCTGGAGTTCAGCCAATTTTTCATCCTTGAAGTTGTGTGGGATGCTGAATAACACTATTGAAAATAGATGACAGAAGGCTGTCTAAGCAGCTGCTACACGGTGATCTAAAATAGGGAGACCACAAACCAGACCAACAGAAGAATGTTTAAGAGTATACTGAATCACAGCTCTAAATGATAAAAGAGCTCAGGGTAACCAGGAAACATTGTTTCTGTGAATGCAATGATCAGAAGTAATGTGATTCGAATTTGCAGCAATACCACTGAAAAGAACATGATTCTAATACAATTGCTTACAAACTGGGACAGAATGTACAAATAATAGTTGCAACTTAAGTCAAAGGACAATTTAATACAATCATTATGAGGGTATTCACCAGAGACATAGCAGGGAACAGAACAGGCAGACTGACGAAATACACTGCTGAGGGGACCAGCGGGTGAGACAGCAGAGGTCTGCTGTGCCATGTTGGTCACCTCCCTGGCCAGGGATTGAACTTGTGTTGAAGTTGCTGCAGATAGCTTCATCATGCTGTGTCTTAACCCCTTGCTCCACCAGGGAGGCTCCTAGACCCTTTCTTTTAAGCAGTTCACAAACCACCAGAAATATCTTTCATTATCAAGATGTCAACAGTCTTAAACAATTATCTAAGACAGAATTTAAAATTGTCTTAGTTTGATTTAAAAATTAACATTAAATGTCCAAAAGACTAAGTTTCTGGTGTAGAAATGTTCCTTTCCCTCGTGTAAGATATCATTTTGAACATGTTAAGTACTGAAGAAAATTGTGAAGTAGTCAGCTTTACTAATAATTTTCAGTGATATACAACTTTTTTTTTCTCGTTATAAATACATTTTATTGATGGGTTCACAGGCTTTCTGCCTTTTTATTTGTCTATGCATAAGTGTGTTGGTGCAAGAGGAAATTTTAGTTTAAAAGTCCTGTAACAGAGTTCATCATCATTTTAAAGGAATAAGGGAAAACTGGGCCAAATAAGGATCCAGTGAAGAATATACTTTGAGATACTGCTGGGCTTCTAATTTAAAGCAAGCTATATACCCCTGAATATCTTCAAAATAGGTAACAGAAATTCAGAATACACTTTCCCAAAGCAATAATAAGTTAGTTTCACGGGCTAACACACAGATGCCAATTTGACTTATGTACCTAAAATACACTTTGCACTGACAAGAGAAGATAACCACTGCAAATACATACCAGTATTTAAGCAAAATGAAAAAAGTATTGAATAGGTGATAAAATAGTCAGAAGTGAATTGATTCCTTTGTAGCAAAGCGAAGAGCAAGAGCATAATTTAAAAGCGATAGTATAAAGACAAGGACAAAGGGTACAAATAATGGCTGCAAGTCAAATAAATGTTTAATTTGATATAAAATCAGAAAAAGATTAGAGGAAATAATTAGAGCAGATGAGTTTATTGAAAACTTTGAGTGTGTTCTGAATTCTGTGTTGGAACAGGACAGGAATTTTAGAAGTTATGATTAATGTTCTTTCAAAAATACTTTTCACTCATCAGGGAATTTTTTTTTATTTATTTTTATTTTTTATTTATTTATTTATTTTTTTTTTGTGGGACCCTTGCTGGTGGCCAGGGAACGAACCAGCAATGCAGAGGCTGTGGGCAGCCTCGCAGCCCAGCGCTCAACCGCTGCACCACCAGGGGAGGCCCTGATCAGGGGATTTCTTAAAAGACAGTTGACTTCTTTCTCATTCTTAGTGATTTCATCTGTTCTCCTTTATCTAATCATCATCTCTTATTTGTACTGTACTCCTATTTATTTCCTATTAAATCTGTACTCCAATTCAGTTCCTCTTAAATTCGCTAATATGTGTTCAAGTGTCTGCTGAGTATTTTCACTTTGATACCCCAAAGGATAAATTATACTTAGTATGACTAAAGCTGAATTTGTCACTCTTTCCCCCTTAAAAAAAGTGCCCTTTCTTCTAGTGCCTAAATTATAACTGAGCCCTCCCCCTTCCCCCTTTACCTGTATCCAGTCCATTCTCATATTAATGCAACAATATCCTAACTGGTTTTCCCACTTCAAGTTGTCTTCCTTTAAATTCATTCCTCAATTCTGCCTTTGTTTCCTAAAACTACAACTTGAGAACATTACTCTTAAAATTACAACTCTTCAACTGCTAATCTTTGCTTTCAGGTAAAATACAAACACTTGAACTTGAATTACAATGACCTTCATGATTTACATCATGTTCCATTTGTCTGTTATGTTTTGGTACAATGAAGGACTGATCATGTGTCAATTTAATGAGAAGTATTGTCATTAACCTCACATGTCTGGTCCTTTCACCATATGTTTTTAAATGTATAAAGAAGCTAAGACAGTTCCTTGTATTTATAAGCCTTAATGGTGTGATTTGTTTTAAGATGTATTTATTTATGCATACAAGAACTGGGGTACAGGGCAGAGGTGTGGGGGATGAGAGGATTCACCAGAGACAAAGTGGGGAACAGAACAGGCAGATTGACTGAAGTACACTGCTGAGGGGAGCAGCGGGCGAGTCAGGAGAGGTCTGCTGTGCATCTGGGTTGCTCCCTGGCCGGCCAGCGATCAAACTCCTGCTGCAGTGGCTGCGGATAGCTTCATAGGTTGCATCTTAACCCCTTACACCACAGGGAGACCCCTTAATGATGTTTTTAGAAATGTTTGTAAGACACCTAATTTGGTTAGTAGTAAATCGAAAATAATGAATTATATGTAGTGAATACTACTTCTCCAAAAATAAAAATTTGGAGTCATTTTAAAATACAAAGATCAACTTCTCTTCCCAACATGCCATTGGTATACTGGCAGTAAACCAGTGTTTAAGAACAACCTTATGAGAGTCCCTGGGGTCAGCAGACCCCCCACCCCGCTTTCTCAGTCTACATCTTCCTTACCTCTCCTGGTTACAGTGGTCTAAAACACTGGGAAACTGGCATGTAAAAAATTGTTAACATAGCTAACACCATACCAAACAAAAACTCCTTTATATTCATCTAAAAGTCATCTAGATGAGATAGGACTTTGTGAAATACTCCTAATGAATAAATTGATTGCACTGAGTTCTCACTGATAGAAAAAGGTGTCAGCAGGTATTTGAAAATTATATTTGTAAAGCATTATGTAGTTTCTTTTAATTTGCCCTTCCTGACTGATAATGGTGTAATTCAAGAGAGCAAGGAATTCAAGCCTGTCAGGATATTAGCAGGAAGGTCCTGCTGAACATGCAAGGCTTTAAAATAATGACCCACATACACATAGCACCTTAGAGATTTTTTTTCTAAACTAATCTAATTCTATACCAGAAAAAAATACCCTTTGTCTATCTTCATCTGAAATATTTGCATAAATTAATGACATCATCATTTGATATTTTCTGTTCACAATGAGATTCATAGATTTATTGGGATATTGTACAACTTTCTTCATTTTGCTAATGGGATGTACGCTAACATGATATGTTTCTATCTATAATATTAAAATTCTGGAATCCAATGTGTTTCTTTCCACTTTTACCAAGAAAGAAATCATATCTGACCATCTGACCACTGCTTATCTGCACCTTAACCTTTTCTTGAACTTTAAAACTATGGTGAAAACACAGTCTTCAGATTGTTTTTAATGTGGGGAAAATAAAAACAAAAGAGATCAATAGGAAGATTTGTAGGGGGATTATCTAAAAGCCCTTCTTAGAAAATAAGGATTAAATCAAGTGCCCTTTCTAGGTGGGAGAGCAGAAAGTGTGAAGCCTCCATTGCTAACACCTCCAGACCATTAAGACAACAATGTGGACTCTCACAGGAAATCACAGAACAAGACTATTGAAAAGGAGACTGCAATGTCCAACTTTTTCTAAACTACTTATATTTTAAAACTTGGTCTATTTTAGTGCTCAGAACTTGGAATTCACTTACCCGTTTAAATTATTTTGTATACAGTTCTTAAAATTCCATGACTTTTCATAGAAAATTTTAAGACATAACGTAACCTAAGAATATTATTAGAGAATTATTGACTGTCATTCTCTAATAATATTATTATATATAATTATATTATTAATTATATAATAATAGTAGTACAGAATATTAGAGAATTCAATTCTGAATCAAGGAAGAGCACACTCAATGATAAAAGAATGAAATTTATGCCATCTTTGTGGAATGAGAGCCCTCCATATCAAAGTTATGAAGTGCATAAGCACTCCAACAGCTGAGCATGGAATGAGAAATGTAAAACTGGGACTACTCAGGATGAAGGTCAGGGACACTAGGTCTCAGAAAGATTTTATTTGACTGTGATGTATTTAATCTGAAGAGAAAGCATAGGGAACCATGTTAAAGAAGAAACAGGAAAGGACTTTTCTCACATAGCCTTCCTCCCTCCCTCCCTCTTATCCTGTCACCACAGAGCCAGTTCTGTATTTCTTTTCTAGATTAAAAAGGAAACATAGGTTTGGTACAATGGCTACAGGTGGTATCTGACAAAACAGGGAAGAAGAGGTAAATTCCAAAGCAGTGTTAAAGACTGATGGGAATTCCTGTGGTATTTCCTAAGTGGCCATTTGCCTATAGTAATCTAGATGAGTTGAGCAATTAGAGACACTGTTTACAGAAATTTCAACAAAGTGGTCTTTTGGTGGGTATTTTATTCCCAATAGATGAGTTTAGCAATTTCTTGATTTTTTTTCCCAAAGCGCTCAAATTAAGTCTTAATATTTTGCCCTTTATGTTAAGGGGAAAAAATGACTTTAATTCTGTTGTGTCCTCACTGGCAGTTAATTTATTATAAAGTGACACTCCCTGGGGAAAAGACTGCTGTAATGACCCCTATCTGCCTTTCCAAGTTCATCTCTCACTACTCTTCCCTTTATTTAAGCTCCCAAAGCATTTATGTTGTCAAATAGACTAAACCTTTCTCTCCCCAGGTCTTTATATATTTTCCTTCTGCTTGGACCTTACCTGCCCTTTCAGATTTTCTATTTAAATGTTACCTCCTAGGAGAGGAATATTTAATTGTGTAATATTTGGTTCAAGAGGATAGACATCATGTCTATTTTGTTTACCACTCTGTACTCAGAATTTAGAGCTATACCTGAGATATAATTAGAACTTGGTAAATATACAATGTTAAGGAACATCAGGAGATCTCTTAGGACATTTCTTCAGGTATGAAGAACTACTTATAACTGCATATTTTAAAATTACCAATACTTTTCTGATCACTGATATTTAATCTCATGATAAGATAGTCAATCAGTGTCATAAACATTTTTTAAACATAGAGTTATCTATCTAGATCTTTTCAGTGTTAATTTTGAAGAAATTTTTGAAGAAAAAGACCTGAGAACAACAACATAGAATTTGCACAAATGTTAGTAAATCGCTACTATTAAAAAATATAATAGTTAAAGAAAGCCAGAGATTTGTTAAACAAGAAATATTAATGTTATTCACACTTTTAAAAATTAGGTATATCAAATACTGTTTAAGTTAACATGTCATCAATTATCCACCTCTGTTTGTTCAGTTTAGTCTCCACCATTTCAGCTGGCTGAGTGTAACTTGCATGCTTTTTTGCCCTCTGCCCACAGTAATTTTCTCACTGTATTTTAAAATCAACAAACTTTTAAAAACTTAAGTAAAGGCAACCCAATGGGAAACAATTCAAAACAAAAGCCAATTCACTTACAGTTAATAGAGCATGAAATTGATTACATATTAGTAAAAATAAAGGGCTATCTACAAACATTTACAGTCACCTACCAAACTCTGAGAAACTCAAGTTTGACTTGCTATCTGTGTAGAGGAAGGTTTGGAAGGACAAACAAGCACTTCATATTCAACTTTGGTGTCACGTATATGTTTTAAAGTATAATTAATACCAAGTAGAATTATTTGGGTGGGGCACACATAGCTTTGAGATTAAAAAAAAATTTTTTTAAACTCCTGTATACACTAATAAAAGTTAGATGTGTGTAATCTTAAACTGTGGTACTTTTTCACTTATTTGTGGCTAACCTTAAATACATTCTGCTTACTATGTTTCCTTTTTAGATAGATATATAAACACTGTATCTGGGCTCAGTTTGTATATTTATTTTAAGAAAAGTATGTGGTTTCCTGTTCTTATAATAGTTCTCAGCTTTAGTCATTTTATCTCCCATTGTAACAGATTAAGAAAATTTCATGGGAGGAATAATTAAGACCAAAAAGTAGTTGTTGGGACTGTATATATATTATATATATATTTATATATACTGTGTATTATATATATTGGGAATATATATATAAGCATATATATATATCATGAGATATCTACTTGTTCCTAGGGAGAAAAATCAAATTTCCTGTATAGATTTTCATCTTATTCAGGTACACACATCAGAGATGTTGCGAAATTGTTGAAGACTTGAAATTCGAAATATCATTAAGATTAAAAAACAAACATTTGCTAAGCTGTAATCATATATCCACTACTATAGTAAAACTTCATCTATTTTTTCATTTAATTATTTCAAAAACCCTGAGAGAGATAAGACAGAGGCCGAAACTAACTTGCTAGAGATTACCCAGTACTATTGGATTCCAGAGCTTGGGCTCTATTCACTTTCTGATCCAGACCCTAAAGCCAGGTCTTCCCAATGTTCTGCATTATGGCTGTGACCTAATAGAGAAATGGACCACTGATTGATCTAATATGGGGGATACCGTTGTTCTAGCTCCGCCACTTGCTTTCAAATCAAAGCTGTTGCAAGTCCTTCAAACTCTAGTCTCCTAAAGATAGAAATACTATTGATCTCATTGTGAAAATGATGACACAGCAATTAGTACCATCATCATATCATCAATAATTACCTACACTCACTATTATAGTGAGCAAAGGCACATAATAAAAACTCTTTAGATGCAGACTGAAGCATATGTAATGGCTACTCCTGCCTCACTGTACTTGCTGAGTGAGACTGTTTCATTATTCCAGGTATATGGATACCAAAGCTCAGCTGATTGAGTATAGTGCAAATGCTATCAAGGTCAGGTTTGACTTCCTTACAGACTAGTTAACTATCCATGGTCAGAGACATAAATGGACTCAGTGCCAGCCAGTAATGGAATGTTTGAGTGACTATAGTAATTAGAGAAAAGCATGAACAACAATCCAAATCTAGGAGAGATGCCTGAAACTGAAGTTTTAAGAATCCACTTAAATTGTCTAAAATAAACTCGCTCTAGGGAAACTCCCTTATGAAAGCAGCATAATCTGTCTTTTGATTTAAGAGTCAAGTATCTTAACATGTATTATTATGTATTATTAAGTATACTTATCCAAAACCTCAGTGAAAGATATCTACCAGTATCTGTATTGTGATAGAGGACACACGTGATCATATATTTATTTAAATTAAAATACTACAATTTAAATATTTAAAGTTGTTTGAATTGTATATTTATTAGATCATTTCATTATATTACTGATCATTGTTTTATAGCCTATTTTTGGAGTTTTAAGGGTATTTTACATTTAATTTTTGCTTATGCACTAATTGTAAAATCAGCCTATAACTTAGCTAAGACTCTAGAGTACAGAAATAAGGAGATTGATACTATAACAACAGTCACAGTAAGAGTGGACTTTTAATGGATCTGGACATGTTACAGTTTCAAAATTCTTGCAGGGTGTCTGGAGTGTATTCAAGAATAAATATGTTCTATGGGTAGACAGCTAGTTCTCCTTATGCAGAAACTTGTAGAGAAAAGGGGAAGATTAATCAATGATGGCTTGAGGAAAATACACCTTCAAATGCAACTGCTAAAAATCCATTGGAAAATCTGCAAAGAGCTGATGAGACTCAACAACAACAAAGAAAATAATCCAGTCAAAAAATGGGCAGAAGAGCTTAAAAGAAACTTCTCTGAAGAGGAAATACAAATGGCCAACAGGCATATGAAAAAATGTTCAACATCACTTGTCATCAGGGAAATGCAAATCAAAACTACCATGAGATACCATCTTACACCAGTGAGAATGGCACATATTAAAAAAGCTAGCAACAACAAATGTTGGCGAGGGTGTGGAGAAAAAGGAACTCTTCTGCACTGTTGGTGGGAGTGCAAACTGGTCCAACCACTGTGGAAAGCTGTATGGAGATTTCTGGACCTACTAAACATAGAGCTTCCATATGATCCAGCAATTCCACTCCTAGGAATTTACCCAAAGGACACAGAAACATCAATTCCAAAGAACACCTGCACCCCTATGTTTATAGCAGCACTGTTTACAATAGCTAAGCTTTGGAAACAGCCCAAATGCCCAAAAATAGATGACTGGATCAAGAAGATGTGGTACATATACACCATGGAATATTACTCAGCATTCAAAAAAGATAAACACATGCAATTTGCAGCAACATGGATGGCGCTGGAAGGGATCATGCTCAGCGAAATAAGCCAAAAAGAAAAAGAAAAATACCGGATGGTCTCACTCATAGCAGGAATCTAGAAAACTTAAATAAGGGACCAGGAAAATGAATAACTATAAGAAAGTGAAAATCAAAATCAACAAAAAACTATGAACCAGAGACACTTTTAGGGGGGCGGGGGTGGGAGGGGAGGGATTGGGGTCAGAATGGGGAGGCTGCAATTGTATGGGGAATATAACAATAAAATTTATAAAAAAAAAAAAAGAAAAGAAAAAAAAATCCATTGGAAGTGTTACTTGGTTTCCTAACTACAAAAGTCTACATAACAGAAAGAAAGAACTTCCTCTCTATACATTTAACTACTGCATGTCACTCATACATTTATTGTGTCTGACCTGTGTTTTATGTATTGTTGTCCAAACCCTCTCACTAGGTGATAAACTCACTGAGGATGGGGACTAAGTGTTTTACACCTTTGTATTCATTGTATTGCCTATACTGAGAGTAGTGGGAACTCAAAAATACCAGATGAATTTTTCTGGTTCTTGGATCAGATAGCATTCCCATGGTAAATTAAAAAGTGATTTAGTAGTTTATAAATCAATCTCTTGTGAGTTTGGTTACCACAAATTAATTTCTCAGAGTTTGATTCCCTTGGGTGAACTGATAAATTAGATTTCAGTGGAATGGTACATTTATCAGGAGGGTACAGGTGACAAAGCTTCTAATAAATTCCGGTAAATGAACTACACATTTCTCCAGTATATATCAATGGGCTTTTATGATAAGCTAGCCCTCTTATATTACATCACATCCTCTCATATTGTGTTATACCTTGTGATGTCCAGATAGGAATGAGTGTAGAGTTTTATTTTTACTTATTGTAGAATAACATCACACCACCTCTTGAATGGTGTTAAGGTGCAGTATGTAAACATATTAAAAGAAAATAGTCTAATCTTTATATAATCATGAGATTTAAAAAATTAGAATGATAAATGTCCAAAAATAATTTACTTTAATTTCACAATCCCTAAAGGCAAGAGGCAGCAAGTTCCATCTTGAAAGTCCCAGCAGATCTGTGATCTGTGTGCTATGAGTATAGTTAGCAGGCTGATGTTTTCAGTAGGAAGATAATGGTTTTTAATTGGCTCATCACTGAACTTTCATCCTGAAAGAAGAGAAATGAACTTAGAGCCAATATTAACAGGTGATAATTAAATTACGAGTTCTGCATGCCTAATGTCCTAGGTTAAGGCAAGATGAGGCAATTGGAGACCATTAACTTTAATAATTAGAGTCAGTATGTCTCTTAAGTAGGATTTTATAGCACATTAGTAATGGTTGATTAGTATTAAATCAGAAAATAAACTGTTTTCTTACTAAAGCATGTTTTACTAATGTTAACTTCATCCCAGTATACTTAAATGTGCAGAATAGGTTACACGCCATAATTTGTCTCTTAAAGAGTTAAGCAAAAGGAAAGGTACTTGTGAAGCATTTGTCATATGTTAAAGTCAACACCTATATTTCTAAACATTTTTTCTGCATTTAACGTGGGTTAAAAATAATTAACAACTACAGGACCTCCCTGGTGGCGCAAGGGGTAAAGTTTCAGCACTATGAATCTTTCTGCAGCCACTGCAGCACAAGTTCGATCCCCACCCCACCCCACCCCCCCTCCCTCCCCCTGAATTAACCCATGTGGTGCTGAAGACCTCTCCTGTCTGGCCCAGTGCTCCCCTCAGCAGTGCATTTCAGTGAATCCGCCTGCTCTGCTCCCCACTCTGTCTCTGGTGAATCCTCTCATTCCCCCCACTACACACACACACACACCTCTGACCTATACCCCAGCTCTTGTATGCATAAATAAATAAAATAAATCTTTTTAAAAATTGTAATAATTAATGACTACATTGGCTACCTTTAATCATAAAGAACTGGAAACAAGAAAAATTTACATTTAAATTTATAATTAAAGCTGAAAATCTTGATCAAAATGTTCAGTTACAAAGATTTTATTCTATTATGTTTGCCTTAATGTTTTAAATATAAGGTAGTTTCTCCATATCAGTTGTATGGGTGGTGCTATAGATGTCATGTGGGAATTATATCATAGCAGTTATAATCCCTTTCTAAAGAGGCTTTTGTTTTGAAGAACAATTAATGAACTTCAGCATTTATTATGTTTTTTAAACATCACTGCTATCAAATTAACTTCAAAACACTTAATGTCCAAAGTTTACACTTTGGACTTTTGTTAAACAATCCCCACCTCCCCATACGAAGTTCATTTTTATGACTAGAGTGACCATATAAATTTACTATCCAAAGCTTGGGGAAGTGAAAGGGAATGCTGTTATTAAAAAAGAAATAATGCCTGGACAACAGTTGTAAACTGGGATGTTTATCACCCTGGTATAATAGCAGACTACTATAATAATATAGTACAATACCTGGCTTATTATACTCATTAATCACCAAAGCAATGCTTCTCAAGAGAAATGCTTTCAGAATCCCCAATAACAGGAATGTACGTCTCCTTCCTACTACAGACATGGTCTCTGAGTCTCCCTTAGCATAAAAACCCCTGGATGTGTTTTTGTTGTTTTCACTTTGGTTACCACTAGCAGGGAACCCAGCACATGAAGATGAAACTAATGAAATCTTAGACTCCATGCTAAAAGAGTTGTGCTAGTTTTGTGCAAAGGCAGTGGTCATAAATGAAAGGAAGTGGAGACTGAGGAATAGATAAACTGGGTTCTCCTTCCTATTTAAACAACACAGTACCATGTCTTATTATTCCTGTTTTAGGATCCCCAGAATTTGAGCCAGCCCTTCTTTCTTTCCATTACTACCAATCTGATGTTTAGCTCCATGTCCGCTCAAAGGCAGAGACAACTCTTTTATTTTTTGGTTAAGATTTATTTATCTATGCATACAAGAACTGGGATACAGGACAGGGGTGTAGGGTGAGGGAGAGGATTCGCTAGAGACAGAGTGGGGAACAGAACAGGTAGATTGACTGAAATACACTGCTGGAGGAAGCAGTGGGTGAGTCAGGAAAGTCTGCTGTGCCATGTGGGTAGCTCCCTGGCCAAGGATAGAACTTTTACTGCAGTGGCTGCAGGTAGCTTCATAACTTGCTTTTTAAGCCCTGTGTCACCAGGGAGGCCCCCAGAGACAACTCTTAAAAAGAGTAGTAAGGGGCCTCCCCTGGTGGCACAGCGGTTGAGAAGAGCTGGGCTGCGAAGCTGCCCACGGCCTCTGCAGCGCAGGTTCGATCCCCGGCCATGGGCGAGGGTCCCACATGGCGCGCAGACTTCTCCTGCCTCCCGCTGCTCCCCTCAGCAGTGTACTTCGGTCCTTTTGCCTGTTCTGTTCCCTGCTCTGGCTCTGGTGAATTCTCTCACCCTCCCGCGCTTCTGACTGTACCCAGTGCTTGTATAAATAAATAAATAAATCTTAAAAAAAAAAAAAAAGAGTAGTGAGCCCCTAAGTTTACCTGAATTCCACTAGAGGAGAGGGAAACCAAGAGCATACAAGTAGTTTAACCAGCCCTTGTTCAACTCACCCATTCCTCCCTATCCTGCTGCTGAAGACTGGAAAGCTCAGCATTCTCAATATAAAAGGATCAGGAAAGTAGGGAGTGTCAAGTGAGAGGATAAAGGGAGGAATTAAAAAAGTAGTAGTGGATGTGGTCCCAGGTGAGATAGATTTTATAGTTTTAATATGGGGGACTTCTGATAAGGGGCCTCTTGTCTATGGAGAACAGTCACAGAGATACCCCTCTATCAGATGTAAAACCCATAATTAATCCCTACCTCTAATTCTTACATATTTTAAATAGGTCTTCCCAGAAAAATAACAGCATGAGTAAGCTCACTCAATTTTTCTCTCGTTCCAATGATTTTTTACAGCAATTGCCGCTATGCTCCCAGAAAAAAGAAAGGTCTTTTAGCTTCACATTATCTTTAAATGTGCTTTTATTGTGTTCTTATCTGCACTACAGCCTTTCAGTGTACAGACCCCATGGTGCATACATGATCTTTAAAATGAGGAAACCATGTAAGGAAGTTAAATGAGGAAAAAAGAAAAAAATTCAAAACAGAGAACAAATAGCAAGGTTAAATTGAGCGCTGTTAACCCCCTGCTGATATCACCTAATAGTGCAAAAGCAACAGCAGGAATCTGAAACAGAGGTTAGTGTTGGGAAATTTCAGCTCATGACAGTTATAAATGAAATATATTGGCTAGGTTTTTTTTTCCTGTGTATCACTTTAAAGAACATTTAAACAGTTAACATCAGGGGTGATACTAGGTATTTAGTAGAAATAATAAAAATTAAAATACTGTCAGTCTGAAGCACTCATTAGAATTCAAGTAGGCTTTTCCCTGTCTTTAAAATATTAATATTATCACATGTAGCAAAATGTGTAAATATTAAGTTTCATTTATATATTATACAGCTTAATAATTTTTTTAAAAGATTTATTTATACAAGAGCTGGGGTACAGGCCAGAGGTGCGGGAGGGTATAAAAGGATTCACCAGAGACAGAGCTGGGAACAGAACAGGTAGACAGACTGAAGGCTGCTGAGGGGAGCAGTGAGCGAGACAGGAGAGGTCTGCCACACCATGTTGGTATCTCCCTGGCCGGCCGGGAATTGAACCAGCACTGCAGAGGCTGTGGACAGCTTCACAGCACTGCGCTCAACCTGTTGTGCTACTAGGGAGGCCCCTAAATAATTTTTAAGGTACATTTAACCTCATGTAAAATCAGCAATCAGATCAAAGTACTGAACATTATCACTACTCCAAAAAGTTCCTTCATGCCTCACAAACCATGTCTTATTTATTATTCAAAAGTTTTTAGCTCTCTAGTTATTCTTAATTCACCTGAAATTCTATGTAAACTACCACATCTATTGTAAAATTCCAGCATGTTGAGTGTCTCCTGATGCCTTCTCTCCTGTATATATTTCCAGAAAAATTCTCTTCTGCTTTTGGCTTTATTCCCTCAGTCTTATTCTATGAAAAGGGGGTTTTATTTTATAAAAAAGTAAATAAATGACAATGGCTTAATTGTTTTCATAGAAAACATGCTACTTTGAGAATATATTTAATTGAGAAAATATGAAGAACCAATCAATGACATTGAATGAAAAATGTGGAATATCAGCAATGTTGTATGTAGAGCATTGGTATTTAAGAACTTAAAAACATGCATTAAAATATGTTCAAAACTGTTTTGTGATTTTCATTATATATAAAAATGCTACTCACATTCAAATCTCTAGTCCATTTTTAAAGAAACTTTAAAAACTTTATAAGCAACAACCTCATTTTTCTTTTATGCTTCTACTACCTTCCCTTTTGTGAGAGCTACATTCAAGAATAGTTTGCTTTTTCATCTTCCTCCTGTTATCTTCCTCTGTGGTATTTGTCTTACCTCCTTTTCTTCCCCTTTCCAGATCTAAACATATCCATTCTCTTTATTTTTAAATAAATCCAGCGATTCCACTGCCATTGCCATCTCTGTGGGTAACTGTCCATCCATTGAACTAGGTCATGTTAGTTCTTGGTTCCAGGATGTTGTCACCAACATCTGCTGCTCTCACATTTCACAGGGAATTACCAGTGGTGATGGCATGCACTCAGCTTTCAGTTGATCCAAGACCCAGACATACCTGAAGAAACCCTTTCTCATCTCAACAGCCTCCTTCTTAACTGTTGTCCATAATTCTTTTGTTGATTCACCACATTTGTATAGCAGATAACTAGTTGTGGTAGATTTGCCCAAATCTATCTATGTCCAGTGCTGATGATGCTGATGAGTGTTTTTCTTTCTCAGTATTGCTTAGATTTTGTGGTGATTTTCATTACACCTGTGTTCTGACTGCAAACATGTTGCAAAAAATGTGAGAAGATTAAAAAAAGGTTATGTCAAATTAATCTCAAATTCTCAGTGTAGAAGCTTGGTTTAGGGATTAGGGGCCTATCTAGGTATAAATGTAACTGCAATTACATTTAGTAGGCTAAAATTACTAAAGATCATCTTCACATTTCCTCAGGGCATAAAAATATTACTGGATGCAATCAAAATGAAATTTCTTCCATCTGATGTTACTGCACAACTCCCAGGACCTTAATGCCTGCCTCTGATGCAAGAAAGGCAGTGTTCAGAGCAGAAAACTAGACATGATAACTGGATGGCTGGCTTCAATATGGCAATTCCTATATTCCTAAGCTCATATCCCCCAAATATGTTCAATGCCTCAGCAGGTTTTATGGTTTTGAAACATGCTGAGTGAGAAATAACTCTAGAACAAGTCCCTGGGGACATGTACCCTAAATATGATGATATGGTATGTGAAACAATATGTTGCACGAAACTGGCAGTTTTAGGGAGTGTCATCCCATTATTTTTCTTAGCAAAGAAAATAAGAAATCAAAAGATCTAAGTCTAAATGATAACTTGGTGACATCTTACGGCTAAAGAAATCATTATTTCATTATACATGCTAGAGGATATATGGTAAAAAAAAAAAAAAGAAGAAGAAGAAGAAAAAGAAACAAAAAATCCCCAAAGTAATAAAACAATAACTTCTGAAGTTTTACTCATCTTAGTAGGCATTTTTCCAGGAAAGGCCATTATTCTTGGGACCACAAAGTTCTGTCTGCTTGACTCTTGTGCTATTTTAGACTCTTTCCTCGTATACTATTTGATTTGAAGAGATTTTTTTTAAAACAATACAAATAGCATCTTTGACCAAAGACCATTATCAAAGTGGTTCTCTGTGAAGTAAAATTTTCAAACAAATGAAAATTTGCCATAGGGTAATATGACTAGTGTCTGAAATTCCAGACTCATGATTATAAAAGACTATAAAATACCTCTTTTTCTGTTTAACTAATTGTTATTTCAAAACTGAGTCCTGATGATCTAGAGTAATGGGTTATAGAAAAATATACATTGTAAAGTAACTGCAGTTACAGTGGCAGTCACAAGTTTCCATTAAATACACATTCGGAGATATTTTATCATTCTCTTTGAGAATGTCAATAAGCTATTGGAGTTGGATGTGCTTCAAGAGGTTAAGCAATTTTTTAAAACATTGCTGTAATTTATGAAATTTGTTTTTAAAAATCCAACTTCATTATTTCCACATCTTCCACTCTGTTTCGGCTCTTGAATCTGCTGAAGCAGGATTAAATATATTTGTGGAATACCTCTCTTTGACAAACAAGAAGAATTATAAGAATTATAGTAATTCCAAGATTTTTAATAACCAATGTTTATAAACCTAAACATGTATTCCTTCAGCTGTGGATTGACCAAATTTTCATGAGTTTTATATGCGCCGAAACATTTTAGTTTATATGAGAAAACTGTGAACCTAGCACTTCTTTACACCAAAGAAAGACATAGTGTGGTACAGAGCACAAATTTGAGAATGTAAATGGCTTGTCTTTAACTCCTAAAACATTCATCACCTGTGTGAGCTTTTTCATTTTCCTTATTTATCAAGTCAAATGACTAATACTAAGCTTGCTAGGTTGTGAGAAGGATTACTATATAAACTGCCTAGAAGGGCAACTGACACAGAATAGGAGCTTCACAAATGTCAGTCATCATCATTATTTTCTTCTTTGTCATTTCATAATCTAGCTGGTATCCACATTAGGATTATAATTTTCATAAAGCGAGCAACATGCATAAATGACTTACAATAGTTTAAGTGAATGTTCTATTAAGTATTAAGAAATATTAATCCATACCAGCTTCTACAGATTAAAAAAACAGTATCTAGACAAGCAAAAGCCATTAAAAATGAAAGTAGTAATGAAATGATCACCTACAAAATTAGTCCTAACTCAAACATTATTATTCTGTTTAATACCAGAGTCTCTACAAGGAAGCCAAGGAAATGCAATGGAGAAAGGAAAGTCTCTTCAATAAATGGTGTTGGGAAGACTGGACAACTACATGCAAAAAGAATGAAAGTAGACCCACTATCTAGCACCACACACAAAGTAATTCCAAATGGATTAGAAACTGAATATAATGCCCGAAATGATGAAATACGTAAAAGAAAACATAGCCTTAGCCTTGATATCAGCCTTAGCAATGATGTCTTCTTGGATTCAACTAACCAGCAAGGAAAACAAAAGGAAAAATAAATAGGACTATGTCAAACTAAAAAAACAACTTTCTGCACAGCAAGAACCATTGGCAAACCAAAAAAGACAACCTATTTATTGGGAGAAGATATTTGCAAATCGTATTTCTGACAAGGGATTAAACCCAAAATATATAAAGAATTCACATAACCCAACAAAAAAAATACCCAAATAAAAAGTGGGCAGAGGATCTAAATAGACATTTCTTCAAAGAAAACATAAACATAAACATTGTCAGCAGGTGCATGAAAGTATATTTATTGTTACTTATTATTAAGGAAATGCAAACCAAAAAAAAAAAATCAAGTAACTCTTGCAGCTGTTATCAAATATTGGCAAGTATGTGGGGAAAAACAAACCTACATACACTGTTGGTGGAGATATAAATTGGTGCAGCCACTATGAGAGATGCTGTGAAGACTCTTCCAGAAATTAAAAATAGCACTACCTTGTGATCCAGCCATTCCATTTCTGGTATTTATCCAAAGAATACAAAAATATTATTTTGAAAAAGATACATGTATACCCCCCGTGTTCTTCACAGCATTATTTTCCTTAGCTAAGAATTAAAAATGACCCAATCACACATCAACAGATGAATAAAGGAGATGTGTATTATACACAATAGAATACTGTTCAACTATAACAAAATATGTAATCTTGCCATTTCAACAACGTGGGTGGATCATGAGGGTAATATGTGGTGTGAAATAAATCATTTGGAGAAAGACAAATACCGTTAAGGTTTTACTCTTATATAATACAAAAAACAAAGTAGATGAGAAAATAAAACAAAGCAAACTCAGGAACAGAGAACTAATTGGTGTTTATTAGAGGGTAAAAGGGGTGGGAAGTGGGAATCATTTTATGGTGATGAATGCAAACTAGATTTTTGGGTGGTGATCATGGTGTACTTTATATAAATGTTGAATTGTATACTTGAAACCAACTTACTATTATAAGCAGCTGTTACCTCAATTAAAATGAAAACACAAAACACAGTTATATAAATGTATGTGTGTATATATATAAAAATATACCTGTCTGTGTATATATATGTGTACATATAAACCCCATCCTATCAAATATGTTGGTTTCTAAAACATACAAGGCAAATTCAGTTCAATTATAAAGTGAAACTGAAAATCATTTAAGATTTATGAAATAAAGCAATGACAAAGAACTGCTGATATCACATTCTAAGCCTTTTACAAATGAGAAACTCAACCAGAATGATGTCAGAATAAGTTCTGAAAACAACTTTACCATCAAAGGACTAAGAGACCCTTGGATAAACTGATGATGCATCTTAACATTTAATATAAGTATATTTATACTATAAAAGTTAAATGTGGCAAAAATGTACTTTTTTTCATATAAAATTATATAATAAACAGTTTTCACTATTGTGCTAATTAGAGCATTTTTAGTTATAATACAAATTTTCCTCATTAAGCTAAAATCAGCTTATCTGATATAATTTTTCACAATTTGAACATGTGACCCTAGTTTTATTTTTTATTTTTTTTATTAAATAATAAATTTTATTTTTATATTCCCCCATACAACTGCACATGCCCCATTCTGACCCCAATCCCTCCCCTCCCGGCCCCCATCCCCCAAAAAGTGTCTCTGGTTCATAGTTTTTTGTTGATTTTGATTTTCACTTTCTTATAGTTATTCTTTTTCCTGGTCCCTTATTTAAGTTTTCTAGATTCCTGCTATGAGTGAGACCATCCGGTATTTTTCTTTTTCTTTTTGGCTTATTTCGCTGAGCATGATCCCTTCCAGCGCCATCCATGTTGCTGCAAATTGCATGTGTTTATCTTTTTTGAATGCTGAGTAATATTCCATGGTGTATATGTACCACATCTTCTTGATCCAGTCATCTATTTTTGGGCATTTGGGCTGTTTCCAAAGCTTAGCTATTGTAAACAGTGCTGCTATAAACATAGGGGTGCAGGTGTTCTTTGGAATTGATGTTTCTGTGTCCTTTGGGTAAATACCTAGGAGTGGAATTGCTGGATCATATGGAAGCTCTATGTTTAGTAGGTCGAAATCTCCACACAGCTCTCCATAGTGGTTGGACCAGTTTGCATTCCCACCAACAGTGCAGGAGAGTTCCTTTTTCTCCACAACCTCGCCAACATTTGTTGTTGCTAGTTTTTTTAATATGTGCCATTCTCACTGGTGTAAGATGGTATCTCATGGTAGTTTTGATTTGCATTTCCCTGATTACAAGTGATGTTGAACATTTTTTCATATGCCTGTTGGCCATTTGCATTTCCTCTTCAGAGAAGTTTCTTTTTAGCTCTTCTGCCCATTTTTTGACTGGGTTATTTTCTTTGTTGTTGTTGAGTCTCATCAGCTCTTTGCAGATTTTTGTGATCAGTCCTTTATCATTAGTGTTGGGTGCAAAAATGTTCTCCCAGTTGGTGGGGTTTCTCTTTGTTTTTGTTATTGTCTCTTTTGCTGTGCAGAAGCTCTTTAATTTGATGTAGTCCCAGCTGTTTATCTTTGCCTTCACTATCACTGCTTTGGGTGATATGTGTGACCCTAGTTTTAAATGAATTCACATTAAGGGGCCTTTTCATAGAATTATCACATAACAAGTTCCTACTTTATAGGAAGTAAAATTTGTATAAAAATTATTTAAAAATTAAATGTATTATCCTTGCTTTATAATCAAATAGGAGTGGTGGGTAAATTGGATAAATGTGATCAATTGCATGATGGTGGATGGAAACTAAACTTTTGGTAGAGAGCATAAATATGTATGTATATATATAATATATATATAGAGAGGGGGGTAGTTATAAATTTATAATGTTGTACAAATGAAATATGTTACATTTTAAACCAATGCTACTTCAAAAAGATTAAATAAAAAAAAACATTCAAATAGATGATGTTATAGAAAGTAGTTATATGGCTATATAAAGAATATCCAACAATACCTTGCTCTTACAAAATGTTATTTCTTCTCAGGAGTTCAAGTGCTTCATATAAAATTTGCAAATTGCTCCATCTTCTATCTGAAATAACTTCTTTTTCCTAACAAGACTACTTTTCATTTAAACAAGCTAAAACCCCAAAGGAATAACATTAGTAAATACCAAACTAGTAATCTTTCCAAATATAGTTGTACCTCATTTATCTTTCACTACTGGAAAATGAAGTATGAACTGGAAAATTCACCATGATACTGAAGCTGATCCTGTTAGATTTCATTATTCTTTCTTCTTTTATGCTCCCCAGTAGGATTTATAACATAACTATTAAGTAATGCATTGTATTTTAATAATTTGTTTATGTGTCTCTTTGAATCATAATATAGCAAACACTTTGAGAACAAAGAACATGTTTTATTCATGTTTGTATCCACAACATTTAATATAGGTTTGGCTCAGTTAATCTTTGTCACATATAGGAAAGAAGAAGGTGGGGAGGAAGGGCTCAAAATGATTAAAACATTGATTTTTTTTTAACAGATCTTTCTAAAATACAGCATTTTTGTATTTTTCTTACTGTACACATGCTTGCTAAACTCTTTTGAATGATGATGGGTCACTTTTTGGAACATAAGTTTACACTCTGCTATAATGATGATGCCTTCCAGTGCTACTCAAGTGCTAAGGTTGCCTTTTCCAAGAAATTCATTACTGTGAGACCTTTCTGGCAGGAAGAACTGGAGGTTGACAAGGAAAACCAGTTAACAGAGAAGCTAAATCAGTCTCCGTAACGCTAAGGACATGCTTGGATTCAATGAGGCCTCACGTGTTGGGCAATGCAGGGATATGTTCTGTTTCCTAAGAATTCAGAGATTTGTTCATACATTTGGAGTTTAGAAATCTGGTTTATATTTAATTCAGTTTTATGTTTCATAAATTTTGTAAGTACACTGACATTCTAAATTTTCAATGTGTCCTCAAGCTCCATGTATAATTTTTTAAAAATGTTTAATTTTATTAAAAAAAGAAATCTTAGGGGGCCTCCCTGGTGGCACAGGGGTTAAAAACACAGCACTATCAAGCTGTTGCCAGCCACTGCGGCCTGAGTTGGGTCCTCAGCCAGGGAGCTACCCACATGTCACAGCAAACCTCTCCTGTCTCGCCTGCTGCTCCTCTCATCAGTGTATTTCAGTAGATTTGCCTGTTCTGCTCCCCGCTTTGTCTCTGGTGAATCCTCTCACCCCCCTACACCTCTGGCCTTAAATCCCAGGTCTTGTATGCATAAATAAATCCTTTTTTAAAAAAATAAAGAAATCTTAGTATAGAGCTAAGAATTACACAGAGGTAAAAAAATGTATCATTTTCTATGTGCAGGAAAGGCAGAAGAGAAAGTTCTGTGTTTTACATTGCTACAAAAGTTTGTTTTTAGATCAAGGTCCATTTCAAATATGCTACCCTCAAAGCATTTCCAAAGTCCACAGTTAGCAGTTGTAGAGGTCTTGAGAAGTTACTCAAAAGTTACTTTTCATTTCATTCAACAGGAGGAACAAGCAGATAAGTTTTATTAGAATAGGAACTTGCACAGTGAGCTAATATCAACACATTCATAGATGACTCAACCTGAGGAATCTTCTAGTGCTCTCTCTCAGACCCACTGCCTGGTACAGGCCTCTGTCAGTCTACAGTCTAAAAACCTTCCAGAAACGTTTCTCAGAGAATATGCTAGCATAGAGCTGACTAGATCAACACATTGTTACTACTCTTAGCAACACCACATGCTTGAAAAAGTGAGCCCAGAGTCTATGAAAAGCAGCAAACTGAAAGGAAAGTAAAACTTATGATGTCGAATAGTTGAAAAGAAACTGATTAGGCAGTGGGATCAGATCATGGCTCCTTTAAGATCAGTCCCCTCCACCCTGGCACTCCCACCTGCATTCCGAATCTTAGAAACAGCAGGATACAATGAGAAGAAAATACATGAAAGTTCAAATTTTGTTTCTAACACTTAGTAGTTATGTGCCCCGGGCAAATTATTGAATATATCTGAACCTCACTTCTCTCAGGGTTACTATAGGATTAAATAAGATACCATGTGTAACCAATAGTCACTGTGTTTGTGGTATATTAATTTAGGTATCTAAAGATCTATTTTCAGTTCCCATGTAATATTCTGATAACAACTTTTTGCATAAAGGATACAGCATAGGAAGCATGTTTGATTGTTACTGTATAATTTTATAAGTTACTTTGTGATTTGTAGTTGTAGAACAAACATCAGTTTTACCCTGATGGACTCAAATCCTGAAAGAAAAAAAAAAAAACAAAATAAAACTTTCAACTATTTAGTTTTTTTGTAAATATACTTTTTAAAAAAGATTTATTTATTTATACAAGAACCGGGGTATAGGCCACATGTGCAGGAGTGTGAGAGGATTCACCAGAGACAGCAGGGAACAGAACAGGCAGACTGACGAAATACACTGCTGAGGGGAGCAGCGGGTGAGGCAGGAGAGGTCTGCCTCACCATATGGGACCCTCGCTAGCCGGGATTGAACTCAGGGCTGCAGAGGCTGTGGACAGCTTCACAGAGCTGAACTCAACCCTCCTGCACCACCAGGGGAGGCCCTTTTTGTAAATAATACTTACTGCTAACTTTGATGGAGCAGTTTGAAGCTAAATTTCAGCATTTCTTTTAAAGAGGTTTGTTGTATCAAATATTCTATTCTATTGTGACAAGTTAGATGTCTCCAGGTGAATTTTTAGGTAGGGTTTAATGAATTTTATGAAACATACACAAATTATTTTTTTAAACTTAGTTCACTATATTTATTTTGCTTTGAGTCATTTCAATGAGGCAGAATAACTACATAATGTATCCCATATGAGTATTATAATAGACATTTCTTTTAAAAAATCAATGGCTAATTAAAAACTGACAGAACAACAAAATGCTGTTTGGAGTATATACATATTTTTCAAGTGGTCCTATCACCAATTTTGTTCCTCTTTTGAGGATTCAGTGATGTCAGATGAAACATTTCTACCTAACTGTAGATAGTACATGTTTAGGAATCACTACAAATCAGACAGTATCACTAGCATCAAATTTTTCTCCCCCACCAAGCCCTGAGATACCTCAGTTTCTCTAGCTCTTTCAGTTATCTCTCCATTCAATTTACTTATTTTCTGAAAATCATATCTGCTGGTTGAGAGCTCTCATGTAGAATTAATGGTTTTAATGGAAAAGCTGTGCTCCCAGACTCCTCAGATACTCTTTGGAATGTAATTCCACATGTATAATGAAGACTAGGATTTTTTAAAAATTCTGAATCTGCCTGCTATACATGATAGTATTGGGAATTGAAAAGGAATCAAATCTAAAATATTTTCTGTGGATGTTCTTGTAATCACATTTAGTGTATGTGTATATACACACACATACATATATACATCTCTCTAGACACGGGCATTCTCGAGCTCAGTAAATGAATGAATGGTACCTGTCTGTCTCTTTATTTATTTATTTATTTTTAAAGATTTATTTATTTATTTACACAAGCACTGGGTACAGTCAGAGGCACGGGAGGGTGAGAGAATTCACCAGAGCCAGGGCGGAGAGCAGAACAGACAGACTGATGAAGTACACTGCTGAGGGGAGCAGTGGGTGGCAGGAGAGGTCTGCACGCCATGTGGGACCCTCGCCGGGCTGCCGGGGATCGAACCAGTGCTGCAGAGGCTGCGGGCAGCCTCGCAACCCAGCACTCAACCACTGCACCACCGGGGAGGCCCCCTGTCTGTCTCTTTAAAGGAAGGAATTAGGTAAGTGATCCCATGACAGGTAAGATTAAAAAACACTTGGGGGGAACAAACATCTTTTCAATTTATTGCTTTTCCGAAGTCAGTCGGCACATAGACATTTCATTGCCTGACAAGCAAGAGGTGCTTATGACTTAGTATTTTCTCAATTGTGAGTCCCTATTTCTTCTTGCTGGATTTCTTCTCCTCTTCCTTGCACCTGAGCAAGCCCAATTGGATTTAATTGCCAATTTGAGACTTTGATTCTCTACTTCCTTGACATGGCAAATACAGTATCATAAGATAAAAGAAGCCAGGATTACTGAGTTATGAACATGGCAGTCAGCATCCCAAGAGAACCACTTGATAGTGTGTATGTGTAGTAAGAAATAAATCTTTATTGTTAAGTAATGCAAAATTTCGTGTTATTTATTATTCAGCATAATTTAGCCCATCCTGACTGATAACATATTTAATGTGTATTATTCCACCAAGGGCTAGTTCCCAAAGGAGTTTATATGAGACTTTCTGAAACAGAATATTCTTGTGCAAAAATCTTATGAAGAATGCTGATGAGAAATAAAGAAAAACTTGGGGGGGTGGTATTTAAAACAAACATGAAGAGGTAAAACCAAGCAATTGCATTTGGGAATAGGAAAAGATGAGATAATCAACAAAAGTATATTCTGGAGAAGAGTTTTTAGGAAACATGAAAGTTACAGATTTGTCTGCAGTTAATGATAAAATATACTACCATAGGGTCACATGAGGATGAAGCTTTTGTCCTGACCTCACATCTCTCTTCTGCTTGTGTAATGGTGCACAACTTTAGGTTTCATCTGTCTGGATCTGAGATTCATTTCTGAATGAGTGTGAAATTGTTCTGTCTTCTTCACTACCATGATTTGTTTGTTACTAGTGACTTTTTCTTGATCGTAGAGATACCTGTCTAGCTCAAACTCTTCATCATCTGAGAACACCAGGTATATGCCATCTTGTTTCCTGATTCTTAGCGTAGTTTCTTTGCTTTTCCTTCCTCCTGAGAATAGGCCAGAAACTACCTCAGAACTGGCAACTTATGGAAAATAAAATTTTAAAACAATCTAACAATAAAATTAAGATAATCTTAGATCATTACATAAAAGCTGAAAGTGCTTAATATAGTTATGAAGGGTATGTACATGCTCTGCGTACACTGTTTTATATGGTCAGCCACATAAATGATAGCCTGATATATTTTATTCTTTATTTTTTTTAAAGGCATGTATTTTTATTTATTTATTTGTTTGTTTGTTTGTACATGCATTGGGTACAGTCAGAAGCGCGGGAGGGTGAGAGAATTCACCAGAGCCAGAGCGGGGAGCAGAGCAGGCAGAAGGACCCAAGTACACTGCTGAGGGGAGCAGCGGGCGGCAGGAGAGGTCTGCGTGCCATGTGGGACCCTCCTGCGGTGGCCAGGAGCAGCCGGGGATTGAACCGGCACCGCAGAGGCCGCGGGCAGCTTTGCAACCCAGCGCTCAACTGCTGTGCCACCGGGGAGGCCCTATATTTTGTTCTTTAAAGGTAATGCTATAGAAAAAGGAGTCATTTTCTTGAAATACAGTTTTATAATTCAGGAACTTTAATTTCAATGGAGATTGTGACAACTATCATAATTTGATGCTTTCTAGCGTAGGCATAAATAGGTTTAAACTGGCTAATCCCAAACGAGGGTATGAATAAAATGTAACTTCGTTTTATAAATTGATTTTTTTCTTACAGACTGCCATTCTGAGTCATGGTATAAAGCATTCAACCTTGCTTTTTAAATGGATAGCACAGAACCTTCTCATTTTAAACATATTGACTAATTATTCAGTCTATTAAAATTTCTACTCTTTAGGGTTCTCTCCTCCCTTTTTCACTCTTGGCACGTGAGTGCCAGGGAAACATGGCTCCTCTCCTGTCCTTCCAGTGGGGCATTTCATGGGCTAGACTTCTGGGCGTCAGGCATTGTCCTCATTTCCACTTGGTCAGTAGGCAAGCAAGCTCTGGCAGCAGGTTCAGAGGTGGGTAGTTCTTTCTGATCATAGGAAATCTGTACTCAGTTGTGTTCTCCTCATTGTTGAAATCAAGCTGGTTTTCAGTCCTGCTCTTGCAAAATCTTTAAGGAAACCTGGAAACTTTCTTTGCAATACTCTGTAGTGTGAGGAAACCTGTAAGAACTACCATTCATTAAGCCCATTAGCAGGGGAACCTTCCTCATTTTTCATCCCTCTATCCATTTACTACTGTACCATGGTGGATGTAGCACTTGGTCTCAAATAGGACTTAACTGAGAGGATTGTGGTTTCTAGGCATGTAACCCAAAGAAGCCAAGCACAGCCTGAAAGTTGATGGATTTTCTTTTTCACACTATAATAAGGAAATAATGGTGATTTCTACAAAATTCATGGAGACAGTTCTATAACTCTATGATGAGTTAAAAAGTAAAAGCAACATGCTAAAAAAAAGTAGAAAAATTCCACATTTTAATAGTATTATGCTGTTAAAGAAAAAACACCACTAAATGTAGTTTAGAAATATTGTTTATAAAGAACATCTTATTACAGACTTCAGTGAAATAGTGAATGTTTTTATAAGTGCACACTAAAATTTACAGCAATCAATCAAAATAACATTCTCAACCTGTGGACTCCTTGCAGATATTTGACAGCTAAATATAGTTTACTGAAAGTTTTTCCTTGATGGCTAGAAAAATATCATTTTCAACTTTAATGTGATCATGTGATGTATCTGGAAGTAAAATCTGGCCCTAGTACTATTATTTTACTATTCTAGGATATTAAGAACTCAACCAAAGGCATTTAACAAATATATGATAAATTTTCACAGTTAAGTATTTTAATCAAAGAGTATTTTATTTCTATGTCAAACAAAAGAGTTTTATTGAAGTTCAACAGGCAGCTAGCTTCCTTTCACTATTAATTATTAACTTTGTAAGAAACACATTGTTAGAAACCACCTTTTAAGAAAAGGGAAATCCAGAGTTAGGGAGGCTTAAAAATAACAAGGGAGTAGAATGCATCCAGTAGAAAAACATCTGAATGACAGAACTGCCTTCTATTATAGCACCATGATTAGTTATGTCACAATGCCTGAAAATCATTCCTTGCTACTGGCTGCTGTTGGTGAGATAGTTTTCTTCATCCTTGGTATTCTCTCAGCTTATCAGTTTCCTACCCAAACAGGTCCTAATGCTCTGCTAATCTAAATACAGAGTTGAAAAGTAATTTTTAAAATGTTCAGTAATCAAAATGAGACTCAGTGTCTTGTTCCTATCTTAATCACATATACAGGGCAACTTAGTAAAAGGACAATGAAGAATATTTCATAAAGGTAATTAAAATGTTTGGCATGATGATAAATAAAACGGTGTATCAGGTTACTGATTTTTAACTTCTGGTGTACTTTTAATTTTTCAAATTTCAGCAGTTTCTTTCATGTCTTTTAGTTGTGAGTACTCAATGCTGTTTTGTTAAGATGAAATTCAAGTTTATTTTTAGTTATATAACAGCAAAAGTATGTTGGTTTTGCAATAAATATTTGTGATCAAAATTGACAAGAATGACTTATTATGTTATTTTTTAACTACATGTGGTAAATGATGTATAACAAAATGACAAAGACTTTAAAAAGTTGTTTCCCTGTACTAAGTGTTGCTGAACTCTGAAAATATGGTCTTAGTTAACTTGTTGTAAATTTTAATAACCAATAGGAGTGCAACACATTGTGTCCAGAAGATGCTCAATTCACAATCATCAAGTGTGCCCTGACCTAAATCTTGATAGTATATAGCTTATAATACTCAGTTTTTTATTTGCTACTACCTCAGTTGTACTCAGCTTACCAAGGTCAGTGTGAATTTAAGTGCACAATTAGGCAGGAAGTCTTCAAATTCAAATAAATTGCAGTTGGTTAATCTCTAGTCAGAGGGAGAGTCCATAGATAAATTCAGAACAACATGCAGTGTTATTTCCTTATCCCCAGTTATTTCTTTTTCAGAGTACTATTTTCTCATTTAATTAATCTTTTCTTCAGCAAACATTTATTGATCACCTAAGTGCTAGATACTGGGTATGCAAACTTTAATATAACAATTCCCACCTCAAAAGACCTTAATCTGGAGGAAGAGGGAAACATATTGACAGTTAAATAATGTATTCAGTCTACAAGACTGAAATAAAGATGAAAGAGAAATAAGTTTTTTCTTTAAAGAGATACCTTTGAGAACTATTTTTAATGTGATTTAAAATTATACATTAATAATTTGCTTAGTATCCTGCTGTGATGCTCATCTCTAGTAAAGGGTGTGTAGACAGTCTCTACTTGCTTTTCCTTACACATTGTCATTAAAATCACCATACTCTATCTCATTAACATCCATTTTTTAATTCCCAGTTCTTTAGCTGTTCACTCATTTCTTGAGTGTGATCCTGTACGAAAGCAACTCAGACAATGGGAAGTGGAAATAAAAGTGGATTGTATATTCACTTATGTTAAGGCAAAAAAATAGTTCTAAAGCTTTAGCTTGCTTCACAAAATTTGCCCAAAATTTTATCAGTGACTAAAGTGCAAGGAGTTTTGAGCTTTCCTGCAGTCAGCGGGACTTGCCCAGTATGTGACCTCTAGACACATTTTTTGGATGTTTTTTGACAAGTTTATAAATGTCTCTGAGGTTGGAAAAGAAAAAGTCAGCTGGCTACTTTAGTGTGAAATGATAAGCACCATTAAGAGGGATTCCGTATCTCTGAACCAGATAAATTATAGTACTTATGTTTGAAGAAAAATAGATTGAACAAAATCAGTAATGTGGTTATAGATTTCCAAATCTGCTGATTCCTGATAAATCAGAACTAGGAAAAGAAAGTGCAAATTTGTGGGTTATTTGCTTAATGAATAATTTGCTAGTTCAAAGTTTGTTCATTTGAAAACTAGATTTGATTGATATTTCTGGCTTTTAGATCCATTTTAATTATAAAAAGAACTGAGAACTGCTCAAGTTCCATAAACATAGACTAAGATGTGATATATTCATACAGTGGTACGCTTATTCTTATTGAAGAATAAATGAAATATACACAAATGTGGGTGAATCTTACAAATAATATTGAGCAAAAGAAATCAGACACAAGAGAGTACATACTATATAATTCCATTTCTATATCCTCCAAAAACAGTCAAAACTCATCAATGGTGCAAGGATGTTGACATAGTGACTCTTTGAGGATGCAGGAGATAGTGGCTGCAGGAGCATGAGAAGGTGCTGGCAGTGTTCTTTTAATCTGTGCACTGGTTTTATTTGTTTGTTCATTGGTAGTGACCCATATTGTACACTTATGATTGTGCTCTTCCACGCACTTGTCATTACATCACAATAGTTTGCTTGAAATGTCATACACATTTTTCACTTCATAAATGAGACTCTCTTACATAATGAATCTTGCTTTTTTAATTTAATATTCCCGTTTCATTTAATGTTTTGTAAATGAGAGTATTAATAAGGTTCATCTTGAGTAAAATAGTTTGAAAATAAGAAAATACCGTATATTGTGTGTTCATACACATTTCCACTAGAATGTAGGATTGTAGCATAAACCATAGCTAAGAGTCAGTATGCTGACAGTAAAATTGAGAATACCAGAGGGGGAGAGGGAATGTGGAGAGCAAAAAGGGGAGCAGGCCCAATAGGGGAGATAGGAAAAAGGAAATGAAAGGAAGTAAAGGGGGATATTGCTTTAGAATATAGCTTATGCAGATAAGGGTAGCTGTGGGAGACAAAGTCATAAAATACTTCCTTCAGTTTCTCTTCATACCTCTCAACTGGCTTAGGTGCTTAAATGTAGGATTCTAAACTTACCTGTGCTTAAATGTTTAGCTTGTAATCTTTTTGATATAAGCAAATCACACACAATCAGCAGCCCTAAGTCCAAGGGAAACCTAAAATCCTGCAAGTAGCGTTTTAACAGTGTGGGTTTTGAGTAACATGTCTTTATCCATTAAGTGGGCATGAGATTCGTACTAAGGTAATAAAGATTTTTTTTTTAAACTACAGAGATAAATTTATACATGTTATTCACTTAAAATATGTTTGGCATGCAGAATGTGCTCTATAGAAGTTTACCATTGTTACTATACTAAGATCACCACCAAGAAGGTACTTTCTGTCCTCCTAGTCTGGTCTCTTTCTGCACTCCAACCTCTAATATTTAATGATGCAGCTGGATTGAAAAATGGCGTTTTAAGCAATTAACAAGCCTCACATCCACAATGCAAGGCCTCTGACTTTGCGATCATATTTTTCTTGGAATCATGGTCTGAATTTCTAAAGAAACACTCATTTTTGTGGATAAAGATAATTTTACCTATTTACTTGTATACGCAGAAGGATTTCTGAAGAAGCTAAAATTCTCCACCTGGTATTTATGCCTCAATCATGATTTTTTTAGGAAAGAGGCAGGGGGCTGCAGTGAAGGGAAAGACCATACACAAAGAGGTATAGGAAGCAAGGAAAGAGAATTGGAGGGAAAATTATGTTGACTGGATAGAAGGTAAACAAATGGTTTGTGTATTTGCTCTAGTGATCCCATTAACCTGTTTGCTCTAATGATCCCATCCTTTTCTCAAGTTTCTGGCTCTAAGTTATTAACAAGGTTAACAAGCGCACCCACTGTTCCTAGCATTTAGTCTTCCCTGTTTTGACTTATTTATAGGCTACATGAGGAAATTTATTCCCACTACAGGTCAACAGTAGTTTTCAGGACTAGAAATTTCATACTCTTTTTCTTTTTCAATTTAACCCCACACACATACCCCTAGCATCTTTCCTTTGAAAAATACCTTCATGTCTTTTTTCTGTTTAACATGTTAAAGCATATATTTTAGTGTAAAGTACATTTATTTTTAAAAGGATTATGTATGATATATGCTTCATAATGGCAACCTGTAATTATTTTTATAATCATCAGCTGTTCACATTTCATATTTATTTTTCAAGAGTATGACAGGCATTTGTAATTGCTTCACAAAAAGAAAAGAATATGGTGCGTAGTAGATGCAAATTATTTTTTTTCACTTGTCTAAAACCAGTTTTTTAAATAAATACTAAATTTTAGCCAAAAACTTAATGTAAATGAATAGTCACGGGTTTGAACTCTCAAAACCTGATTATCAAAACACAAAAAGTTTGTTTGTTTGTTTGTTTGTTTGTTTGTTTGTTTGTTTGTTTTAAAGACTAACAGCTTTAGAGGAAGTCAGCATGTTGTGTTTAATCTTTTATTCATTACAGTACTGGGGGAAAAATGGGTCCTTACAGTCCTAAGTTTGTTGTCACCTCATATATGTTAATTGTATGACCTTGGCAAAACAGTTTAACTTTTAAGCTTCAATTTATCCACTTCTCAAATAGAGGTTAATGACCGAAGATTAACAGAATTGTCCATATATTTAGAATTTTTCCTCTTTTCATTATAACTCCTTTTAGCTAAATATTGCAATATTTCTAGTTATTCCCAATCACTAGACATATACTGAACATGCAGAACATTAATAACTCAGACTTCTTTAAGTCAGGTTAAAACTAAATCATTTCATGAACTGTGATTTTCCTATATTATAAGAAGAATGCATTTTAAAGATACATGCTATTAGCACAATAAAAAGCATACGTTTTCCAAGATAATGTTTAAGAAGATGGGAAGACTGAAATAATTCTCAAGTGAATTAAATATTCAGTGACATAGCCCCTCCCAAAAAAAAGTGCATGTCAAAAGCATAGAGAAATTTGCAGTAAGTACTTCCATAATAATTTGATGCTTTGATCAGTGTTTTATAATTATAATCACTGAAATACAGAGCATAACTATAAAATTAAATTTTAAAAATAGCCAACCCCACTTTATCATCTCACACATACCCCCCCCTCCCCATTAAATTGAAGTAAACATTTAGATGGGGACTCTGTGTGGCTTTTTAGTTTTTAATTTTTTCAAGTTTGAAACAATTTCAAACTTTAAAAACATTGCAAAAATAGAACACAGTATTCCCAAAAAAGAATTCTCATTTGCCTTATACTCAGCTTCTCCAAATGTGAACATTTTATATAATCATAAGTGCCAAATCTGAAAATTAGCAATGATAATACATTGTTAGTGTGTAGGCCTTTATTCCAATTTTGTTAATAATCCTATGGATGTCCTAATAGTCTAAGGCACTTTCCAGGACTCCCATTACATTTAGTTGTCAGGCCTCCTTAGTTAGCTTCCCTCAATTTCACACAGTTTCTTGGTTCATCTCTCATTATTGTGGCATTTTAGAAGGATATTGGTCATTAAATTTGTACCAGGATCCTCAATTTGGGTTTGTCTGATGTTTTTCTATGATTAAATTTAGGTTATACATTTGGGAAAGAATGCCATAAAAGTGATTTGTGCCAAAAATAGATGACTGGATCAAGAAGATGTGGTACATATATACCATGGAATATTACTCAGCATTCAAAAAAGATAAACACATGCAATTTGCAGCAACATGGATGGCGCTGGAAGGGATCATGCTCAGTGAAATAAGCCAAAAAGAAAAAGAAAAATACCGGATGGTCTCACTCATAGCAGGAATCTAGAATACTTAAATACGGGACCAGGAAAATGAATAACTATAAGAAAGTGAAAATCAAAATCAACAAAAACTATGAACCAGAGACACTTTTTGGGGGGTGGGGGTCAGGAGGGGAGGGATTGGGGTCAGAATGGGGGGGATTGCAATTGTATGGGGAATATAAAAATAAAATTTATTAATTAAAAAAATAAATAAATAAAATAACTGATTTCCTTAGTATATGAAAAAAAAATAAAAAAGATAAACACATGCAATTTGCAGCAACATGGATGGAGCTGGAAGGGATCATGCTCAGCGAAATAAGCCAGAAAGAAAAAGAAAAATACCGGATGGTCTCACTCATAGCAGGAATCTAGAAAACTTAAATAAGGGACCAGGAAATTGAATAACTATAAGAAAGTGAAAATCAACAAAAATTATGAGCCAGAGACACTTTTTGTGGGGTGGGGGGAGGGAGGGGAGGGATTGGGGTCAGAATGGAGGGGTTGAAATTGTATGGGGAATATAAAAATAAAATTTATTATTAAAAAAAATAAAAGTGATTTGTGTCTTTCTCAGTTCAGGAGAAAGGAATTGCATAATATACATTCATCTCATTACTGATGATATCTTTTTATCACTTGGTTAAGAGGATGGCCACTTTATCCACTGAAAATCAGTGTTTCCCTTTTTAATTAGTATTTACAATGAGATACTTTATGGCTATTTAAATATTCTGCTTGTAATCATATATATTTTCCTCTAAGTAGTAATTCTTACCTGGAATAATTAATATTTTTTTTTCAAATGATCTCCTATTTCCATCATTTCTTTTACAAGTATAATTGGAGTTCTCTGGCAAAGAACTTTTCTTTTTCCTCTGTTAGTAAGATCTGTGTATTTGTTTTCATTCTATGGATTATAATCCATTACTGTCATTACTCAAATTATGCCCATTTGTGCCCCTTGAGCTCCTTAAAGTTGGCACCTCTGTTCTTTGACATGCTTCCATCACTTTTTGAATATACCCTTGTTTTCTGACACACAAGATGTTCAAGTTTCTTCCTTGTACTTTTGCAATCCTGAATTTTCTGCATTTCTCCTGAGTGTACATTTCTCACTAAACCACTTGCATGGTCTCTGATAGATCTCCTCACACCCAGTTTTGCTCCCCTCCAGTGCAGAGAGACTCAGTCAGAGGCCCTTCAAATATAAATCTGATCATTTAATTCTCAGTCTCTCTGATGGCTTTATCTATATTTCATATTAAGTCTAAAGTCTTTATTTAACATAGCCTAAAACACCCTGCATGATCTAACTTCCACCTGTCTTTCTAGCTTCCCGGTATATAATATTCTCATCATGTATCTATTCCTCTTTGTCAAATTTCTTTGAGATTTTTTACACTCCAGTTCGTGCACATGCTGTTCCCACTACCCTGAAGGTGTTTTTCCTACCTACATACACCTTAGTTCTGCTAACTTCTAAATGTCATTCAAATTTTAACTTCAATATCATTTCCTCACTAAAGTTGTTCCTGAACTCCCAGTCTGGGTAAGAGTCCCATGTCAAATCATCACAAAACACTTGACATTTCTCAATGACAATTTATACTAAGCACATTTGTAATTACTTCTTCAAAGTCAGCTTTCCCAGCTAGATTATACACTTAAAAAAAGAAAGAATTGTGACTGCTGTACAGTAAGATTCACAGTACCTGAAACAGTATACAACGTAAAAACAGAATTCAGTTGATAATAAATGAATACTTAAATAAACGAACCAGAAAGTATTGTCAAAAAATACTAGATTGGTGCTTGAATCAAATCATGATTGATAATTACCAACACTACATAGAAACCAAGCTTTATACATTTTATGGAATCAAAGACATGAATTCTTTCTGCCATATTTTATTAACTTAAGATTAGAAGTATCATTATAAGATAGTGAGCTTTATTATTATCCAGTAAATGGGAAAAGGTTGAAATGGTTTATATAATGAATTTAGGCCATAAAAAGGAATTTTTTAAGAAAGCCTGAAATCCAAAAATCATAAAAATGCCCATTAACTATTCTTGTTTCAAAAGTTCATTTTCAGATTTTGCTAACCATCACATTTTATATCTAGCTGCTTTGAGATATTCAGTATGTAGGTTAGCCTGTTTGGTTTACTTGCTGCAGTTTTACATTCAAGATAATTTATGTTGGCTTAAACACTAATGCAGAGACTTACTGTTTAAATTTTGAGGTGACTGGAAATTTTGAGATGTTTTAACAATGTCATTAGTTTTGTATCTCCAGTTCAGTTAACTTTCTGACTGAAGTTTTACTATCATGTGATTGAAGAAAACTGGCCAAGCGTAAATGGGCCTTTAAGTATGTTTTTCTGTCAAAATAATTTAACTTGTCTGTAGGAATGTGGAGAAGATTGTGACTTTTATTCTTATAGATACTTATAAAATCAGAACCTTATTGCATTTTTCAAGAACATGCAAAGACATTACAACTGTATTTTTCCTCTACCCTTTTCTTCTGTTTTTCCTATTTCAGTTATTTCTGTGTATCTTGGAATACCTAAACCAAGATACCAGCAAACTAGTGATTTCAAGACCATGATATAAAAGTCAAACAATATTATTTCTTCTAGAAATAAAAAGATACAATATTCCTCTCTCACCCTTACTAATAAGTGAAATTGAGGGTCTTGTTCATGAGGACAGCATATATCACAGGGTATGAATTAATCTTGCTTCAGTGGTCAGAACAATGCAGAAGGTGTTTGATATGGCAAGGCATGGAAGAGGCTTACACTTCCTGCTATGACACTAATGTTTTGAACAAAGGACTAATTCAAACTGCTTTTTATTCTGTTATAATAATCATTGTGACTTTTGAATAAAACAATCATTTATTAGATTTTAAATTCACAATGTTCTGTGGTTACTGCCACCATTTCATCTCCAGAATCAGATAATTATTTAATGGACTTTTTTTTCTTTCTAAAATACCTGAAAAAAAAAATACTCAAACATAACAATGTTTCTTATAGTCACGGAACATTTAGGACAAAGATGATGGGTAGGTCTCCCCAAGATATTCAGGATAGGGGTCCCCAAGATTTTCAGAACACAGCTTCCCAAATGTGCCACTTGGGCATGTGGGTTATTTGTACCAAAGGTCAGTGACGATCTTATAGGCAGAATCACAAGAAATATTTACCATTCCCTTGACTAACTTTATGAATGAAAGTTGAGGATAGTACACATAGTTTAGCTTTTTAATAGCAATAACCTTTCAATTAGGGAAAACTGTCTACATGACAAGGCAGACTTACAATTACAGAGCATCTGGTCTTTGTCATACGGGTCACGCGCTCCTCATTGTGTGATTCTCTCTCTTCTTTTTCTTCAAATCCCAGGCCCCTTTCCCAGTCCTTAATTCAGGGTAGATACCCTCATTTTGCCCTATTGGTTTTGGAATCGGTACTTTTGTAGAGTCCCTACACTTGTGTAATTAAATTTGACTTTTTCTCCTTCTAATCAAGCTGATGTTACTTTGATTGCTAGACTAACCCTGAGCTCAGAGTGGTGGTGGTGAAGGGGAGTACTGACTTGGCATCTATCAACACTAATAAAGTAAAATATCAAACTACAATTATTAATAAAATATCAAGGATCAGACACTAAAAGCGTCCATAAACAAAATCTTTTGTCTTTTATGATGCGCTCTATATCAAATATATGTGACTACTACAGTTGGGCATTTGTGTAAATAAAGAAAAAATCAAACATTTGTTTCATTTAAAAGTGTGCCTTTCAAGCCAGTGTTTTGAATAAAATTATTAATACATCCACCTACTTTAAAACAAGCACTTCCTATGTTCCAAAATGTTTTATTAAATTTGCAGTTTTCTATTTCTCTGCTTAATGTATTTAATTCATTTGCACTACAAAAAAATATTACTACAAACTGAGGCTGTTTCTCTTTATGTGGGATTTTTGGCTTAATTTTATTGATTATAAGTCTTGGAGAAATAAATTAAGGCTTTTTTTAAACACATTGCTTTTCTCAAAGCAGTTTGAAATACATATATACATACAATGCTTTAAATATTAAGGTTTATTTGTATGTTAATTACACCTCAGAGTTTTTCTTAATTTTAAGTACATTCTTTCTGCTAATTTACCATGAGCTGACCTGCAGGTTGGCATGAACAAATTGTTTTTTCTATAATTCTCAAATATAAAGCTTACAAATTTGATATTGACTCAATCAGTGTTTTATATTTCAAATAGTTAACAGGTTTATAGTTTGTTATTTCTAAAATTGGTTTAAAACCCAGCATTTTCTTTATCCATAAAGAAAGATTCCATGGTGATCTGTTTGTACTAAATCCCTTTCAGTGAACAGTAGTGTATGTTTCTAAGAAGTTGGGTTGTAAAGCCATGTTTCTATTTAACTCCTTGTATCTACCTTACTGATAAAAGAAACATATTTGTGTATGACATCTAGTAACTCTCCCATTATATGATGGTCTGTATTCGTCTGCTCATCCAAGAAATAATATTATAGTTTGTATTACTTAAGAAATATGCCATCCTGGGCCTCCCCTGGTGGTGCAGCGGTTGAGCGCTGGGCTGTGAAGCTGCCCACAGCCTCTGCAGCGCCGGTTTGATCCCTGGCTGCCGGTGAGGGTCCCACATGGCGTGCAGACCTCTCCTGCCACCCGCTGCTCCCCTCAGCTGTGTACTTCAGTCCTTCTGCCTGTTCTGCTCCCTGCTCTGGCTCTGGTGAATTCTCTCACCCTCCCGCGCTTCTAACTGTACCCAGTGCTTGTATAAATAAATAAACTTAAATAAATAAATATTAAAAAAAAGAAATATGGCATCCTAAAATACCTAACATTTCTGTGATTTGGTCAAAATAAATATGTCTTCTTTCTTTATTTAAATCAATAGACTAAATGGGAGGAATAGAATAGACTACGGAAAGCCAGAGTTAGCGTCCTCCCCCAAGTTTTTTCCTCAATTGGTAGATTTTTCTCTTCGAACTCCAAAGATTCACCAAACCTTTAAGGAAATATATTTGAGGAACAGAAAATGGCCCATTGACTCAGAGCACTGCAAAGAAAGATGCTTGATAATTCACACAATAGAGAAGCAAATCCTCATAATTAAGAATAGCACACATTTATGAGCATATGTACTGTGATATTTTCTAGAGCTTGTAAGGCTCTAAAGCCTGTTTCTCTCAAGTTTGCCCACAATAAAAACCCTGATTGCATCATAAATGTAAAGATCTCTATAGAACATCAAAGAAAAAACTGACAAACTAGCTGAATTTTAAACAGAGGAGTAAGCTATTCTGGATAATTCATGTCTCAATAGCCAGTCTCCTGGTTTAGTCATACAGCTAATTGCCTCATTCCATAGCCTGTGACTGAATGTGCTCTTACCCAGAGAAATACAATAGAAGGGCTGTTCCTGGAGATTTTATCACTTCAGCAGAAAGAAAAATTTATTTTTATTTTTAATCAGTAAAATATATGCTAATATAGTTTATGGTATAATCGATATTACTTTCGTGTCTGCCTTCTCATTAAAAATGTATCCATGTTGTTCTAAAGTCATTCTAGATAAATGAAAAGCTACTTACTTGAGTGTTATAAAATGGAACAAAACAAGTTACCAAGTTTTGCTCAAATTTAAAATTTTGGGTCATAAAAATGCAAAAATAGGTATTTTGGCCTGTTTTTATATCCTGAAATCTTTTCCTATAAGTAAGGTACCACTGACATGCAAGTGTAACAGTATTATATACTAGTGGTGAGGCTCCCATCATTAGTGTGATGGAGAAGGAGGTTTCATGAAAGCCTTCCTCATAATCACAAAAACCAAAAACAACAAAAATAATCACTACCAAAATACAGCTAATGCTGGGTGGACAAGACACGCTGGCAATCAAAACATTTAATTGAACAGATGGTGCAGTTGAAAGAAAAAGAGATTTGAAGTCATGTGATTCTAAACTTGAATGTAAGGATGTGGTATGTAAGTTAGGTTAGTTAACATCTACAAACCTTGATTGATTTGTCGTTTAAATGTGGTTGTGACAGTATGTTTGTATCCACTTCTTATACTCATAGGAAGTGTATAAAGTCATATTGAATGACTGTATACAAATGGAGACAGTTAAAAAACAAAATTCACCTGAAAAAATTTAAGACCTAACTGATTTTAGTCAATGATTAATGAATCTGGGACCATCCGTCTAGCAACACAAAAAGCTAGCTCTTCCACATTGCACAAAGTGGAAGATTCTTAAAGTCTGAAAAAGGGTAGGACAGGGTTACTAGACAAACAATGAAATATTATTTTAAGGGAAAACTACCTTCCCATAGGGAAGGAGGAGGAGAGACTCTTAATGCAGATTACCTCCTTTGGCATAAATGGCTCCTGTTTGGTCCTGTTTCTTTATGTGTACACACACGCAAACTGTGTAGATCCTTTGTAAACTGCAAACTGCCACATACTACTGCTTCTACCATTGCTCACTACTTTTACTGACAGTTACAACACATAGGGTTATAAATAGTTCCAAATCTTTTTAATACTATCACTCATCACTTTGTTATAATCAAAACAAATTAGTACTTGGGAAGCTTTACAGCATCTTAATTTTTTTTTCTTGCAGGTGAAAAGAACTGAGTCAAATGGCTTTGTGCCAGCAAACCTGTCTTAAGCCTCCCTTTCCCTTTTGATCTCAAATATCCAAATCTCCTTTTAGCCTTAATAACTTTAACAGTTCTCTGAGAAAAGAAAATATCCAAGGAAGTCACTCAAAGATCTTATAATTCCTTCAGGATCTTAATTTTCCAAAGGGAGAGCGGTAAAGATATTAATGAACATTACTAAGTAAGAAATACATCACGTGTGTTGTATAAATACATCACGTGTATTGCTTAAAAATTTTTAAATAGGGAAAAAAAAAAACCTTTTTTCCTAGACTTTTGAAAATCTATAGCCTCCAGTCTTTGCAAGGCTGTTGCCTATTTCTGATTAAGTCCGAAACTGTGATCTATTCAGTATTCAAGAATAACTCCAACACAGAAGTAAAGGTGGGACCTACAGATGAGGGTGGGGAGAAACAGGAATAAATCACCTTCATCACACTTCTCCTAATCTTTTTCACAAATCTCTGCTTCAGAATAAATGTTTTTATCACCTGTATAACGAAATACATTGCCACATTTTCCAGAACTTAACAGCATGTACACCTGTCATCACTTTTAAAAAGTGCGACTGGAGTTTTTATAAAGTGTTGGTTTTCTCTAAAATTATCAAAGTGATTTCCAGCTTTAGTGAAATACATTTGGTTGGCACCTAGAAGTGGTCCCCTTGGTACCTAAATACTATTCCTTTCCACAAATAAAAACATCACTTGATACAGTTCCTAGACAGAGTTACCCATAACTGCAGAAACCACTGGCTGCCAGGAAGCTCAAAACCACATTTTTTTCCCCAAAAGCAACCCTTTTCTTTCCCAGTTTTCTATCATAACTGTTCCTTTTGTCACAGACATCCTGCTTACTTTCTTTTCTTGAAGTAGTAGTATTACATTTAATTTTTAGCTCAGTGTGGTCACATGATTTTTAAAAGGGGTTTTCAGTGATTTATCTTTATTAATCACTCACATATGCATTTCCTTCAGAGGATAGCAATAATAAATTATACAAAACAGACATTTGTACAAAAATGTTTCCTTTAGAGTGACTGCTGCTACAAGAATAGTTAGTCAAGAAGACAAAAAAAATGAATAGAATGTGTAACTCTATGCTTAACTTAGCCCAAATCAAGGCCATACAAATCTGCAATTTATTATGTTTCTTTGAGTATTGATCCACAATCAGTATGGAATAAATACTGCAAAACTTAGTAAATAAGGACTGCTTACACTGTTTAAACAGTATTTCTAAGCATTTGTCTACTTCTATAATTAATTTGTAATTTTGTTTTATTGTTGTTAGTAGTACCATTTTTTTTTTCTGTTGCATTGCTTTTATTTTTTTAAAGATTTATTTATTTATTTATACAAGCACTGGGTACAGTCAGGAGCGCGGGAGGGTGAGAGAATTCACCAGAGCCAGAGCGGGGAGCAGAGCAGGCAGAAGGACCGAAGTACACTGCTGAGGGGAGCAGCGGGCGGCAGGAGAGGTCTGCGCGCCATGCAGGACCCTCCTCCGGTGGCCCAGGAGCAGCCGGGGATCGAACCGGCGCTGCAGAAGCTGCGGGCAGCTTCGCAACCCAGCGCTCAACCGCTGCGCCACCGGGGAGGCCCAGTAGTACCATATTTTTGAAGTGGAATTCTTTTTAAAGAATGACTGACATACCCCACATAGTAATTTTATTAGTTTTATTATGCCATTTAGCAACACACAACAGTTATCTTTATTAACCCAAAATCAACCACTTCTTTTTAGGAAAGAGACTTCATTGAATAATCTCAGATGTTTATGTAGTCTTTGTAGTCATCTTACTTTGGAAGCTCCTTAGTGATACTTTAAGGACATAAAACTGCAAAGAAATATTGTATTTTCTTCATTAATTTTACTGTTAGTGATAATATTTGGATTGTGAGTGTAATTTTTTTAATGTTTATATATAAAAGCAGATAACTTGTTATGTATGTCCAAGATCTTCAGTGAAAGAGAAAGTTACAAATACAAATTAAAGAAATTAATGCCAAATGTGAGTTAGTACTATCAATATAAACTAAACATAATTCAAAAATGTATTACTGGGCCTCCCTGGTGGCGCAGCGGTTGAGCGCTGGGTTGCAAAGTTGCCCGCAGTCTCTGCAGCGCCGGTTCAATCCCCGGCTGCTCCCCGGCCACTGGAGGAGGGTCCCACATGGCGCGCAGACCTCTCTTGCTGCCCGCTGCTCCCCTCAGCAGTGTACTTCGGTCCTTCTGCCTGCTCTGCTCCCTGCTCTGGCTCTGGTGAATTCTCTCACCCGCGCATTCTCTCAACTCTCCCGCGCTTCTGACTGTACCCAATGTTTGTATGAATAAATAAATAAATAAATCTTTAAAAAAAAATGTATTACCTATTCTGTCAAGAAAAGGGCCAGAAACAATGAAATCCAGTGGCAGTGAGTTTAACTGATGCCCAGATCTTGCTTTCTAGTTCCCATTCCCCAAGAAACTGTAAGATTCATCAGATTCTAAAATCCCATTCCTCCAAAAATCAAGATTCCTGGGAAACAACTGATGCAGATGTAGAGAGGTAAAGGATAAGGTGAACCTGGGATAGTCTTCTGCCCACAGGCAAGGATGCCCTCACAAAACAGTATCAGTGTACTAAAAGGGCATTATGTTTCTAGTGCTCTCTTAGGGACAGAGCAGCTCCAGGAGGTTTCTAACTTTATGTAGATTGTGCTTGCTGTCTCACACTCTCCACTCTTACGGTCTGGTAGATACAACTTCTGGATGTGTATTAAGACCTTAACAATAAAGCCTCTATCCACTACCAGCAGTCCCATGGGTTTGCTCTTTCTTGGCATTTTCTCTTGAGATCCATTTGTGCCTTTTGCTAAGCATTTCCGTTCTTCAGTTTATTCTGCTATGTTGACAGAAGTCTTACTGGCAAAATAGTACTTAGTCATACTTTGTACATCACGCCTGCCGGCATCAGTTAGGTAGTGAAGTGAAACGGAGGTGTACACAGTAGGGAGTGGCAGGGATCGTAGTTCACTAGAAAGCACATATTCCATCAAAATGTCACTGTGCAACTCAGCCAGTTGTTGCTAAGTAGGAACCCTGGCATGGTTTTCTAGTTATTTTTGTTTTTCATGAGAAGTTCAATATGTATAACTGTGAAAATCTTCTGATTTTTAACTCGGCAACTCTACAATAAAAAATAATCACATTGATTAGACAGAATAAATAGTCTGTGGGTCAGACCTGCCAAATTCTCCTTTTTTGTAAACCAACATTTTTGTTCATATTCTCAGTTCATGGCAGAAATCTGAAATATAGTAAGGCCTTGATAAATGTGGGAAAAATGTGATTTACTGTATCTTTAAATTCAACTAAAAAAAATGCTCATAAGAGTTGTCCTTTCTAGTTTTGTAACATGTAAGTTTATCATTTTTTTCCTTCATTAAAGTAACAATATGGGGCCTCCCCTGGTGGCGCAGCGTTTGAGCGCTGGGCAGCGAAGCTGCCCGCAGCCTCTCCAGCACCTGTTGGATCCCTGGCCGCCGGAGAGGGTCCCACCTGGCGCGCAGACCTCTCCTGCCACCCGCTGCTCCCCTCAGCAGTGTATTTCATCAGTCTGCCTGTTCTGTTCCCTGCTCTGGCTCTGGTGAATTCTCTTACCCTCCCACGCTTCTGACTGTACCCAGTGCTTGTATAAATAAATAAATAAATCTTTAAAAAAAATAAAGTAACAATATGGACAGAGGTCAATGCCATACCTTATAAAGTTCAAGTTGATCAAAACCACTGATTAGCTCACTGTTTGGATTTGATCCTTCTTTTAACTAAGAACCTATGTATTTCTCAGTCTTGATTATTGTATGGCAATTTAGCAAAATTCTTGTAAATCTTTGTCCACCATATCCATAGAATTCCCTGAGCTCTCTGTGTAGTAAAGTTATTAAAAGGAGAAAATTAAGATCTTTTAGTGTGACTTCTTTAAAAATGTGCCTGGATCCTAGAAATCATTGCTCCTTTTTGAAAGCTAAATCATTTTGCTTAACTTGCCACCGTAGTTTTCTCCAGAGTTCTTTAGATAGTACATTGGTCCCCATATAATTTTTTTTTAAAGATTTTTATTTTTTTTAATTTTTATTTATTTATTTATACAAGCACTGGGTATAGTCAGAAATGCAGGAGGGTGAGAGAATTCACCAGAGCCAGAGGGGAGAGCAGAGCAGGCAGACTGATGAAGTACACTGCTGAGGGGAGCAGCGGGTGGCAGGAGAGGTCTGCGCACCATGTGGGACCCTCCTCAGGTGGCTGGGGAGCAGCCGGGGATCCAACCGGCACTGCAGAGGCTGCAGGCAGCTTCGCAACCCAGCGCTCAACCGCTGCGCCACTGGGGAGGCCCGGTCCCCATATAATTTTTTTAGTAATATGTGAATCATCTCAGTCAGACTGCTTACACAACAGTCATGCCAAAGTCGACTCTTTGTGAACTAAAAATCTGTTGTGCATAAATTAATTCTCAAGTTGAAAGGTATTTCAATAAGGGCTTACTTGCATTGAGAGGCTTTGAAAACCCAACTGTGTATGGGATCACCATGAGATGAGAGAGAGATGAGTAACAGAATATGAAATACAAGTTTCATCTACTTTAAATTTTGGTAGACATAGCATTGGGTAGGTAAAAATGTTTCACTAATTTACATAATAAGAATTTAGGCATCCTACCCATACCTTTGTGTAGAGTTAATTTGGACTGGACAGAGCTTGGATCTTGAAGTCACAAGTAGGCAAAGGTGAACACCTTATCAAAAGCATCATGAAGTATGTGTCCTGCATCAGAATTATACTGTAAGTCATACCAAATAATTATGTATCTGGCATATAAGTTCATGAAGACCTACTAGGTTTTTGACTGTGTGTAATGAATGACTGTATGGTTGAAATAATACCGTAACTATTTGTGTAAGATGAATAGGCAAGGTCAACATGAGTTATCGGTGCTCACTTTAGAATAGATAGAATTGATAACAGTCTTAAGAATAAATAAAAAGGACAAATATTGTATGGTTCTACTTAATGAGGTATATAGAATAGGTGAATTCATAGAAAGAGAAAGTATAATAGGTTCCCACAGACAGGGGGAGGAACAAATGGGGAGCAATTGCTTAATGGACTCACGAGTTCCCTGTTTGGGATGAACAAAAAGTTTAGGAAATGCATAATGGTGAGGATTGAACAGAATTGTGAATATACTTAAAGGACACCGAATTGTATACTTTAAAATGCTTTAAATGGTCAATTTTATGTATATTTCATCGTAATAAAATGTAATCAGTAACTCAATACAAAAGCCATATAAGGGTGGGGAGGGAGTAAATAGAATGCAGAGACCATTGGCAAAGCGCCAAAACCTAGTCCACCAGATGAGAACAGAGCCACTGTGGGCCAGAACCATATGGCATGGCTATGCAAGCTTAAAGCAGTAAATGCCCACCCTGTACAGGATGATTGCTGAACAAGCAAGAGCTGCCTATTACAGAAATGTAATCCTGGGCACACCTGGACTGGCAGGCTGAGGACTCCACACTTGGGATCTAAAAGTGCCAGTTTATTAGCAGCTAGGTCACAGAATTCCAAATTCCCCAATTAATGAAGTTAATGTGGGTTTGCACATTTGAGTTTTTAGTTAACCCATTAAGTGTATTTTTCTAAATAATTAAAACTATTTTCTAGCAATTCTTAAAATAGAATTTTCCTTCTGTGAAATTTGTGAGACCCTTTAAATTATTTTTCTCTAACTTTTCATTTTTTTTGTTTTAGTATTACCAACTGTTTTCAGGTCCTGGTACTTTCAATCTGCAGATTCTGTGAAAGAGCTCTTGTAATAATTTCCACTGCTCTTTGTAATCATTTTTGGAAAAAGGGTTCTTACGAAAAATGATTCAATATTTATTTTGTGCAGAATAATATTTTCTAATAATATGGAGGTTTTGTTCAATGAATATATTTTTCTCTAGCTGACATAATAGCGTTTCTTTTGTAATGTGTAATATAACATTATTTGTTTTAAGACATGTGTTTTAAAAAATACTTTCTAGTTTATCTTTGTATATATTTTTCTACTTTGAACACCTACCCATTGAAAAGATACATAAAAAGGTCTTACTGCTTTTGTGGTTTTCCATTTGTTATATATAGGCAAAAGCATCATTATATGAGCAGTAGTGAAAGCTTGGATAGCAAAAAAAGGCAACTTCTTTAAGATGAAGTTGTTTTCCTTTGCTATAAAGTTTGTTCATTTCCTGAGTTTGGGTAGTGTTAGTCCAGTTAGGGAGAGTTTGAATTGTGAGAGATACATGTATCGCATCTTAAAATAGTTAAATAGCAACAGATAAAATGAAATGGTGATTTAAGACTTTATTACTCCTCCATTGTTTTGTTGTATATTCTTTGGCTATAAAGATATTCTGTAAGAATACTTATTTCTCTCTAGAAATAATTATTTCAGAAATGCAATAACTAGATTATAGTTAATTCTTAATGTTCTGTTTGTGCTGACTTATATTTATATTTAAGTGGGTGAAATGGTTTAGCGTATAGATAAAAATAGAGAGTATGAAAATATTAAATGACTTTATCCTCATAACAGTAGTATAGTTGCTAACAGATAAAGTCTTTTATGGATTATTCTAAGAACAATGGCAGGATGGAAAGTCTTTTTTAATATGTTTTAATAATACATTGCTCAGCTAAGGATAAAATTAGTCATCTCATTCTACAAACCAAGTACCTAATATGTGTCAGGCTCTGTGTGAACTCTATATGCATGGTGCTGGCCACATGAAAATGAGTATCTAATGTGGAGATTTTGTTCACATAGTAGTTTCTCTAGTTTTTGAGAGGCAGTATTTATGATCTGGAGGCAGATGGCTTGGATTTGCACTCTAGCTCCTCCACTTACTCTTGAGTGATCTGTTTAACCTCTTTGTGTCTCAGTTCAGTCATGTAGATAATGAAAGAGAGGGAAGAGGAGGCAAGATAATTCTGATAGCATGTACCTTATGGAGTTTTGTGAAGATGAATAAAACAAATGTATGGAGGACTTAGAATAGTGCCTGGTGTAATAAATGTTAGCATATTATTTAAGAGTGGAAACAGATGATTAGGGGAAAAAATGCATACTGAGAGGATCTTGGACTGTCCTGGGAAGGTCAAGGATGACTTTCCTGGAGACCTGAATAGGTTTGATTAACTAAGGAGAGAAGTAGAGTAAGAAAATACCAGGCTGAGAACAGCAAGTCTGAAGACCAAGAAGAAGCACATAAGAGTGGCTTATAGATTAAGTGGGGGCCAGAAGAGTGAAACAAAGATGAGGCTCAAGAGATGCTAAGGGACGTCTTACAGGATTTTGGAAAACCTTAGAATGGTGATTTTCAGGAAGGAGGTGACATGGTCAGCTTTTCTTCTTACGCAGTTCGTTTAGCATGCTTTCTACAGAATGTTCAGGATTGAAGCAAAGTAGATATAGGGAGCACAATCAGAATGCTGTAAAAAATATGAAAGATGATAGTAGCTTAGAGTAAGGTAGAAATTGGATAGACATGATTAGGTTAAAATATATTTAGAGGGTAAAATAATCATGATTTTCATGTCTTATTGGACTGAAGGATGAGGGGGAAAGGAAATGTTAATGAGAACTCCCAGATATCAGCTAAAAGACAAATAGATTAAAAATAAGTCAAGAGAGTAAAGGGAATGTTCTAGGAAGAGACTGAGGATATACTAGATTTTGCTGATAATACTGAGGAAGTTCTAGAGCAGTTACTCAAGATGTGGTGGTCTTTGAACTAGCAGGATGCATCTGGGTACTTGTTAGAAATGCAAATTAAATTATCAAGGCCTACACTTACTAAGTAAAAAATGCTGGGTGTGATACCATCCAGCCTGTCTTTTATGAACCCCAAGGTGATTTGATGCATGCTTAAAATTTGCAAACCATCTTCCTTGTAGACACGGTAGACAGGTTTAAGAATGCCAAGGGACTCGATTAGTTGTTTGGAATGACTGTTTTTCAGCAAGGTTTAGCAAATTGTAGCCAGGTGACCAGATTTGTTTCACTGCCTGTTTATGTTTAGTCCACAAGTTAAGAATGGCTTTTATAATTTTCTAAATGCTAAATGAAAACGATATTAAATTCAAATTTCAGTGCTCATAAATGAAATCTTATTGGGACACATTCATACTGATGCATTTACTATTGTCTATGGCTGCTTTTGCTTACTATGTGGTCCTATACAGAAGATTTTGCAGACCCCCACCAAACAGCATTAAAATATACTGTATTTGGGAACTGGTGAAAACAGAGAAGAGCAGTATGGGGAGGTTAATAATCAGGACTTTAGATAGAGAATGAGAAACCTAAGGAACAGAAATATCAACTTGCTTGGTTTGAAAGATAAGTGCAAAAATAGGGCCCTTGCTTTGTACTGGATTGGGGCCTAGAGTTGCAGAACCTGCAATTTTACCTGACGTAATGATTTTCCTGGTGTTCTTTGTAGTAAATTTTTGAGAAATGGGTTTTATGAAAATGATTCTTGTTTATTTTGTACAGTGATGTTGTCTTCGTACTAAATACATCGTGTGTAAAAATACTCTGTATTGTATTTAAGTGTGTAAATGGCCTTCTGAAATCCTCAAGGGTATTTGCCACTGGTATGTCTTTATGGGTTATTTTGGATAAGATTCAGTATTATTATGGGGAAAAAAATCGAACTTTGAAAGTTTCTGCTTTTGGGAATAGTGAATAAACTGGTTGTACACCAACCTCCTGCCGAGAACAACTAGAAATACTGGGGAAAATAAAGTCTGTTTGAGGGCACAGAACACCTGCTAAGTCAGTGAGCACTTTTGGGGCCAGGATCCCACAGAATGAAAGTACAGTGAGAGGACATGAACATCGGGTACTACTACTCTTCGTGGTCATTTGGTTAATCTCAGTAGTGGTTAAAATCTGATCAGAGAGCCTCCCTGATGGTGCAAGGGGTTAAGACGCAACCTATGAAGCTATCTGCAGCCACTGCAGCATGAGTTCAATCCCCAGCCAGGGAGCTACACACATGGCGCAGCAGACCTCTCCTGACTTGCCTGCTGCTCCCTTCAGCAGTGTATTTCAGTCAGTCTGCCTGTTCTGTTCCCCACTTTGTCACTGGTGAGTACTCTCACCCCCACACCTCTGGCCTGTACCCCAGTTCTTGTTAAATCTTTTTTTTGAAAAATCAGAACAGAACTTCTTGTACTCTTATGGGGCCAGAGACTAACTATTGGATTCCAGAGATTACTAAAGAGTAGTACAGGTAGACATCCCAGACTTTCTTTGTGATCACCAAAGTAGAACAGCACTCAAAAGGTCCACAGCCCACCTCTAATCAGCCCTGTCCTTTATTGGATTAAGGTTATCTGCCACATAATTACTCTGATTTTCTTACTCTTACACTGGAGTTTTGAAAGATAAAATAATTGAGTCCAATAACTGGACCTTTGTGGTTCCTGAAAAGAGTCAAGCCACTGAGAGGGAAAAGCCCTCTACTTCTGGAATAACAGAAGAGGAAAGGAGATCCTCTTGAGTAAACCTGCTTCTTGTGGGACATGAGTGTAACAGGTGGAGAGCCTGTGAGAACCTGAAGCCTGGTCAGGAGAGCAGCTGCTGCTGCTTTAAATGATGTGCTGAGTACCACCTTGATCCTTCACATTTTCCTCCACATTTTCCTTGATCCTTCACAGAACAAACCAAACAACAGAAAATGGGGGTGGGAAGCAGGCAACTGCTAAATCTGGATTCTAGTGAGGTCATTTCCTGACACCAACATATCCTTTTGAGGCAGAGTTCCAGTACCTGGTGAAAGACAGGCAATTGGTGATGTCTGTTTTTCCTTTTTGTTAGAGTCGTAAAAAGTACTTGGTTTATTATAAAACATGCAGGGAGGTAATGGAACATTAATATAAGCTATCTATATGAATTACCCAAGCTATCTGAGAAGGACTTTATAACATAGTCACTATTTGTTTAGATGAATGAGAATGAAATTAATTTCTCTGACTAGTAGACTTCTCCATTTAGTCGTTCTCCTGGTTTAGTGAATCCTCACCCTAATTCTCTCTGTAACACACATTTTGGAAGTCATCTTTTTTATTGTTTGAAGAGTGAGCCCAAAATCTTCTTTAATTTCTAATGCCAAGAAGGGCAGCCCATAGTTTTCTTTCTGTGATAGCATTCTGTGCCGACCTACAAAACTAGAAAGTAGAGTTTTTCTGCGTGGTCGTGCTTTCTGTTCTGTCAATGTACATGACTAATAGCACAGGCATGTGTGTGAGAATCATTTCAGAGCAAAGTGGAAAATGCTCAAAATAAAATTTGAGTCATTGTTTTCATTATGTGGATAGCTTCAGTACGTACACAAACAGATGTAAGGAAATTTAATTAAATCACCTTATTACCATATTCACTATCCAGATTTTATTGGTAAATTTGAAAGATTTCCTTACATTGTTATTTTAAATAGAGTGTGTGTTTGAATTAATCATCACCTGTTTGAAGAATAGTTCTCTTCTATTGATTACTACTGTGCTTTTTAAAGCCTTTCAGTGTATTTCCTGTATTTAATCATTTCACAAATGATTATAATAGCTATAATTATAATTCTTTTACTGTATTGCAGAACTTAATCTTTGCCTATATATTTATGGGCAAATATTTTTAGAAGCTTGGAGCACCTCAAGATTTGGTTTAAGACTTGGAATTTGGGCCAACAACAAGCCTTCCATTTTCATATTTTTAGGCATGTATATGTAAAAATTATGTAGTTGAGAATTCCTTATCCTGAGGTCTCATGGTGTGGGAATACAGTAGGATTTAGTGGAACTAGTTTGGTTTTAGCAAATCAGGATATCAGTAGACCTGAGATATGGTCCTAGATCTGCCATTTTCTATCTTTATGACCTAAAGCAAATTATTTAACCCTTTTGTGCCTCAGTTTCTCTCTAAAATGGGAAAAATGTAACTTCTTTATAGTAATAAGTAAGATAACGATGTATAAAGTTATTAGAACAGTGTTTGGTGCACAATAAGCAATCAATAAATATTAGTTATTACTAATGCTGATAATTAAAAAAATCACTTTACTTCATTCTTGCTATAGCAGGCATTGTGCTGGAGATAGGTCTATATCTCTGGGAAGAACATTCTAGGTAGAGGAAGTAAGCCAAGAATCCAAGGCAGGCAGAAACCAATTTTGCTCACCTGTACTGAAAGGTACATCTGGTTAGGTGACCGAAGTATGTTGTAAAGATGGTACAGATTGAACCCAAGATGGTGAGCAGAGGTTTTGAGAATGTGTAACTCTTTGTAGGGAAAATTAAAAAGTGTGAATGAAAATAATCAAAGCAAGAATAATAATGCTAGCAGCTACTATATGTTGACTTACTGTGGGCCAAGTACTCTGCTAAGAATATTGAAATATATTTATCTAATTCTCACAATATTGTGCAGTATGTATGTCCTCCTCATTTCTTCAGATGAGAAAAGTGAGAATCAGATAAAATCCATTTACCTAAGACCACACATTTATGGGGGTGGGGTGTGCAGGGATGGGTTTTTTTTGTTTGTTTGTTTTAAAGATATTTATTTATTTATTCATTCATTCATTCAAGCACTGGGTACAGTCAGAAGCGCAGGAAAGTGAGAGAATTCACCAGAGCCAGAGCGGGGAGCAGAGCAGGCAGAAGGACCAAAGTACACTGCTGAGGGGAGCAGCGGGTGGCAGGAGGGGGCTGCGTGCCTTGCGGGACCCTCCTCTGGTGGCCGGGGAGCAGCCGGGGAACGAACCGGCGAACCGGCGCTGCAGAGGCTATGGGCAGCTTCGCAACCCAGCGCTCAACTGCTGCGCCACCGGGGAGGCCCAGGGATGGGGTTTTATTTGTACCCTGGTCTAGTGAACTCCAAATCCTTTGTCTCAACTACTATGTTGTAAGGAGTATGTTTTATTCTTAACTTTCCATTTCTATCCCCATTATCCCTCAGAATACTTTCTTCAGTTTTGTGGGTTCTAGAACATAGCCAGGAAAGCCTATTATTATATACCACTGTCACTGATTTCTACACTTCCTTTGTTTTATATCTCTCATTTGTCACCTTAATAATTTAGTTACACTATTCTACATTTGGGGAAAATATAAACTTAGACCAAGATTAGGACTTTATGCAGTCACTTCCAAGTAATTTTTGACCCAGGGCTTATTAATCACTAGTGCTTCAAGTTAAGTTTGCCAAAAGAATTATACCAACAATTTTCATTAAAAATGTTAAATCATTTTGGCCAGAATCGCTTTCAGATTTTCTAGTTGCACTAAAAATTAGTGGGCACTCATAAAATGAGCACTAAGTGTCAGGACTGATAGTATTTAGAAAATGTTTTTAAGAACTTCACTACAGATGCTGGCGTTTTGTATTTCAAAAATACATTAGATAAAATATTAATGTGCCATGAAGGTTTTCAACCACCTTTGGTAGAAATTGACCTACATCACTGCCTTTTATTAGATACAAGATAAAAATAATGCTTCAGTTAACATTTATCTCTAGATAGATAACTGTGATGTTATCAGGATTATGGTATATGAAATAAAGTAAATGTTCTACTTATGTACTTTTAAATTGGAATATATTAGCAGTAGCACAAAGGCTTGTTTTGATTCTTACAACATTTTGCTATCTCCCATCTGATCCTTAGTGGCAGTGACACTCACTTGAAGGCTCAGGATGAGCCTCTGGCCGTTATCTGATGCCTACTTGCCCACAGAAATAATAGTTGTATTGACCCCCTGCCAGAATATTACCAAAGCAACAGCTACCGTTGATTAACTCAAACTTGGTGAGCTTCATTAAGGCTTCTTAAGGGGAAGTGTACGTTGTAGCCTCAGGGGTAGTTTGAATACTTCTTTAATTTTTTTTAAAGATTTATTTATTTATGCATACAAGAGCTGGGGTACAGGCCAGAGGTGTGTGTGTGTGTGGGCGGGGGGGAGACGATTCACCAGATTCACCAGAGACAGAGTGGGGAATAGAACAGGCAGACTGACCGAAATACACTGCTGAGGGGAGTAGCGGGCGAATCAGGAGAGGTCTGTTGAGCCATGTGGGTTGCTTCCTGGCTGGGGATCGAACTCATGCTGCAGTGGCTGCAGATAGCTTCGTAGGTTGCATCTTAACCCCTTGCACCACCAGGGAGGCCCTGAATACTTCTTTTAAAAGTGAGTAGCAGGGGCCTCCCCGGTGGCGCAGCGGTTGAGTGCTGGGTTGCGAAGCTGCCCGCGGCCTCTGCGGGGCAGGTTCGATCCCTGGCTGCTCCCCGGCCACCAGAGGAGGGTCCCACATGGCGCGCAGACCTCTCCTGCCGCCCGCTGCTCCCCTCAGCAGTGTACCTTGGTCCTTCTGCCTGCTCTGCTCCCCGCTCTGGCTCTGGTGAATTCTCTCACCCTCCTGCTCTTCTGACTGTGCCCAGTGCATGTATAAACAAAAAACAAACAAACAAATAAATAAAACATGCCTCTATAAAAAAAATTAAAAAAAAAAGATTTTAAAAAAAAAAAGTGAGTAGCAGGTCCTCCCGGGTGGCGCAGCTGTTAAGTGCTGGGCTGTGAAGCTGCCTGCAGCCTCTGCAGTGCCGGTTCGATCCCCTGCCACCAGCGAGGGTCCCACATGGCGCTCAGACCTCTCCTGCTGCGCCTACTGCTCCTGTCAGCAGTGTACTTCGGTCCTTCTGCCTGTTCTGCTCCCCGCTCTGGCTCTGGTGAATTCTCTTACCCTACTGTGCTTCTGACTGTACCCAGTGCTTGTATAAATAAATGAATCTTTTTAAAAAAAAAAAAGTGAGTAGCAGCTGCCTGACTTGCCTGAAAGATATTGGACCTAATGTGTAAATCATTTATAATTATTCAGAATCAATTAACAAAAAAACTATTTCATAATATTCAGGTAAAATTAAACTAAAATGAATGTTGAATGCAATTATTTATGCACAGTTATCACTTAACAATTTGTAGTACTTGATCTAAGCATTTAGAGATACCTATAGGCAGGATTTCATGGGTGTTGAAGTGACCTTCAGAAGTAGAAGAAAATTGCACACCTTTCAAACATCTTCACTTTCACTTTTCTGAGATCTCCTAAAATGGGTCTTATGTCATTAATTGCCAACGCTTTATTTTTAAATCCAGTATTGTATTTTGTTCAATATTGTAACTTGGCCAAGTCAGATGATACAACACTGTATTGAAAAGTCCTTTGTTGACTCTGAATACACTTATTTGACTTTCCATGAAATAACATTGTAGTCACATGACAGAACTCTTGTTATCAGCATTTTAAATCCTTAGAGTGACTATATGTGATGAATGCCATAGCAGGAGAGTAGTGGCTTTTAAAAATAAACAAGAGAACAAACAAAAAGCACTTTCTATTTCCAGCCAAGAGGAGGAATCAACTTTGTCAGTAACCAAAAAGTAGTAGACCGTTGCTGCATCTATCATTATTCTCTGTCTCTCTCTCTCTTCCAGCCTTCTCTCACTGCTATCCCATTTTGTCTGGATCATAAAAAAAAGAACTGGATACAAAGTGCCAATGACTTTGAAACACAATCTCCTGCACCTATTATTCTTTCTATTCTCCTCCTTTGGCATTACTTTGTAAGAGAGTGGACTTGGATTACACACACACACACACAAATGTTTGTTTATAAACTCAATAGTAATGAAATCCTGCGTGTTTGAATAGCACATAATGAGGAGTCTATACATTCATATATAAAAAGAGTTTTTTATATGACTTCAATAGGATCTGATGCCTCTGCTGTAATTTGTACTGTTCTTCCCACTCCACCCTCCCTACTTAGTGCAACATGACATCCATTCTTCCGAAATAAATGCCCAAATCAATGAAGTGTTTCTGTAACAGGTAGTATCTTAATCTTACACTTATTACTCATAACTTACAGATTCTTATTCTTTATCAGATAACCCAATTATTCTTACATTAGCAAAGACTATGTTCATTTTTCTAGTTATTTAATGAATAGATTACTTGGGTGGCTTGGAAATATAATATTTGGAATTGCACGAATAATGGGTTAAGACTCCCTGCTGGCTTTTTTTTTTTTCAATTCTATTTTATATGTTTGCGAATATGGTAGACAGATTTAGGTTTGAATTCCACATCTGCCTCTTTGTTTTGTAAACTTGGACAAGGCATCTAACCCTTTGAGCCTTTGTGTCCTTGTTTAAAAATGAGGATGATACCTCTGCCTCTTTGAGTTGTAAGAATGAAATGAGGTTATGTAAGACACCTAGCACAATGTCTAGTGTTCTTCTTTAGTCCTGAAGTCCCAGAACTCATTAGTGGTAGCGTATCAACCAAAAGTCGGGTCTTCTGACTCACAGAAGTGATTTTCAACCATAGCACATTATTTATTTTTACCAATTAGTAGGCAGGCTGGGTACTTGCAAATGGTTCTGCTGACTTTTTTTTTTTAATTAAGATTTATTTATTTCTGCATACAGCAACTGGGGTATAGGGCAGAGGTGCAGGTGGTGAGAGGAAACACCAGAGACAGAGTGGGAAACAGAACAGGCAGACTGACTGAAATACAATGCTGAGGGGAGCAGCAGGAGAGACAGGAGAGGTCTGCTGCAGCATGTGGGTAGCTCCCTGGCTGGGGATCGAACTTGTGCTGCAGTGGCTGCGGTTAGCTTCATAGTGCTGAGACTTAACCCCTTGCCCACCATGGAGGCCCCCAATGCTGACTTTTTAAAGGTAACATCTCCCCATGTAATTCTGTTAAGAACTTTTCTCAGAAAGTCTGAAATATCAGGAGTTAGCTGAAAAGAAAGCGGAAGAGCCAAGAGATGGCCAGGCTGTCGACTAGATAACTGCTCGTGATAGGGCGATCCACTGAAATCGTGTGCCTAGGAGAAGAAAAACAAGTCTGAATGAGACTTAGATGAATTCATTCACCAGAACTTTAACATTTTGTTATTTTTAACCTTTGTGTGGGGGCTTTTGTAGTCCTTAATATTATTCACTTTGGGTCATTTATAAATTTGTGTAATATACCATGTGTTTTTATAAGTCGAGATCAAAGTAACAGAAATTCCATGACAGTGCTCTCTGGTATCAGTCACTCAAAAGAAATGACTTTTCTGTGGAGTTTTCTATAACTAGGGCCACATTAAAATCACAGTGTCTTTTAATGAGCTTTTACCTATGAAGATCATCTTACTAAGAATGTAAGCTTGTTTTAAAAAACAATAAAGACAATAATTTGAGAATAAAATGATACACAAAAGTACTGATTTTATAGAAAACTCCTAGAGGAAAACGTAGTGAGTTCCTTGACATCAGTCTTAGTGATTTTTTGTTTTTGGATCTGGCTCCAAAAGCGGGGAAATAAAAGCAAAAATAAATAAGTGGGACAATATCAAACTAAAGTTTCCACACAGGAAGCCATCATAAAACAAAAAGGCAACTTGCTGAATGGAAGAAGATATTTACAAATTATATATCTGATAAGAGGCTAATACCAAAATATGTAAAGAGCTCATCCAAAATACCAACAAACCAAATAATCCAATCAAAATGGGCAAGAGATTTGAATAGACATTTTCCCACAATATTCACGTAGCCAACAAGCACTTGAAAAGGTGCTTAGCATCTCTCATCATCAGGGAACTGCAAATGAAAACCACAACAAGATATCACCTATACTTGTCAGGATGTCCATCTTAAAAAATAAAATAACATAGGAATGTGGAGAGAAAGGAATGCTCATGTGCTGTGGGTAGGAATGTAAAATGTGGTATAGCCACTATGGAAAGCAATATGGTGGTTCTCCAAAAAACTAAAGATAAAAATACCATATGATCCAGCAATTCTATTTCTGAGTAGAAAGTGAAAACACTAATTCAAAAAAGATACACACACACACACACACCCCTTTTATTATGTCTATTAAACCTCAAAACAATAATAGGGAACTTAGAAAAGTACTGGTTTTATATTGACCATCTGCAAAGTAGTACCACAAAGTAAAAGACATTTTTGAACAGTCTTCCCAAGGTCATTTAGTTCGCCAGGATTTACTAATGTATTTTCTAGTTACCTTTTTTGGTTGCCTTTTTTTATTCCCTTTTTTATAGCTTCCTTCTTTGTAGAAATTATGTAGCATACTGGATAAAGGGCAGGTCAGACTGATCTAGGTTCAGATCCTGACCCTGTCAATCCTGGTGGGATTGTAGACTCATTTACTTAACTCTCTGGGCAAGTGTATGTTTCTCTATCTCTAAATGGTTAGAATAACACCAAATTATGAGCAAAAACATTTAAATGCTTAATAAGTAGAGTTTTTAATATTGCTTTTGTTGATTTTGTTATGCATCCTATTGCAATTACAAAATAACAAGGCAAGTAACTAAATTAGATGACTTATGGGATGCTAGTTAAAAGTTTTTGGTTGGAAAGAGCACCTGCACACCTATGTTTATAGCAGCACTATTTACAATAGCTAAGATTTGGAAACAACCCAAATGCCCAAAAATAGATGACTGGATCAAGAAGATGTGGTACATACATACCATGGAATATTACTCAGCATTCAAAAACGATAAACACATGCAATTTGCAGCAACATGGATGGCGCTGGAAGGGATCATGCTCAGCAAAATAAGCCAGAAAGAAAAAGAAAAATACCGGATGGTCTCACTCATAGCAAGAATCTAGAAAACTTAAATAAGGGACCAGGAAAAAGAATAACTATAAGAAAGAAAATATCAAAATCAACAAATAACTATGAACAAGAGACACTCTATGGGGGGTGGGAGGTGGGGAAAGGAGGGCTTGGGGTAAAAATAAGGGGGTTGTAATTGTATGGGGAATATAAAAATAAAATTTAAATTAAAATAAATAAATAAATTTGAAAAAAAGTTTTTGGTTGAACAGGAGTTTAAAACTAACAGTTAATATGAGTTTTCTAAAACTTATCTTTGTGGTTATCACTGCTAACTCTGTCTTCTATGACCATGATAATTGAGTTGACTGTAAGAAAGATGGAATGAGGAAACAATTCTCCTGCCAACTTAAAGAAAATTTGTATGCCCAGCGGCATCCATGTCCAGTCTTATTGGAGAAATGCTTTAAAATTCAGCCAGCAGTACTTGAGACTTTCCTGATGATGAATTGCCTGCTAAACTGTGCCACCGAGCATTCAATTTAATTCACTTATCTCTCTTGGCATAGCTTCTTTATAAAGTCAGTGTCCTCATAGGCAGGAAAGGGGTCAGCAGGAAAGCCCATTCTAAATCTTAAAGGAGCTATACTTTTAACGATATTTTGAATTCATGGACTGTTTTCTTCCTATATTCCCCAACTGAGAGCCACATGCTAAAGATACTCTCCAAAGGATGTCATCAAAATGGCATATTCTTTCTTTTTCTCTGGAGAATCCCTTGCACTTTCAGAATAACCTGAAAGAGGACTTGATCACTAGGCAAGTGAACATCAAGCTTCGTCTCTTCCCTCTCCTTCCTTTCTTCAGGATTCTTTATGCAAACTAACCTGTCACACTTTTATCCTGTTTTTATTTTTAAAAAGTTGAAGACTCAGGTGAGATCTGAGATAATGTGGTTTAATGGAAATGACTCCAGCTGAAGTTACTGCATGTCTTTTTTCTGGTTCTGTAAACCGTAGTTAGGATTTCAGTGTCTGCAAATATAAAATTATGCAATGATTAGTGGGAGTGTCTTTTTGAAAAGTTTTGTTTTAAATGTGAGAATGTCCTAACATACACAAAAGTAGAGTGTCAAACCCTCACATACCTAGCAGCCCCACTACCAACAGCATTCATGTCTGTCTGTTTCATGTCTCTGCTGTACCGCGCCTTCACTTTTTATGATTTTTCTTCCATTTTGTGTGGAGTGTTGTGAAGAAAATTCCTGTCTTCATGCCATTTTACTCCTAAGCTTCATTATATATCTCACATAAGACCTAAATTTTCCAGCGTTTTACCTGTGCTTCCCATTGCCTCTTGTAAATAATTACCAATAATACAGGAAGCAAAAAAAAAAAAAAATGCTGTTTTCAAGATTTCAGATTTTATGATCCCACTTCTGCAGTTCTTAATTTGAGTTTATAGAATGCTTAGTGGACGTAGAAATCTTCTGAAATTAGTGTAGATATGCACATGTACGTGTATTTGTGCTTGGGTAAAGAATGTATAGGCTCCTTACCTGATTATGGGATACTACATAAATTGAAGTAGTATATATTGAAGATAGTCTAACTTTATTAAAGTCAGACTAAACAATCTAAAAGTATACTAGCACATCTTGAGTGTCATTGTAGAATGAAAGCGTGCTATTTATGAAGCAAGGCCATTTATTGAGGCAAGGCCATTTTGAAATAGACTATAAACAAATGCTTTGCATATGTTCTTAGAAAAGTTTTATTTAAAGACATATATTTGTGGCCTTGAGATCAAATTATCAGTCTCTTTCAGTATCTGAAAAGAAATAAAGCTTTTCTCTTTTCTTGTACTAATAAAATGTTTTCAAAGGAAGGTCACTTAGTATTGGTTTGGGTTAGATACTTTGTCAAAAAATGGATATAATTTATCTGGAAAAATCATTAAATCTCGGTGGTACCGGACATCTACATCTTTAAATTAAAACACATACTGCTACTTTGCAGCAGCTATTCCCAGGGGAGTTAGATGTGAGTTTAAAACTGGTAGGTGTGCCAACCATAGCTAAGTCTTTAGATCTGTTGAAGTATATGACTGTTGGCTGGCTGTTGTAGGTCATAAATCTTTATAGCAAGATATACAGGATCTGAATCAGAAATAAACTTTTTTTCCCAAATTAATGCCAGAATTGGAAGTTGGGGGCAGAAATTTGACAGTGAAACTGCTGGAACAGTACCCATCTGGACCTCATGGCCTATATATGTCACAGTTCCCCAAAACCCAGAGTTTTGTCAATACTGTAGTTTCACTTTCTTTTCCTCCAGGAGTGTACTTGTTACTTGAAGAATGTTTGTCCATTGTTATTCTTTTGCTTTACCTGGATGTAATGTCAAACATGAGAAAATGCGTAGGATTTCATTAATCTTTGATGAATTTATCTCAGAGATTAAGAATAATGCTGTCAGAAATTAGTAATGATTTTTGTGTGACTCAAGGAATGGGCCCTTGTATTTGCAGTAGTGTTTCATTTCTACTTTTGTAGGAAGTTATTAGATCTGACTAGCCACAGTACACAAAGCAGATTGATGGTTATATCCCATAATGAATGTGGTTTTCGTCATACTTCATAATTAAAGAGAATGACTCTGATGGTGTTATTTGTTGGGCCACAATTCCAACCATTGTCTTTACTTTCTCAGGAGTAATAGAAAGTGGAGGTTTTTCATTGCTTCTCTTTCGGGCGTGTGCCTGAGGTGAGTGTAGGTGGATGACTGTGGAAGGATCAGGTAATATGTGTCTGTATTACTTTTAAATATTCACTGCACATCACTAACACAGAAAAGGAGCAATGAGGAGAGAATTAAACTGGTAACTATTAGAAAGCAGATACTGGATCACAAAATGAAAGATGTCTATGGCTGTGATAGAATGCCAAACCAAAATCATTATGGTTTATGAAACAATCAGGTATTAAAAGGCAGTAGATAGAACATATGGACTCTTTTTTTTAAAATTATATTGTTTCTCCCAATTTTTTTTTTTAAGATTTATTTATTTATTTATACAAGCACTGGGTACAGTTAGAAGTGCGGGAGGGTGAGAGAATTCACCAGAGCCAGAGGGGAGAGCAGAGCAGACTGATGAAGAACACTGCTGAGGGGAGCAGTGGGCAGAAGGAGAGGTCTGTGCGCCATGTGGGATCCTCACCTGGTGGCCGGGGATCAAACCGGCGCTTCCGAGGCTGCGGGCAGCTTCACAACCCAGTGCTCAACCGCTGTGCCACCGGGGAGGCCCAGAACATATGAACTCTTGAATAGAATTCTGTAGGAACTTTTGACCGCTTTTGGTTACATCATGATTTTCCATAGATAGGAGACAAAACAACAGTATGTGGTTAATTCTTCTAGGAAAGTCTGTTACCCACCATCCAACCCCCATATTTACCCTAACCATATGTGCAATTGAAAAAATGGGTATGTAAAACTCTTTCTTTACACTGGGTTCTCTCTACTATTACTGACGTATATTCCTCTCTAAGAGACTGTTTAATTTCCTAGGGTTCCTGTAACAGATTACTCTAAACCTAGTGGCCAAAAACAATAGAAACTTATTCTCTCACAGTTTCTAGAGAATAGAAGTTTGAAATTAAGGTTCAGCAGGGCCATGCTTTCTCTGTGTGCTCTTAGGGAAGGGTCTTTTCTTGCTTCTTCCTAGCTAATTGAGGCTCCCAGCAATCCTTGGGGAAGCTTGGCTAGCGGCTGCATCAATGCAGTCTCTACTTTTGTTGTCACATGACCTTCTTCCCTGTCTGTCTCCTGTGCCTCTCTTCAGTCTCCCATTCCTTTCAACTGTGATACACCAGTCACTGGATTTAACGCCTACTCAAATCTAGTATGAACTCAACTTAATTACATCTACGAAGACCCTATTTAAATCATTTCACAAATTTCAGGAGTTAGAACTTCAATATATTTCTTTCAGGGACACAATTTAATCCAGTACAGGGGCCATGGTCAGGAGTATTCAGAAAGGTTAGTTTTCAGTATCGATTCAATGTTATGGTTTTATTTCTTCTTGGTTTTGCATGCAATTGTTAATTGCAGAATTTAAACATTAGTCTCAGTTCAGTGACATCACGGTGATTTGTGTTAAATGAGATGTCATTTTACTTTGTATAGAATGTCTTGCTAGGTTTGTTTGTTTCTGTCTACAGAATCAAAATCGCAATTTTTACCTTTAGCATGTGAGTTCTTGATTTTTCCTTTTATTTTTCATTGCTCACAAATTTGAAACATTTTCAGAACTACATGTCAAGAGAGCAAAAGATAGGGTGGGAGAAAAGTAGCTTATCAACTCTGTTGAGCATAGTCTAAAATAATGAGACATGAATGTTATAAATGTTTTAATAAGCCTTCTAGTTTCTTACAGGGATTAGTCTTGAAGAAAACTATTAATTATGAAGTGTGTACTATTTTCAGTTTTGTGTTTTTTTAAACTAATTTTATCCTCACAATAACCCTATAAGTTGAGTTAGAATATTATCTGTATTATCTTCACAGATGGAAAAACTGAAGTACATAGTGATAATATGAATCCTGTCCAGTGTACCAAGTAGCCATATGTATAGGTAACATAAGGGCAGAAAATATAAAATGTCCCCTGCTCCCAAGCCAGTTATAGCTAGCATGAGAGGTGTAGACAGGTAACACACAATTATGTCTCATGCACCATTAATGGTAGAGATATCTATGTAGGGTGCTTGGATAATAAATGAATGGATTTGATACAAAAGAAATAGAAAGTTGTGAGAAAGAACACTTAGAAAACTAACAAAGACTATTCCTTTCTTCCCTTCTCTGTTTTTCTCCAGCTTTTCCCCCTCCCCCAACTGGTATAGAGTTTCTAAATTTTAAAAAGTTTGGTGACAAATTAAAAGAATGATCACTACAGAATAATGTGCATTAAAGAATCAAGCACAAATATTTTACATAACAGAACTAAAACACAGGGAAGAGCAAATAGTTACTTGTTCTAGGTCTAGGGGAAACCTGGAATCAGGTGTAGCAAACTTCTCCTTCAGTAGAGGTTCTGGGAGGAGGCTGTTTCTAAACTACACGTGGAAGTCAAGGTTAGCAAGTCCAGAGAGGTTTGGTTCATGAGGGAGAGTTGCCTGGGGTTGGGAGAATTGGACCCTATGGATGTAGAGGCCTCTGTTTCAAATGCCCTCAAGTTTGCTAGTCTATTCCATACTTCTAGGCCGTGCAGAGAAAGGCAAGTATTCTCCTGTAATGCTAGCCTTTGGCTCTTGCCTCATGATGAGAAAGTGAAGCTCCATTCCTTTTTTTTTTTTTTTTAAGATTTATTTATTTGTTTGTTTATTTGTTTGTTTGTTTGTTTGTTTGTTTGTTTATTTATACAGTCAGAAGCATGGGAGGGTGAGAGAATTCACCAGAGTCAGAGCGGGGAGCAGAGCAGGCAGAAGGACCGAAGTACACTGCTGAGGGGAGCAGCGGGTGGCAGGAGAGGTCTGTGTGCCATGTGGGACCCTCCTCCATTGGCCGGGGAGCAGCCGGGGATCGAACCAGCGCTGCAGAGGCTGCGGGCAGCTTCGCAACCCAGCGCTCAACCGCTGTGCCACCGGGGAGGCCCTCCATTCCTTTTTGTCCCTTGGAGATCTCAGAATAATTCTGGGTCTGACCAGCATGTTTGTTGGTCATTGAGGACCACCCAAGAAGAGTCATTTTGATTTTTCACTATTACAACTTAGAAGTGCTTCAGTAATGTCTCAAAAGCATGATATAAATATTCTAGCTGTCTATTTAACAGCTGTATAATGTTAGGCAAATTACTTAATTCTATGCGGCTCATTTTGTTCAACTAGAAGACTCAGACTGAGTGTGAAAATTAAGTACCTAGTGAGTGCATCATGCTCCCTTCTGAGGTTCAGTGATATTATAATATACACAACTTTGTTTCATCAGCTTATTAAAATCTTTGCTACATCTTTGTTAACCATGCATTACCAAAATGAATAATTCTAATAGTAAAAGTGGAACCAGTTACTTGCCTATAGTGTGTATGTAAGTGTAGAGTGAAGTAAAGTTAATTATACTTACTGGCCTTAAAATTAACTGCTGTGATAATTAAAATTGTCGTGCAAGCAACACATTTATATGACAGTATGGACCCTATATTAACCTACTTGTGTTCTAGGAAGTGGCAAGTTCCCGAGAGATAGTGCAGAATTAATTACCAATTATTATAATTACATACTTAATTAGAGTAATTTTTAATGTATGTAAATATTGGCATTAGTTGATAAAATGCATTGTAGTTTATAATTTCCTTTTTTACTATCTTAAAATTTATTGGTTGCATTTTTACAGAAAAGATTGTTCGCGTTAAAAAATCCCTTTGTCTCATAAAGGAGCTTATTTGTTGTGCTGTAGCATGAAAGACTGTTAGTGAAACTGTTAATTGGTAGTTTTTCTAATTGTCAGTTAAGCAGTATCTGTCCTGTGACTGAAATTATGGAGAAGACAATTGGACAGATGCTCAAAGGTCCTTGCCTGAAGCTAGTCCTGTACTATTTTGTGTTTTAGTAACCTAAATTTCCAGCAGCAAGAGCTTAGTGAGGTAAATCATGGTATGTCTGTTCAACAGGAAGAATAGCAAGCCAGTAAAATATGTATGTTAAATATACACAGTAACTTGGACAGATTCCCCTACAGTGTCAAGTGGAGGAAGGGAGGTGGCTACCTAGGTGTGTATTATTTAAGTAAAGAAAAACATTTCAATAGAAAATATACCAAATAACAATAGAGATTATTTGTCTTTGCCTTTGTTTTCCACAAACTTAATTTAGTGGTTCTCAAACTTTAGTAACTGGGTTGCTTTTCAAATTCCTTGTTAAATATGTTAATTGCCAGCCCTAACCCCAAAGAATCTAACATGATGAATCTCAAAACCACACATTGAGCAAAACTGCTGTGATGCTCTTTTTACAGCATGTGTTACTTCCCCCTAACATCTATATGTGGTGCACTAGAAAATGTGTATGATTGTGTGTGTATTACTTTTTTAAAAACGTTACATGCATATATCAGCTATAGCAGTATTGTCAGCTAAGAGAGTAACTGAAATAGGGTTGTTTGTTGAAAAACATATCTTAATCTAGGCATTCTGTCAACAACAGACTATTTTCTGGAGGTGTTAAAAATCACTGTTATGATGGATCTTTTATGTTAACATATAGATAGACTCCTCGAATCTTCAAACAACAGTAGTGGGAGAAAATGTGATGTGATGATTACAGTATAATGACTCTTAGTGCCAGATTTAGCAGTATTTAAGTCATGCTGTTACTTTGCAAATGATACTTTAATATGGTTAAAATTCCCTTGGCAGTAAGGATGTTAGATTAAAGGCCTTAGCACCTGTTCTTTCTTTCTGATTTTCTCTTTTACAAATGTTACTTTCAAATGTACCTGTCATAACTCCTGAGCTTTACTGCTTCTAGCTATGAAGATACTTTGTATGTAGATAAGGTTACCACTCATTCAACCCTCAAATTGCACCCTTCCTGTTGTTCTTATACAAGAAGTGTGTACAATAAAAAAGTGTGACTCACTTTCTCTTAAGATTCAACATGGCAGTGCCCACATGAATGCCTCTCAGGACGTCAAATAACACAGGGAAGTGCCTCATCATCATCACATAGGAAGCAGTGGGTATTGCTTGTGAGTTTGTGTTGTGACTTTGCAGAGATTATTTGCACTCCTCTGCTGTGCCTTGTCTTGAATCGAAAAACCCAAGTGGACTGTGAGCTTCGTGGTAGCAGATATATACCCGTAACATCATGGCCTTTCTCTCTGGTGTAGCCTCTGATAGATATTAGAGGATGAATAAATGTTAAATGAGCGAATGATTCATTGATTTCATTGACATTTGCACCTCTTAAGGCACCTGCTCCTTTGATTTGAATTGGATGATACCACATGCAGTAGGGAAACTCCTTCTTGCTCAGGGCTACAAAATCCTAAGGATTTCTGCCTGACATCTCAGTTAAGAGGATTTAAAATCAGCAGTGTGACTTGCTGGTTGCCCACAAAATATCTACCTTACAGTAGGCTGCAGTCTCATCATCTAAACATAAGAATAATGAACAAAGTACTTTTTAGGCACTTAGATGGAGGCAGATGCTTAGGGAGTGCATGATGAAACACATTTGAACAAGTGGCCCTCATCTGCCATAGAATTTAGTGTTTCCTAACCTGAATTATCAGTACTTATGTTCATTTCAGTCCCCTGCCAAATGTAAGCTCTTTAAGAACAGGATATGTCTATCCATGTACTTATGTCATTCATTAATTTGATATCTATTATTAGTCAGATAGAACTCTAACAAGAACCTCAGTCACATTCTAAATAAAAATTTTCTCTTGATTATGAAAGAAAATCAGTCTAATAGAGAATTTGGACATTTTTAAAAAGTGAAAACAGTAATGAGAGCCATCTGTAATTTCACCGTTCAAAGATAATCAGTGTCAACATGTGTTTATCTCGAAATGTGTTTATTCCTTGTGTGTGTGTAATATAAAAATTAGAGTAAGTTTATTTTGTATTTTGCTTTTTTCACTAAGAACTTCCTATGTCATTAAAAACTTCAAATATTTAATTCATATTTTATTGTATGAATGTATTACAATTTATGTAACCATTTTCTGTTATTTAAATATTTGAATTGTTTCCATCTAAAGTATGTAAGTATCTTCTATTGTGAACTCTAGCATCTGACATAGTATATTACATGTAGTAGGAACACAATAAATGTTTAGTGAAGGTATAAATGGATCATATTTCTCAGAAAGGCCTCTATAATTACTTAACTTAAAGTTTATAGTTGTAACTTCTAAGACATGTTTTTACAATATTCTTGAGCATTTATACTAGAAACGATAAGGAACAAGAATGTTTACTAAGTGTTGAATCATGATATACCTGTTGATATGTATACTTGAAGTTTAGTTCTTTTTTTGCGTAGAAAAACTGGGGTGCAGGCCAGAAGTTGGAGGGGTGAGAGGATTCACCAAAGACAGAAAGGGGAGCAGAGCAGGCAGATTCACTAAAATACGCTGCTAACAGAGGGTGAGATGAGATCTGCTGTGCCATGTGGGTTAGCTCCCTGGCTGGGGATCGAACTCAGGCTCTTGCAGTGGTAGTGTTGAATATTAACCCATAGGCCACCAGGAAGGCCCTGCAGTCTAGTTTAAATTATGCTTCTATGAAATCTCCTGACACTGCCATTCTCTCCAGGATTGGAGTGGTCCTGACATGTTTATCTTTCTTCCTCTGCAGTTAGGCCCACAAAACCCCAGACTAGGTGTTACTGACCTAGGAACAGGATAAACTGGAAGAAAATAACTGTTTTAAGACATGTAAAAAGAATGTCATGTTGATCATGTAGGAAAGTTTCATTATTCCCTTTGCTTTCAAATGAATAGATGGAAAAGTTCTAGGGGAGATTTACATTTAGCTTTAGGAAGAACTTTTCTAAAAGTTGTAATTCTTCCAAAGGGGGATATCTGCCTTACAATGTTTGAAATTAAAGTGTATAAACATCTGCTAAGGGTTGTTATGTAGATAGATCTCTTTTAGGTTGGAGGTCAGATAAGTAATCTATAATCCCAGCTGATTTAGACAAAAGTACCACACAGTAAATGTTTGTGGTTGTGTTCAGTAAATGTTTGTGTTCAGTAAATGTTTGTGGTTGGCACAAACTTTTATGTAGTTAGATAATGACTAATATCTGTTGTAATATGGCATTACCTAGCTTAGTAGATGGTTTTATGCAAAAAATGAAACTGTCTATTGTGACATAATCCTTGTTTTAATGTTAACAATTTTGTTATCAGCATTATAGTTAACATATCACCAGCCTTATTTAGAGTTCTTATTTTTCTTTTACTTAAAATTTTTTTCATTACTTTGCTACGGACTGGAACTGTAATCTGTATAATACTTGCATGGCAATGTATTTCTTTCTTTCTAAATAAGTTTTTGTATTTGGTACTAGGTGTTTAAAACATTTATCTTAAGCTGGAATATAGGCAATTACACATTTGTAAAATGTGTGAAGTCTATATTAGAATACTCATGCATGTAATCAGTGATACTTCAGTAATTAAATCCTACATCCCTTCTTGAATTTTAAGATCAGGAGTACATTGGAGCTGGATGTACATAGGAGCTGGTTCTGTCTGAATATTCAGTTCTCACAAGTGGAATAAAAAAACAATCCCCTCATTCTCCTCCATGATGCTCAGGCAGGCTCATTTTGCCTGATGTAGTTGGTAGCTGACCTCTTAAACAATGGAAACATTTTGAGTAGTGATTGTGAGTTATATATTTTAAAGGTCTCCCTTCAAATTTTTCTTCCCTGACTAATTTGTAATATAAGTTTGATAATTTTATTTAATTCAGGATTTATTTATTTTTCTAAGTTCCTCAGAAAACATCAAATAAGACAAACCTTGAAGGAGTTCCCCCCGCCATATTCAACTAGATGTCCAAGAAATAAAGACTAATTTATAGTACAATATAAATTACAAGATAGCATATTTAAGGTACAATTAACTTTCTAACTGAAGTCACTTATCTATAATCAGGCACTAAAAAGTAGTCACTGAGATATCTCCTCTAATAGGAGATTGGGTGGCCTTACTTTTGGAGAGCAAATATTAACTGACTTGAATACCTTGATTCTTCTCTATTTGCCTTAATTGATACTACATTTGATGGCTTTTTCTTCTACCTTATGGGGTAAAAATATGTAAAATTTAATTCTCTTGTTTGGATTAATGAGCATTCTTTTTACAGGCTTGTGTGACATGTACTGTCACCAGTGAAAGTTCCTCTGTTGCAGGCAGAATATTTCATTTCAGAAGGAAAAAGCAAATCAGGTTAATAAATTGTGTAAGCGGTTCATAGTTAAGCATATAAAATAGTGACAGTTTTATTTTATCTGGTGCTAAGGCACTTTGATAGCTATGAGATGTTAAAATAATGGATTTTAGAGAAATATGATGACTGAATTTTTATAAAGAAGGTAATTTGATTTATGATTGGTAGAATTTATTTTACCTGTATGAATCAAGCCAAGTAATTTTAAAATTCACATCAACTTTTAATGCATATTTACTTTCAAGTTTAATAGTCACATCATTTCTTTCAGTAGTTTGAATGGAAAATTAAGGTCAAAATAAGCAATCATTTCATTCTTTTCAACTTTACCATGTTTTTAACATTTGACTATGGAAAATTTCAATCATATACAAAGTAGAAGGTCAGTATAATAAACTCTATTTCCCTGACCACATTTATCAACATGTGGCCAATTGTTTTAACTATATACCCATACCAGCCCTTGCTCTCACATCACATTTTAAAGAAATTCCAGGCACAACTTATTTCCTTATAAATATTTTAGTATGTGACTCTGTAATTAAGGACTTTTTTCTTTCTTTCTTTGAACATAACTATAATGCTGTTACAACAGAATTGCTTTTTAGGTACAGGTAGGAAGGAAGTAGAAAAGGAGTCTAACCAGGTTCTAATGACTTTAAGTATTTGTGGGTACTTGGACAAGTTACTAACTTTCCCCTATGCTTTCTTGTCTCTAAAATCCCATCTGTTTATAACATTTATAATTGTAAAAATGACATTTCTTATTTGTAATCCAGCATTTAAGGAGCTTACAAGTTATCACTGTCCTAACAAGTTAAAGCTGCAGAAACTGGGGAGTTGGGATGGGGGGAGGGGAAAGCAACCCTCTTTACATCTGTCAAACAGTGGTGTCATAGGGAAAACCCCCATCCCCAAAATTGAAAAGAAAGGCAAATACAGAGAATCACAACTTAACTGGGGCAGAAACCCTGCAAGTACAGTGCTGGGATACATTACCTCAACTGTAATTGGTGAATTGCTAGAGGTTTAGAATGTGTGTGATTTTATTTCTCCATTGAGTTCCTTCCCATGCCTCAAAGATCCTGCATGACTTGGTCACTCAGTCCTCTGCCTCTCACTCTTGTTTAATTTGAAGATCTCTTTAGTTCTTCCAAACAAACGCTTTCCCATTTTAAGGAACTTGGATGTTCTGATTCCCTTCATCTACCTAAAACCTCTTGCATGACTTCTCCTTCTGTAGGTCTCAGTTTGAGTATCACTGTAAAGTTAGATTTTTCTTTACCCCACATAGCTAAAATAGCTCCCTCTCCCTCCATTTGGTATCTTATCATTTCTAACTTTTACTATTGCCTATAAGTACATCTCTCTTGTAATTTTTGGTTATTTTTGTCTACTGTTATGCAAAAATGTAAGTTCCAAATGGTAGGGACAATGTCTACCTTGCTATTACATCTCTAACTCTCTAGTTTTGTCTGGCTCATACGTGACACTTGTTTGATGGGTAAGTGGAGAAAGGAGGGAAAGAAAAAGTGAACATGAGGTTAACAATGAGTTAGAAAATATGTCTAGTTGAGGGAACTGGTGGGGGGAATATTCTTGGCAGGAATATGAACAAATGTAGAAAAATAAGTGTAGTTGATAATAGTTGACCCTGACATCCATTCCACCATAGTAATTAATCCAAACCATTCATAATAATCATTTTCTGAGTGTGGATTGGCCTGAGCGATGAGGCAGGAGAGGAATTTGCAGAGTGGGATCTAGAGATGCTTTTCTCACTTCTGTGAAAGAGAACACAGAAAGTAATGCCCTCTCTCCTTTCTCAGAATTGGTCTGCCTAGATAACAGAATTGAGCTCCTGGCACTGCTTTGCTACCAGGTAGAACATAAAACCATCAGAAAGCAGGAAGGGAGCAAAGAGTTGGAGCCAGAATTCTGGTGTTCTATACTTGTAAATTTGCTCTCTTGTATTTATTATAAGTAACATCATGAATTCCCTCTTTATCTATCTCAGTTTCAATTAGAAGTTCAGATGCTCTTAAGGAGACAGTGATTATCTAGATGATGAAGCACATTCATATTTGATAGTAGAGAAATTCATCCTGGAAAGATTAGGTTTTGAGACTAAGGGTTCTTCAATGGTAGATTGAAGCAGCATGTGTAGTTTTAAGAACATAGAATCTGGGTGCGGACTGCCTGAGCTCAGATCTTTCTCCATTTTCTTTCTGTGTGACTTCGGACAAGTTACGTAACACTTTCCCTACCTTGTTCTTAATGGGATAGTAATAGTACCTACCTCATGGGTTGTTAGAAAGACTAAAGGAGCTTGTCCATATAAAGCTCTTGGAACATTAAGCATTTAATACGCTAACATATTCTTAGTAGTAGTGATGTTTGCTTAAACTTTACAGTAATTCACAAGCTTCTTTATGCATAAGAACCGAAGAAGAAGTTTATAAAGAGCCAGTGCAGTGGGGGCTTCAAAACAGTGGAATGAAGTGGAACAAATGTTCTGTTAGGAAAATTAATCTGTTTGGTATCTTTATGTGGAACTGGAGGTTGGAGAACAGAAATCAAAAAGTTTTCAGATGATTGCTTAAAATATGACAGAAAAAATTTTGGTGCAAAAAATCACATTGTGATTTGAAACCTCTGTGACTCAAAGAACGATAGTATTGCTGAAAGAATAAAAAATAAAAATGCCAGAGTCTGTTTTAAGGATTTAGTTGTTTGGTTCAATATAGTAGAGGTACTGTATCAAAAATTCTCTGTTTACAATTTCTGAGATACTGATATTGGTATTGCATCACTTGCATTCTGTATGTCTTATTTTGTACTTATTGATGTCGTGATAACTTTTCCATAGGTTAAAATTCTCTCATTTATTGAAGCATCGGTTACCTCACTAATCAGTTAAATCACTCACCTAAAGTCTTAGCTAAACTAGAATTTAAGCTGAAGGTGTAGTTTCTTTCTCCAGGTTATTGCTCCTATTTCTCCTTCCTCGGTCTCAGCCCTCAAAGTAAAGCACCATAAGAATAAACGCCTTCTTTGTGTAAGGATAGAAGACAAAAATCTGGTTACTACATCTTAAAAAAAATGTCTGAAAAAGAACCATTTCTTTGGTAATGAAAAGAAACATCCATGAATACTGAGTACAGTTTATGAGGGATCCAGAAAATTTCGAGCTGATTACAAGTATTCAAAAGGTGTTTCATATATTAGCCAACATACTTTTTGCATCATAACAAGAATTAAATGTTTTGTCTAAATACTATTGGAAGGATGTTTAGTAGAGCCATGTGAATTAATTGGAGAGGTTTACATGCTAATGGAGTGTTAATATATTTTCAGGAACTTGTGAGAATCTGAAAAAGCTATTTGAGAACATGATCTACGCTTTTCTTTTACTAATCGAATTGGTTTTCTTTTAAAGTTTCTCTAAAAATATGATTTTACTTATGCCCATGGATGTGTGCACAGAGATAATGACAGTGTTCTGCCTGGCTTTCTAAAAACTAGTGTCCTCACTGCCCTGTTGCCTCTCTGTTGATAAGCAGAGACACAGTGTGCATGTGCTAGCAGAGACTGTCAAATATTGAAGTAACTAATGTTTACATTATGTCTCTTGACAAAAACAAAATTGTTAATTTAGAGTCATACTCTAATTTGCTTAAGTTTTAAGGGCCATTACATATTCACCTTGGATAGGATGGAAACATTTAACATAAGGGCCATCTCATTTCTTCAACTCTTGCTCATCTCCCCAGTCTCCCCCTTACTCTCTGTTGCTTGCTAGGTATCTGAGGTGCAGGAAGTGTGACTGTGTAAGGACCACTAGGTGAAGGAAAAAGAGAAGAGAAAATAACCAGTTTAAAATTATTTACAGTGTTTCTTGTTTTTTTAAACTCAGGATTTCTATTTAAACAAGATTGTATCCCAACTCCAGAACATGTAAATGCTGGGATACCCTACTTGGAGTAAAATACAAAGCTGAATTCTTATCAGTAATATACCTGCTTTCTCCACTGAGTAAGGGAAAAAGGGGGAGACTTAAGTGTCTTCCAAAAGCACCATTAGAAAAAAAAACATTGCTGTGCACTGAAGATTCATTCTTTGTTGTAGCATATTGAGTCCGATGTGGAGGTAAATGGATTTTTACTTCTTAAGAGGAAATGAGCAAATTTTCTTTACAAGCTCAAGATCTACAAGGTATTAGGTAGCACATTATAATACATTAAGAAGCTTAAATAACCAGACTATTGACTTTTCATGTTATTTTACCATTAAGATTGTCCTTTAATAAGAAATGTAGTCTAAAATTTTGACATGAGTACAGTATAATATATTTACTATGGATAGATTGTGATCACAAAAATTCATAAAAATTGAGTTCTGGTGTACATCAGCTGTTACTCTTCTTATCCTTTTCTTGGATGATTTATTTAAGGCTATCTTATGAGTTGCATGACGAAATTTGTAAATTTATCATCATTTCTGACATATCTTTGAATTTACTCTAAATGCAAAATCAAGTTTTGCGGTAAGAATATAAAGATTTTTCGTCTGTGAAAACAACTTTATTTGCACTAGCCACTATATATGGAAAAAAACCTTCCTGTTCTCATTCAGTGTCCATTTGAATTACTGAACTCCGCAAGTAGACTAGCTACAGGTTGAGCATCTAAGTTTGGTGGATTTTTTTAATCATAAATGATTACATTTCTGGAAGTGTAGTATGTAATTACTACTTAGAATAAAACCTCAATATTTTGGTATTAAAATTATTTCAAAATATTTTCAATAAAAATGTGGTTAAATTAATCCACATACTGTAGTGAAGTTCATAAATAGTTATCAGAAAAGTGTGATGTTCAAATTCTATATAAACTTGCAATGTAAAACCACCTTTAATAATTTAACTGAAAAGCAGTAGGTAAACCCTACAAATCATGATATATGGTAATGTATACTCTTCAGTTCAGAAAATTTGGATAAATGTTCTGCAGCTATATCCAGAAATCAGCTTTTCAGAAATTTCTGTAAAGTATTCCCTGTTTTATCAAATATAATAATTATGTGATATAAGCAGTTTCAAATTCCAAAATGGCATGTGTAGAGGAAAAAAAAAAACATAGCCTTTCTTTTCTCAATTCTGATTACCCTTATTTGGGATAAGTAGCTCCTAATAAATAAATTAATGCTTAAAGATTGTGAGCTGAAGGGTTCCATAAAGTACAAATTACTTTTTGTGAATTTGCAGCACCCTGTTAGTGTTGTAAGTGGACACTCTTCATATATAATACTGAAAAGGCAGAATAAAAGGAAAGGTCAAAAATTGTAACAAAGTTCCAGCATTTAAAAAGCAAATTTCTAAATATGTTTAGATTTTAAATAAATTTTTTACATCAAGTAAGATATTTTAATTTATTATTTAGAAGGCTTTTATTATGTCACTGCATGTCAGTGTAATAGTTCTACCTTTTTGTTGATAAAGTGCTACTCTAAGTCTCTCTACAACTCTAATAAGTTCTCTTTTTCTCATTATTTTCCAAGTTTAATAAATGACATAATACTTTTATTCTGTCCCAATTTAGTAGTAGTTTTGTCCATTTTGAGTACTTTAAATATTCATTTAAAGTTGATTTAAATACTTTAAAAGCCCTCCTCGTCACCTTTCCCCTATTTATATATGGATTCCTGTCCTGTTATCAGTAACAGGCTTCTTTTCTACTTCTCTTTTGTTATAATTCATAATGAAATTAATGAGTTTTGTTATGTGTGATCCTCTGGGAGTAGACATTGATACCATGATAAAAAGATTATTATGCTGCAACTAAAAATATTAAATACATTTTCCACTTTTGATACCTTTAACATATACTCCTCATACATGTGATGCTAATGTAAGCGAAAGTAATGATGGCTTTTAAATAGAAGAGTTGTACCCATACATTTATTCATTCAAAAAACTCTACTAAATATTATTTCCTATATGCCAGGCACTGTTCCATGTCTAGGAGACTGCTGCATGCCAGTTAGTCGTGTTCTCGTGTGTTGTTTTCCCCAACTGAATTGCTACATTATTGATTTGCTCCCCTATCAGAATCTATATTAGCTTTGTGACAGAAAGAAAATGTCACGAGTTTATACCTAAAAAGAGAAAATACGATAAAAGTCAGCTGAGTAAATCCTACCATAATGTGTGAAGCTAGAGTCCTGTTTTATATGTGGATTTATTTTTTTAATACAATTTTTTTTTATTTTATAGAGGCATGTTTTATTTATTTATTTTATTTGTTTGTTTGTTTTTGTTTATGCATGCACTGGGTACAGTCAGAAGCGCGGGAGGGTGAGAGAACTCACCAGAGCCAGAGCGGGAAGCAGAGCAGGCAGAAGGACTGAAGTACACTGCTGAGGGGAGCAGCGGGCGGCAGGAGAGGCCTGAGCGCCATGTGGGACCCTCCTCCGGTGGCTGGGGAGCAGCCAGGGATAGAACCGGCGCCGCAGAGGCCGCGGGCAGCTTCGCAACCCAGTGCTCAACCACTGCGCCACCGGGGAGGCCCTTATATGTGGATTTAGATGAAGACTGATAAGAGTTCTTCAAGTGCTTAGTTTTGTGTTTTTAGTTTTTCTTTTTTCCCCAAGTGTTATATGCAGAGAATGCTCTGATCTAGTGTCAACAGTAAATGTATGTGATTTTGAACATGTTTGGCATTGTGAATTGGTTGTTACAAGTTTTTTTAAAGATGAATTGCAGCCTTATATGAGCTAATGACATCTTATTTACTGTAATTAACCAAAACATATGATTGTTGAATATTGAAAATGGTGTGAAGTATTAAGGAATCAAGAAAACACTTGTCTTTGTCTCTCTTTTTTCTTTTTTTTTCAATTTCTAAAGACTGAGCCAAATTATGTGTAAATTTAATACTGTCTTTCCCAAGGGAAAGACAGACTTCACAGATTGAGAGTAAATGAAAAATCTGGCCCACCAGTGGCCTCCTTTTATAAGTTTATATCCTATAAGAAATGTGAATTACAGAAGCATTATCATGTCTTGCTTTTTTCCAACATGTAAAATACAGGAATTCATATAGTTCAAGGGATGATAAAATTTTAAAGCTACTTTGTAAGGATGGAAGAGATTTTCCCCCCTTTGCCTCCCCACTTGTGTTTAAGATAAATCCTCAGGGGCCTCCCTGGTGGCGCAAGGGGTTAAGCACCACGCTATGAAGCAATCCGTAGCCTCTGCAGTATGAGTTCAATCCCTGGCCTGCCAGGAAGCATCCCACATGTGCAGCATACCTCTTCTGTCTCACCTGCTGCTCCCCTCAGCAGTGTATTTCAATCATTCTGTCTGTTCTGCTCCCCACTCTGTCTCTGGTGAATCTAGCACTGCCCCCCCTGCATTTCTGGCCTGTACCCCAGCTCTTGTATGCATAAATAAATCTTTTTTAAAAAAAATAAATCCTTGGTGTTATATTTAACTATTATATAGTGAAAATCATTTTCTTTGAGCATACAAATATAAAGATTTCCAATAGTCTGAAGCTAATATGCACTGTCTGAAGCTAATAGTTTGGACAGAATACTGCTGCTGTTGGAGTAAAAGGTAATGCTTTTGAGACCAGCTAATATACTTAACTATCGTGTATAAGCAGTGGGTGTTCTGCTTATTTTTATTACAAACTTTATCACTGTGCAATTTTTTTACAGCATGTTAACAATAATCTGCCTTAATCTCTTGCTTAAATATTTATTGAATGTGGTAGCCAAGAAGCTATGTTTCAAAGGTATACTAAAAATATCTCAACATAGTATTCAGTTGTTTACTGAGTAACATAACCTGGATTATGGTTTATCTCAGCTTTATCATAATAAATAATATTTCAGTATCAAACTAGAATTCTGAAGAGAATAAAGTTTGTATCCCCCAAATGACAGAATTATGCATCAGCTCTGCTAAACTAGCCCAAATCTAAAATTAAAAAAAAAAAGTACAAAAAGGTACTATAAAATGCTGACCCCATGTGTGTCTAACAGGCTCTCTACACAGTTAAATAAATTTTATCCTCTCCCTCTTCTTTATAGTTCTAGCATTTCACCTGAATATGAATATATATAATACATATTTTATAATTTCCCTTCTTCCCAAATACATAAGCGTACAGATTTGTATAAATTAGATAATTACATAAGAAATTGAAACGCATAAGGTTGTACTCCTGAATTCAGGAAGGACTATTGCATTGGGTTGTATGTTTAAAAAAGTAATTGTCAACTGAAATGTGTTAATGAAAAATCTGAGGAAAAGAGAATTCTGCCAGAATAATGCTTTGTAAGTTCCATTGTCCCCCTCTCTCTTAACAGAAGCACCCAATTTTTTCATTTGTTTAAAAATAAAGCATTTTCCCACAAAAATGTTAGTTTATTAAAAGATCTCTTATCACTACAAATTATTGTACACTTGCATATCAAGATTCATGCAAAGTCCAGTTGAACCATCTATTCAGTATCTTGAAAGAGTCTTGGTTTCATGTCTATTTTCATTATTTACCTAAAACTCTCCTGGTTCTCTTTGTGATACCTGGAATTGATAGATTATTATTTCTCATTAACAAAAACAAGATTGCTTTTTAAATAAACTCTGCCACTTGTGCCCTCCTCTTTTGTTTCAAACTCAATTATTACTATTATTACTAATTCTAACTCTTAAGAGTTTTAAAGAGTTGTGGTGATATGGAGGATGGTGATGGTATTAGAATCAACTCTATGTCTAGCCCTGTATGCTAGACGGTGTTCACAATAACTGCTAGACATGACACTCACAATAAACTGCAAGGTAAATGTCGTCAATCCTGTATTACAGAGTTAAAAGCTTGGAGAGCAAAGTTAACTGCTGTTTTGACTGCCTCTTCACCCTTCTGATGAGGGAAGGATCCTGCCATAGGGCTGTGGAGATGGCTGAACACATGAGACCCAGCACTGGCAGGAGGGCATACAGCTGTTTATCAGTCACATGTTCTCACCACTCCAGAGAGGAAGACTCTGCACACCATAGGTTGTACACTGGAGTTGCACTTACGAAGAGAGTGAATTAGTCTAGAGACCTAGGAACCTATGCTTTGGCTTTGTAGTATGACTAGGGTGGGCTATTCCCTGATTCCCACGGAAGGGGAAGGATGTGATTGGCTTATTTAAGTCATTTTGCAAGCTGAAGGGGAACTGAAACCTGCTACTTAGGGATAAGCAGAAATTACACCTGAGCACTTTGATAGAAAGTGTTAGGGACTCTTATCTATGGGACCAGTGTGGGGAGGGCAGAATCAAGGCCTTCCTGATTTTACCAGATGTCAAGGCATCACATAACAGTTAACTTCAGGCAGAAGTTGTGGTTTGGGCACTGAGTAATCCTGTAGCCACCACCACACATGGTGCTGCATTTCCTCCTGGGCAGCTTTGCCCGCTGAGGCTAATGCTGCAGGCTGTGGAAGGAGAGCAGATGTCACAGCCCGAGTCCTGGCAGGCTGCCATTCTGTGCTACCAGTGTCAGGGAAACTGAAGGTGGCCTTTCAGCTATGTGAGGTCTATAATGGGAAGTGTCATAGCTTGATATTTCTGTTATGGATGCCTTTTTACATCTGTGACTTGCACAGCTTTGTGTGTTTTTGTGGGTTTTTTTTTTTGTTTTTTTTTTGTTTTTTTGTTTTTTTGTGGGACCCTCACTGGCTGCCAGGGAAAGAACTGGCGCTGCAGAGGCTGCGGGCAGGCTTGCAGCCCAGCGCTCAACTGCTGTGCCACCAGGGGAGATCCTGCACAGCTTTGTGTTTTATTATTTCAACTTTAGTGAGGAGACTCAGCCACTTGAAAATGTGCCCATCAATGGTCTGGTCCCCATGGATCATCCCCTATACCCCCCACCCCTGATTTCATCACTGTTTCATTGGAGGTCCAAGTCAAGCATTAAGAGTTATAGTCCAAAGCAAACAAAACTGATAATGTGATAGCTAATACTATTGAAGATACAGAAAAAGCCAGTATGAAATTCTCTTCTGAATTGGGTATTATTTTTAATGAACACAATCAGAAGTAGAGAAACTTGGGTTATTAGAAATAAGCCTTCAGTATGCATATCATCTACTTGGGCGTCATAGAGATGTGCCAGATAGAAGGAATGAATGCAGCATGTAAAGACAAGTCTTACCTGAGAAATCTAACAGTTGTTAGTGTTGTTTTTACAGTGAGGCTTTGTTGTCCTTGCTCCAGACTGTGTACAGAGTTCTAGACTGCACACCAGCCTGCCTTTGTCATGAAATCATCCTACTGGATGATGATAGTGACTTTAGTGATTTGAAAGAACTAACTAAATGTGTCCAAAAATAACTTCCTGGAAAAGTTAACATATTAAAAAGTACAAAGTGGGAGGGAAGGATTGATTGAAGGAAGAATAACCCGAGCATTCCCTGCACAAGAAAAGTCCTGGTGGTCCTAGACAGCCTCTGGAAGTTAATGTGGTGTGCCTGCACCCCTTGCTGGTTGTCATCCATGAGGTCTGGCAGACCGTGCTGTGCCTGGTGATTGATACCATCCATACAGACAGACACACTCACAGTTTGTCCCCTACTGGGGGCTACACTTCAAATAGCACCTTTCTGGTCTCAGAAGACCAGAAGGAGCTTCTTCACCAATAAAGTTACCTACAATACCTGAAGGATTGTTTGCCATGAACAGAAACTATTCCAATGAGCTTCATAGTATGACAGTAGCATGGATATCTGGGGAGGAGAAAATTTAGAAATATCATTTCGGATTTGGAAGTGTGGCAGTGAGCTCTTATACATCCCTAGCTCTGGAGTTGGAAGTTAGGTTGTCAATCACTTAAGTGGTAATTAGGTAATACTTACCAAGATAAACAGATATTGGCTCCAGTGCCAAATTCCATCAACCTATTTTCATTAAGAGGGCCAAAACACCTCCAAGGTCCTTCAACATGGAAGGCTCCGACAATCTCCAGACCAACAAGTATCTGGTTGCCCACGGCCACCCAAGTCAAAAAGGAGGTCTAGTGGTGCTTAAGGTGTGAGGCTGCCGTGACCTAAATAAACCAGATCTGGATTTATAGTGAAGAGAATGAAATAGTTTTAAAAAAAATCCTTTGCCTAGATATGTCTGATGTTTCCTCAACTGTGTTGTCTAAAATGAATTCTTGTAACTGTTCTGTATAGTGATCCCAGGTCAACACCTTAATTTTCCCAAGCTATTTAATTTCTGTGTCAAGTTTGCTAATCTGTAGAATGGAAGTGTTTTAATAGATTAGGTTGTTGTGCGTATAAAGTATATAGTAGCAAAGTGTTAATTGTAAGGGTATGGCATTTAATGAATGCTCATTAAGCACAATTTCTAATGATCATTCTCATTATTAAGGGTAAAATAGGTCGTATAAACTATAAATGTTATAGAAGTTCAGTAAAAGGAAAGATCTTTGCTATCTGAATCATCACTAAAACCTTTTATGTGAGGGCAGAACTAACTGAACATGATCGTCTCTATATAGAATCTTGATTGTTTCCCTCACACAAGCACACCATCCTCCTCTGGATTTCTCCCATGGTCCTTCTCCTGTAATACAGACCTTGATCTTCTTTATATCATGAACTGCATGTTTGTTCTCACAAATGGAGTATATCTCTGCATTCTGGCAAGAATTGTGCCCTGCACATTTGGACAGGTGACTTATTTATTTACTTGTTTGCTGTAAGAAAGAAAACTCAGAGAGATGACATAAAATCAACAAGTTTAAAACTCTCTGCATGGACACTGGATGCAATATGTGCATAGTGACTCCATAGATCAATTAGTTACTGGACATGGTCCAGTTAGAGTAGTGGGGGGCAAACTATTTATTGGGTTGTCTTATAGAGTCCATTAAATTCAACAGTTGAAGAACATCATTTCAAGTCAGTTTCTGTGCTAGAACTGTGGGAGCACAAGCATGAACCGACATAGGGTTACCCTTAAAGCGTAAAAAAATCGATTCATTTGGGACTTGAGTAACTGGAGAGAAGGAGGAAGGGTGTGCCAGGCAGATTTCAGAAGTGGGACAAAAAAGATGCACAGAGTTGAAGCTATTCAGCAATTCAGGTTATCAAGAAAAAGTTTTCACGCAATAGAGGAAGGTGAGATTAGATTGAAGTAATGGTCCCAAATTACAGAGGATTTAGAATGTCAAGTAGAATGTGGGCTTTATTCTTTGGATATTTAGGAGCTTGTGGAAGGCTTTCCCCAGAAAAATTGGCAGAAGTAGTACATAAAATTAGATCCACACTTGTCTTTTGTTTAATATTACAAATTCCTTAAATATAAGTGTGAAAGGTTTGAATTAAAAGGGACAAATCTTCTCAACATATTTGTCAGTCACCTTTAGTAATAGCATAATTTTAGTTTTTGTCAGTTGGTACTAAGTAAATTTTACAAAATTACAATAGGCAGTTAGGACTGGCAGCCATTCAGGTCTTAGTCATGTAGTTTTTATTTAAATAATGTTTAAAATATTAATTTTTCCCTTTCATTATATTTTATTATTATGAACTTGGTATATTCTTGAAATACTTATGAAATTAAATATTTCTGCATGGGACCTATTGCACATGTAAATCTTGGAAAAGAGAAGCTTAGCATAGTTCATAAATTGAAATATTTGGTTTCAGGTATACTCAGATTGAAACTACAGAAGAATCAAAATGACTGTAATTTTGTGATTGTCAGATTTACCTCTATAGCTGCAGATTTTCTTAACAACCACATCTCAGTATTCTCATAATGTTTGTATCTTTTATGCAAGTATGTTTGAATATTTCACACCATGTAGTAGTTAACTATTCTTGTCTTCATTTTAAGGAAATAGGATGTTTATTAGTTTTGTTTCCAAATAACTGTGAGATTATTTGCATCAACAAGGAGATCTGCATATAATATTTGGATTAGGAACTTAATGTCATACAAATATGTTGATCAAAAGAAATATTTTATATTTCTTGACATTGAGTTTGTGGTGTTTGGCTTTTTCCGTGTGATTTGGGTGAAAAAAGAAAGTTTTTATAGAGTACTTCTACGGATAACATGAGCCTGTTCCCTTCCTTTTGTATGTTGCAGAAGGTAGCCATTTCACCGAATTCCTTACTAACTGGTCACCACGTGTTGTTACTTGGCAGATTCGCAGAATCCAAGAATGTGTATTGTAGTATTGTTCCAGGAGATGCTACCAAACTCAAGGCACTCCTCCTCTCCAGGCTTGAATTCTGGAATCATGCTAGGGATTTTTATGGATACATGTTGGATTAAGGTAGATCTGGGAAATGGAGTGAGAATTTTAAGTGAGGCCTAGTGTTAGCTAGTGCCCATAGAGATTGAAGATCCCAGAGACTGTAAGAGGGAATCTCAGGGATGCATGCAATGAGAGTTCTGCAGCTTGTCTTCTAACAGCTTTCTCTTCCCCACCCCTCAAGAAGCTTGGGATCCCTCCCATCATATGATACCATCGTTTGAAAATGGAAAGAGGGGCCTCCCTGGTGGCACAAGGGGTTAAGTTGCAGCACTGTGAAGCTATCCATAACCTCTGCAGCATGAGTTCTATCCCCAGCCAGGGAGCTGACCCACATGGCCCTGCAGACCTCTCCTGTCTTGCCAGCTGCTCCCCTTGGCAGTATGTTTTGGTCACTCCACCTATTCTTCTCCCCACTTTGTTGCTGGTGAATCCTCTCACCTTCAGCACCTCTGGCCTATAGCCCAGCTCTTGTGTGCATAAACAAACAAATCTTTAAAAAAGAAAAAGAAAATGGAAAGATACACTTTTGTTTTCATGTGTTTAGTAGATTAACACCTTCAGCCAAAATGTATTGCCTGTCTCATGTCCCAATCCAGATAGATGTAACTCAAATACCATAGCTTATTTGAAGTCAGAAAAGCTATATTTACTAACTCTAAGATCTTCTTATCTTTTCTTAGAAGTACCTAATAAGGTACAAAATAATGACTTGCATTTTTTCCATGTTAACATCTTCACCCCACCTAAAGAGACAAAGGTTCAAACGCTGAGCAGAAATATTTTAGCATCAAAAGAGAAAACTGTTTCTTTATAGAAAGGAAGTAATCTTAGATCATACAGCCAAGCAAATCTGTCAGAGCATTGAAATATAGAACTGTAAGGTGAGATGCTAAGATAAAGAATAAACTAAGATCAGCCTAAATGTTTTAGTCCAGTTAAGCTGATATTTTTATACCATTTATAAATTTCGCTCCTAGGAAAATAATTTTCAAATTATAATAATGTCAACTATAAAGTCTTGAGTTATTGTTTGTTGTATTTTTAAAAGGGATGGGGTGTCCTGAAACCATTCCCTACCATTTTGTCCCCCCAAGTTCCTTTTCTGCTCTTCCTAGAAAAGCTTTTTTGACTGCCACCAGTGTAACTGGATATTTAAATGTGGACATACTGATTATTAGGCACTCCATTAGTCTGCTGAAGAAGGGATAGGAAATCTGAAACACCTAAAGGCTATTTTTAAAACCCTTGCAGCTGACATTTTAGTTTTTTCGTTCGAATTCTAAGGAAAGAATAGACTGTTTAGCTACTGAGTGTTAGTGTAAAATTGCTGGATGTTTTAGGCTGACTTTCAAACCTCTGAAGTCATTTGACTTGGTGTTTGTCAGTTGGGTATTCTGAATATCAAATGAAAACTAAATCCACTGTGGTATTGGCAGGCAGCTGTTGTGCCTCTCAATGAATTGGAATTGTTAGAATACCATCTACATGAGTATGAATCAGAAAATTGGAGGAGGTAAAGTTGATTAGTGTAGGCTATGCTGTTGAGTAGTGAGATAAATGGCTGGGTATTGCAAAGAAGCACCAAACTCAGAGCAAGAGCCCACTGATTTGGTTCTAATGCCCGGGTGGCCAGAACAGTCCACCAACATTCCTCAGAAAAATAGTTGAATTTTTCTTATTTTTTAGTACAGCATATTCAATATGGCTTTGTTACTGTTTTTGAAAGGTAGTTGTTAATTGTACAACACTTGAGAGACATTATTATGGGTTAAAGATTTTAATTGTCGTGGTTTTTAATCACCTAAAGCATTGACGAAAATAAACATTCCACGTGATCCTTTGAAACACTTTGTATTTCAAAAACATTTCATATTTAAGGACTTTAAGAATTTCATTACCAGGGCCTCCCTGGTAGCGCAGCAGTTGAGCGTTGGGCTGCGAAGCTGCAAAGCTGCAAAGCTGCCCGCAGCCTCTGCAGTGCCGGTTCAATCCCCAGCTGCCTGGGGAGGGTCCCACATGGCGCACAGACCTCTCCTGCCGCCCCCACTGCTCCCCTCAGCAGAGTACTTCGTCATTCTGCCTGTTCAGCTCCCTGCTCTGTCTCTAGTGAATTCTGTCACCTTCCCACACTTCTGACTGTACCCAGTGCTTGTATAAAATAAATAAATCTTAAAAAAATAAAAAAGAATTTCATTACCAGGCATTGCTTTGTGATTGAAATTGAAGTTCTTCGTTGTCATTAGTTATAAATCTTAGTTCCCTGACTATATGTGGCCTGTGTAATACATGCTATGAAAATAAAACCTATGTGGAAATTTTTCCCCACAAAAACAATGTGGGTCTTTTAATAAAGACTTAGAGTATTAATATACCCATTAAACGTTAATAATATTAGGACTCAGCATATTGACTGAAACTGACAGGAAATCAGAGTTAAAAATCAGGCAGAACTGATTTTTTTTTTACACTAACCTAAATGAAGAGATGTTTTAATGAAATAATTATTTCTGACTTTTAAAAAAGTAAATCCTAGGGCCTCTGGTGGTGGTGCAGGGGTTGAGCGTGGCACTGTGAGGCTGCCCGCAGCCTCTGCAGTGCGGGTTGGATCCCAGCCGGCCCTGCCAGCCCTGCAGGCGAAAATCCCACATGGCGCAGCAGACTTCTCCTGTCTCTCCCGATGCTCCCCTCAGCAGTGTATTTCAGTCAAACTGCCTGTTCTGTTCCCTGCTCTGTCTCTGGTGAATCCTCTCATCCTCCTGCGCCTCTGGCCTGTACCTCGGTTCTTGTATGCATGAATAAATAAATCTTTAAGAAAAAAAAAAGTAAATCCTATAACTAATAGATATAGAAATAATTTTGAAAAAATTTGAAAGACATGTAACTTCTTGAAACAGGATGTTATTTCAGTTCCTTCTAGCCTTGTGATAAATTCTCAGTATTAAGGAAGATTTGTTTTCTAACCCTGAGCATTCCTAAAGACACAAAGAATTTTAAGGAACTCTTATGCCTTCCTGTGCATAAGGAAGAAAATCTTGCTGTGAAATAGAGTTTTAAGTATACTGATGTGCCTTACTCAAGCTGCTGCACTTTCTATTCTTTTGTTTAATATCTCGTTACAAAAACTTGTTCTAGGAGCCTTTTTTCTTTTAATTTTTTGATATGTATCTTTTTTAATCAAAAAATTTAAAGGTAAAATTTTGTAAATTAATAACCTAGATGCCACCAGATCATCCTCTCCTCATTCTGTACCCACTCCCGTTTGCCTTTCAGCCAGGACACAGAGGAGGAGATCTGGTGACTGGTTACGGATTCCTCTCTGCAGAGTTTGCCTGGGGTTTTCCCTCAGAGAAATGTGGTTTGAAAAAAACTTCCTCCACCACACTTTTGTTTGCATATTATTTAACTTTCTTTGATACTGCTTCATATCAAATATCCACAGCAGTCAAGATCTGACCAAATTTAGTAATTAAAAAGCAACAAACTCCCTCACAACAATACTTTACAGCAGTCCATCCACTCTCTGGGAAATCACAACCTTCTTTTCTAGATATTATCCTTCTTATAGCCAATAAAAGACCAAGTGTTAGGTCCTCTTCTCTTCTCACTCTTCCGTCGGTGATCTCATCTTCTAAGCACTAAAACAATGATTTCCTGAATATCATGAAGACACAGCATATGACAAAGGTCTGTCTTCAGTGTAGGTTCCCCAGGAAGAAGAGCCTGAAGCAGAGGGCTGTGTGTCGTTACTTTATTAGGGGACATAATCGCAGGAAGTAGAGAGAGGGAGAAGGACAATCTAACTTGGTAGAAGAGAGAGCCAATGCATGCCTAAATGATTGTATTGTCTGTAGGGTGATACCCTGACCAAGCATATTAACTGTGTTTATAACTCTGTCTGATCAGTCATGTTGTCAGCGCACCATGTGTCTCTTCTTTATAATACTTAGAATAGTTGTAGTTGTATATTAATTTTTTATATTTTTAAATGAATGCCAGTCTCTTCATAAGTCATTTTCTGCTTAGTGCACTGCCCTATCCCTAGCTTAGTACTTGCATCCCATATAGGGGATTAATGACTACTGGAGAAATGAATGAGTGAACAGATGGGTGAAAGATAAGCATTATGTACTCTGGCATCAGAAGCTCTATTACTCTATCTCATTGATTTTAAAAAGGCTCTTTTTTTCATATTTTATTATTTCTAGTATCGATGCTTTCAGCCAAGTAGCTTTTGTTTGTTGTTTATTGTCTGTGCATACACTAAAAAATTCTCCAAAATGTATTTGTGCTTGAGTGATACTATCATATATCACTATGAGATTTATCAGGAAAACCTAATTCAATAAGCATAAAATAATTTATGTGATAAAAATTATCTAGTTATAGTTTAATTTGGCATTAGTTTTCTTAGTGGTTCATAAAGTAATGATCCATCATCATTTTATAGTAAATGGAAATACATTGTACATTTTTCTTTAGGTCCTTCCTTAACATCTATTGGATTTTTTTGTGAACTGGAATCCCTAGGCTAAAACAGCCCTTGTAACTGTATGAGAGGTGTAGTGAGGAGAAAGCAAGCTAGATTTCAGTCCCCCTACCCCAAATGACTTTAGATGGGGGGAACCAGCACTACCGCATGCAGAGCTTCAACTATCTTTATGGGAATCGTACATTTTATATAGAATTATTTTTCTCTTAGACTTTGGAATAGAACATTGTATATAGCTTTGAACATTGCTGTCCTGGTTTTTTGATTGTTTTTGGTGTGTTGTTTCTTGTTTTTTTGTTTTTGTTTTTGTTTTTTTGCCTGGTAGGTCCTGAGGAAAAGTTATAGAAAGACTGACTTAAAAAGCAAATGAGTATCAAATTAATAGAAGAATATTTTTATTTTTAAAAATCATTCTCTTTAAGACAGTTTTTTTCTTTTGTGAAGAAGTACTTAATCTGTCAGTATCAGGGTGTTTGTTAGACAGGAAGTCTAGCAAAATTTGTTTTTATTAATTCCAGATCAGTGACTTCATAATATTTTCAGAATGAAGCTCTGGCCATGAAGCATTCCAATCCCAGTCAGAGAAACTTTGGTCAGCTCCTGAAGGGCATGCCTGTCTTTGATATTCAGTGTAGACTTTTATGTCTCTGGCATTGTGTTTGTTTGGCCATATATTCTGGAACTACTTTTCACACTGTGTCAAAATTTTAATTTTTACAGCCTTACTTAATCCAGTGGCAGCTTAACCTAATTTACCATCTATCAGTAAGATTTTGAATGCAACTAGGAATAGTCTATTAAAGTAATACTTTTTATGCTTGACCTACCATCAGGATTCTGATAGGAGACTAAACCAAGAAGCATGTTAGTCCTTGTTATGGAAAAGTTTCAAACTTATAGTAACATCAGGCACATGAACTGCAAACACTTTCTATCTGAAATGCATTTCTTTTGTGAATGGAAACATCTATAATTAGTTTTGTGTAAAATACCTTTCTCTGCTCGTGATTGCTTTCTCCATCCCCCATCCTCATCATAGTATAGACGGAAAAGTGCAATCTCTAGTAACCTGACCTCTGAATTGCTGCCTGCAATTACGAGATTAGAGGGGAAAACTGCAACTCAAGAGATTAGAAGAGAAAGGGAGGCAGAACCATGATCTGTGGTACCTGATGGAAAAAGTTACATCTTTTAGTGCACAGCTCCTGTTTACTTCTCCTGCATCTTCTCAGACTTCACCGCAAACTTAAATTTTCTAATCTCTTCAGTACTTTTTAGAAATGTCATGTTAAATTTATTTCACTAGAATCTCTGGTCTCCTCTTACCTTATTGTCCAAAGATATGGAAAAAGTTTCCCAGAGGAGGTTAGGGTAACTCTTGGCAGAGTTACAGAATGTCAGCAGAAATATTCCACTGTAATTGTGTATAAGCAGAAAACTTTATGTGAATGAAAGGGGATTTTTATTGTTAGCCATTATTTTTAGATATCAGCACACTGCTTACATGGATTTCTTAAAATTTTTTGGAAGAAAATGACACATCCTTGTTTCTTTTGACCATGTCATCACCATTAATTGGTATCAAATCACCAAATGGTCAGGAGAAGTAAGTAGAGGAAACTCAAATATTTGCTTCTCACTCTCAACTCTAATTTTAAATGTTTGAGTGGGGTGAGAATGAGATGCTATAAAACTTTGTGAGGTTTTGTTATATCTGATTATACTTGCTCTTTCTATACTACCCATTACTGATAATTAAAAGATAATTATCCTTAATTTTTATCTTGATTGGAAAAACCATTACCTGGTTCAAGCTAATCTTTTCAATATGGGACTAGATCTAAGATTCTAGCAGTTCCAATTAGGCTGCAGATTATGTTTCCTGGGAGACCAAGGGGCAAGTAGAATCAGTCACACACCATGGTTATTCAGGTCTAAGAGTTTATCTCATATAACCCTGTTTTGAATTAATTAAATAATCCAGTAAGCAGTGTTTTTGTAACTCAAAAAAGGAAAGATTCAAAGCTGGCTAACAGTGAAATTTCCCATTTTTCACTGGCAGGAACCCCAGCCCCATAATGGGGAAGGTCCCACCAGTGCGATGGCCCCACTTGGGCACCCCTCCCCTAGTGAGGAAATGTACCCCTGAAGAGGAGTCCTGGCCACTGGGCCCACTGCTACCCTGCCACGTGAGTACAGCAATGGCTTAGAGGACCTCAGAAAGTTTCCCCTTTTATCCTCTAAACATTTCACAAAAGGCAGTATAAACTGTCTGTCAGCCTTTTGCTGTTTTCTTACAAGTTTAACGGAAAGAATTTACTTGGATCAGACGTTAGGGCTATTGGCATAAGACTCATTGAAGTGTGATTAGTGAAACAATCTGTTGTTATCTAGAACAACACTATTCAGTAGAACTTTCTGTAGTGATATTGAATAGAAATGTTCTACATCTGCACTTTCCAATACAGTGATTGCTAACCACATGTGGCTACTGAATACTTAAACATAGTTCTACTAAGGAGTTTAATTTTATTTTTATTATGTTTAAATTAATTTAAACTTAATTCTCCATGTAAAACTAGGGCTCCTAAGTTGGATGGTGAATGCTCACACTTAGTACTGTGTGCCTGAGATATCTAGGCTCTTTGACTATTTCTACAGATGTACCTCTTTACCTCTATTTCTTAATAACCCAGAAAATTTTCCTTGTATTGTATTATTATAAGTATGATTCTCTAATAGAAAGTACTTAAATTTAATTTTTTTATTTCAAAATTCAGTCACCCATGTTACCCTTATGTAGTTTTAATTACTTCATGATATTAAGAAAATTTATTCTACTTTAAAATTATGAAGTAATATCAATTTAAATATCCTAGCTTTATTTTCTTTATATTTTAATTTGCAGCTTCTATATATGTAAAAGCAATTACACACATTAAATAACTTCCCTATTTTATTATTCCTTCTTAATGAGACTATAAAACATCCTACATTAATACAGTATTTGCATTGCTATTACCAAAACATTAAATTTAGTATATGTTCTTTATAAAACAGTACTTACAAGTTTCAAAGTTTGATTCTATTAGATGGGTTACTGAAATTATAGATAATTAAATTTGTAATTTTAACAACTGAGAATAAATGACCTTCCACTACTGGGTTATTAGTAAAAATTGCTTAAATCATAAGACATTAATAAGGCAAATTGTGGCAGGATTCCAGCGGGAGGGAGTTGCACATGGGAACTCTCTGTACTGTCTGCAATGGGAACTGTGCTGTTTTCACAAAATTTCTATAAATTATAACTACTCTAAATTTTTTAACTTTATTTTAAAACATTGCTTAAAGTAAATTTTGTCATACTAATCATTTATATTCACAGGTTAATTTATTACCTGTGTATGCTTCCTGCATAAGAATTACAGATCCATAATGGATAGACTTAACACAAGTATGAAATCTTCAGATATCCCTGAGAGATATTGGAATAAAGAGTAATATCAGAAGCTTCACTTGACTGGTCAGTGGCAGAACTAGGACTTGAACCCAGGAAGTCAGTGCTTTTAACCACAACACTGTTAACTCTTAAGGAATCCTGATTATGCAATAGAAGTTTTCTTCTTTTTACTGTCAGTGTAGCAGGACAAACTTTGCATTCTAAGAAATCCAAAACAAAATAATTCCCTGGTAATAAATTGCTTTTACAACTTGAAAAATATTTAGAAGTATGTTTTTCTTCTGTTAAAGTGATTCAGACTTTATTTTCTCATATAATTGTTATTTTTAAGTGAAGAATATGTTTGTATTCTCTTGTCAAGATATGTTGATGTTAGGGGTTTTAAAAAGTTTAGTCATGCTGGGCCTCCCCAGTGGCGCAGCAGGTTGAGCGCATTACTATGAAACTGTCCACAGCTTCTGCCTTGCAGGTTCCATATGCAGACCTCTCCTGTTGCGCCGGCTGCTCCCCTCAGCAGTGTACTTCCGTCCTTCTGCCTGCTCTGTTCCCCACTCTGTCTCTGGTGAATCCTCTTACCCTCCCACACCTCTGGCCTATACCCCAGCTCTTCTATAAAAATAAATAAATCTTTAAAAAAAATTAATCATGCTTCATTAAGATAGTGACTAAGAGTGAAAAAAAAATGGGAGCATGCCTAAAGAGTAGGGGGAATAGATATGATTGGCTATCATGTAAGACAAACTTTTTATGAGACTAAGTTTTTAAGGAATTTAGAATAATATGTGGCACATCATTTTATAAAAATATTAGTGTTTTATTTTACCTATTGCAGTGTTTTGTTGTACTTTATGACTATTAATGTTTTTCTTTCTGAACATTATTTTAGGTATTGGTTACAATCTTAATATGGGAAAAGTTGATGGCAAATTTTTAACATTTTTGAGATGTTGTTGAGAGTCTTGGAAGTGCTTACATTATTTAATTCACAAAATACTCTTAACATCTGCAGAAAAATAGTGAGACTGGCTTTGTTATTTCTACTGTATAGATAAGGAAACTGAGGTTCTCACAGCAGTAATTGATAGAAGGGGAAAACCAGGATGCAAGCACTAAATTTCATGTATTTCCACAGCAATACATGAAACTCCCTCTATTAGCCTAAGTAGAAACAGTTTCAAGACTATTAGCCAACCATATAGTTGTCCTAAGGCTGCTTGCTTTAACTGTGTGCCAAATTCAGAAGGGCTGGAAAAAGTTTTGATGCCCCATATAAATCCAGTGCCACTACTTAAAGTGGAACCCCAAAACCACTAGTAGCTAATGATGGTACCTAGAAGGCAACCACAAAATCAGTGTCCTTATTAACACTAGGTATGGTCTTTGCTGCATTTTGCCATAGATAGCTGAAGGTTGCTAGGTATGTTTGATTCACATATTGTTGTCTTCAGCTTATTAAATTGAAAATTGATTAATTCATATATAGCAGGTACTAAAGCTATGCTACATTGTTACAGAGGAATCCTATTCTTACATCTTGTCTCAGATATTTGGGAATTTAAGAAATAAGAAATATTATATTTTGATAATTAGGAAATTACAAATTTATAATAGTCAAATAATTAAAGTTAGCACCTTTTCGTAACTCATAATACTCAGTGATTTTCTACTATTAGTGTTTCCTTTTAAAAATATTTTTAATGTGGATAAAATATCATGACTTGCATTTATTATTAATTCTAGTTGATGTAATAAGCCTCAAAAATTTTTTTTCAGCAAATCCCCAAGACAGTTATTACTGGTGTTTGAAGAATTACCTATGATTATGCTGTTGCATATTTGTTACACTTTAAATATGAAGTTAACATTTCTGTTTAAAATACCTTGATTGCATTGCATATTCTAAAAGCTCACACTGCTCCAATAAAAGTGTTACTTTAAGAGGAATATGACTATATGATGCGGCACTTATATTAAATATGATTTTCATCTACTATATAGAATTTTCTAAAATTATAACAAACTATAATTCCACCCAGTTCTGGTTATATTATAAACTTGGGAGTAAACTAAGGTGATTTGTCATAAATAACCCACTATGGGATTTATTTAGAATACATTATAACTTATTTTTCATTTTTAGAATACAAGATTAGCATCATAGAGTATGAAATATAATATTCTTATACAGCATAATTCAAAAATATCTCCCAATGTCTCCATATTATGTTGATTTTTAACTTGATGTCTTTATTGTCTAACACTTTCTCTATTTTATAGACTGCTTATTCTTAATATTGCTAAGAACTGTATATGAATATATGCCTTTGTAGGCATATAATAATATCTGTTTTGTATAATAATATCTTTGTATAATAATATCTGTTTCCATTTGGGTGGTGAAGTAGTACTTTCAAGCTGCCAGTCTTAAATAAGACACAAGCTTAAAATATTAATTTTCATTATATGGTAACAAATTTCCAGAGATTGTTAACTTTACTTTAAAAGGCCAATGAATCTCCATCTTGTTCTCCATTGATAGTTTTTAATCTGTCTTCATAAGTGTATGATAAATATATGGTACAGCTTCTCACAACTTTTATTTGCTATACATGACCAGCAGTGAATCATCAGGTTTTTCCACCTAAGCTCAGCAAACTTTTATGGTCTTAACCTACTTCTCTTTGCTAGATGCACAGCAGTCCAGGCAAGCAGGAGAAAGTGAATGCATTTAGGGACAGGACAAGAGTTAAGTGATACTTGGGCAATTCTATGTTTAAAAAAAAAAAGGACAAGACCAATTCTAGGCCAAATCTCAATATGGAAAATTGCTTTTGCTGCACCCCTCCTCATCTTTTGAATTCTTCATTACCTCTTATACTCATATCTGTCCATATTTGGTAGAAGAGTTATATTTAAGCATAGGGTAACTGTTAAAATCAGGGACTCTAGAACCACTTATAAGTGGGACCTTGGACAAATTACTCAATGTTTCCCTGCCTCAGTTTCCTTATCTGTAATTAGAATGTTGTGTAATAGTGCCCGTCCCAATCGGGATGTAAGGTACATTTAACAGTGCCTGACTTACAGTAGACACTATAGTCGTGTTAGCAGTAGTGATGTAATAAAATATTCTTATTGGAAGTTAGATGGTTATGGTTACCTATAGGGGATATTTCATACACACACACACACACACACACACACACACACACCCCTAGAAAAGGGCTCAATAATTCTTCCATTTACTGAATGTTTCAGTGAAGAAAAAAATCTGCCTTTAAGAAAAAAATCTGTCATGAAAGTGCGTTTTGCTCAAAATTAACCTTTTAGACATTTCATTCCTTGAAACTTTAATCCCATGAGTGTACACCCTAGCGAGGAATAATGATAATCATCTAAACCAAACTACAATAGTGGTCACACCCTTGGGATGTTTTCTGTCTAAATCATATTTAATTGGCAGGATTCTATGCTACTTAGAATTAGGGAGGAAAATCTGCCCAAATCAATGTAATTTCTTACATGAGAAAAGATACTGCCTTGCCGAGAGCCATATAAGATCCAGTTTTTTTACCATATGTACACTCTTAATAACTGGGACTAACCACAGCCATTGCACTAGGTCTCAAGGGACATTTCGGTCGTGGGCCCCTCTTGCCAGTGACTTAGGATGGCCTAACCTGGGGCCCTAGATGCCAGGTGTCTGCACCTGGGCATCAGAGTAGCTCTATCATCTACTGAACTGCTCTCTTCCCTTCCCATTCTTTCTCTAAAATTTTTGGCTGACTTTTTAAAAATTACTACCTGGCATAATATAGTAAGCAGTGACTATATCATTATGTTTCAGAGTAAATCCATTTTAAGTTTATTCCAATATGCTCGTAAATTCCTTCATAGTTAGTGATTGTCATTTATTGTAACACAAGTGGTCTGCTTTCAACGCAAAAGAATCAAAGGGATTAATAGCTTTTCAATTAAATCAATTTTAATTAGTATGTTAAAGATCACAATGTTCTTGATAAATTAAAATGCACAAAACATATGTACTTCATTTTAAAATAGCATGTCTGTATGTCACTGTTGTGGCTGTTTCATACCACTAATGGCTCTCAAGCCATGACTTAACGTTTAGCAGAAAATCAACAACTCTGGCAGAGGAGTGTAGTCTGGTAACAGCACAAGAGACTAATTCATCTGTAATGGTAATGAGGATGGTCTTTGAAGGTTAAACCAGAACCTGACATCTAAAGTTGACAATATTGTCAATGGATTTTGTATCATTTGTGATAGAGCGACTGCTTAATCCATTATTTACATGAACTTACTACCTTTTTCCCAAGGATACAAAGCAAAGCCATTATCTAACCTTTAGTGAAAACATCCTTCGTTCCCCTGCCATCTACTAGCAGTGATCTAGAACAACTTCCCTGAAAGGCAGTAAGCCATCCTAGGAAGGATATCTTTTTACCAACTACTGATACTAATTTTACATTTATTTTTAGGACCTTCTAAATACAGGATACTATTCTAGAATATACTAGTAATTCTATAGTAATATATGTGTGTAGCTCTGTTCAAAGAATTTATTTCGAAATTGTAAAGTACTTTATAAATACTACTTAAAGCCAAAGCAAAACAAATGAGCAATAATCCTAAATATAATTATTAAACCTAAAATTTAATTACATAAGCCATTTCTTTATCTTAAAATGTGAAACATAGAAGTTATGAGAAATAGAATTGAAACAGTAGGAAAGTGCTACTTCAAGTGTGGTAATTGTGGAATAGTTAAATAACCCTTTTAAATTTCACTGTCCTCATCTACAAAGTTGAATAATATTCCTTACTTCTTAGGGTTTGAGGTGAGAATCAAAACTAGATCTTCAGTAATTTTTATAGCACAAACACATTTATTTCCTAACCAAAGAGATGAACATAATGAAACCGATATGTTAAAATAGTTGCATGTAAAATATTTGTGATAAAGATAATTGAATACACTCATGAAGGGGGGAAAAGCAGTATGGAGATTTGCTCGTTGAACTGAGCTTGTTCATCCTCAAAGCTAATTCCTAATGGAATTTTTATTCTACTTTTTCATAGACCTGAGTACAGGTGATATTGTTCATGGGCATTCAGCCACCAATTTCCTGTCTTTTAGTTTTCTTGTTGCTGTGCTTTCCTTCCAGTCTAATTCCTGCTGTTGAACCAATGTGCACTTTGCAAAGTTGAAGACCATTTGAGCTCTTCTGCCAGCAGCTGTAGTTTCTTCAAACTTCTTTCTCAGATTAAGTGAAAACTGTTATTTTCAGTTTTTAAGTGAGGTGATTGATTGCCATCCGCAGTGATAACATAGTCTGGTTTGGCCATTGCACCCACTTTTTGCAGAGTCGTTCCAGCACCTAGTTCCTTATGTTTACGTCAAAGCCATTGCTGCTCACCCAGCGCCATCTTCCTACAGCTGCTGAATGGTGGCCATCGTGGACTTGGGAGGCCATTCAGAGAGCAGCACAGAGTCCAGCTATTCATTAAGTTGGCTACAGTTGTTCATTTGTTGGTTTTAATTGAGAAACAATTGCCAGAAATAGTGTGGATTTTGGAATTCAACTGATGTGGTTTAGAATACTTAGGATCCTCTACTTATTTGCCCTGTAGCTTTGGACGAATTGCCTGACCAAGTCTCAGTTATAACAACTGAAAATGCTCCTAATAATCCTTACCTCATAGAGTTGCAATCAAAATTCATGTGGTATACTATAAAGGGTTTATTGCAGCATAGGGACAGAGTGAATTTACAAGACCTGATGATTTTAGTTTCAACAATCAACAATAACTTCATAAATTACGGTCAAATAGCCCTCTCATTCAATGCCTCTCTGTTATTCTAGGCAGTCTTGAATTTTTCCTGCGGTCTCTCCTCTTACTCCACATAGACCTTTCAGATTTTTGCTGCTCACCTACTATTTTAAAGACATGTCTTCTGTCTTCTTCACCCCAATCCTTCCTGTCAGCCTTACATGTCTTTTGCCCCTTTTATTTCAGTCTTTACTGCTGTTTTCTCTGGACTTCCAGTTGATAGTATATGATTTAATAGTTGTTTTTTTTCCCTTTACTTTCTCTATTCAGTCTTATTTCCACAGCCAAAATATAAGTACTCAATTTCTGGCTTAGGGTTAGGGTTAGGGTTAGGGTTAGGGTTAGGGTTAGGGTTAGTGTCCTAAGACCTGGATTCAAAATTTATTACTCTTATTTGTGTTAACCTTGGGCAAGTTGCTTAGTATCAGGTGTGAAGTTGGGAGGTTGGAGGGGAGCAGGAAACCAAACAACCAAAACATTAAAATAGGCTTGGATCCTTGCGGTCCTGAATGCATGCCTGATGGTGGGCACCTGGAATAGGGTGTGGGCATAGGTAGATGGGATTCACCTGGGCTAAGACTGGGCTTTTAAGGGCGGCGTCACGGGGACGCCAGCAGAAGCCAAAAGAGAAGCCGAGAGAGAAGCAAGAGAAGCAGAAGCTGAGACAAGGCCGGAGAGCCCAGATAGAATGAAGACTTACTGGGGGCTGGGAGGTCTGCCAGCCTCCCGGCCCCCTAGCACTCTTACCTGCTGTGAACCGGGTAAATCCCAATAAAAAGACCTGCAAAACCACTGAGGACTCTGACTCCTCCTTTACCGAGTCTGCTGGATCAGAAAACCTGCACCGTGTCCAGTCCTGCTCTTACAGTGACTCAGGCAATCACCAAAATCACTTTGCCCTCTCACATTCTATAGGAGTTACTTTAGAGAGACGATAAAGGATGTAAACTGTTACTTTTAAGCTCATGGATTCCTCCATGCCATAAAGAAACCCTTACAGGAAATAAGGAGAAAAAAATGGATACATCTTTATTATATAAGGTACTAGTAAATATATTTTCTTATTCACATTATGGCTTTACCTTTATAGGCATACCACTTAGCTATCTGTGGCATCTCCCCCTTGGGTTTGACATTCCATTCTGCCCAATAAGAACTTCAGTATATTGCACATTCAGGGTGATCAAGTACCTCAGTAATAACTTAAAGCAGAGTTGAACCGTCAATTTGACAGGCAATTCACTGGCAGAAGAACTATATTTTGTAATACATATGTCAAATTTGACTTTTCCCTAATATTATACATGATTAAACAAGTTCCAAGAGACTGTAACATTGATTCACTCCATTTTTCAGTGAAGTATTCTGCCTATTGAAGTGAAAAATGTAATCTGTTGCTGATTCGTGTTTACCTGAAGTCCTCTGATTTCTAAAATAAACACAGAATCAGTTTTCCTTCCTTTTCACAAGGTTTCTATATATACAGCCCTCAGATTTCATCTGTTTCTGGCAAGTTTTTGAATAAGGGTTTGCAGTGCCTTATTTGGCGAATGTTACATGGCTCAAGTAAATTCAGGTAAAAGAAGCTGGTATGTCAGAAAGATGAGAAAAGTAAAGAGCATTGCAGTAATAAGAAGTTTCTTGGGAAGACCAACCTTACCAGCAGTTAAGCACAGAGGTCCTAAATTAATAGGCTAGAATCCACCAGTAGGTTTTTAAAATGAGCCTTGTGCCTCTCCAGGATTTAAACCTGCTGTGCCCCACACTTTTCTTTTTCTGATTTGCAGAATTCCAATAGAATTCTGCCCTCCTTGCTTCCTGGGGATTTCACCATCTAGGGAAATGAAAATCTCTCTGCAAAATGGTTACAGATCCTAATTTCTTTGATCTAGGAGGCTGACAGGCATATCCATAAGGTCTGATTTCCTGGGTTTGTGACATAGCATAGTATATAACAGTGTTTTGCCTAGCCCAGAGGAATCATATCTTCCTCCATAAGCATTGATGTGTAGTTTTTTTTATGTTGTTCTTTTAAACATTTTATTCATAGCATCACAAAGTAAATTGAAATTTTAAATAGATATGACAGAGTGGAAAAATCAAATTTGGTTAACCATTTCTGAGATTACTTTAAGCATGTGTAATTCTGATTTAAATTTTCACATTTTTTCTAAATAGTTGGAAATTTTAAAAACCACTTTTGATATCATGGTTGATATTCAGGTAGCAGATATTAAGTGGGAGAAAAATGAAACCAGTCAAATCTGTTAACAGAAAGGTAAAGGAATATAATAAATATATACTTTTCTCCTTAAGTCTTTGAAAACATGAGGGATTATTAAAATATATGCTTTTTGCTTAAATTCTGGTCGTACTTGTTGGCTCAACCCTATGAATACTAAATCTGTTTTATGAAAGTGAATTCACTTCACTTAGGTTTTAAATGCTAATTTTAAAAGATGACACTGGAACAGAGGTGTTCAGAGAGTGTTAACCACATAATCCTTTCTTCAAATAAAATAATTCAAGGAAGTGTAATACCTACAATGTGTATAGTAGACCCCTCCTGTTTGAGATGGGGTGAAGAAAGGAAAACAGAAGTACCTACACCCAGAGACATGCATACATATACATAAACCTTCAGGTAACTACAGTTTGAAAATCACTAGCATTTTACTACATTTTTGTTAGCATCCCAATTCAGGGTATCCAAAGTAGACCTTGTGTAATAACTACTTTAAATTTAAAGAAAAAAAGTCACGCAAAAGCTTTCTTTTTAATAAATTTTATTTTTATAAAAGCTTTCTTAAAATGCTGGAAGCAGTGGCATTATTCTTTAGTGTCTCCATAAAAACAGAGCAACTAGAATATCAAAAATCAAACTGAAAGTTTGAGTTAAATTCCTTAGTGTATGTTTTACCAAAAATATCCGTCTTTAACATTCTGCTGAACTAAAGGATGTAATCATTAACAAAATTGAAATTTTAAAAATTACATTGTGAATATTTATCAATTGCTGGTCATAAACAGTGTAATTAATGTTTGCAGTTAATAAATTGTTAGTCTAAGATAGAACTCTTACATGAATTAGGACAAAAGTTTCTTTTGATATTTTGCAAATCCTTAGCTAGTTGTGAACATAAAACAAAGTAATATTACACTCCACAGAGAAAGCAGTTTATCATGTGCTAATATATTTTAGAAGCTTTGTGTGATTATTTTTGGAATGGGAAAATGTGACATATATAAATAGATAGATTTCACAAAGTAATACCTAAATGTTCCACATATGTGTTCTAAGTTGCTCTTTTTAAAATAGTTTGGAATCATTGCCTTCACCAACCTTGTCTTACTGATCACCTTTTTTTTCCTCCCACCTTGGAAAACCTATATATTAATTACTATTATCTTCCCCTCACTGGATTATAAACTCTGTAAAATCAAAGACTTTGATTTGTTCAATGCTAAGTCTATATTGCCTGGAAAGTATCTGACACAAAAAGGATCTTAGAATACATTTGTTGAACATATGAATAAATAATGAACAGGTAAATTTTTACACCCTTTTAAACATATTTGGAGCATTTCTTCATGTTTTTAAAGAGTAATATAACTTAAAGATGAAATCATGTCACAGTAGGTGTAAGGTAGGTAAAAGGTATCAGGCTTTTCTGCCCTCCCGCCATTAGAATAGATGACAGAACCCTGCGGTCCTGAATGCATGCCTGATGGCGGGCACCTGGAGTAGGGTGTGGGCATATGTAGGTGGGTACACCTGAGCTAAGAGACTGGTTTATAAGGGTGGCGCAGCAGAGTGCGGTGTGGTAGTGGTGCGGTGTCGAGGGTGGAGGAGTTCAGTGGAGAGTATGGATGAGTAGGGCGACTACAAACAACGGCTAAGAGCATGTGGCTGCTAGAACCATTAATAAACCTACCCGGAATGGGTTGGGTGCACTACACCTGGTAATCCCAATAAAAGCCTGCAAAAGCCATTTAGGGCTCCAGGACTCTCTAGGACTCCTTCTTTACCCGGTCTGCTGGATCAGAAAACCTGCCCTGTGTCATTCCTGTCCTTACAATAGAGCATTTAAATGTAAGTAAATTTGATGGTGATGTTTTTGTAACTGTTAAACTGAGATTGTAAATGACTGAATTTCATATTTGATCTACCATGGTCATTTTGGAATAGAGTAAAAATTTTACAGTATACTTTATTTTTTTTAATTTATGAAGATAACCTCTCCTGATTTAAAAAAAAAAACCCTCTTGAAATTAAAAAATATCCATAATCCATTATAAAGAAAAGTGTAGGTATCATGTGTGCCCTTGAGTAGTGCAGTTATATGCAGTACATCATCTTCACTCCATATGGAGCAGAGATGTGCCCCCATGTAAGGGCAGGACAGGACACAGTGCAGGTTTTCTGATCCCATGCAGACCGGGTAAAGGAGGAGTCAGAGTCCTCAGCAGTTTTGCAGGTTTTTTATTTGGGGTTCACCAGGCATATAGCAGGCAGGGGTGCTGGCTGGGGGGCTGGGAGGCTGGAAGGCCTCCCAGCCCCCAGCAAGTCTTCACTCTATCTGGGCACTCTAGTGTTCGTTCTGCTGCTTCTCGGCTTCTCTTTCAGCTTCTGCTTCGGCTTCTACTGCTGCTACTGCTGGCGTCCCCATGACGCCGCCCTTAAAAAAAGCACAATCGTAGCTCAGCTGAATCCCATCTACCTATGCCCACACCCTATTCCAGGTGCCCACCATCAGGCATGCATTCAGGACAAGGATCCATCATCTATCCTGATGGCGGAAGGGCAGAAAAGCCTGATATTTTCTTTACCCTACACCCCACCAGGTGGTTGAACTCAACAGCAATTGAAAGATTGACTCACTTGACGCGCAGGGAGTGTGTCCCACATCACCATTTTAGAACAGGGATATTTCTTCAGTAAAGACTACCTGCAGAAGGCTTCCTCAGGAGCCAGAGGTGAGCGGGGGAAGTTCGCCCACGCCAGACCCCCTCTGGCCTGCAGTCCAAGCCCAGAGGGGGAGCAGGAACCCACCGCCGGGGCAGACCAGGCGCACAGGGGAGTGTGTCCCCACATCGACATTTTAGGACAGGGACCTTTCTCCAATAAAGACTGCTTGAAACTGACAGATGACTCCTGGAGGAACCAGAGGGGAGCAGAGAAGCTCACCTAAGATGCCGGCCAGTCCCAACTACACAGTGTCCCAACGCATACGGCAAATTAGAAAACAGACAGTAGGGAGGAGAAGAACCACACGCAACCTAGCAACTCTCCAGAGAAAAAGCACACCACAAAAAGAAAACCAGCCCTCAGATTGCAACGACAGTAACTTGGAAGAACTTCTGAGCCTTCCAGAAAGAGAATTTAAAATTGCTGTGATTAAAAAACTGACAGAAGTCATAAAGGAAAACAATGATAAGGGAAAAATAATCAACGATCAGAAGAATGAAATTGAGTCCCTAAAGAGGGAAGTAAAAGAAATGCAGGAGATCAAATAATTAGTGGAAGAACTAAAGAATTCTGGGAAAAGCAATGAAAGCAGAATTGATGAAATGGAAGAACGAATAAGTGCTCTTGAAGACACAGAAATAAAAAGAACCAAAACAGAAAAGGAAAGAGAAGTACGAAGGAAAAAGAATGAAGAAAGACTTCGGGAACTATCTGACACCATGAGGAAAGGAAATATAAGAGTTATAGGAATACCAGAAGGAGAGGAGAGAGAAGTAGGAACAGAGAAAATATTCAAAGAGATAATTGAAGAGAACTTCCCAAATGTGAAGAAGGAGCTGAAAATTGATATACAAGAAGCAAGAAGAACACCAAACTTCCACGACGAAAGAAAAAATACAGCAAGACACATAATAGTAAAGCTCCCAAGAATCCAGGACAAGGAAAAAATAATGAAGCTGGCAAGAGGGAAGAAACAGATAACATTCAAAGGAAAGCCAATCAGGCTGACATCAGACTTCTCCGAAGAAACACTACGGGCAAGGAGAGAGTGGAGGGACATAGTCAACAGACTCCAAGAAAACAGATGCCAACCAAGAATACTCTATCCCGCAAAGCTCTCCTTCCTCTTTGAAGAAAGAATATGGACCTTCCCAGACAAACAGAAACTCCGGAATTTCATTGCAACTAAACCCCCACTCCAAAAAATACTACAAGGAGTCCTAAAGCCAGAACCTCAGAGGGACGAACAACAATGAAAGAAGGCCAAAAAAAAAAAAAAAGTTATTAAAAGAATAAATAAATAAAATCAAAGGAAAGACAAACACAAGGGCAAATACAGATGTTAACATATCAATATTAACTCTAAATGTAAATGGACTAAACTCTTCAATAAAAAGACACAGAGTTGCAGCCTGGATTAAGAAACAAAACCCAACCTTTTGCTGTCTCCAGGAAACACATTTAGCTACAAAAGATAAAAATAGGCTCAAAGTTAAAGGATGGAAAACAATCCTACAAGCAAATGGACCAAAAAAGAAAGCAGGAACAGCTATACTTATATCAGATAAAACAGATTTCAAACTCAAAAAGATAAAAAGAGACCCCAATGGTCACTACATTATGATCAAGGGGACAATACTTCAAGAAGAAATAACACTCATTAACATATACTCACCAAACGAAGGAGCACCAAAATATATCAGACAACTGTTGTCCTCTCTGAAAACAGACATCAGAGAAAACACATACGTAGTGGGAGACTTCAACACACCACTATCAACAATGGATAGATCAACAAGACAAAAAATAAGTAAAGAAACCAAAGCTCTAAATAAGGACCTAGAGCAATTGGGCTTAACAGACATCTATAGAACACTAAACCCCAAAAAAACGGAGTACACATTTTTCTCAAGCGCACACGGATCATTCTCCAGGATCGATCACATACTGGGGCACAAGACAAACATCAACAGATACACCAAGATTGAAATCATATCAACCATCTTTTCTGACCATGAAGGCATCAAACTAGAAATAAACCATAAAAAGAAGGCAAGGAACTTTCCTACCTCATGGAGATTAAAAACCACACTACTGGAAGACCACTGGACTAATGAGGAGATCAAAGAGGAAATTAAAAAATTTTTTGAATTGAACGACAAGGAGGACACCAATATCCTAAATGTATGGGATGCAGCAAAAGCAGTAATAAGAGGAAAATATATAGCAATAGAAGCTCACATCAAGAAACAAGAAAGAACTCAAAGAAACAACCTAATCTCGAAGCTCAAAGATCTAGAAAAAGAACAACAAAAAAAACCCAAAACCAGTAGAAGAAAAGAAATAATAAAAACCAAAGCAGAAATAAATGAAATTGAAACTAAAAAAACAATCCAAAAGATCAATGAAACCAAGAGCTGGTTCTTTGAAAAAATCAATAAAATAGACAAACCCCTAGCCAGGCTCACAAAGGAAAAAAGGGAGAAAGCACAAATAAACAGGATCATCAATGAAAGAGGAGAAATCACAACGGACACAGCAGAAATCAAAAGAATAATCAGTAACTACTATGAACAGTTATATGGAAACAAGTTTAACAATCTAGAGGAGATGGACAAATTCCTACAACTCTACAATCACCCAAAGCTAGATAAAGAAGAAATAGAACACCTAAACAGACCAATTACAATTAGCGAAATTGAAATGGTAATCAAAAACCTCCCCAAAAACAAAAGCCCAGGACCTGATGGATTTACAAATGAATTCTACCAAACATTCAGAGACGAATTAGTGCCTATCCTTCACAAACTCTTCCAAAAAATTGAGAAGGAAGGGACAATACCAAACACGTTCTATGAAGCCAACATTACACTAATCCCAAAACCGAACAAGGACAACACAAAAAAGGAAAACTACAGGCCAATCTCCCTAATGAACACTGATGCAAAAATCCTCAATAAAATTTTAGCCATCAGAATCCAACAATGTATCCATAAGATAATTCACCACGACCAAGTAGGATTCATTCCAGGGGCACAAGGATGGTTTAACATCGGAAAATCAATCAACTTTATCCAACACATCAAAAAAAAGAAATATAAAAACCATATGATAATATCAATAGATGCTGAGAAAGCTTTCAACAAAGTGCAACACCCATTCATGATAAAAGCCCTTGAAATTCTGGGGATACAAGGAACATACCTCAACATCATAAAGGCCATCTATGACAACCCAACAGCCAGTATCATTCTCAATGGTGAAAAGCTGAAAGCAATTCCATTAAGATCTGGAACAAGACAAGGATGTCCACTCTCACCATTGCTTTTCAATATAATACTGGAAGTCCTAGCCAGGGCAATAAGACAAGAGAAAGGCAGCAGGCAACTTCGCAGCCCAGCGCTCAACCGCTGTGCCACCGGGGAGGCCCGAAGTAAGATAATTTTTTAAAAAGATTTGTTTATTTTATACAAGAACCGGGGTACTGGCCAGATGCGCGGGAGGGTGAGAGGATTCACCACAGACAGAGTGGGGAACAGAACAGGCAGACTGGCAAAATACACTGCTGAGGGGAGTAGCCGGCGAGACCGGAGAGGTCTGCCGCACCATGTGGGACCCTCTCCGGGCCGGCCGGGATTGAACCCGCGCTGCAGAAGCCGCGGACAGCCTCACAGCGCAGTGCTCAACTGCCTGCACCACCAGGGGAGGCCCGAAGTTAGATAATTTTCCACTGCTTTTTGCCTCTGTCGTTCATTTCTACCCAGCTTCTTCGGATAACTATTGTAGAAGAGTTGCTCCCCTTTGTGTGTGTGTGTATGTGTATGTGTGTGTGCATGTGTGTGTGTGTAAAACAACACATTTTATCTAAACACAAAATTAGATTCTGTATTCATCATGGTTTGAACTGAAATAGAACAAGAAAATTCGATTCTGTCAGCTTTTAAAAATACAATAATCAATTGAAAATCTCTCCTGTCCTTTTTTTGCCTTATTTGCAACCTATTATTATTATTAATTAGTATTATTTTTTGAATTGCCATTGTTCCACATCTTTGGCAGTGCTTGGCAGTATAGAATTTTCCCCCTCTGGTGTACTAACTAACCATAGCACTTCCACCACTGCAACATGCATAACAGTTCCCAACAGCCATCGTTTAATTTCTTCCCTATATCTTTTCTTACCTTTCTTTTCTCTCCTGCTATCCTTTCTCACTTCCTTTCTTTTTTTTTTTTTTTTTTTTTGTGGGACCCTCACCGGTGGCCCAGGAACAAACCGGCACTGCAGAGGCTACGGGCAGCCTAGCAGCCCAGCGCTCAAAAGCTGCACCACCAGGGGAGGCCCATCACTTCCTTTCTTTTATTCGTTCTTTTCCTATTTGTGTATTTACACAAGAGTAAATGAAATAGATGATAAAATATGCATGAATGGTAAAGTAACTGGTTCAGTCAGTTCCTCTTCTTTCTCATGTCTTTCCTAAACTTTTGCAGCCTTATCAGTTTCCATTGTACTTATCTCCTTTATGTAGCTTCATAGACATTTGACAAACATATAGTGAAGAAGATACTTGGGAAATGCAGTATTAAAAAATGTTTTTACCAGCTGTCAGTGGTTACCTTGGAAATGTGGTGGTGATAGTGAGGTGTTCACCACTGCTTAACAGAAAATTAAGGACTGGACACAGAAACATCTTGGAGTGTGACATAGCCTAGATAATTGATATGACCATTGGCCAAATCTTAGTTACTTTTAGGGTTTTTATGTGATTTTTTTTCTTGACTATTCAATTGACATACTTGCTTTGAATAAAGGGAAGAGGGTTTAGGAAGGTAGCCATTGGCATCCAGCTAACTTTTCTTTTATTTTTTTTTTTATAAATTTTATTGTTATATTCCCCATACAATTGCAGCCCCCCATTCTGACCCCAATCCCTCCCCTCCCAGCTAACTTTTCTTTCATGGTGTATCTATTTTCACTGCGCCTAGTAAAATTAAAAATAACTAATATACCACGGAGAGGTTGAGGGTCTGAGAACAAAGGATCTCGCAAACAGAATTTGGATACTTTAACTTGAGCATGTATCAGAATAGAGCCAGTTGAAATATCTCAGGCTCTCCCCATACTTCTCTCCCCAAAACAAGTGTTTTTAAATTTTGATGCTTTGCTAATAGTGCTGTGAGCACCGTTATATTACAGTGTTGCTAATAGGAGTAGGATATAGCTAAAATGAAGTATTTGTCAGTACTTTGGGATAACCTTCCATGTAGAGAGATGAGTAATCATACACTTTGATTTAAAATTAAAACATACTGGGCCTCCCCGGTGGCGCAGCAGTTGAGCGCTGGGTTGCGAAGCTGCCCGCTGCCTCTTCATCGCCAGTTCGATCCCCGGCTGCTCCTCCGCCACCGGAGGAGGGTCCCACATGGCGTGACAGACCTCTCCTGCCGCCCACTGCTCCCCTCAGCAGTGTACTTCGGTCCTTCTGCCTGCTCTGCTCCCCGCTCTGGCTCTGGTGAATTCTCTCACCCTCCCGCACTTCTGACTGTCCCAGTGCTTGTATAAATAAATAAATCTTTTTAAAAATAAATTAAGTAAATTAAAAATTAAATTAAATTAAAACATACTGTGCAAGCTGAATATTTGTACATAGAAATATCTTTAAAAGATACCAAGAGTGACATTGTTTTGGTTGTTCTCATTATCAGTTTTTAAAATTAACTATTTTAGGATAACTTTAGGTTTCAGGAAAATAAATGATACAAGTGTTTGCACATACATCCTACCCACTTCTCAAGGTTTTGTTTTATTCAGAATAGAGTCTAAGGAGACATGGCTACAAATGTTGCATGGTATCTTGGATGGAATCCTAGAACAGAAAAAAAGGACATTAGGTAAAAACTAAAGAAATGTCAATAAGATACAGACTTTTTGTTAATAATAATGTTGTATCCATATTGACTCCTTAATTATGACAATGTACTGTACTAATATAAGATGTTCATGTCAGTTCTTTGTGAATTCACACATTGAATTTTAAAATACTCTCTGAGTATCTGTTGTGTACCAGACACCTCTGTAGCTGACTAGAAAGCAGGGATGAATAACACGGGAATGCCTGTTCCCAAGGAATTCCAGTTTGTTATAAAGCACGAGACTGAATAACCTATGATAAGAAGATAAAAAGATAGAAGTCATGGCCTATGGGAAATCAAGAGTAGGGATATTTATTTTGCTAGGGTTGCAAAATAACTGAGAAAAAAGCAATCAGCTGAATGCCAGTTATTTAAACAACTGATAATTAGAGGATGATTAGCAAAGGTAATAGTGAAAAGAAACAAGAATAATGAGAACAATTGTATTCAATGATAATTAATTCTAAGCACTGAAAGATTTCTTGTCCCAATAGGAGACAAGTTCAACATAAGCCACTAGTTGGTTTTCTTGTATCAAAAACTAATATATAATAGGGAAATATTAAGCATATAACCTGCAAGAACAACAGCAAAAAAAAAGTGATATTTAAGTTAGTCTTTAATGGCAAATATGATTCTCTTCTAATTTAGTCATCATTTACAGGGCAACTGCTCTGTTTGATTTAGGGGGTTTTCCTACCCCTTGTGGAGGTCTGGAAATAGATTGTTTCCAACTATTCAGATAAATAGCAGACAAATAGGAAACTCTTTGGTTTGAAAATGATATTAGATACTTACAACAGTTAGATACTTACAACATTTTAGCAAGTATATAAAATATCAATGACTGTTTTGTGATCTTAACACATAAACATGACAGTTACATTTGGATTTGGGTTCCCAAAGGAAAATTAAACCCTTCAAAGCAAAGAAGAATCCCAGCTGGCATAAGCACTTGACAGATTCAAAGAAGATAGGGTTTTCCTGTAATATATTCCATTCTCAACCTTTTGTTTCGGCTTTAACATTTCTATCTCTTCAAATGCTACTCCAGCCAGTCCACCTGCATAAAATTAATAATAGTTTTTTTATAAGTAATAGCATTTTTTGTGTATGTAGATAATAAAAGTGCCCATCTTTAGAATTAGTTTCTTTCTTTAGAATTAGTTTCTTTCACACTATACTTACTTTTTTAATTTCAACTAATTATTGGGTGCTTTCAGAGCTTTGCTTTTCATATAATATATATATATTGTAGCCACACTCTGTCCTTAGTATTTGTTTCAGTTTATAAAGAATACAATTAGCCTTTTTTAATGCTTAGTTCAGTCACAATTAAAGCTCCCTTAATGGTTAGGGATTGGTCTTCCCAAGACTGAGAAGGTGTTTTTAATTATTCATTCTTTGGTTTGTTTCTTACAGCAGCCTCAGCTGTGCTTTATTATTCAAAGGTTAATGCAAACTGAGAAGTGGGTAAATTAAATCTGCTCAGTAGCCAACAATTCTACGTATTAGCAGACCTTGTAAGATGAGGATGGGCAGTGTAAGTTATTTCCACCACTACAACACTGCCAAAAGCAAAAACCACTAAATCCTTCAAAGATAGCCTACGTTGACAGGACTTACTAAGGGATACTACAAATTGGTGGTTCTTAAATAGCAGATCTTCTGTAAAATCTGTGTTTGTTTTGCTTACAAAGAGGGAAAGCAGTGGCTGAAATCTAAAAGCTACTGTAGAAAATTGATGTAGATACCATGACTAATGAACTTTGTATAATATTAAATCCCCAAGTTGAGTGCAGGAAGTCACTTCCAGAAATGTTCTACAAGGGCAGACTGCAAAAATCTCACATGAAAGCGAGTGCATAATGGATGTCCTTAGACAGCTAAGCAGTGTGAAAGTGCTGTCCGTAACTCCACCCCTGCGTCTTGGGAGAAACAAAAAGTTTCTGGACCCTTTCATTTTCCTGCCTTTTATGGAATCAGAAATTTTGTAGACTTTTAAGATACCTGGTAGAAATACTGGTGCAAATGATGTGGGGTTTGGGGAGAGGGAATAATTCAGTAGATTTTGTGAATACATCAAAAGCCAAAGAGTAACTTCTTAGGCTCTCTCCTACACTGGAGTGTATGTCTCTGAACTCTTTAAAAACTTGCCCTCACCTGGGTCAGCACTTCCTCCAAGAGCCCCCAGAGCCAGGTCAGTTACCTTCCATGCTTCTTCTGTCGAGTACGTAAGATAGACCAGTGTGATCAGTTCCCTGTTCCTTTACTAAGAAGAATGGGAGATGAAATCTGTGCATGTCATTGAAAATCTCATTTTTTTTTTAAAAACACAAACCCTGATTGCTTCCTGAAAACTACCCTAAGGTAAATCCAGGTTTATGAGATTAAATTGGGTTTGTTTGTCTTTATTGAGGTAACATTGGTTTACAGCACTGTGTATGATTTAGGGGGATATATTCACACCTGCCAGGTGTGTGTTACCACACTACCCCACCATCCTATACCCCAAGCCATTGGATCCCACCCCCAAATAGGGGTTTAAACGGGAAAAAATAATCCCATCTCACATAATTATAGTGAAGTTTAAAGAAGATGATGCATGTAAGAGTGCTTTATCAATTCGGTAAACCTAGCCCAAGATTAAATGTTGTTAGCTACTAAATAGTATTATATAAATGTTGTTTAATACTTGCTAAGTGTTTGTATGTGTAAAGGCAGAAATGGGCACAGTGCAGGTTTTCTATGATTCGAGCAGGCAGGGTAAAGGAGGAGTCCTGGAGTCCTCGGTGGCTTTTCAGGCTTTTATTGGGATTTACCAGGTATGCGGCAGGCAGGAGTACTGAGGGCTTTCCAGCGCTCTCTTGTGTTCTCTCAGCTTCTCTCGTGGTTCTTCCATTCATTCTGCTTCTCCCAGCGTCTGCGTGATGCCGCCCGATAGGCCCAGTCTTAGCCCACGAATCCTATCTACATATGCCCACACCCTACTCCAGGTGCCCGCCAGCAGGCTTGCATTCGGGGCCACGGGGTTCTGTCATCTATCCTAATGGCGGGAGGGCAGAAAAGCCTGATACTTTTTACCTTACCCTACAGTATGGTATTGGATCTTACATGTTTTCCTCAGACCATAATAACACTAATCTACTTTTTATTGGTCCTTGTTGGTAGGAAGCTAATGTTGGCACCCCTTAGTTCATTATCATTGCTGCCATGTATTCTTCTTCTGCTTCTAGTCTTCACTATGCCTTGCTGTGCAGCATTGTGCATGAAAGATGAAGAACGCTTGCATGAGACTGTCCTAGGTTTGAAACTCAGTTCCACCATTTACTGTATTACGCTTGCCAAGCCATTGAACTTCTTTGAGCCATAGTTTCATGCAACAGTAAGTTTGCAGAGTTGTAACATTTTGAAGGAGTATTAGTGGTAATTGTAACCATTTTGTAAAACACCAATCAGGCACTATACTTCATACACGCACGCACACACACATAAAATGATGTCCCTCTTACAGGTAAGAAAACTGAGAATGAGAAGTATGAAAGGTGCTTAATACAATGTCTGGCACAGAGTAGATGCTCATTAAATGGTAGATCTTATTATATGGATTTCACTGTGTGCCCTCTATGTGGAACCTTCTAAAATGTCTGTTAACCTTTACTAAACATGCCAGTCATCTGGAGATTCTTTTAACAATGTAGATTCTAATTCAGTAGCTCTGCATCATGCTGCTGCTCTCTGTACCACACTTTGAGGCCCGCATTTTTTTTTAAGATTCAGAAGCAGTTCACATTCTTTTAAAAAGCTCTGAACTTCTTTTACTCAAAGAACATATGAAGAAATCATGCACTGAACAGACATACATGTACTGAACACACACACACCCCCAGGAGTTCCCTGTGGTTGAATTTCAGATGGGGAGTGAGCAGAGAGTAGTTATATCGCGAAAGACCTCAGTGGAGGCCAGAAGCTCTTAGAAGTAACAAATTTGAAAACCACAGATTTTCAGAATTTATTTCTAGTTCCTATCATGATAGTCTGGACCCTATACTGCTTAACCTCAATCCTCTGGCATGTTTGCTGTTTCCCAACAAGGAACCCACTTTCCTCCTCCCTATTTTTTTTTCCTTGCAATGTCTTTAAACCTCGTATGCCCCATTTACCTGTGTTGTTATTCCAGCCCAACTTTATGCCACTTCTTTTATAAAACCTTTCCTTAAAAAGGTACAGTTTTTGTCAGAACCACCTGTGGGACTTGTTAAAATGACATCCTTACCCTGACAGAGTATGGTATTTCTTCTCAGGTCACTATTGAATTGATACTTGGTACTGTCATGATGTAAGAAATCCCACCCAGCAGGAAGCCAAATTGTTCTTTTCTCAGGATTCCTATAGTATCTTGATTATGAATCCCATGGAGCTCAGTATTTTGCCTTCTTACCTGTTGCCCAGATAGGAAGCTTCTTGGGAATCAGGGCTGTTACATTTTGCTTTGTGCCCAGGTCTCAGTACATTACGGGCACTGAGACAAAGGTGGGTAGCTAACTATTGAAGATAAATCTCAACACCCTAAAGCTAGTATTTTGACCTTGTATAAATCTTGGTCTTCTAAAGTAATCACAGAGAAGTTTTCAGTTAAGTCCACTCAACCCCACCTCTTACGGCAATTAATGGATATCTTTTATTGCTGATTTGTTATTTACAGGGCCTCTTTTAGCAACCCTAGCACCATTCTTCTCCCATAGGACTGACATTTAGCCTTTCTTCTCCTAAACTTGGAAAAAAAAAAAAAAGGTGTCTCTATATTTTATGTTTTGTTGAAGTGGCAGTGGTGTGTGTCTCATGTAGTTGAAGGGATGAATTATAAAGCCACTTTGTAAAGAAAGCATTTTGACCTGGTACTGTCTTAGATGTTGCGGGAGGATGGAATATTTAAAATTGAAGCTATTCTTTACTGAATCACAAATCCAGAAAGCTGGGACATAATCATCATTTGTCATTTTCTTTCATGAGCTCTGTATTTAATGGGAAGAAGTATGGGGGAAAGAGAAACATAAACATACAAGTGGTCAGATAGAGGGTATAGACAAGGAAATTTAGAGCCTGTGGGGAAACTTAAGTACCTTAAGACACTTCTTTTCTCACATGGAATAGAGAAAAAAGCACAAGAGTTGAGGTAGGTGGGCAGAAGAAGCAGTGTTACAGTATGTGCTAGACTTGCTAAATAAATGGGAGTCATCAAAGGTCATTATTTCTTGTTTGAATAACTAAAAAAAGAATTTGGTAACTGAAAAAAAAAATGACTGCCAAATCTCTGAATCTTGTCCTTGAAACATATGTGCTCAGAATGAAAAGCTAAGAGAAAAACCCCAAATTGGTCTTGACCTCTTGTCGCCTATCTTAAGCAGGACAGTTTATCCTAATGGTAACCATTCGATTTTTCCAGTTAAGTCTTTGTGTCAAAATTGACAACAGTTGTGACATAGTAAGTGCTCTCAGGATCTGAGGGGTCAGATTTTCCTCTGTGGGTTGTGTCCTTGGCCAATTCCTTCATTATGTTAACCATTAATTTTATCACTTTAGAAAGATAAATGGGGGGTTAGTTTTTATTTCTTCTTTTCTTTCCCTCCACCCTCTTCCCATGTACAAACTAAGACTCTGGCTCTTGTGTAAGGTTATTCTTCCTGTGAGGAGGGAGTGTGTTGAAAGGGGAGGGGGGAGTATGTTGAAAGGGGAGGGGGGAGGCTAAGAATAACTTGATTAACTTGTTTCTGAAGTCCTTTCAGCTACCCTAAAGGATTAAAAATTCTGTGATTCAGTATTTTAAGTAAAAGTATTGATTTTATGTCTAATTGTCTGACCCAGAGGAATTCCAATCAAGTTCTAATGCTTACTTCTGTGCTATGGAAAAGTTGAAGTAGATGGTTTCCAAAGCCTTTATAATTGTAACCTTTTTTCTAACAACCCACATGTAAAAAATAAGATCCAGTTCTTTTTGACTATGTAATTTATCTTTGTGCATATAGATCAGTCTTATAAAAATGTACTTTAGGAGGAAAAGAAAGAATATAGTTTTCCCAGTAGTCTTCCTTCCTGTTTCCCAGTTTCTCTACATTTTCCTGCTCAGTATTTCTTATATTTATGTTTCTTAAAATTTTGTTGCAAATTTGTGCTCTCAGTGCATTAGATTACACACTAGGGAAATTTAATACATACACAAGCACATAATGCAGAAAGAGGCAAGGAAGTGTAAGGTGTCATGAATTTAGAGCCTATTACCTTCCAGGGGAAAAAGTAGTACTTTGGTAATAGTAATTACTTTTTTAAATCCTCTTTTTCTTCCATTTCTTCCTTTCTAAGTTGTTAACAGTTAACAAAGAACACCAACAAAATAGATGTCAGTTCTTCCTTTAAAGTAAGGTTTGTTAAAAGATAGTATATTCAACTGAAATTCTTCTTTCGTCTTTGCATCTCAAATCTGGACAATGTGATTGAGGATAAAGATAGAGATAGAAGAGAAGAAAGGATAATAATTTCCCAATGAAACACCCAAAGTCCCATCCCCTCTTAGGTAAATGACCAGCCAAACAAGGTTGACCCAAAGCGGGGCTGCTGAGGCCCGAAAACCTGCCACAAGTTTAAGGGCCCTTCTCTTGGGGAGCCATAGGAATAGGGCAGAAGGGACCAGGCAAGTCTGGGATGAAAGGAGCGAAATCAAAGTACAAATCAAAGCAGTGGCTGCCATTGGCAGCCTCTCCACAGAGCCGTCACCCACATCACTTCCAAGTTTCTCAGTGTATCTTGTCTCCACGTGTCTCCTCCAAGTCCCCTAAGTCCTTGGTGCAATTCCAAAGCCAAAAAGCAAGAGCAGTTTCTCCGTGTGTCTCTTCAAGTCTTCTTCAAGTCTTCCTCCAGCCTCTTCTTGCCACTCAGCTCCACCCTTCATTCCGTGGAGTAGAGAACATGAAACTGCCCATTTTTAATGGAGCTCCCTCTCTCTGTAACATAAGGACCAGATCCTTAAAGACTGGGGAAAAGCTGTATGAAGAGAAAATACTCACAATCCTGTTCTGCTTAGAGTTTAATGTACAGAATGAATCTTTTCTGTCAGCACTATTATGTCCTAACTTTTTAAGCTGTCATGATGGATTTTGGTGGTATTAGCATTTTTTTTAAATGACTAAGTACAAACATAGGAAACTTCAGGAGTCTATAAAATGCTGTTCTCTATTCATCCTCTCAAGAGCTAGTCTTGTTTTTTCAACACCCTTAGCCATAGGGGATGCCTATTCACTATCAGAATGAGTTCTTTTTTTATACTGATTTAGATAACACTGTTCCTTAATATTTCCTCTTTCCAAAGTTTCCATAAATATTGTTTTTATAACTATTTTTGCATATAATGTTACACTTCCAAAGGAGAAACTAGCCAAGGGGATAAGGACGATGTCCTAAAAGGGAATGGAACTAAGGTGAAACCTGAGGGACAAATAGAACAGTCTTACCTGCAGAGCATCTTCTCCAAAAGCCAGAAGACAAGGAAGAGCCCAGATCCCTTGGAGGTTCTACAAGTAATTTGGCTATGATTAAAGAATGGCATTGGAAGAGGAGGAGTGGCAAGGGATAAGGACACGGATATAGCTAGAACCAGATCTTTATGAGAGACTTTGTATGCTTCAATGGAATTCATGCTTGATCTTGAAGGTAATAAGAAGCCAGTGAAAGAGGGGAACAAAAGATCCCATTTATCATTTTGCACAATGTATGTATTTCCATCTGGTTATAGTCCCCATACAATTCCCACCCCCTTGTTTTGATCCTACTCCCCACCCCCGGTGTGTCTCTGGTTTATAGTTGCTTGTTGATTTTGATTTTTACTTTATTATAATTAGGCTTTTTCCTGGTCCCTTATTTAGGTTTTCTAAATTCCTGCTATGATGAAAAAATGTTTAAAATTTTAAAAAAAAATCCCATTTAACAGATTTTCTGGAAATTGCCCTTTCTGAGCTTTGGTGGATGGATTGAAGGAAAGTAAGACTGAAGGTGAGAAACCAGGGGATGCTGGTATTGTCATCTGAATGCGAGCTGGAGACAGATTACAAAATTCTGTAGGCTTTGGGGAATTCAGAGGGAAAGATGCCTATCCAGTTTCTGACCAGATCAGAGATTCCGTCAGTGTTTGCTGGGGTAGTTGGTTGTGGAAAGTGGATAATGAGATACTCAGGTGAGAAAATCAGGAGAGTGAGGGTAATAACCCCTAGGAGGCAGACATTGAAGAGGTTTCATTAAAGAAGGCAAAAGAATTAGAGGGAGACTCTTGGAGATTTGCAATCTTGAAGAAAGTTTTTTTGGGAATCAAGAATTTTTCATTTCTATAACTGTTCTAACAATTATGTTAATCATTTCTGCCTCCACCTCCAGTTTCTGGTCTTGAGAAGCCTCCATCCTTAATTTTTTACTCTACTCCATCACTGCCACCTATTTCTGGGTTCCTTACTACTTGGTGATGCCTTGTTTAGCCAAAACTCTGTAACTAACTGGTTACCACTCTTGGAAGAACATCTTAAAGCTTCTTAAGTGCCTCAGAGAAATTATATCTTCATATCTGAGAAATGTGTCTGTGCCATTGTTACATAGCTGTGTATTCCTGTGTGTATTTTTTAAACTAAATTTCTTCATCTACCTTGAAGTAATGTTGTAACTACAGACCTATAATTTACTCTACTTTTAAGCTCTTCCTTCTGATAAACTTATCTATTCATTTTAGGTCTAATTATAGCTCAGGGTGTAACTATGTGTATTATTCATCTGAATGACTGAGCTTGTCTGGCAACAAGGAGCTGTTGTTGCCAAAGCTTTATTGTCATCTGGCCTGAATTTACTCTGTTTATACTTCATGTCGGCTTCAGGAGAGCTTCAGGGAAGGTGGGGAGACTGCTGTATTCTGGTCCCTGGTACTACTGCTTCTCATTATACTGTAGCACTTCGCAGTAAGCTTAACAACTATGATTTTATTTTTACTTCATTTTTATAAATAAGAGAAAGCCTGCACTAGAGATAATATTGAACTCTCCTACATTCCCCATATCCAAATCTGTTTCTACCTGTTACCCCACTCCACATCTTCCCTGTTCCTTGCACAAGCACTATCATGAAATTAGGTTTATCTTCCCAGCTAATTTCTTGAAATATTTTGACAAAGATATGTACTCATAAACACTGTAAAATGCTGTTAAGTTTCTAATTTACTACAATAGGATTGTTAGTGGGTAGAATGATGGGTACGCCTGGGTCCCCAAACCTGCCTGCTCTAAATGGGTTCTGCCTTCCACCACATAAAGACAAACATACTCTCAGAGCATAAGATCTTTAATTTAAAAAAAAAGAATTTTAATAGAATTAGTGTACAGTATAGAGAAGAGAAAGAATATAGTTAAAATAGTTGCCAGTCAAACACCCAAAGTTACCCATCCCCTCATGAATAAATGCCCAGCCAAAGAGGATTAACCCAAAGCAGGGCCACTGAGGGCTGAAAGCTTGCCACAGGTCTAAGGCACCTTCTGGTGGGTCTAAGGAAAGGGGCAGAAAGGGCCAGGCAAGTCTGCAAGGAAAAAGCAAAATAAAAATTAAGATAAAGGCTGCCATTGTCAGCCTCCACACAGGTCTCTCACCCCATCTCTTTCTCATTCAAGTGTCCCCTTCCATGTCCTCCAAGTCCCTGGCATAAATCCAATGCTGCAAAGTAAACACTGCTTTTCTTCACCTGTCATATGTCTCTCTGCCTTCTCAGATCTCCTTCTGGTCTCCTTTTAATCTCCTCTATCAGTCCTCTTCAGCTTCTCCTGATGCACAGCTCAGTAGCTGGGTCAGGGAACCTGGGATCTCCCCTTTCTGTGGGGATTACACTTTCAGGATCACATTATACATATGCTGCAACTTGCTGTTCTTCAGCATTTTGGTAGGCATTTTTAGCATCCTTTTTCTTATTGGAAAATTGGTGCATATATTAGAACATATCTAACACATTATAAAACCTAGTAATAAAATAATTAGCTCCTGAATTCACCAAGCATCTGAGAAGCAAAACATCTCTAGAACATTGAACCACCTGTGTGCTGTGTCTCCACCTTTTGCTCCTATCCACGAAGCTACATTTTTGAACTTGGTTTTCATTCATCTTCCTCTTTACCACTCATGTATGTGCATGTCCCTCAACACTGTCTTTCCTTGTTTTTAAACTTTGTGAAAATAGTATATAGTATATGTTCCTTTTAGACTTGCCTTTTTATTCAATATATTTTTAAGATTCATCCATTTTAATATATATATATTCACTGCTGTGTTACAGTCCTTTGGGTAAATTTATCCATTTTTATGTTAATGGACATTTGTGCTGTTTCTGATTTTACTATTACAAATAGTACTTCTGTGGACATTCTTATACAGACATAAAAATTTCTTTGCAGTAAATGCAGACACACCTCATTTTATTGCACTTTGAAGATATTACGCTTTTTAAAAATTGACTGTGGTAACCCTGCATTGAACAAGTCTCCTTTGGGTGCCATGTTTCCAACAGCTGAGTTTTTTTTTTAAATAAATTATTTTCAATTAAGATGTACTTCTTTAGACATCTTGCAAACATTATAAATTATAGTATACTGTAATGAAAATTTCATATGAATTAGAAAACAAAACATTCATATGCCTCCCTTAGTTGCAATACTTGCTTTATTGTGGTGGTCTGGAAACAACTGGTGATAGTTCTCAGGTGTGCCTATACCTAGGAGTGGAGTTGCTGTGTTGTAATATAAGGATATTTATATATATTCAATTTAACATTCTTATCCAAATTAATTGAAAATACTCATCAGCAGTAGTTGTTTTTATCCATTTCCTCATTAAACCTTGGTTTTGTCAGCATTTAATTTTGCGTATAAAGTTTGTGAAATAGTGAATTGTAATTTTATTTCCTTTCTTTGATTTTAATGAGATTGAACATTTTTTATACTATAACTGGCTATTCATGTTTCCTCTTTTTGAAAATGACTCTTTTCTAATGAATCGTTGGTCTTTTTCTTATTCACTCACAGGAATTTGTATACTCTAGGCACTAGAATTTGGTCAGTTTTGTATGATCCAAGTATCTTTTCTCAACTTGTGACTTGCCTTACAATTCTGACATAACCAGATTTCCACGTATTTGTGGAAAGGTTTTAGGTGATTCTTTGCTCTTCCACAAACATTTTAGAATCAACTTGTCAAGTTTTATTTAAAAAAAAAAAAAAACAGCAACAACTGTTAAATGTTTGATTAGATTTCATTTGATGGATTTGGTGAAAATCTTTAGGCTGCTGGGTCTCCTGACCCATAAATTTGGTGTCTCTCTTTAATTCTCTTGAGTATACTTCAATAAATTTTATAGTTTTTCTCTAAAAATTTTACATATATTTTCATAAACTTGTTTATAAGTTCTTACATTTTAATATTACTGTGAAAGATTTTAAAATACTTTTTCTAGTGTTGATGTATTGAAATGTAGTTGATTTTTGAATATTGATCTTACATCCCCACTTTCCTAAACTTTTTTGAGTTTGCTACATCGTATATACTTTTAGATTGTTTTCTGCTTACATACTATAGATCTTCCCAGTTTATTTCTCCCATCTCAATCAGTATATCTTTGTTTTTACTTAAATCCTTCGTGCTTTGATGACTATGATCTTTAGTACAGTGATGGTTAGATTTGAAGATAGTGGGCATCCTTATGTACTTCAATTTAAAGGCCGTGCTTTTAATGTTTTTTCCATTGAGTCTATTAGTTGCTGTGAGGTTTCTGGTGGATGCCCTTTATCAGGTTAAGTTTCCAATTTTGCTAAGAGTTTTTATCATGAATAGCTATTAAACCTATTGAGTGCTTTTTCAGTACCTGTTGAGATGATTTTTTTAATCTGTAGTGAAATGAATTACATTAATAATTTTCTATTAAACTATCCTTACAGTCCCAGAATAATTCCAGCTTTGTTAAGTTGCATACTTTTCTGATACACTGCTCAGCAGTGAATTTTTTTTTTTTTTAGATAAAAACTGATCTCAAAATAAAAGGGTCCTCTAGAAGCTAAATCTTTGTTGACAATACAATCCTTCCCAACAACCTTAATAGGGTTGCCCACTTTGCTACATAGTGTGAAAAGAATTTCTGGCTTTTACATGAAGGTACTAGCTTGATGTAAAAGGAAAAAAAGCACAAGAAAATAAAGTTATGTCATTTTTCCCTTCCTGCTCCCTGAGAGAATTAATAAAATTCAGTTGACTCGTGTGGACCTTATTTTCCTCAGTAAATTTCTCCGAAACAAGAGAGGACATATGTTTGTTGCTAGTAGCCATGCGACTTAACTTGCTGTGCTATTAATCCTTCATCCAGCAAACTTTTACTGGGCATTAAGAACAAGTCAAAGTGTATTTTTCAAGGAACTTATGTCCTGTGTAAGAAAGAAAAAGTAAACAATTCTAAAACAGATATAGAATGAAATGATACATCTTATCTTTTTAGTCCTCATTAGTCTTGATGTATAGGAAGTGGTGGGCAGAAAGTCTTTGGATTGAGAGAGTAAAGAAGATTCACATGGGATATGATACTTGAGCTGAGTCTACATATGATAAACAATTGCTGGTCTCCATGAACCTTATGTTCTTAATGTCTAAGCATGTTTTGTTTGTCTCATTTCAGTGCTGGACCCAAAGGAGACAACATTTATGAGTGGAGGTCAACTATATTGGGACCCCCAGGATCTGTCTATGAAGGAGGGGTGTTCTTCCTTGACATTACCTTTTCACCAGACTATCCATTTAAACCCCCTAAGGTCAGTATGAAGTTTTCATCAATATGCATTTCTGTGTATGTGTGTGTGTGTGTGTGTGTATCTATACATACTTCCAAATATATATATATATGTGTGTAGGAGTGATATGTAGGAGTGGATGTCTTTTCTGTTAGACAACTTCCCAGGGATGATTGTTTATAAAAGGGAGTAGAATGTAAAAATTATAGGTCATTCTTCTCCAACCTTACCCCTTTATTCATATTCATTGCCTTTTTCCCTCATCATTTCTGTCTCCTTTCTCTAGTATATGTTTTAATGTAACATAAAACAGCATGTTTTGGATAGAAGCAGGGGGATGAGGTTAGCCATTTCTAGCCCTCAAGTTAGAATACAAACCATGACCCATAACTGGAGTGAGAACCAAGCCCAGGAGCCAGAGTAAAGATGGAGGGAGCCTTACAAAGGTAAGACCAGCTATGAGAATTCAAGTTTTCATGCCTCCACCACTCAGCTGCTCACATGAAGTCCACATGCTCTAGAACACAGTGTTAGCCACAGAGACTTAACAGTCATGCCAAGAAAAATCAGGGAAGAAATATTTAAAATGGCCCATTAATACAAAAATTATATATGAATGACTAAAGAAAGTACAAAAGTACAGTATAATCAAAACGTGGTAGGGGCCTCCCCGGTGGCGCAGCGGTTGAGCGCTGCGTTGCGAAGCTGCCCGCGGCCTCTGCAGCGCCGGTTCGATCCCCGGCTGCTCCCCGGCCACCAGAGGAGGGTCCCACATGGCGTGCAGACCTCTCCTGCCGCCCGCTGCTCCCCTCAGCAGTGTACTTCGGTCCTTCTGCCTGCTCTGCTCCCCGCTCTGGCTCTGGTGGATTCTCTCACCCTCCCGCGCTTCTGACTGTACCCAGTGCATGTATAAACAAAACAAACAAACAAATAAATAAATAACATGCCTCTAAAAAAAAAAAAAGTGGGAGAATTTTCACTTACTTAAACCAAGTTATATTCATTAAGAATTCTTTACATTCCTTTGTACTACCTGTAAGCCTGCCATTTGACAAGTTTAAATTTGATCTCCACTTTGAAAAGGAAGAGCCCCGAGAATACTGACTGTACATTGGCCACCAAGAAAGAAGTCTCATTTCACCCAATTTAACCTCTCAGTGCAGAGAACAGTAAAACTTATTTGAATTATAGGTGTCGGTTAACTATTTTAAAGAACAAAAATAAGGCCAGACTTCACCATGACTTTCTGCATTCCTCTCTTCCACCTTCCCTCTGTTCCCTCTCTCCACCACCCTCTGTTCTTTCCTTTCCATGGATACTTGAATATTGTTTTCATATCAAAACAAAAGGTAATAATTATCCTTATTTTACCAAAAAGGATACGAAGGCTCAGATAAATTAAATAATATTATGCAGCAAGCAAATAGCAGTATCAGGATTAGAACTCTGGAAGGCTGACTCCAAAGCCCTTG